>NC_092727.1:85970404-86649429 GCF_047496885.1 Scyliorhinus torazame
GTCAGTGTTCATCAACACTTCCTCAATGTTGTATTCTATTCAGGAGATATAAATAGCTAGAATCTCATTTGACATTTTTGTGTTTATTCCATTTGCAGTCCTGCTTGACATCTTCTAGTCCACTGATATATTTATACACTATTCTTAGCTTCTCTGTTCTCTTCCCTATCCATATCATATTTTCCCATAATGATGCAAAATTTGTTGTGAGGTGAGACAAGTGAGCAGTCATTGGGAGCAGCAGATTTTTCTCTGCATTGTTCATCTACCCTGTGACACTGAGGCTAACTGTACTGTCCTGACTAACCAGCTGAGATCATTAACTCGCACTGACTAGAATTCATCTTGATATGCATTATGTTACTATCTCGGTAGACACCAGTAACTTTAAAAGAAAATCCAAGAGATTTACTGAAAGAGTGAAGGTTCCGCAGTTTAATACAGAAGTTTTTATTATACAAGAGTCAAGCAAAGTAAGCACTATGTACTATCTGAGGTAACCACCTATAATTGCAATTCCCAAATCAATGTAAGTTAAACATGAATTAACAGGCAAATTCTGGTTGATTATAAACTATAAATTGCACAATAAATGGCAGATACAAGTAAGACAAATTGGCTCGTAGCAGTGTGTATATAATCAGTCACATCATCCTTAAAACTCACTTATGAAGAATTTCAGCTTTGTTCAAAAGATGTAGCGTGATCCCAAGCTGACAGTAGCTCACAGCTATCCCGTGCTTCGCAGGTGTAGTATTCATCAAAAATGGCTCATGTCCACTGAACCTCTACCTCAACTCATTCTGGATGCTGTAGATCCATCATTCTTATCTTCAAGTAATAGAAATAGCTGCAGATTTTTTCTCTTCTTCTGTATCTAGACTGAATTCTTTATCCAGCCTATACTGCACCGCTGGAATCATCATCTCCTCTGAACTCAGAAGGCTCTTTGTCCATTTACATATTTTAACCAATTTCAATCTCCCCAGACATTTTGTTTCAATTCTCAGGTTCAGGTTTAGTTTCCCTTTTTAGTTCCCATTCTTGGTTTCTTATTACAGTTAGGGTCGATCTCAGAATAGACAAGCTTTGAAACGACAGGTTCCATCACAATTACCAATACTTCAGTGGGTGGAACACTTGAGGACTGAGGCTACATGTTACGTTAAGATACTGGAGTGTTTATGAAGCACACTATTGTGTAAGTTTCAGAGACGTTCACCTGGATTATTTAACAAGTCAGGCCAAATCGGGGGTCTGATGCTGGGGAAGGGGGGGGGGCCAATTTTTGGATTTCAGACTCCCCCTCACCCAGGATAAGGGTGTGCATAGTCAGTCTGCACATAGCACTCTTGCCCTTGATAGCTTCATCATGGGTGTGGGCAATTTAGACCCAGTTCCCCGCAATTGTGGTGGAGTAAGGCCCCTTCGGTTAGTGGATTGGTGCGCAGCCTCTCCAAAATGTTGTGAACCAGTGGGAAACCCCAGTCCTAACTGAGGAACCAGAAAACAACAGTCACCTACTCCTGGAATTCTTTAATTGCCAGGATTTTAAATTTAAAAAAAAATCCATTGAGGTTTAATAGTTTGATGCTGTATTGTAAATAAAATGTGTTTTTACTGCAGTGATTGGTTACAAGGCTCGGTCCTGCATACATTGACCACTACATTGATCAATATTGTTTAAGTGTTAAGATATGCTTTTTCTATTGGGAAAAGTGCTACTATGCATTCAAAACTGAAGAAAACACTGCTTGCGATCTCCAGTATAATAATCTGAAGTGATTTAAATGGAAAAGAAGCCTTCAGCAGCTTCCACTTAGCAAAAAAAAATAACTACCTGCGCCAAGAATGCTTTGATTGACAGGTTATCTGGTGCACCATGGAAAATTTTCTTTTTTTCAGTTTCAATAAACTCCATTGTTTACATATCCCAGAGTTTGCTATTACAGCTGAGCCCAGTATAAATTCTCGGGTGAGTTTCAAATGCACAGAACCACTTATCTCAGCAGGGGCTATGTTCACATTTTGATCAACAATTTTAAGAGCTTATTAAATGATTATTTGTCTTTGTGGGAATTGAAGAAGTGTTTGTTTTTACAACAGATTGACGTCTTGAAGGAATTAATTTTTTTGCATAGCTTTTGTGAATGAAATATATTTGAAAGAAAGCTTTATTAGATTGGTAAAAATGGATTTTTTCAAATGTCCATTTCAAAGTCAGTCCATTGTGGATACTGGGTGAATGACTGTCAAGGTTACTTGGGTTGCCTAGACACATCATAGGATATATGGATCTGGCACGGAGAGGGTGAGTTGGCATGGGGGTATGAATGTACATGAAAGGGTAATGAGGAATATGAAGAAGCATGGGGATATGAGGGGGCTTGAAGGGCATGTGGGGTGATGGGGGCCTGAGAGGTGAGAGTTTGAGGGCATGGCATTCATTATTACAACTGGACTAATGTTCCAGCAAATGGGCAATAATAAACTGGTCATACACTCCCTCATCCCAACTGGCCAGGGTCAACTGGATG
This sequence comes from Scyliorhinus torazame, assembly GCF_047496885.1. Taxonomy (NCBI): domain Eukaryota; kingdom Metazoa; phylum Chordata; class Chondrichthyes; order Carcharhiniformes; family Scyliorhinidae; genus Scyliorhinus; species Scyliorhinus torazame. The sequence goes on from NC_092727.1 coordinate 85,972,942, forward strand.
GTTATATCTGCCTTCCAGGGGCTGCTGAGTCCTGACTGGCAGGTGTGAGGGTCCTGGCAGAGAGGCAACTCCATTGCTCCTTGATCCCATGCTACCAAGCTTTGAGCCCTGAACACTAAGGATTTATCCCGATCTTTGACTTTGAGACTGTGGAGAGCTGACATTGCTAAGGATTAACTTTTGATCTTTAAAAAACAGCATCAAAAAATATAAGACTTTTCCATGAATAGAAAATTGGATAGAAATTACTGTCACAACCGACAGTAATTCGCTGTGGTGAACCATTGACATGCTACAACTGAGCAAAGTTGTATTTGGAATTGGATCGGCATCTGTTTCTGAATGGCAAGGAGAGAAATTTGGACTGAGGTCCGCCAAGTGTGCAAGGGATGGGCACTAGCCTAGCCAGTGACACCCACATCCCATGTAAAATGTAATTGTCACCACAGTCACACATGACCATAGGCTGCTCACCCTTTTGAGAGCTGACTGGTGGTGATTTAACCTGAGGGTCACCACACTTCAGGCGAGGGGTAAGGCTGAGAAGGTGGGGCCTTCATGAACAACCTTGGCCAGTATGGGAATTGATACACATCCCACGAATGAATAAAGAAAAAGAGATTGTTGGCAATAGTTCCTATCCTTGGATGTGTGAGTGAGATCTAGTACTGTGCTGCACAAATGAGGAGGAGTCATTGCAATGTACTCTTAATATCAGAGGGTCGCATTTACTTGTCTTGGAGATTTCGAATATTTCTTGCAACATGCCAAGCTTGCCAAGTTCACAGATATCGTTCGTCATTAAGCATCGTTGTTTTCATTGCATCTGACGTGCCTCGCGCACATTGAACAAGCATTAAGGTTATATACTGAATATTTTATCTGTTGGTAAAAAACTAATGAGGTACTAAATAACCAGAATAGCAAAATGCTGCATGAAACCTTTTACTTTTATCATCCATCAGCTACGTTGTGACACTTAAACCAGCCGGCTCGACACCCCCACCACAGAGCTGTAAGAAAACAAATTTAAAATAGTGTTGGTATATACCACGCAGAATAGCACAAGCTGGCATTGAGCTGAAGGCACTAATTCAATCCCTGGGTTCTTCTGCCATTCATAATCCATTTGGACATCACTCTTCTGGTCCCTGGCTTTTTTATGTGTCTTATTATGAGTAGCATTGGTTTATGGTACACTGTAACTCTGCTGTCTCCGACTGTGGCAGGTGTCATTAGTCTGGAACAACATTGTTGCATTCAAATCCAAATTCAGATTCTGTTCTTTGGTCATATTTTCCATTAAAAATATTGTAGCAACACATTTCATCACAGCACAAAAAGGGAACAATGTGTTAGAAAAAAAAGGGTGTCTCCTGTATTGGTAGATAAGTGCTGCAGAGAGAGTTTCCTTGATTAAGATAGAACAATGTTTTACTGTGTTTCTCTATCCATGTAACCAGAATTCTGTATTACTAAGATAGTGTGTTATGAGAATTATTATTTGTCAAATGCATAGCTTAAGCTCCATATTGGTTCAGTTGGGAAACACAGCATGGTCTGTGTATGTTCTGCATTCAACTGGCCTCAGTTCTCTGGACCGCAGTGTTCCTATTCTCTGATCTGGCTTGATGTCAATCTACTTACATGGATATTCTTCTTCAGTTCTCTGGCCAAAGGCAGGTCCCACCCACAATGCTACAATCCCCACCATGGGGAGGGCAAGAAGACAGATCCCAAATCCAGAAGGGGATCGAACCCCGTGTTGTTCGCACTAACCTGATCCACACCAGCCATTTATGCCAACCAACCACCCCAGTGTTGCTGTGGCAACATACACTTTTATGTGCATGTTGTAACCTGGAGCTATGGTCAGTGATGGCAGAGGCTCCAATGTCTTTCTATCACATAGCTGACTAGCAATCTCTCCCGCTCTTACCACCCGCAATTGGCATATATTGCAAAGATTTACAAGTTGATACACAACCTGTTTGGATGCATTGTGAATGCACCTGCCTTGACCGTCAAGTCTTGGAGTGGAACTTGAATCTGGGGCATTTGGCTCAGAGGAAGGGATGCTGGCATTGCACCAACAGACATCCACATACATAGATATTGGCTGAAAATAGGATTGGGCACTATTCTATGTCCTAACATCCTACATCCATTTTCCCATCCCAGTAAACAAGTCAATCAACACTGGCACATAAATGGTGAACACTGGGTTGGTTCACATGTGAGGAAATGGAGGATAGGGAGGCAAATGGGAGAAAGGGTGACATTGATCTGGCAGTAGTCGGTACTATTAGTGTGTTGCCTGCTGTGTATGATAAAAGCATTTCTTTGGCCTAGCTCAGTCTATCTATGAAGCTCAGCTCGGTGAACCATGTACTGACATTTCAAAAATCTACTCCCGTCTTGTTTTTCAGATCTTTTAAAGAATCTGCATGGAATTTTGTGAGGAGTTTGAGTTATGTTGAAAGGTACTATAGCCTAACTCTCCGGAACGAGCTGTCCAAATACTAACTCTTTCAAGATTCTGTACTCTGCGAAGGCTTCTGTACTAACACTGCTTGTTAAAAATTAAACTGCTTCTCTTAAAAAAATGTAGTTGATGAATGAGATCCATTTCTAATTTACCAGATTTGCAAAATGAAATGAAATTTCATAGTTCAGTTTCCTTGAGGAGGCGTCTTTCCAACTCGTCACCATTGTGAGCAGAAATGTATCAAAAACAGGGAAGCTCCATTTCTACTATTTTCCTCACCTTTCTGATCGGAGTTACCTACACCCAGGCATTAATAATTTTGCTGAAGCTTTACTATCTTTCCAGATTTTTGTTTTGGAGCAGCTTTGGGCACCCTCATTCCAGAAGAACTGGAATGCTAGACTCAGAACGATGCTGAAGGGATCACGATTTCATGAGCTAACCAATGGCTTTGTCTCTCTTTTTCCTCATGTGTCTCAGGCACGACATGGAGAGCACAGATAACGGAGGAATTGCAACCGAGAAGAGCAAGCCCTTAGACAGATCCGTGGAGGACCTCAGTAGAGCCAACTCTTCCCCTACCCATGGATTCTCCAGAACTGGTGGCCGTCATCTGACTGTCAGGTGAGGTGGGGAAAAGAGGTTTTAGATTAAGGGGATACATGGTCATTGTTATATTATTGGTTTTCTTGTTCTCTTGGGAACACGTAATGTGTGGCAGGATGGTTTAAAACTAAAAGGAGTTCAGCTGCGGACTAATTTAACTCCTTTGTTATCAACCACACTAGTAAAACAAATCTATTCTGTCCTACGGTGGCACAGTGGTTAGCACTGCTGTCTCACTATGTCAGGGACTTGGGTTCAATTCCAGCCTCGGGTGACTGCATGTGTGGAGTTTGCACGTTCTCCCCGTGGTCTGTGTGGGTTTCCTCTGGGTGCTCTGGTTTCCTCCCACACTCCAAAGATGTGCAGGTTAGGTGGTTTGGCCGTCCCAAAATGCCCCTTAGTAGTCTCCAAAGGTTAGGTGGGATTACAGGAATAGAGTGGGGGAGTGGGCCTAGGTTGGGGCGCTCTTTTTCAGAGGATCGGTGCAGAGTCAATGGGCCAAATGGTCTCTTTCTGCACTGTAGGGATTCTATGAAAGCTTGGAGTCGGTTTTATAAATTGGACCTCTTGAGGCTCTGAACCTGCAATATGTAAAGGTGCAGCCTGCTGTCCTGTGACAAGTCCAAAACTTTACAGCAGGAAAGGGACACTGGTAGGATGTGAGATTATGCAATGAAGTCCGAAGGGGTGGTTAATTTTCACCTTTACTATTTAGATAGCAAACTGATGGAGTTATTTGCACAGTTAGCATAGAGCATATGTAGATAATTACTACTCAGGTGTTCACGTCAACCACTCTGATATCTGTGGGGTTAAAGTTCCCTCTGCTCTGGCCCAATAATGATACCTTAAAGCCATTTTCAGAAGCACCACATTTTGGGCCCGTGTGTCATTTTATTCCACATGAGCCCACAGTACACAGCCTTCTGAGTGAACGCCATTTTAGTCGCAGAATAAGAGCAGTTTGGTGTTGTGAGGGCACAATACCTAGGAAATCAGCCAAGACAGGCCAACTTCATTCCAAATTGAACATGCACAGAAATCAGAGAGTTACAGGATCTGGGCCATTTATTGCCCCTCCCCAGCTGTCCTTTAAGGCCCTTGGCATCATTTGTGCCCCTTGATTTGTAAGAGAAAGGAAATCGCAGTGATGGGATTTGTGGTATCATTGCATCATAACGTAATAGATTCACACCCTCTGACATTAAAGAGGGAGCTCTGCAGTCTCACGAAGCTGAAGAGTCTTCGTCCAAAGAGCACACGGCTGGAATTGCATTGCCATTACTGAAAGGGCAACTCGAATCCTCGTCAATCACTCAGCCAGATATGCTGTCTTCTCCTGTCCTTCAGTGCTTTTCACAAGTCAATTTGTCACTTGTGCACCCCTCTGTCTCTTCAATCATTATCTACTTGATGCAGTGACAGTACAATACCCACTGCTTGACTGCACAATGAGAGGCTCAACATTGAATGATGCAGATAAGCCTGGTGTGTGATTAAGAACATCCATTTAAAATGAACGGGCACTTCTCTCTAAAAAAGCTCGAGCTGAAATTGTGAATAAAAATAAATTACACAATCAAGCAAACAGAATGCATGTTTGAAATTGTTGTCGCCCTCATGGGCTACTTTGATATTGGGGTTTCTAATATGACGGACAGAGAAATGGGAAGAATTGTTGCCTGTCCACTCCTCGCATTATTGTATGCAGAGGCAGGAGAGGGCTATTGCTTTTCCAATTTTTGGCTATGAGTGCCAATGGGCTGGGAGTTTGGACAGGCCTCATTCAGCTCGTGATCTTTATTTAAATTGGACAACTGCCCCATAATGCATTTGAAGAGGCGACGCCGCACTCCAGATGTAAAACAAAATTCTCAAGTCACCACTGCCAGGCAGCTCACTGTCCACAAAACCGCTGAGCACACCACGGGCCTTTACTGGATGCTGGTACCACTGTCAGCCCTACATATCATGAGTGATGCGTTTAAACAACTGGTGTGAAAATGAATCTCGGAGCATAAGCTAAGAGAAATAAATAATTCCGCAAAAGATGCCAGTTCTTTATTTGGGCTTACCAGGAGCAAATCAATGGGCTAGAGCTTTGTTCAATGAAAGGTGGTTCATAAGATCTAATAGCTGTTTAATCGATGTGCAAATATTAACCTCTTTCTTTGTTGTTTTCATGCTTCTTGGGGATGTGTCTTCTCTCGGTGGGTACATGGAGAAAAAAAGCAAAAGCTTACCAGAGAGCAGCGTGGCTTTTAATTCTTTAACTCATGTAGGTTCCCTCTAAGCGATTGAATTGTCCTAAGAGGTTCCTGTGTGATGCACTGCTCACCCCTCGAGCTCTCCTATTCACTCCATGTGTAATACATTGTTCAGTCCACACAGATCTGCTGCATGACGTGCTGTTCAGTCCATTGACCTTCCCTGTGTAATGCTGCTTGTTCTGTTTTACAAACCTCCCTGGATACATGGATAGAAGTGGGAAATGGTGCACTTGTGGGGATAAGAGTCAGGATATCTGTGTCGGTGTGTCCCCACTCCACAGAGGAGTAACAGATCCTCAGGGCCATAATTTGCCTTTTGATTTGGAAATTAATATCTCGCTGCACCAGACACCTGCCCTCCAATGTCTTTGGGCAGGATTTAAACAGGCCCAACCCCTTGTTGGCCATCGGTCAATCACCTGTTTGCAGAGGGTCCGTATGTACAGCAGAGTCAGGCTGGCTCGAGCCCAGCTATGAGCAATGTTGCTTCATAACTCTGTGACGCTTTGTAATTCTCTATCTGTACTTGTCCCTCACCCTTAGGAATGCACCAGAGACATATAGAGTTCTCCAGCATGGGTGAGTAATGAATTCATCATTGACAACATCAGCAGGAACTGTTGCTGCTCACCCTTGTCACACTGACCAAAAGGTTAGATGTGCCACAAAGACTGAGGGCAACACGGCAACCATTTTACCTGTTGCCATGATGCAGAGCCCAAGCCGATTGCCCCCAATGTTGTTTCCAACCTTTTAATTTTTATTTCATCAAGCTTCTGTTTACGAGTGAGTGGGAAATATTACCCGATGTTTCCATTTGTGAGTGCGGGGAAGAAAGAGTCCAAAAAGAAAGAAATTCATTTTTGACGAGCCTTTATGCATGTTTGACAGTCAATTCAGACTAACTCTCTCTTGGTGGAGCAGATTCCTTTGCCTGGACGGCTACCCCACGACAGATCTAAAAACCCACACTCCAGCTATAAAACTAAATTTGCAATCAGCACTGCCAGGCGGCTGCCTGGCAGAGGAATCCTCCCACAAATGTTGTGTGTCCATTGTTGCTGCCTCCCATTTGCTGCTCCTCCCCCTGCTCATTGCCCCGCTTGCCGCTCAGCTTGCCACTCCACTTGAGAAGCAGGTCGGCGGAAAAGGCGGCAACTGAGGCAGCAAAAAAGATGGCAAGTGAGGTAACAAGTGAAATGTTGAGTGAGGCTGTAAATGAGACGGCGAGTGAGTTAATGAATGAGGGTGCAGTTGAGGTTGCGAATGAGACAGCGAGTGAGTTAACAAGCGAGGTGGCAACTGAGCCACTGAGTGAGACGGTGAGTGAGTTAATAAGTGAGGTGGCAAGTGAGGCAGTAAGGGGTTGAGAATGGGGCAGCGAATGACATGCATCAAAATGCTGTTCTTTGATGCAAGGAGCTCCTGCAGAGTCGCCAGGGGTGACGTCAGAGGCACTGCGACTGAATTTGCGGTGAGTGCGGCCCCTGCAGTTGTGGCAGCCATTGCAGCCTTTGTAGCCTGCCAGTACCTGCTGCATTGTCATCTGATAGTGTGATCCACCAATGAATACCTACCACTGTCTCATTTGTCCACATACACCCTGCGTCTGCTGCCAGTCCTTTAAATTTAAATTTTAATTTTGCATACGCCGGCTTCTGCCACGCAAACGGAAGTGGCACCCACTTCCAGTCCCACCATCGGGACCCGCGTGACTCTTACTAAACTCTGCCCCATCTTCTCTACGCTGATCGTATGAGACCCACATTGTGACTTTAAACATCTCTAGTAGGCCTGTTCTGTATTACAGTTGTTTACCTAGACTCTAGCCGTCAGTCTGATGCAGATTCCCCAGTGTATTTCATGCTGTTACCAATAATCCATGAAAAATGTTCGCTGATATGAATTCAGTGTGTCGTAATGAATTGATTGTAACCTCTGCTCGCTGCATCTGTCGTAGGCACACCATGCACAGTAGAAAAGCACTGCGGAATTCACGAATTGTGAGCCAGAAGGATGATGTCCACGTCTGTATAATGTGCCTACGAGCCATCATGAATTACCAGGTAAGAGATAAACCAGTTGGTCTCTCGGGCCCCGGTGTGGGCATTAGATTGGATAGAACCCTTGTTTTGTTTTATACTCTTCACATTCCTGTCTCCTTTTCAGGATCCTCCATGCTGTGTTTGTGATTGTTTTCAAAGTTATTAACCCGCTGAACACTACTTTGTATATATCAAAGAAGTAAACTTTGTTTTCTAATGAAAATATGATTTTATAACCTTTTCCCATTTGAAATGATGAATATGTTCGCTGCACACTTTAATCCTTAGCTCTGCAGAGACATCTCCAGTTCAAACCCTGACCTTGTGGTAGAATTGGATTCATGCCCAGAAGGTGAACCCTGAGCTGGAAGAATTCGGAATCTTTCTTTACTTTAGAAATTGAAGCATAAAATCATGAAATAATTCATGTTTGCCCAGAGCTTGTGGTTCACGGACAATCAATTATTTCCTGGTATAGACACAGTTATTATCGTGAGAATGAGGCAATTATTTTGTACACTGCAAAATTGTACACATGAAAAGTTGAATGGGAAATTTTCCTAGTGTTGATTGAGTGATGAATACTGACTAGGGTGTGCAGACAACTCATGTCATGTGACTTGTAATCTGATCCACCAGACACAGCCTTAATGTGACAATAGGTGGAATCTTACCAGAATTTTGCAAAGTCTCAGTCTCAGGCAGAAAACCGGTGTATAACTCTCCAGTTCCACAGATCAGTTTCCTATCCAAATCTTGAGGCTCTTAAACCAAAGGAAAATGAGTGGGCGCGGTTTACGCCATCACTCTGACGGGACTGAGCCTCAGAGAGTTAGCATCTGGCTCCAAAGAGATTGGGGTGCTTTTTTTAAAGGGCGCTCGATCAGCTTTGCAGCCTACCAGCCCCCAGCCCCCCCCCCCCCGCAACCACACTTCAGAGCATACCACCCCCCACACCCTCATCTGACAATCCTCAGAGTTTCGATCACTTTCTCCCTCCACTCTGAAACCCCCACCAACACCACGGATGAATCCCCGCCACTCGCCCCAAACTATATGCCCCCCTAAACCCCCTCATCCCACCCAAGGGAGCTCCCACTAGGGCCCGCCCCTCTCCCATCACAGGTTGGCACCACTAGATTGGCACTGTTGGGTTGGCGCAGTGCCAACCCGACAGTGCGAATCTGTCAGTGTCAACCTGTACTCTCCCCCCCCAGGGGTTACAATTACCTGTGTCCCCAGAAGGATCGCCTCGACCGCCCCACGTCAGCATGGTTTGAATATTGACTGAGGGGGGAAACCATGTGTGGGGGCAGGGGGAACGCTAACAATATTTAAATAAATGCAAAACTATTAAAATTCGATTCACGACCTTTGTCGGCATGGGTCTCGTGACAACTCCGGCAAAGGGCGGGCAAAATGGGATCTCTTTGGCTGGAAATACCCTTCCCAATTCTTGCGAGATTATCCGACCTGCGCCACATGTCCCGCGGACGGCAAGTGTGTGCTCAAGATCGCGCTCATTACAACCGTGCAGCTTTGCTTCTAAAACTGCACTGAAGTTTTATTTTCGATTACAGCCAGGATTCTCCATTGCGAGTCCGACCTGCTACCACTACGAGTGAGGATGGAGAAGATGGCGCTCAGTGAAAGCTCCCATTCACTGCAGCAGATGGAGAATCCCGCCCCACATTCTCAACTTGAACCGTGCAGTCGGTATCTGAGCGTGCGTTTCAGCTCAATTACAGTTCGAATTTCAGTTTGCTATACTCCGTACAGCAAGGGCTCAATCTAATGAGAGAGAATGGCTGGAGGAAGATATTCTCTGATTCACAGAAAAAGGTCACTGATGTGAAATGGCTGAAACCCTGAGCAAAATGAAATGAAATGAAATGAAAATCGCTTGTCACGAGTAGGCTTCAATGAAGTTACTGTGAAAAGCCCCTAGTCGCCACATTCCGGCACCTGTTCGGGGAGGCTGGTACGGGAATTAGTCCAAAGGTATTAGGTTCTAAAATTAGAGTCCAGTCAAGCACCAAAACATCAATCGAACAAAGCTGTAATATATGAGTCACTATATGATTCACAGTTTTCAATTCTCCGAGATAACTATGTGTACTGTTTTCACATCCGATTGTAGAAAAAACCTTAAAATCAGAGAGTATTCATTGTAACTTTTCACAAAGTACCTGAGATGACAAATGCAGCCGCAATGAGAGATCGGGCGAAATTCTCCCGAAACGGCGCGATGTCCGCCGACTGGCGCCCAAAACGGCGCCAATCAGACGGGCATCGCGCCGCCCCAAAGGTGCGGAAAGCTCCGCATCTTTGGGGGCCGAGCCCCAACATTGAGGGGCTAGGCTGGCGCCGGAGGAATTTACGCCCCGCCAGCTGGCGGAAACGGCCTTTGTTGCCCTGCCAGCTGGCGCGGAAATGGCATCTCCGGGTGGCGCATGCGCGGGAGCGTCAGCGGCGGAAGGGAAAGAGTGCCCCCACGGCACAGGCCCGCCCGCGGATCGGTGGGCCCCGATCGCGGGCCAGGCCACCGTGGGGACATCCCCCGGGGCCAGATAGCCCCGCGCCCCCCCCCAGGACCCCGGAGCCCGCCCACGCCGCCTTGTCCCGCCGTTCAAAAGGTGGTTTAATCCACGCCGGCGGAACAGGCAATTTATCGGCGGGACTTCGGCCCATCCGGGCCGGAGAATCCAGCGGGGGGGCCCGCCAACCGGCCGGCCGAAGTCTCCGGCACCGGATATTCGGCGGGGGCGGGATTCACGCCAGCCCCCGGCGATTCTCCGACCTGGCGGGGGGTCGGAGAATGACGCCCCAGGGATCAGTATCCCCGGTCTCCCCCATTTTTCTTTTTGAAATTTAGTGTACCCAATTAATTTTTTCCAATTAAGGAGCAATTTAGCGTGGCCAGTCCACTTACCCTGCACATCTTTGGGTTGTGGGGGCGAAACCCAAGCAAACACAGGGAGAATGTGCAAACTCCACACGGACAGTGACCCAGAGCCGGAATCGAACCTGGGACCTCGGCGCTGTGAGGCTGCAGGGCTAACCCACTGCGCCACCGTGCTGCCCTAGATCTCCCCTTTTAACTGTTGTATCTACCAAGGTCTTCCCTCATGTGTGTAGCAAGCAGCCAGAACACCTCTGCTATGCTGCTGTGAAATAATAAAATTGTAAAACAAAAGAGGGAAGACTAAGAGGAAATAGGAGCAATAGGATCATTTAAATATGTGTTCATGGGATTCTCCCAGCGCCCGGAACATTACGGCCACTACTGGAAGACCTTGCCGGGCACTGTTTAGTACTTGTTTCCACAAACGTGGACCAATCAGAATGCTCACTTGGTGGGTCTCCCAGGCCATTAGAGAATCCCGGATGGTCAGGGACAGGGCAAGGTGGCACCCTGGCACACCCACTGACACCGGGGGCATCTTGGCACTGCCAATTTGGCACCCTGGAAATGCCCAGGTGGCACTGCCAGGATGGAAAGGGCAGTTCCAGCCTGTGAGGTTGGCACTGTCAGGGATTAGGCCCAGGTTGGGGGAAGGTCCTTACCAGGTGGAGGGGGGGGGTGTTCACGGCGACCTCCCCGAAGTTACAGAGGGGTCGTGGGTTAAGGCTGAAATGGTGGGTGCGGGTGCTGAAAGATGGGGGAAGCCAGACTAAAAGAGGTCCCGATCTGCGAGGAGCCTTTCATGCTGGGACCGCCAGCGGGAAATGACTCTAAGTGCAGCCTTGGTGGAGAGAAACTCCTGAGGCCAGAAAAAATGGTAAAGTGCCATTGAATAGCCAGGTGTTTCTCGGCACTGGAGCCGCTGCTAAACACACCCAAAATCGGACACAGATTTCTTTTACGGTCAAATCATGCCGAGTATTTCCTCCTTTGGACTTTGTCAATTTAAAAAATTCTCCCTAAATGATTAAGGAGGGAAGTCAAGAATGTTTTGTTTCTATAGAGTGTTGTTATAGCATGCAATGCTTTGCCATAAGGGATCATCAAAACAAAGACTGCTGGATCTTTTGTAGCTCGTAAAGGTCGATATTTGAGGCAAAGGAAGATCCAAGGCTTCAATTAGTACTGGTCTCCACAAGCGGGGACCAGTTTTGATGGCAACTCTGTGGTCTCGGAGACCATTGGAGTCCCCTGGTTGGTTGGAGATAGGGCAGGGCAGTACCCTGACACCCGCCTGGCACCCGGGCTCTCTGGTAGTGCTATGGGCACTGCCCAGGTGCCAGGATGGCAGTATCAGACTGGTAGTGCCAGGTTGGCTCTGTCAAGGGTCGGGGATTGAGGGGTCCATGCCCATGAAAGAGGCAATGAAGGGGGGTATGAAGAGAGCGTGGGGGCTGAAGCAGCGCCAAGAAACACAATGCTATAAAACAGCACCTGGGTTAAATCGGGGTTTCAGAGGCGATGCACAGCCAAGGCCAGTTTGTGCACTGAGAAGCTCCGCTTGGCAGAACTCAATGTAACGAGAGATCGGAATGTCATTTAAAAATGCCATCTAGATCTTTTGCTACACTGGGGAGTTCCGGCGAACGGAGATCTCCACTGTATAAAACGGGGCTATATGCAGCCTTGGCTGCATGCTCCCCACTGAGGCCCCCCTTATACAATGCGAGTTGTATTATATAGCCATGTGTTTCCTGGCACTGCGAGCGCTGGGAAACATGCAGCTAAACCTGCTCGCTATGGGACTTTGTTCCCAATTAGTTGAATCACGCCATTAGAAACCTTTCTGTTAAATCTCGCCCTCGTTCCAAGTCAGGATGGTATGTGATTTGGAAGGAGGTTTGGAGGTGCTGCTATTCCCAATTCTGCTGCCCCAGGTGGTAGAGGTCACGGACATGGGAGGTGTTGTGGAAGAAACCTTGCTCAGTTGCTGCAGTTGATGGTACACGTTGCTGCCATTGTGCGGCAGTGGTGCAGAGGGTGGATGTTTAAGGTGATGAATTGGGTGCCAATCAAGTGGCTGCTTTGTCCTGGATGGTGTCAAGCCTCTTGATTGTTTTTGGAGCTGTTCTCATTGTATTAGGTTTGGTGTTGTGTATGTCACACTGTGTCTGATTTCTGGCTCTTTGAACAAGGCCCACTTCTGGCAAATTTCCCTTATTCCGATTGATGATTGGTTCCCACAGCTGCTGATTGGATAATTGGGGCCTGGCTGCTTGACTTGAACAGTTAACCAATCAATGGCTCTGGGGACCAAAACCTGCTTTGGCAATTAGTAAAATGGTCCTTTAATTATTTATCCTCACTCTTCATCAAAGTCCAATGCTGATTTTCTTATTTTTCACACACCTCTGTAGCAGAGACCTCAGCTCCACGCTCTGATATTTCTTCCCTAAAGATCTCCGTGTCTATCTTCTACTTCAAAAGCCTCTCAAAACCCACCTTTTTTGTCACCCCTTTGATTGTAACCTCTCCCCTCCTCCACAGCTCAGCTTCGTTCCATTGATCTGTTTCAGATCTATGCTTCTCCCCATCCTGGGATTTGCTTGTTTTACTGGACAAATTCAAGTTGTTGGATGTCACCATCAGTGAGGTTAATTTAATGCAGACAACAAACCCACTGCATTGACTGGAGCCACTCTAACCTTCACACAAAAGGGATGCCTACTGCGAGATGTAGGCAGTGAAACGTATGATTGGACGAAATCCTTTCGATTCAGTCAAAGCTTACAAATGAAAGGAAATTATTGAATGCTAGACAGTGACTTGTGAGGATGTTAAATCACACATCCTGATAGTGTTTAATTAGAAACATGTTCTGCTTAATGCAGTGTTATCAAAGCTGGCAAATATTTGCCCTCTCGAGAACCCAGATCCAGCTTAGCAATTTCCAAATGGAGTAATTGTGCTGGAGCTGGAATTGCGCTTCTGTGAGTTGGAGTGAAGCAATTAGCACATTTCTGGCATTTACTGTCTCAAGGGTGATCAAGCATTTGAAATGATTTGGAAGTTACATAAGTAACACTTGTATTATCCTCAATAAATCCCTTTCCGAGTTTGCCTCTTCATTTTCATCACAAGAGAATCTGTGGCGTGCAGTTCCATTAGATGGAGCAGGACAGAGGGACAAAATAGCCTCTTCTGTCCTTAATTTAATTATATATCACTTCACATGTAACTTCCAATAACATTTTTAGCCTGAATTTATTTTTGCATCTGGTAAGGCACGTGACCTTGCTTGATTTGAACTGCTTCCAATCTTTTAATGCCTTTGTGCCACTTTGTGACTAAGTGTGTGAGAGCACATACACATGCTGGTTCACATGCACATACATCCACCTTTGTACATGCACCTTCACGCAAACTTGTACAAATGTACATGTGCTTACGTTCACATCCATGCCCATACACATGCACACATCCGCACTGTTACCTTCATGCAAACACATGATCCTGAGCGCACGCACACATATACTCACAATTGTACTTACACTCTCACCTTACACTTGTTCATATGCACCCACCCTCACACCAATGCACCATTCACCTACATTCGTACTGACTGCACACACATCCACACATGCAATGTGAACTACAGTGGGACAGACAAACATACATCCAAACATATGAATTAGGAGCAGGAGTAACTCAATCGGCCGCTTGAACCTGCCCTGCCGTTTAGCAAGATCATGGCTGATATAGTTGTGGCCTCAACTACACCTTTCTTCCTATCCCTGATACCCTTTGACTCCCTTGTCAATCAAAAATCTATGTACTTTACCCTCCACCATTCCTTGGGGAAGTACAAATCCACACTTACCTACATTAATGCATATCAATTGTTAGGATGGCGGACCAGACCCCAAACTTGTTAGGATACCGGACCAGACCCCAATGTCTTTACAATTTTTCAAACGGTGAGGAAAGAATACTTCACCCCAGAAGTGATGACTCTGACCAATCTTTTATGTTGAAACAAACTTTAATTTAAACACAGAATTAACCACATTAACATCAAGTAAATAACTTTACAGTTCAAATGCCACTTATAAACAAAGTTAACAAAACAGGTTACTTGCTTATCTGGACAGACCTTTGGAAAGTGACCCTTTCAAGAGCGAGTCCAGTACATTATGTCTTGTCCGACCCTTCTGCTCAACCAAACAACATTTGACAAAACTGCCAACTACAGACAGACCTGGCTCCTCCCCTTAATTACATCATCTGTATCCCACTAAGATGTCCCATGATTTGCTTAGCTAGGACTAAATACCGCTACCCCAGGGAACCATCCAAAGTGTAAACAAGTTCTATTAACCATTTCTCTGTAAACCAGTAAATGATTAAAATCAATACTTTCCTCACCTTTTATGTCTTCTTAATTACAGTTTGAGTAGACACATTGCCCACACGTATTTTAAACCAGGATGTTAAATAACATTACTGCCACAATATGAAATCTAATATTTCTACATTCATCACAAAATGCTTGCCCTGATCCACAACCGCACAACCAAGCTTGTACTCACACACGCCCAGTACACATGCACTCCCAACTATACTCATAAGCAAGCGCATGCCAAACACACGGGGCAGGATTTTCCACTCCTGAGACTAAGTGTTGGTGCCCAGGCAGGATTCGTGGACTTCCACGACAGCAAAACTGGCGGCGCACCTGGACTGATTCAGAGGCCATTGAGAGGCTTGCACCGACCGGCACCACAAGGAACACAATCAATTCCAAAGAGAAACGGTGCAGCATTCGCCAGATTCGCGATTGACACTCAGGAGGCTGACACGCTTCAGCCACATATACCCACTTCACTCCCCACACACACCATCTCAGCCAACAAGGTGGCACTGGTTGCGCTGGAACTCCACAGCCCACCTCCTGGCCAGCCCCTGCTACTCCCTCTGCCCTGGCAGTGGCACAACTGTCAGAAAAGTATGATGATGTTGGACACTTTGCGTACCCCCTCTCTTTCCCTCAGTAGCCAAGGCGATTTTTAAAAGCACAAGTGAACCTCGCCCTGGGAATTCCCCCCAGTGGAGGCAGAGAATCACGGAGGCCCCGAAGAATACTGGGTCAGACCCGCTAATGATATGCCAATGGCGTTCACTGTACGTGTGCAGTGGAACGCATTGACGGTTCTGTCGAGTCACCAGAGAATTGTGATTTGGCATGAAACCGGCGACAGCCACGATTTTGGCATCAAAACCCATTCTCCGCCCGATCACATGTCCTGATTCCCATGTCAGCCAACGGAGAACACAGTCCACCATTTTTACACGTGTGTTCATTTGGTTTGGACTCTGAGAGATCATTAGCCAGTAAATATTTACACTCTGATCCTATGTCACTGCCCTCATGTTCTGAACAAACTCACAGCAGTAATCCTCAACTTATCTGTTCTTCTCAAAGAAGATATACAGGGATAATTGGCTGAAGTTAAAGGAGTATTATTGTTTGGGCCATTGTCCTGCAAGAGGAGCAGACATAAAATGTGCTTTTCGTTGGAATCTGACAGCTTTACACTAAGGTTGAGTGATCCTCTATACTCTTGTCTTGTAATGGCCATTGCACTCGTTAACGAGCAGGACTATTTGAAGAAATCTGGGGCGAGATTCTCCACTCCCGGGCCGGTTGGGAGAATCGCCTGGGCCGCCAAAATTTCCCGGGACGCCGGTCCGATGCCCTCCCGCGATTTTCCCAAGCGGCGGGAATGGCCCCGTCGAGTTCCGCGGGCCGCAGGCCAGAGAATCGCCAGAGACACCCAAAATGGCGATTCTCCGGCACCCCCGCTATTCTCAGGCCCGGATGGGCCGAGCGGCCAGGCCAAAACGGCGGGTTCCCCCCGGCGCCGTCCACACCTGGTCGCTGCCATCGGGAACAGCGCGCGAACGCTGGGGGGGCGGCCTGCGGGGGAGGGGAGGGGGGATCCTGCACCGGGGGGGGTACCTCAAATGTGGCATGGCCCGCGATCGGTGCCCACCGATCGTCGGGCCGTCCTCTCTGAAGGAGGACCTCCTTCCTTCCGCGGCCCTGCAAGATCCGTCCGCCATCTTCTTGCGGGGCGGACTCAGAGAGGACGGCAACCACGCATGCGCGGGTGATGCCAGTTATGCGGCGCCGGCCGCGTCATCTATGCTGCACCGCCTTTACGCGGTGACAAGGCCTGGCGCGTGTAGATGACGCGGCCCCGATCCTAGCCCATTGTCGGGGCCTGAATCGGTCAGGATTGGGGCCGTTTCACGCCGTCGTGAACCTCGACGGAATTCATGACGGCGTGGGCACTTCGGTGCGGGAGTGGAGAATCCCGCCCCTGGTCTATTTCTTGCACTTCCCCCAAGGTCTGGCTGAGTATAGTTGTCAAACAGGGCAGGGAATAATTTGGATCTGTCTGTGCAACCATAATTCAGCTCTTAATGTCAGAGGGGTCAACCTTAACCCTGGCAGGTTCCAAGCTCGCATGAATGGAAAAATTACCCAGCAAATCAGTTCCCATATTAAGGTGTAGGCCTGGTCTGTTTTTGGTGGATGTAGGCCATTTAGCAGGGATTAAGCCTCTTGCAAGTACTAATGAGAGCCCAGTTTTAATATTCGTCAAGGAGGCTGGGCTCGCCCGATGGCAGCAAGCCCTGTCACACTCAGGTTTTCTTGGGAGTGAAGACAGAAGCAAAATTTGTCGAAACTATGCCTTAAAATGGAACTCCAGTATTACTGGTGCCAGTGTTACTGATTTTGTTTTACTGGAATTTGAAAACGTTGAACTGATGTTTTCTTCAGTGTGTGGCCTAACGAGTGGCCATAGCAAAAAAAGTGAGTAATTTGTTTTTAACCTTGATGTGGACCCAGGGTGAGTCATTGAGCTCAGGGACTTAGCAGAGGGCCAGTGCCAGCAAGGCAACTGGCCTGAAGTTGGTCCATTGGCAATGGGCAAACTGTGATTTATAACTGCAATGGGCCGTAAGTTAGTTATGGCCCAACTTGGCTGCATAACCGTGATGCTGGCAGCTCGCCTCAGTTTCAGGCTGATCGAGCCTTCCTGCCTCAGCACCATGGTTACGCAGCCAAATTGGGCCATAACTAACTTCCATTCCTTTGTATTTGCACATTACTGACAGGCCTTCTAAGAAAGGAAAGGACAACGATACAGTCTTACCCACCTTTTTACAATTTCCCTGTCTTTGGGACTTATACCCAAAATCTTAAGCCAGCTTTTAGCTCTCCATATATTGACCGACATGTGGAACATTTAAAGTATTTTGATTTATATTTCAATGTCCTGTGCTAAAACATGTTTTTTATTGATGATAATATTCCCAAACATTATGAGCCAGCTCTCATTGTTGTCCACTGTGTTTTTCTCTAGTCTGGATTCACCCTAGTGATGGAACATGAACAATGTGTGAACGAGATCACCCTCAGTCTGAACAACAAAAACGCAAGGTGAGAGGTCCTGGAACACTCAGAAAATGAGTACCCAGCGAGATCCTAATCACAGTCATCCTAACATGGCTAGTTTTGCTTGATGAGTGGTTTTGTTGTGAC
Source organism: Scyliorhinus torazame (assembly GCF_047496885.1). Classification (NCBI taxonomy): domain Eukaryota; kingdom Metazoa; phylum Chordata; class Chondrichthyes; order Carcharhiniformes; family Scyliorhinidae; genus Scyliorhinus; species Scyliorhinus torazame. The sequence goes on from NC_092727.1 coordinate 85,990,868, forward strand.
CAATTCACAACCAGTGTGTTCCTAGAAGTCGCCGTATGGGGATCAGGAGTGGGAATTCCGGCCAATTTATCTCTTTTCCTCCTTAACTCAGAGGAATCAAGATTAATTGCGTTGTGGTAATGCGGCATCATTGGAACCCTGATGGGGCTCAGAAACAAACCTGAGCACGGTGCACTTGTTATTAATTCGCTCTCTCTGTGCAGATAGGAATTGAACTACCTTGCCTCTGATGACCATAATGTGGCCATATGAGGGAAAAAGTTGTTCTCATCTGTATGGGCACAAGTACAAAATGGCAAAGCAAGCCAGTGGTAAATCCAGACTCTGAGCGGAGTCTTCTTGCGGCACTGACAGTGGAAAGCGTGGCGGGCAGAAGAACGTGACTTGGCGTGAGGCCAAAAATCAGGGGCGGGATTCTCTCAGCCTGGGGCCGGGCCAGAGAATCCCCGTGGCCGGCGCGAATTGCGCCACGCCACACGTCGCCGGTGGCGGGCCGCTCTACCCGGCCGGCTTGCCGAGTTCAGCTGGCGCCATTCTAACCTGCTCTCAGCCGGCGGGAACTCAGCGTTGAAGGTTCGGGTGGCGGCCTCTGGGGGTGAGGGGAGGGCCGCCGATGTGGCCTGGCCCGTGATCAGGACCCACTGAGTGGTGGGCCGGCCTCTCCATCTCCCGGCCTCCATTCTTCCGCGCCGGCGCCTGTACTCCTGCGCCATGTTGGGTCGGGGCCGGCGCAGACAAGGGAGACTCCGCGCATGCGCGGAAACTGCGCCGGTGGGACTGTGCATGCGCAGGTTCGCGCCGGACCCACTGCTCATGCACGCATCCCCCGGCGCCCATTCCACAGCCAGATCAGCAGCTGGAGCGGCGTGAACCGTTCCTGCGCCCTGCTGGCGCCCTGTAGGGGCCAGAATTGCTGATCCTAGGGCCGTGTTGATGCCGTCGAGAAATGCGACGGCGTTTCCAACGGCGTCAACCCTTAGCCTCAGGATCAGAGAATCCCGCCCCAGTTTCCTGATGTTATGATGAATTATCGGAATTCTGTTCTCGGGACCTTAAAGGTCGGCCGAGCTTCCCAACCCCTTTGCCTGCATTAACATTTCATACAAGCTCATTAAAAAACCACCTGGTTGGAATTAATTTCCCCCCATCCCCACTCTGTAAAATTAAGGCCCCGCTAGTGGGAAATTAGAACATTCAGGCTGTGGTGGGCATCTGGCGATCTTCATTTTTGCCATGACTTTGAGGTCAGTAGACACTGATTTCACCTTCTTGGGGACTGCTCATAACTTCACTCTTATTGGGTGCCAGTAGCACCAGCTACACAAAGGTTGGAAGGGGCGGGTTTGGTGACAGGGTGGAGCAGAGTTTGGGACTTGGAGGCAGGCTAAGGGAGAGGAGAGGTAGTCTGTCTGGCTGCCCTTTAAATACGGCACCCAGATCTTCAATCCCATGATTTGATGGTGGGGAGGGTGACTTCCTGACCATCCCCGCCACGAGCAAGGATGCATAAGCAATGAGCTGAACAGCACAGGATCTGCATATTCAGCCATTGTGACTGCCGGTGGGAATTTCTCACATTTCTGTGCCCACCGTTGAAATTATACTTGCGAGCAGAGGATTCTGACCCCTGTCATCAGAATCTTTATGATTCATCTGCTTAGACACAAAGGTTGTAAAGTACCACACTTCTTAATTCCAAATGTGCGATACAATTCAGGAGAAATAGCTCTACCTTTTTCAATTCATTTTTTACGGGATGTGGGTGTCGCTGGTTTGACCAACCTTTGTTGCCCATTCCTAATTGCCGTTGAGAAGGTGATGGTGAGCTACATTCTTGAACCGCTGCAGTCCATGTGGTGTAGGTACACCCACTGTGCTGTTAGGGGGTTCCAGGATTTTGACCCAGCAATAGCGAAGGAACGGCGCTATATTTCCATATTAGCGTGGTGAGTGACTTGGAGTGGATCATCCAGGGTGGTTGTGTTCCCATATATCTGCTACCTTGTCTTTCTGGATGGTAGTGGTCATGGCTTTGGAGGGTGCTGCCGAGGGAACCTTGATAAGGTCCTGCAGTGCATCTTGCAGATGGTACACATGGCTGCCACTCTGCGTCGGTGGTGGATTTGATTGGCAGCCCATCCATCACCTTAAGCATATGCTCTCCACCACTGGCGCACAGTGCTTGCAGCATGTAGTATCTACAGGATGTGCCTCAGCAATTCCCCAACCTGCAACCTCTTAACAACTAGAAAGACAAGGACAGCAGGTGCAAGCGAGCACCATCATCTCCGTCTACCCTTCTCACATTGCATGCTGTCTTGAATAACACATAATTCACTACTCCTTCATCGTTGTCGAGGCAATATCCTGGAACTCCCTAGTTAATAATGTTTTCACTACGTTGTGCAGGTGCACAGGCACACGGCCGTCCAGAAGATACCGCGCAGCGAGCACTCAAACAATGTAAAGTGTGCTGTGCATTGAAAAAGCTTCCAATGCACAACAGTGAAATTTTGAAGACAACTTTTCTAGCTAACAGCGCTGTGGGTGTGCTTTCATCAAATGCATTGCAGTTGTCCCGACACCAACTTCTAAAGATAAATTAGATTTGGTCATTACTGTCAGCCTTGCCAAGAAAACGCGTGTCCCAAGAATGAATTTTTTTAATAAAACCTCTGAAAATCCTCAAATGCTTTCTTGACAAAGCACCTGTCTTGCTTCCCGTTTGACCTTGCAGGCAAATACACTCATCTGTTTGCAGTCTAATGTGATTGGATGTGTACTGAGCGCCTCATGCTATCTTTCTGCAGGACCAAGGCACTGGTACTGGAGCTGTTGGCGGCAGTGTGCCTGGTACGAGGAGGACATGACATCATTCTTTCGGCGTTTGAGAACTTCAAAGAGGTAGCAAGCTTTGCCATCTATTTCCTGTGAGGTCTTTCAGTGATGCCTGTATGGGTCAGAATCATGCCCATTTGTGACAAATCTGCACGTGTTTGTGAGGGTCAACCTAATTTCAGGCCCCATCATTTAAAAAAAATTAATTTAGAGTACCCAATTATTTTCTTTTCCAGTTAAGGTGCAATTTAGCGTGGCCAATCCACCTACCCTGCACGTCTTTGGGTTGTGGGGGTGAAACACGCAGACGCGGGGAGAATGTGCAAACTCCGCACGGACAGTGACCTACTGGGATTCGAACCCAGGTCCTCAGCACCGTAAGCAGTAATGCTAACCACTGTGCCACATGCTGCCCTCTGCCCCGATATTTTTAATCGTTGCGTCCAAAGGATAGGACCTTCAGCAGTGCAGCATTCCCATTGCAATACATCATCAATGCTAATCGCAGTGTGGGTGCCTTCCCAAAGAGGTGGATTTCAAAAAATACAAAATAATTGCAGGGATATGGGGATAGAGTGTGTGGGGGGGAGGGGATAGGGGTTTGTTGGGAGCAGTGGGACTCACTGGATTGCTCTTCAAAAGAGTGGGAAAGGCTCAATGGGCTAAATAGATTCCTTTTGTGCCTTCCTATTCAATGATTCTATGATTCATACCCCATGATGCTTCAGCTTGCTTCAAAGTTTAGTCACTGTTCTTTAGTCGGCTGGCAATTGCACACAGCAAGCAGGGCTTTACTGTGGTAAGGCGGCGACCTAGTGGTTTTATCATTGGGCTAGTCATCGCCAATAGCACTCCAGTTAGAAATATAAATATCACCCCATTCCTTGTTATTGTTGCTGTAGATCAACCCCAGAAAGAATTTTTATGTCTTTGGCTTGACTCCGCTTTCACTCTCAAAACATTCCCATGAGGATGAGGAAGAGATCTTTCTGTTAATTGTGATTTTTAAACAGTCTACATGCAATACTCAGAGTCTTTCTTTGCTGCTTTGGATTCTAACCTATAATATTAAAAATGGCGGATCAAATAGCACCAACAAGGCTATTCCTTTGTATAGCAGTTGTAAGATATGAAAGGCTAGATTGATTTGCATCATTGAGGTGCCTGGAGGGAGTCGGTAATATTTGCAGCTCAGCCCACCCTCCCCAGGAGAAAGTGTCAGGAAAGTTGGGATTTTAACTGTGGGGAAGGCAGGGATAGGAAAGAGTCCGGAAGCGTCCATAGGGACTGCCAGGTGCTAAGACCAGCTGATAAAAGACCCATCTTGGTGCTGTGGGATTACATCCCAATTCTAACAAAAAGGTAAGGCCCTTTAGTCCTCACCCGCTCTCACACTCCCTCACCCCCACATACTCCTATTGCCCTATTGCCCCATCTATACACCCCATGCAAAGGTATGCCACCCACACACCGACCATGGCCCATTGTACTCCCTACCCCTAACACACTCACTCCATAGTGTCCCCCATGCTCCCAGGCCAAGGATGCATACTAAGGCTTGGCTGAAAACTCAGACATCCATTAGAGAACTGTGTCTGAGGCACAAAATGTTTGATTGACAGCTCTAGCTCTCTGATCTTTGCTGTCAATATCACAATGTTTATTTACACAAAATAAAGGTTTCGAATGCTAGCAGATTCAGCTATTGATACTTTAATGAGTCTGGATGACTGACATTTCTATTAGGCTGTGATAAAAATATTTTTTATTTAAAGTGGAAAGTTATCAATGAATTACTTTTTAAAATGTTTTTTATGCACCCCACTGTCATTATGGGGTATTGGTTCCAAACAGTGCATAGAACAGGCATGGTAACTGTTCATGGAAGTGCCATTGCTTTGTATGCTTGTATGGGGGCCATAGGGATTGTTTGGAGGCATGCCTTGTCATGAGAGTGGGGGGGGGGGGGGGGGGGGGCACATAAGGGGCCATAGGAGGCAAGTGAAGGTATAACTTTGCATGGAGGCATGAGAAGTCATAGGTGGTAGGTGGCAAGACATACACTCGCATGGGAGGCCATAAAGGTCAGAGGGGTGGGTAGAGGCATACCTTAGCATGGAGTGCATGAAGAGGACCTTTCAAACTTACCTTTCAAAAGGTTCCCTCATGCAGACACTGGTTCACGACACATTTGAGGTGCCATGAATCGTGACTCTTTGAAAAGCTGACCCGACTCAATGAAAATTGCAGAGGACTAGGACATGGTGGGGGGTAGAGGAGGGGTGTGTGTGGTATGGACGTGCCCCCCAAACCTTAAATGGCAATCCTGAAACTTGGAATCCTCAGGAATCTTGAAATTGTGTCCTGGCTGCCATTTTCACACCTCCATGGAGTCACCCCAACTCTATGAAAAACTCAGTCTGAAAAGCTCTTTCTTTTAAATGTATTTTATTACAAAGATGTATCAAAACAGGTTACAGCACATAAACACCCGGGAAACATACTTCCCAGCAATCAACTATACAGTCTGAACAAATGTTTTCTCGCCCACACTTCCCACACTCACACTCAGCTTCTAGCCCCTGGAAGAACTCACTCATTCTCGTCCAAGTCACCACCTTAAACTGTATCAAGCTCACCCTTGCACAGGAGGAGGTTCCTTTTACCCTATGCAGTGTCTCAGCCATACTCCCCTTTCCATTTCTCCTTGATCTTCACCAACCGCTTGCCTCCCTGCACCCCCCCGAGCGATTTGTATATATCCCCAATTCTTCGCTCCCCATCCACATACGGAAGCAGCAGTTACGCCCTGAAAAGCTCATTGGCCATTCTACATTCTGCCCTAGATTTCATTCTGTGGGGGGGGGGGGCGGGGGGGGGGGGGGGGGGGCGGGGGGGGGGGGGGGGCGGGGGGGGGGGGGGGGGCGGGGGGGGGGGGCGGGGGGGGGGGGCGGGGGGGGGGGGCGGGGGGGGGGGGGTGGGGGGGGGGGCGGGGGGGGGGGCGGGGGGCGGGGGGGGGGGGGGCGGGGGGCGGGGGGGGGGGCGGGGGGGGGGGGGGCAGCATGGTAGCACAGTGGTTAGCACAGTTGCTTCACAGCTCCAGGGTCCCAGGTTCAATTCCCGGCTGGGTCACTGTCTGTGCAGAGTCTGCATGTTCTCCCCGAGTGTGTGTGGGTTTCCTCCGGGTGCTCCGGTTTCCTCCCACAGTCCAAAGATGTGCGGGTTAGGTGGATTGGACATGCTAAATTGCCCTTAGTGTCCAAAAAATGTTAAGTGGGGGTGCTGGGTTGCGGGGCTGGGGTGAATACGTGGGCTTCAGCGGGGTGCTCTTTATAAGGGCCGGTGCAGACTCGATGGGCCGACTGGCCTCCTTCTGCATTGTAAATTCTATGAGACTTAACACCAAAGGCAACCACAAAAATGAAGCAAAGATCCTTCAGGTATTCCCTTGCCCGCAGCGAAAAGTTTCGGGCTGGCAGTACTGTGTTGCTTTTGCAGTCACTCAGGGCCAGTTGTCTCAGTCGGAGTCAGTGGGCTGGAATGATGAGCATCCAGTCAGCTGTTTGAAACCAGGAGCCTGTGCATCACCCGCAAAATCTGCACTTAGATCCTTGAGCTGCGAGAGATTTCACAGGAGAATGGGTCAATCTCTTTTTGTCACCTTTGACCTCTGGAATGGGCTTTTTCAGCCAACATTTGAGATTTGTGGACGGTCCCGTTACAGTAGAATTAATCACTGTTAACAGGTGGGCATTCTCGAGATTGGCCGTCCGATGCAGTATCTGCTCAGCACTGCCTGCCACCAAGTGCGGGTTTTCATCCAGTTCTCCCTTTGATGGGTAAGACCGTGTGGGGGTGGGGTACTGAAGTCGCTACAGCTTCATAACCGGTCGTGTCTGAAATACCTTTTGTCAAATAGACTAACAGCTGGCACTTTGCAGAAATACCACACTCTCTTGAGATTAAGGCTGCAGCAATTCATGTACGATTTGCCCTTGGCCAGTTTACAGATAAAACTAAATAGAATGACTTTACTTTAACAGTCTCCCATTTGGGAGCTGCCACTTTTTGTTGGACTTACACTTACAGTTTTATGACAATGAATCACATTGAAAATCACTTCACATCGTAAGTCTGTCTGCAGTAAGCTGATGGCTGTTTAGCAGGTTAAGCAGAGGCCCTCCTGCGCAACACACACAACAAAATATAATGAGCAATTATGGGGTTATGGGGATAGGGTGGAGGTGTGGACGGGTAGGGTGCTCTTTCCAAGAGCCGTTGCAGACTCGATGGGCCGAATGGCCTCCTTCTGCACTGTGAATTCTAATTAAAAGATTCCTTCGTTGGTGTTGTCGAGGGCATCATGAATAGTCCATGAGATTTCTAATATCCACCTGAACAGGTAAATTGAGCCATAGTTTATTGTGTTACTGTTATTACTATACTGGAGTATTATCTTACATTCTATGCTCAACAAGGAGATCCTGTGGCTCATTGGGTAGCGTCATTGCCTTTGAGCCAGAAGATCCGGGTTCGAGCGCCATCGCAGGACTCGATGGTCAAGGAAGGTGTGCTCATAGCAAGGCCAAACAGGTTGAGTATCAACCTGGAAAAAATCCTTCCAACACGCTAATGGCTGGCGGTCAGAGCCATGCTGGGTGCGGAGTGGCGCCCCTTCAGCTATAAGTCTCTGGCGACAATCTAGTAATCTGTTCCAGGAATAACCAGCCAGATGAAAGAGAATTGAAATGATATGCTCATGGACTCAAGTTGAAATCAAACTCACAGGGGTAATAATATAGTGATTATACATAGAATTTACAGTACAGAAGGAGGCCATTCGGCCCATCGAGACTGCACCAGCTCTTGGAAAGAGCACCCTACCCAAGGTCAACACCTCCACCCGATCCCCACAACCCAGTAACCCCCACCCAACACTAAGGGCAATTTTGGACACGAAGGGCAATTTATCATGACCAATCCACCTAACCTGCACATCTTTGGACTGTGGGAGGAAACCGGAGCACCCGGAGGAAACCCACGCACACACGGGGAGGATGTGCAGACTCCGCACAGACAGTGACCCAAGCCGGAATCGAACCTGGGACCCTGGAGCTGTGAAGCAATTGTGCTATCCACAATCCTGCCGTGCTGCCCTGGGCCAGTTATGTTCCTGGGCCAGTGCTAACAGGTTTAGATTAATCATCTAAAGAATATAACTGCCAATCCCATCAATATCGTTTGAGAATTTAAATTCTGGAAATAAAAATATTGGCATCAGTAAAAGTGATCATCAAACTGTCTGCTTGCTATAAACTCAACTGATTGCCAAATGTCCTTTAGGAAAGGAGACCTGTCCTGTTCCAGCCCAGCCTATATTTTACTCCAATCCCATTCCATGGTTGACTCTTAGCTGGCAATTGAAGTGGCTATGCAAGTCACCAACTACATCAGACCTCAGGGTAATCAGGGATTGTTTAAAATATTCATTCATGGCATGGGGGTATTGCTGGGAAGGCCAGCATTTATTGGCCATCCATGACTGCATTTGAGAAGGCGGTGATGGGCTGCCTTCTTGAATCTCTATACTTCGTAAGGTGTAGCACATTGCTGCTATTTCTATAAACTGGGGGTCACCCATTTAAAACGGAGATGAGGTGAATTTTTTTTTTTTCAGAGGGTTGTGAGTCTCTGGAATTCTCTTTGGAAAAGGTGTTGGAAGCAGAATCTTTGAATATTTTTAAGGCAGAGGCGGGAGGATTCTTGGTATGCAAGGTGGTGATAAGCTATCGGGGGTGGGGGGGGTGCAGATTTGTGTTACTATTTGATCAGCTATGAACTTATTAAATGGTGGAGCAAGCTCAAGGGGTTCAACGATGAAGGGCGGGATTCTCCGTCCACTGGCGCTGGAATCGGGAAATGCGATTGTATGGAGAATTGGTTCTGATGCCGAAATTGGGCGAGGCGCCGATTTCACAAATCGTAATTCTCCTTCGCCTCCACCCCCTACTAGCCCTCTGGTCCCAACCGACGTATCAGCCATACGAGCGTGCTCCAACGCAACCAGTGCCATATTGTTGACTGGGATGGTGTGTGGGGGGAGTGAAGTGTGTATATGCAGCTGAATCAATCATGAATCCGGCAAATCTGGCACCATTTATCATTGGAATCGATTGTATTCCACATGGTGCCAGTGCTAGCCGCTGAACAATCGCTGAATCAGTCTAGGTGTGGTGCCAGTTTTGCTGTTGTGGAAGTCTATGAATCTTGCCCCAGCGCCATAGTCTCAGGAATGGAGAATCCAGCCGGGCATCTCTCAATATGCAGCACTTCCTTGGTAGCATAGAGTGCCAACCTCGGTTGTGTGCTCAAGGTCCTGAAATAGGGCTTAGTTAAGCCCATAATCTTGTGACCCAGAGGCTGATAATCTTGGGTTTGTTTGACACTATTTAGCCTAGATGAAGTGTTTGATCAAGGGAATAGTTTCAATGCCCCATTTATACTGCAGGCCTGCTTTATTGTTCCTTAGACGGAATCTCAGAATTGTTAAAATGCAGAAGGAAGCCATTCAACCATCATGTCTGCACCAACTTTCCAAACAAGCATCGACTTAGTGCCATTTCCCTGCCTTTTCCCCGCACCCCTGCACATTGTTTCTATTCAAATAATCATATAATGCCCTCTTGAATGCCTCGATTAAATTGAACTTGTGTGATTCCCTTCTTATCCTGTGGTTCCCTCGAGTGCTGTTGCTGACCCAGTGTGGGCTGGGTGTATATGTATAGAAAATCATAGGTATCAGCATTTTAGGTATCTCTCTGCACACTGGAAGAGGAAGGGAATGAGGGTGCCCATGGTTGCACAGTGGTTAGCACCGGTGCTTCACAGCACCAGGTTCGATTCCTGGCTTGGGTCACTGTCTGTGCGGAGTCTGCACGTTCTCCCCGTGTCTGTGTGGGTTTGTCCGGATGCTCCGGTTTCCTCCCACAAGTCCCAAAAGACATGTTTGTTAGGTAATTTGGACATTCTGAAAACTCCCTCAGTGTACCCGAATAGGTGCTGGATATGGCGACTATGTGTTTTTCACAGTAACCTCATTGTAGTGTTATTGTAAGTCTACTTGTGATACCAATCAAGATTATTATTATAAAAAGCAGAGCGAGTTGAGAACAAGAATATAGAGAAAATGAGTGGAATGGAAGGAATGTGAAATGGCAAATGGAAAAGACAACGGGATGGAATACTTTCTGCCTCCATGAGAAAAAGTCTACTTTATACCAACTGGAGCAAACGGACCTAAGACTAGGCAGAGGAAGTTCCGGAACATTCTGGCTTCCAGTAGACAAAACACTCTGTAGTTACTGCTTGGATTTGATGTCAAGGAGGAGAGTGGTGCCGAGAGCAGTAGCTCTTAGCACCGTCTGTCGTGCAATATAGGTGAGATGCGAGGCTGATACTGAGAGTGTAAAGTAGGCAAATCTGAAAGCTGCTTAGTCACTACTGTGTAGGTGGTTTGGTGTTCAGCGTACAGGGTGCCTATTGCATTCTCACGATGGACGATTACACAGGCAAACTGTGACGAGCGAAGATCTGGATCATTTTTAATGCGCTGAGCCAGTGCATTTAACAATCTGATTTGTACCCGTAGCTGGGATTGTTCAGGATGTTAGGAGGCTGCAGGTCAGAAGGTGTAGTGTCTCACTGTGTGAGTGCTCCACTCACATCAACCCAATATATTATTTAAAGGAACTTCCCCAAGTGACTGAAGACACAGATCAGCAGAGTCCCCACATCACCTCTTGCTCTATATCGAGATGTGGTGGTGAGGAGTAAGGTAATTAGCCCATAAGACCATCAGACACAGAAGCAGAATTAGGCCATTTGGCCCATCGAGTCTGCTCTGCCACTCAATCAAGGCTGATATTTTTCTCAACCCCATCCTCCTGCCTTCTCCCCATAACCCCCGATCCCCTTATCAATCAAGAACCTACCTATTTCTGTCTTCAAGTCACTCAGTGATTTGGTCTCCACAGCCTTCTGCGACAAAGAGTTCCACAGATTCACCACCCTTTGGCTGAAGAAATTCCTCCTCATCTCTGTTTTAAAGGATCGTCCCTTTAGCCTGAGATTGTGTACTCTGGTTCTAGTTTTTCCTACAAGTGGAAACACCCTCTCCACGTCCACTCTATCCAGGCCTCACAGTATCCTGTAAGTTTCAATAAGATCTCCCCTCATTCTTCTAAACTCAAACGAGTACAGCCCCAGAGACCTCAACCATTCCTCATACGACAAGCTGTTCATTCAAGGGATCATTCTTGGGAACCTCCTCTGGATCCTTTCCAAGGCCAACACATCCTTCCTTAGATACGGGGTCCAAAACTGCTCACAATATTCCAAATGGGAATATTAAGCTCTCATCTCCCAACTGAATGAAAAAAAAGACTGCATTCCCATTCTTGACAGCTACCAAATGGACTGACAATATTTAAGCTCCCATTATAAATCTGGGAGGTGGGACAGTAAGGTGAGCACCAGCATCAAAGCAGACAGTGACCCTGGGGATTCTGGGAGTGTGGAAGTTCAGCTGATCTTGACAGCCTCATTCCTAAAACTGTTCTCAGTGACCTGCCCGAGTCTGGCAGATCCGGAGGTATGGCTGCCCTGTGTGTGAGGGGGAGTTTGTTGACCAGGGGCTACAACCAGAGAATGCAGCGAGAGGGTGACTGCTCGGAGTTGCACTCCAGTGGCCACCACATGGAAACTCAGCACGCGGGGTGAGGTGCAGAGGCCTGACGCAGCCAGGGGAACTGAATCTCAACACAAACACACGTTGTCAGAAGGTTTGGGGAGAAACTGAGAAGCAGGTTCATAATAGTCAAGTAGTCTCAAGTAGCCATGTAGACCACATACCATTTGCCTTCTTTACTGCCTGCTGCACCTGCATGTTTACTTTCAGCAACTGGTGTGCAAGGACACCCAGGTCTCGTTGCACATTCCCCTCTCTCAATCTATAGCCATTCAGATAATAATATGCTTTCATGTATTTGCTAAATAAGTGGCTAACCTCACATTTATACACATTACACTGCATCTGCCATTAACTTGTCCACTCACTCAACTTGTCAAAACAACACTGAAGCATCTCTGCAATCTCCTCATTGTTCACCCTCCCACTCAGCTTGGTGTCATCTGAAATTTTGGCGATATCACATCTAGTTCCCTCATCTAAATCATTAATATATATTGCGAATAGCTGGGGTCCTAGCACCAATCCCTGCGTTGCCCCTCTAGTCACTGCCTGCCATTTTGAAAATTACCCATTTATTCCTACTCTTTGTTTCCTGTCTGCCAACCTGTATTCTATCCATCTAAATACACTACCCCCAATCCCATGCACTTTAATTTTACATGCAAATCTCTTATGTGGACTTTGTCGAAAGCCTCCTGAAAATCCAAATAAACCACATCCACTGGCTCCCCCTCGACAACTCTACTCGTACATCCTCGAAGAATTCCAGTAGATTTGTCAAGAATGATTTCCCTTTAGTAAATCCATGCTGACTCTGTCCGATCCTGCCACTGTTTCTCAAGTGCTCTGCTAATTACAGCTTTATAGGGGACTCTAGTATTTTCCTCTTTCTCTTCCTCCCTTTTTAAATTGTGGGGCCACATTAGCTCCCCTACAATCTGTAGGAACTGTTCCAGAGTCTATAGGAACTTGGAAGATGACCACCAATACATTCATTATTTCTCTGGTCGCTTCCTGCTCTGGGTGTAAATATTGGGCCCTGGGGATTTATCGACCTTCAATCCCATCAATTTCCCCCAACACCATTTCCATACTAATACTGATTTCCTTCAGTTCCCCTCTCTCACTAAACCTCCCAACATTTCTGGAACGTTATTGACATTATCCTTTGTGAAGGCAGAACCAAAATATGTATTTCATTGGTCAGCCATTTCTTTATTCCACATTATAAATTCCCCTGTTTCTGAGTAAAGATTTTACAGTGCAGAAGGAGGTCATTAGGCCCATCGAGTCCACACCAGCCCCTGAAAGAGCACCTATCTAAGCCCATGCCTCCACCCTATTCCTGCAACCCAGCAACCCCACCTAACTTTTGGACACTACGTGGCAATTTAGCGTGACCAATCCACCTACGCTGCACATCTTTGGACTGTGAAAGGAAACCGGAGCACCTGGAGCAAACCCACGCAGACATGGGGTGAACATGCACACTCCACACAGACAGTGACCCAAGCCGAGAATCGAACCTGGGTCCCTGGCGCTGTGAAGCAACAGTGTTAACCACTGTGCTACCGTGGGGACTTATATTTGTCTTCATCAATCTTTTTCTCTTCACATACCTATCGAACCCTTTACAGTCACTTTTTATGTTTCCTGCAGGCTTTCTCTCACACTCTATTTTCCCCTTCTTAATCAATCCTTTTGTCCACCTTTGCTGAATTCTAAACTGCATCCATCCTCAAGTCTGTTATTTTTCTTGGCCAATTGCACTGGACAGGAATGAATAATTGTTGCAGTTCACCCATGTGCTCTTTGAATGATCGCCATTGCATATCCACCATTATCCTTTTTAGTAACTCTCCCCAATCCATCATAGTCAACTCATGCCTCTTCCATCATAGTTTCCTTTATTTAGATTCAGGACCCTAGTCTCAGAATCAACTATGTCAGTCTCCATCTTCATGAGAAATTCTATCATATTATGGCTGCTCATCCCAAAGGGCCTTGCACAACTAGATTGCCAGTGATTCTTTTCTCATTACATAAAACCCAGCCTAGGATAGCCTGATCTCTAATTGGTTCCTCAACCCCTTGCTCCAGAAAACCATCTCACTTACCCTCCAGGATTTCATCCTCTATGGTATTGTGACTAATTTGATTTCACCCCAGGGCAGCATGGTGGTGCAGTGGTTAGCACAGCTTCCTCACAGCGCTGAGGTCCCAGGTTCGATCCCAGCTCCGATCCCAGCTCTGGGTCACTGCCCTTGTGGAGTTTGCGCATTCTCCCTGTGTTTGCATGGGTTTCAACCCCACACCCAAAGATGTGCAGGGTAGGTGGATTGGCCATGCTAAGTTGCCCCTTAATTGGAAAAAATGAACTGGGTATTGTAAATTCATTTATTTTTTAAATTGGAATTGCCCAATCTATATGCAGATTAAAGCCATCCATAATTAAAGATGTTCCTTTATCCCTTTAAACCCCATTTTCTTGTTTAATGCCATTCCCAACATCGCCACTGCAGTTTTGGGGTCGATATACAACCCCCACCTCCCACGACCCTTTTTTACCCATGGTGCTTCTCAGTTCTACCCAAACAGATTCCACATTGTTGGAGCTAATATCCTTCCTCACTATTGCATTAAATTCCTCTTTTTTTTTTTACAAACAATGTTTATCAGGGTTTTCATAAAATATCAATAACAAAATGAAAAAGGAACCCAACAGGGTTAAGTACAAAACACAGTCTAGAAAAGCAACCCTCCATACACCCCTCCCCCCTGTACATAAATAATAAATTAACATTAACACCCCGACTTAACACAACAGGTATATACACCTCCTCAGACCTTCCAGTGTAAATAACGAAAACAAAAATAAAAATAAAGTAAAGTAAACCCCCCCCCCCCCCCCCCCCCCCCCCCCCCGAGTTGCTGCTGCCATTGACCAATGTCTAGCGTTCTGCCAGGAAGTCTAAGAACGGTTGCCACTGCCTAAAGAACACTTGTACCGACCCTCTCAAGGCGAATTTCACCTTCTCCAACTTAATAAACCCTGCCATATCGTTGATCCAGGATTCCACGCTTGGGGGCCTTGCATCCTTCGACTGAAGAAGAATCCTTCGCCGGGCTACAAGGGACGCAAAGGCCAGAATACCGGCCTCTTTCGCCTCCTGCACTCCCGGCTCCTCTGCGACCCCAAATATTGCAAGCCCCCAGCCCGGTTTGACCCCGGATCCTACCACGCTCGACACCGTCCTCGCTACGCCCTTCCAAAATTCCTCCAGCGCTGGGCACGCCCAGAACATATGGGTGTGATTTGCTGGGCTCCCAGAGCACCTAACACAGCTGTCCTCACCCCCAAAAAACCGGCTCATCCTTGTCCCGGTCATGTGTGCCCTGTGCAGCACCTTAAACTGTATGAGGCTGAGCCTCGTGCACGAAGAGGAAGAGTTCACCCTCCCTAGGGCATCTGCCCATGTCCCTTCCTCAATCTCCTCTCCCAACTCCTCCTCCCACTTACCTTTCAACTCCACCACCGAGGCCTCCTCCTCCTGCATCACCTGGTAAGTTTCAGAGATCTTCCCCACTCCAACCACAAACAGGTCCCCCAACCTTCATATCCCTGCCCTGTGCCATCCCGAAAACCCACCATCTGTTCTCCCTGGGACGAACCGGTGGTTCCCCCATATTGGGGTCCACACTGAGGTCCCAGCTTCACCCCTGTGCCGCCTCCACTGCCCCCAGATTTTGAGGGCAGCCGCCACCACCGGGCTCGTGGTATACCTCCTTGGAGGGAACGGCAGCGCCGCCGTTGCCAGCGCACCCAGACTCGTACCCACACAAGACGCCGTCTCCAACCTCTTCCATGCAGCCCCTCCCCCTCCATCACCCACTTGCGCACCATCGTCGCATTGGCGGCCCAGTAGTACCCACAGAGGTTGGGCAGCGCCAGCACCCCCCGATCTCTACTCCGCTCCAGGAACACCCTTCTCACCCTCTGAGTCCCTCGTGCCCACACAAACCCCATTATACTCCTGTTGACCCACCTAAAAAAGGCCTTCGGTATAAATACGGGGAGGCACTGGAACAGGAACAAAAACCTTGGGAACACCGTCATTTTGACTGACTGCACCCTACCCGCCAGGGACAGCGGCAACGCGTCCCACCTCTTGAACTCCTCCTCCATTTGCTCCACCAGCCTTGCGAAATTAAGCCTATGCAGGGCCCCCCAGCTCCTGGCCACCTGGACCCCCAAATACCTGAAGCTCCTCTCCGCCCTTTTTAATGGGAGCTCGCCAATCCCCCTCTCCTCGTCCCCTGGGTGAACCACGAACAGCTCGCTCTTCCCCATGTTGAGCTTGTACCCCGAGAAATCCCCAAATTCCCTAAGGATCCTCATTACCTCTGGCATTCCTCCCCCCGGGTCCGCCACATACAGCAGCAAGTCGTCCGCATAGAGCGACACCCTATGCTCCTCCCCGCCCCGCACCAACCCCCTCCAGTTCCTCGACTCTCTCAGTGCCATAGCCAGGGGTTCAATCGCCAGTGCGAAGAGCAGGGGGGACAGGGGGGACCCCTGTCTCGTCCCTCGGTGCAACCGAAAGTACTCGGACCTCCTCCTATTTTTGGCCACACTCGCCATCGGGACCTCGTACAACAGCCTAATCCACCTGACAAACCCCGCCCCAAACCCAAATCTCTTCAGCACCTCCCACAGGTACCCCCACTCTACCCTATCGAAGGCTTTCTCAGCGTCCATCGCCACCACTATCTCCGCCTCCCCCTCCCTCGCCGGCATCATGATAACGTTCAAAAACCTGGTATTAACCAGGTGAAACCCGTCCAGTTTGTACTGGCCCCACCTCCCCCAGAACCGGAACCAATAATCTGAGCCCCTTCCTCTTTCGCCATCTCTCCAGCCACGTATTCATCTGATATATCCTGCTATTTTTGCTCTGACTGATAGTCCTCTGGTGATGGTCATCTGATCACTACCTTTGAGGTCCTACTTTTCAACCTACGTCCGAACTCCCTGTATTTTGCTTTTAGGACCTCAGTTTTTTTCACTTATGTTAATGTGTACAACGACCACTGGCTGTTCACTCTCCCCCTCCAGAATGGACTGCAGTTGCTCTGAGACATCCTTGACCATAACACTAGGGAGGCAACATACTATCCAGGAGTCTTGTTTGCAGCCACAGAAATGCCTATCCTCGTTTCAGTTGAATCTCCTATCGTATTGCATTCCAACACTTATTACTGCTCTCCTGTGCAGCAGAGCCAAATGTGGTGCAATGAATTTGGCTGTGTCTGCATTTCCCTGAGACGTCATTCCTCCCAATTGTGCCCAAAGTGGTATATCTGTTTTACAGGGGAGTGACCACAGGACATTCCTGCATTGCTTACCTAGTCTTCTTGCTCTGCCTGATGGTGACCTGTTCCCTTCCTGCCTGTGAAAACTTAGCCTGCAGTGCGACCACCTCTCTATATTTGCTGGAGAGGCTGATTTAGCTCAGTTGGCTGGACAGCTGGTTTATGATGCAAAGCAAGACCAACAGCTCGGGTTCAATTTCCATACCCGCCGAGGTTATTCATGAAGGCTTCGCCTTCTCAACCTTGCCCCTTGCCTGAGCTGTGGTGATCCTCAGGTTAAATCACCACCAGTCAGCTCTTCCCCTCAAAGGAGAAAGCAGCCTATGGTCACCTGGGAGTATGGTGACTTTATACGTGCTATCGACGATACTCTCCGCCTTGCAGATGGTCCTCAGTGTCCCCAGCCACCGCTCCAGCTCCGAAACCCGGGCTTCCAGTAACTGCAGCTGGAGACACTTCCTGCATACATGCTGGCCGTGGGCTTCCCATATAAAGCATGAGGAACATAGCTTAGATCTCTTCCATGAATTTGCCCTTTAAAGGAAACTTGTCAAACTTCAAATAATACCGTATGAAGTCTTACAACACCAGGTTAAAGTCCAACAGGTTTGTTTCGATGTCACTAGCTTTCGGCGCGCTGCTCCTTCCTCAGGTGAATGAAGAGGTGTGTTCCAGAAACACATATATAGACAAATTCAAAGATGCCCAACAATGCTAGGAATGCGAGCATTAGCAGGTGATTAAATCTTTACAGATCCAGAGATGGGGTAACCCCAGGTTAAAGAGGTGTGAATTGTACCAAGCCAGGACAGTTGGTAGGATTTCGCAGGCCAGATGGTGGGGGATGAATGTAATGTGACATGAATCCCAGGTCCCGGTTGAGGCCGCACTCATGTGTGCGGAACTTGGCTATAAGTTTCTGCTCGGCGATTCTGCGTTGTCGCGGCCTTCAGGACCCGCGACAACGCAGAATCGCCGAGCAGAAACTTATAGCCAAGTTCCGCACACATGAGTGCGGCCTCAACCGGGACCTGGGATTCATGTCACATTACATTCATCCCCCACCATCTGGCCTGCGAAATCCTACCAACTGTCCTGGCTTGGTACAATTCACACCTCTTTAACCTGGGGTTACCCCATCTCTGGATCTGTAAAGATTTAATCACCTGCTAATGCTCGCATTCCTAGCATTGTTGGGCATCTTTGAATTTGTCTATATATGTGTTTCTGGAACACACCTCTTCATTCACCTGAGGAAGGAGCAGCGCGCCGAAAGCTAGTGACATCGAAACAAACCTGTTGGACTTTAATCTGGTGTTGTAAGAATTCATACTGTGCTCACCCCAGTCCAACGCTGGCATCTCCACATCATGGCTTCAAATAATACCAATTACTCTAGGACCCTCCTTCCTGTTCCTGATTACTACAAATTATGAGCAATAAAGTAGTAAGTAATTACCTGACCCTACTCACCCAATAAGTTGCTTCCACTTGTCCCACTTTTGAATCTGGTCGGCAGATCACCGTTCTTCTTCATCAGAAACATAAACCGATATAAAACACCGCACAGCATACATAAAAGATTATACTGTTTGCGATGACTCGGGCATTCCTGTAGAGATTGATAGCTTTATCTATTCTCTCTATTACTGTGATTGATAATACTACACAGTAGCATAGCAGCTTACTCAGGGAACCATGACTGTAAAGAATCTGGTTCAGCGTATTTTTTCACACATTAAGTCTCAACCTAGTTTTAACAATGTAGGTGTGTACTCCACCCAATTCTAAGCACCTCCATTCCTCTGTTATTTATAAGCACCTGTCATTTTCCTGGCTTGTTTTAGGCTGTGATAGTGGAAGATTTCCACTAATGACAAGGCCGATGCTGATGTGGAAGGCCATTTAATCCATCCATCCAGAAAATTTCTTCTAGCCTTCTCTCCTTCCAACATGTTTCCCAAATGATCCCTGGGTTTTAGTTGACATTGCTCTACCTAGGCAACCATTCCAGTCAAGATCGTGTCAGTCAAGATTTCCATTTGTTCTTCCTTCTATTTGACCCTGTGACCCCCTTGTGCTAGCCTTGGAATTCAGATAGAAGCCCTGATTTGCCTTTTCTAGATTGGGTACTAACCAATGAACCTTAATCGGGTTTTATGGTTTCAATGCTCCAGTTTCCACATAACCCAATTCTCTTTAATCAGGATTTATGGGTTCAATGCTCCAGTTTCCACAATACCCAATTCTCTTGATTGACTCTTCTCAAAAACCATCTGTGGTACTAGAATGTCTCCATTGTGTCTCATTGAATGGAACATAGCATTCACAATGAGCTAACCACATCTCTTTACAATTTATCATTTTTTAAAAATTAATTCTTTCATGGGATGTGAATGTCAACATTTATTACCCAGCCCTCATTGCCATTGAACTAAGTGGCTTGCTCGCCCATTTTCAGAGTCAACCACATTGCGGTGTGGGCCAGGATTCACATAAGGGCCGGACCAAGTAACAACAGTGGATTTTCTTCCCTACAGGAAATCAGATAGGTTCTGTTGACTGAGAAAACCCTTCTTGATCAGCTTAGAACAGACACAAAATATACACAGTCGACTGTAATTCTAGTTTATTTGAGTACCACAATCTTCAAAAACAATCACACCGAATATGATCACAGCTGATCTCTTGATATTACCCATACTTAGTGAAGGAGGCTAGCCAGGCTACGATAACTTGGTGTGGGTGTCTTCTTCGCTTATTTTCTCTGAGCACAGGGTCACTTCTCCATGATGGTTGCTCCTAGGTTGTCGCTGACAATGTGTGTACATGTTCATCTTTCATCCAGGTTCTGCTGGTGCAGTCATACACCCACACCTGTGCTGGGTTTGGTATCTCATTGAGACATAGTACCATTCAGAGATGAACAGGATACCCCTGTTCAGCCAGAGTGATTTAATCAAGATCCATTGTCCTCTGAAACACTCTTGTCTGACCAGCTATTAGCCCATTATGGAGTCTGATGGCTTCTTTGTTCATTGTTCATCCTGCTGCATAGTTGATCATTACTGTCTCAAAGTTAGTTACATATTTATAGAACATAGAACAATACAGCGCAGTACAGACCCTTCGGCCCACGATGTTGCACCGAAACAAAAGCCATCTAACCTACACTATGCCATTATCATCCATATGTTTATCCAATAAACTTTTAAATGCCCTCAATGTTGGCGAGTTCACTACTGTAGCAGGTAGGGCATTCCACGGCCTCACTACTCTTTGCGTAAAGAACCTACCTCTGACCTCTGTCCTATATCTATTACCCCTCAGTTTAAAGTTATGTCCCCTCGTGCCAGCCATTTCCATCCGCGGGAGAAGGCTCTCACTGTCCACCCTATCCAACCCCCTGATCATTTTGTATGCCTCTATTAAGTCTCCTCTTAACCTTCTTCTCTCCAACGAAAACAACCTCAAGTCCATCAGCCTTTCCTCATAAGATTTTCCCTCCATACCAGGCAACATCCTGGTAAATCTCCTCTGCACCCGCTCCAAAGCCTCCACGTCCTTCCTATAATGCGGTGTCCAGAACTGTACGCAATACTCCAAATGCGGCCGTACCAGAGTTCTGTACAGCTGCAACATGACCTCCCGACTCCGGAACTCAATCCCTCTACCAATAAAGACCAACACTCCATAGGCCTTCTTCACAACCCTATCAACCTGGGTGGCAACTTTCAGGGATCTATGTACATGGACACCTAGATCCCTCTGCTCATCCACACTTTCAAGAACTTTACCATTAGCCAAATATTCCGCATTCCTGTTATTCCTTCCAAAGTGAACCACCTCACACTTCTCTACATTAAACTCCATTTGCCACCTCTCAGCCCAGCTCTGCAGCCTATCTATATCCCTCTGTAACCTGCTACATCCTTCCACACTATCGACAACACCACCGACTTTAGTATGATCTGCAAATTTACTCACCCACCCTTCTGCGCCTTCCTCTAGGTCATTGATAAAAATGACAAACAGCAACGGCCCCAGAACACATCCTTGTGGTACTCCACTTGTGACTGTACTCCATTCTGAACATTTCCCATCAACCACCACCCTCTGTCTTCTTTCAGCTAGCCAATTTCTGATCCACATCTCTAAATCACCCTCAATCCCCAGCCTCCGTATTTTCTGCAATAGCCTACCGTGGGGAACCTTATCAAACGCTTTGCTGAAATCCATATACACCACATCAACTGCTCTACCCTCATCTACCTGTTCAGTCACCTTCTCAAAGAACTCAATAAGGTTTGTGAGGCATGACCTACCCTTCACAAAGCCATGCTGACTATCCCTGATCATATTATTCCTATCTAGATGATTATAAATCTTGTCTCTTATAATCCCCTCCAAGACTTTACCCACTGCAGACGTGAGGCTCACCGGTCTATAGTTGCCGGGGTTGTCTCTGCTCCCCTTTTTGAACAAAGGGACCACATTTGCTGTCCTCCAGTCCTCTGGCACTATTCCTGTAGCCAATGATGACATAAAAATCAAAGCCAAAGGTCCAGCAATCTCTTCCCTGGCCTCCCAGAGAATCCTAGGATAAATCCCATCAGGTCCCGGGGACTTATCTATTTTCAGCCTGTCCAGAATTGCCAACACCTCTTCCCTACGTACCTCAATGCCATCTATTCTATTAGCCTGGGGCTCAGCATTCTCCTCCACAACATTATCTTTTTCCTGAGTGAATACTGACGAAAAATATTCATTTAGTATCTCGCCTATCTCTTCAGACTCCACACACAACTTCCCATCCCTGTCCTTGACTGGTCCTACTCTTTCCCTAGTCATTCGCTTATTCCTGACATACCTATAGAAAGCTTTTGGGTTTTCCTTGATCCTTCCTGCCAAATACTTCTCATGTCCCCTCCTTGCTCGTCTTAGCTCTCTCTTTAGATCCTTCCTCGCTACCTTGTAACTCTCCATCGCCCCAACCGAAACTTCACACCTCATCTTCACATAGGCCTCCTTCTTCCTCTTAACAAGAGATTCCACTTCCTTGATAAACCACGGTTCCCTCGCTCGACGCCTTCCTCCCTGCCTGACCGGTACATACTTATCAAGAACACGCAGTAGCTGATCCTTGAACAAGCCCCACTTATCCAGTGTGCCCAACATTTGCAGCCTACTTCTCCACCTTATCCCCCCCAAGTCACGTCTAATGGCATCATAATTGCCCTTCCCCCAGCTATAACTCTTGCCCTGCGGTGTATATTTATCCCTTTCCATCATTAACGTAAACGTCACCGAATTGTGGTCACTGTCCCCAAAGTGCTCTCCTACCTCCAAATCCAACACCTGGCCTGGTTCATTACCCAAAACCAATTCCAACGTGGCCTCGCCTCTTGTTGGCCTGTCAACATATTGTTTCAGGAAACCCTCCTGCACACACTGTACAAAAAACGACCCATCTATTGTACTCGAACTATATCTTTTCCAGTCAATATTTGGAAAGTTAAAGTCTCCCATAATAACTACCCTGTTACTTTCGCTCTTATCCAGAATCATCTTCGCCATCCTTTCCTCTACATCCCTAGAACTATTAGGAGGCCTATAAAAAAACTCCCAACAGGGTGACCTCTCCTTTCCTGTTTCTAACTTCAGCCCATACTACCTCGGAAGAAGAGTCCCCATCTAGCATCCTCTCCGCCACCGTAATACTGCTCTTGACTAGCAGCGCCACACTTCCCCCTCTTTTGCCTCCTTCTCTGAGCTTACTAAAACACCTAAACCCCGGAACCTGCAACATCCATTCCTGTCCCTGCTCTATCCATGTCTCCGAAATGGCCACAACATCGAAGTCCCAGGTACCAACCCATGCTGCCAGTTCCCCTACCTTATTTCGTATACTCCTGGCATTGAAGTAGACACACTTCAAACCACCTACCTGAACACTGGCCCCCTCCTGCGACGTCAAATCTGTGCTCCTGACCTCTATACTCTCATTCTCCCTTACCCTAAAACTACAATCCAGGTTCCCATGCCCCTGCTGCATTAGTTTAAACCCCCCCCCCCAAAGAGCACTAACAAATCTCCCCCCCAGGATATTTGTGCCCCTCAGGTTCAGATGTAGACCATCCTGTCTGTAGAGGTCCCACCTTCCCCAGAAAGAGCCCCAGTTATCCAGAAATCTGAATCCCTCCCGCCTGCACCATCCCTGTAGCCACGTGTTTAAATGCTCTCTCTCCCTATTCCTCATCTCACTATCACGTGGCACGGGCAACAACCCAGAGATAACAACTCTGTTTGTTCTAGTTCTGAGCTTCCATCCTAGCTCCCTGAAAGCCTGCCTGACATCCTTGTCCCCTTTCCTACCTATGTCGTTAGTGCCAATGTGGACCACGACTTGGGGCTGCTCCCCCTCCCCCCTAAGGACCCAGAAAACACGATCCGAGACATCACGTACCCTTGCACCTGGGAGGCAACATACCAAACGTGAGTCTCTCACGCTCCCACAAAATCTCCTATCTGTGCCCCTGACTATAGAGTCCCCAATTACTAATGCTCTGCTCCTCTCCCCCCTTCCCTTCTGAGCAACAGGGACAGACTCCGTGCCAGAGGCCCGTACCCCATGGCTTACCCCTGGTAAGTCGTCCCCCCCACAAGTATCCAAAGCGGTATACTTGTATCTCAGGGGAACGACCGCAGGGGATCCCTACACTGACTGCTTTTTCCCAGTCCCTCTTACAGTTACCCACCTATCTCCAATCTTTGGTGTAACTAATTCCCTGAAGCTGCTATCTATGACCCCTTCTGCCTCCCGAATGATCCGAAGTTCTTCCAACTCCAGCTCCAGTTCCCTAACTCGGTCTTGGAGGAGCTGGAGATGGCAGCACTTCCTGCAGGTAAAATCAGCAGGGACACTAACTGCATCCCTCACCTCAAACATCCTGCAGGAGGAACATTGCACTCCCTTCCCTGCCATTCCTCTAACTTTCTACCAAGATCTGGCTAACAATTAAATTAATTTTTTTATAAAAAATAATAATAATATAATAAAATATGGTACTTCCCTCAGACCAATGGGTTTTATTATTAGGTTAGAGGAGGAGGGCGGGTGGGAGACACTACACGTGTAGTGTCTCGGGTTTCCTCTCCACCAGAATTTATTGGTGAGGGTCTTCCCAGACGTCCGCGGGTCGACTTCCTGTTCCCGCCTAAAACACTAATTTTAAAAAAAAAATTCTCAGTTCCTACTGAAATTGACTAACCAGCCTGCTCCACTCCCGCCGAAATCGACTGGCCTGCCCCTGCAAAGACAAGTGCTTTTAAAGGACAGACTTACCTCCCAGCAGCCACTTCCGCACTGCTCCCGCTGAAACTGACTCACCAGCTGTTCTCCCGCCAAAATCGACTGGCCTGCCCCTGCAAAGACAAGTGCTTTTAAAGGACAGACTTACCTCCCAGCAGCCACTTCCGCACTGCTCCCGCTGAAACTGACTCACCAGCTGTTCTCCCGCCGAAATCGAAATATTTATAGCATGGCCTTTTGTCCTTTGGTGTAAACATGATAACTACTGCAATCTTGAAGTTCTATATAGCGATAATGAGTTTCTGTGTTGATTTGGGTGCTCTGACAGAAAATCAATATTGATCCTAGCCAGGGACTTATTTGGTTGTTCATGTTTTCGGCCTATATACCTTTTTCTTCTGTCAGCCTGCTCCACTACCGCAGTGTTTTACAACAATTAATGAAAGTTGCATGGTCACCATTATTGAGTCTAGATTTAATTAATTGATTTAAATTCTACCAGATGCCATGGTGGAAATTGACCCCATGTCCCTAGAGCATTAGCCTGGGCCTCTGGATTACTACTCGAGTAACATTGCCCCTAAACCACCATCTCCTTGCATCTTCCAACTTGTACTCTTGGGCGCAATCTACTAGCCATGCTATGCCCGAAATGCAGCACGCTGTGGCGCAACATGGCCGGTAAATGCTGGGAGATCCTGCTCCCGGGATCTACCCGGGTCACCATGCCTCCCGAGATCATGTTAGATCTCACGAGACGTCATGATGTGAAATCTGCCCATTGTGGACGGGGTCACTTTTAAGCAAATCTACATGTTAGAACGAGACTGCTAGTCTCACTTTAATATGCAGTTCCCTGAGGTAATCGAGGCGTTGGGATCTATCCTCTTCGCCTTGGAGATCTCGGTCGAGAGACGTTCAGTACTGGCCCCCACAACAGGGTCCAGGCGGAATGGCACCCATGGGGGTGGGTCTCCCAGGGGATCGGAGGTTGCTTGTCCTCGGGATAGGGTGGTACCCAAGCACTGTTGATGCCAACCTGGCACTGCCATCTGGCACCAAGGTTGTGCCACCTGTGTTTATCACCGCTGCGAACGCCGGGAAACACACGGTCAAATGCACTCGCTATGGGACATAGTTCCCATTTGGTTCAATCATGGCCTGTATTACATGGTTTAGCATTCAATTAGTTTGGTGCTTCTCTGGTATAATATTCATGTTTATGAAGAAAACACTGTTTTATTTTAACTTTATCCTTAGCTTCATTCAGCTGCCCCACATAAGGAGCACTTCCCTTGTTGTTGTCTCATACCTAACCATATCCTATTTGATCCATTCTTGATCTGCCCACTTGCTTATTTTATCCCACTCGGTTTGTAATTATAATGTATTGGTTACAGGGTGCAAGTCTGAAGAGGTGGGTGGTTCCTCGGAACAGTCAATCATTATCTCCCAAACTGCTCCGAGCAGCAGCGGTGAGACTCTTCAAGCCAATAGGGTCAACTAATCTCCCCACCCCCGATCTCCAGGAAAATGCTCCCTAGCTGCGAACATATAACCAGGTTCCACATAACATGTTGAGAACTATGAACTGCCTGGAACAGTCTATTCAACCATGACATGGTCACTTTATATTAACTACAGTTTTACATTGCGGGACCACTTGGAGCAGAATGGGCCTAAATCGGCCTGGTGCTGGGGAACATTCCCCAACTAACCTCCCACAACAATAGCTAACTACCATGTAAAGTCACCATAGTCCCAGGTGACCATAGGCCTTTGAGAGGGACAGCTTACTCGTGGTGATTTAATCTAAGACCACCACATTTGGGCAAGGGGCAAGGTTGAATAACCTGAGTTGGTACGGGGAGTGACCCCGCACTTTTGGCCTCGTTCTGCATCATGAACCAGCCATCCAGCCAACTGAGCTAGACCAGCTAAACTTCATGTACCCCCTTGTGGGAAGCATTCTCTTTCCAATAGCCACATGTGGCAAATTGGGAATTCAGGCCTGTCACGTTTCCAACTAGGAAGTTAATAATAGACACCATGATTAGTCCTGTGGCCTCAATATGCATATTTACATGGCTTGCACTTTGTAACCTCGATGTATGTGCGTTGGTAAATAGGAAGACAAAAGTTCTTTTTTGATTGTTGTGTGTGCTTTGCTTCTTTGGTCACTGAATAGCAATAGATGTTCAATAAGTAAATGTACACTTATATGTATTGTGTGTATGAAAATGAGTGCAGGGGACTAAAGCTGTGTCACCATGGCCACCTCTGCACTGTCACTAATCTCTTTAGGTTCAGGACAACTCTTACAATGAACAACAGTTCCCCCTACTGATAACTGTATGCGGAAACACTTTACCATCTGTGCCCAGTGTCTCCGGCCTCGCTGAGGAATAGAACAGCAATCAGTACAGTGCGGGCCTTTCTGTGAAGGATTTGCAGCAGAACTGTTAAAAATGAATTAACTGATGAGATTAATGGTGTTGAGAGGCGTAATGAGCCTGAAGGTATCTGATGCCAAGCTCTTCATCACCTCAGTCATTGTTTCAGCTTGTCCTGGTTAAATAAATGCTTCCACATTTATTGCTATCATTAGGGCTGGTACTTCACTCGTTAACGGTGAAAACAAAGAGAAAATATTATCTGAATCGACACCTTCAGAAGAAGTACAGCAGTAAAGAGAATGCTGTGAGATAGCATCCCTCGCCTGCCTTGGGTGTGAAAGTTTACCCGGTGAAGCTTTGGGATGTTTTACAATACTAAAGCAAGTAGTTGTTTGAGGTGGTATGGTGAAATATTAAAAGTCACGTCCTGGCATATTCAGACCCATCTCAAAATCTGCCTTAATCTTAATCAGAACTCTGCTGTTCATTATCTCTTTAACATTTCTTTCCTCCTCGCCCCCACCCACTGAGGGTGGGCAGTGATGGACGGTTGATATTTATGCCATACTGTGACTATCTGAGCTACCAATGGACCTCTATTCCCATTTCGTCCCCACCCCACTGATGGACTTCTCAAATCCCACTTGGTACTTTATCATTGACCCAGGTCAGCCAGGGAGGGGTTGGAGTAAAAGACATTCCTGGTGAGGTTTAAACCTCTCTGAATCAAGCATTCAAATATTTAGATTTTTAGGTAGGGGTGCTCTTACTATTAATCTTATGACTATGATCATAATATACCCTCCACCATTAAGGCAAAGAACCATAGAATCAGACTGTACAGAAGAGGCCCTTCGGCCCATCAAGAACCATTCTGAGAACTCAGGTGAGTGAAGGCACTGGAGGTCTCCACTGAGCTGACTTGCTTTTAGAGATCAGCGCCCATCACATTTCATTCAAAAAAAACCCTCCCCTGGCTGCTGTTTTCACTTACAGCAGCGAATTAGGTCATTTGGCCTATCAGGCGTCTGCCAGCTCTGTGAAGTGGGTTTCTTCCAATGCAGCTTAACAATTTTTCATTTTCTAATTTTAAAAAGCATATATTTTTATAAATTTTTTTTTTCATTATAGCACAGTAAAACCACAGCATTAACAAATACAACTCCAAACTTAACCACCCTCCTTAACTCCACCCCTAAAAAGAAAACAAAACATAACCAGAAACCCCCTCGCCTCCCAACATCTGACGACGATCAGCTCCCTGAAGTAGGAAATGAAAGACTGCATCTCGAGTAGGGCCCTTCCGCCGATTCCCTCAGGATGTACTTGACCTTCTCTAAGAACAAAAATTCCATAAGATCACTCATCCAGGCCGAGGCACTGGGCGGAACCGGAGTCCCTTACCCAAGCAGAACTCGCCTCCGGGCTATCAACGAGGCAAAGGCAAGGGCACCTGCCTTCGTCCTCATCTGCAGCTCTGGCGAGTCTGAGGCCCCAAAAATGTTCACCTGCGGTCAACGCTCCAGCTTAATCCCAAGAATCCTTGACATGGTGTTGAAGAAGGAGACCCAAAAGCTAACAAGTTTAGGACATGACCAGAACATGTGTGTATAATTCGCTGACATTTTCTAATATTTATCCACTGTTATATTGTTAGACTATTTGTAAAGAGCTCGGAACTAACTGTAATGTGAATATATATCCCAGGATGCCCTGTTTCACTGCTGGACTGCAGGTCCATGCAAGTATCAGACCACCAGTCTCCCAGTCACGTGGAGAGCAGCAAGAAATACACTCAATGAAGCACCAGTAATTTGAGCCATAAGTGTGATTACTTCTGACTTATGGGAACCAGGAGACATTACACCACGCTCCCTTTCAAAAGCTTTTACGGCCAGGGAAGTCCTCAAATAGTCTCCCTCTCCTTCACTGGTGGGTTTTCAAGGAATTGAAATGGGAGTATTTACAAAGAAAATCCCGGTCTATGGATCTTGCTTCCATCACTGTTCCTAGTCGATCATTTCCGGTTCTAACAAC
Source organism: Scyliorhinus torazame (assembly GCF_047496885.1). Taxonomy (NCBI): domain Eukaryota; kingdom Metazoa; phylum Chordata; class Chondrichthyes; order Carcharhiniformes; family Scyliorhinidae; genus Scyliorhinus; species Scyliorhinus torazame. The sequence continues at coordinate 86,019,573 of NC_092727.1, forward strand.
CTCCGGCCTGTCTTTTGCTGATGTTCATCAATGCCAGCTCTTCTTGTTACTGACTGATTGAGCAATGAAAATCACTATCCTGAGTTTACCCAATCACAATCCTTTGAACCCCTCTATTAAGTGGATTTGATCATAAACAAACTCCGGCTATTTGAGCCCATTGGCCTTAAAATTCTTTGCACCAGAGATGAACGAGAAAATATTGGGCTGCTGGGAAAAGGAAACATTCGATAGTTGTCAATGGGCTGGCATAGGCAGGATGGGCTGAATGGCCTCCTGGTTCCATGACCTAATTCTCCTCGTAACCTTCCCAGAAGCATCTGCGTTTCTGACACTGAAAGACATTCATCCCCTTTTCATTATTTTTATTTTAAATATGTCTTGTTTTAAGGAGAAATGTTTGTGAAGCTATATCATGCTTGCCTCCAAGAGAGCTCAGTGAATTTGCAACTACCAAATGAGGGGAATTGGAGTCAGAGGAAGGATAATTTGATGTATCCGTGTGTTGCACTCTTCCAGGTCCAGTTCATTGCAGGCGTTCTCACTTCTGCTTCACATGATGCTCTCAGTTCCTGTTCTGCAGTGACGCAGGTGCACAGAAAGCCACAGAGTGAACATAGCTTCCACACACTTTCAAACAGTCCAACCATTGGCCAAAAACCCTCTGCTGACTTGCCCTAAACATTCAGCAAGCCAAATTAACAGTTTCATTCCTTCGCTGCCGTTGCTCACCCCCTGCCTTAGTTCAATTTATTAATGTCCCTGCAGTTTGTGCACCAGGGCTCAGAACCAGGGGCGGGATTCTCCCCTACCCGGCAGGGTGGGACGGGCTGTACTGATCCCGAGGAGTGGCATGAGCCACTCCGGTGCGGGCCGCCCGGAAGGTGCAGAATCCTCCGCACCTTCAGGGGCTAGGCTGGCGCCGGTGGGGTTGGCGCCGTGCCAGCCGGCACCGAAGAGTTTGGCGCCACGCCAACCGGCACAGAAGGGCCTCCACCGGCCGGCGCGAGTTGGTGCATGCGTGGGAGCGCCACTGTGTGCTGCGCATCCCAGCACATGCGCAGGGGGGTTCCTCTCCAAGCCGGCCATGGCGGAGGTTGACAGCAGCTGGCGCGGAGGGAATGAGTGCCACCACGGCACAGGCCTGCCCGCGGACCGATGGGCCCCGATCGTTGGCCAGGCCACCGTGGGGGCACCCCCCGGGGCCAAATTCTCCCCCCCCCCCCCCGAGGACTCCGCAGACCGCCTGTAGAGCCAGGTCCCGCCGGTACGGACCTGGTTTGATTAACACTGGCGGGACCGGCTGGAAACGGGCGGCCGGTCGGCCCATTGCGGGGCGGAGAATCGCCGGGGGGCCGCTGCCAACGGAGAATCCCGTCCCAGAGCAAGAAAGCCATGGTTTAGTATGACGCTGCTGTTCTCTCACCAGCCACTGGGGGCTGGATGAGCGTAGCATGAAAAGTCAGGGAGTATCCGTAGAATCCCGACAGTGGGATATTCAGACCATTGAGTCTGCACCAACCGTCCGAAAGAGCACTCTACCCAAGCCCACACACCTGCCATATCATGGCCAACCCAGCTAACCTACACATTGAACTTTGATAGCACCTTCAATAATTACAACCACAGCAGCAACATCCATATTCGAGACTGAATAAAAGTCAAATTGTTTTTTAAAATGTTTGAAAATAAATTTAGAGTACCCAATTATTTTTATTTTTTCCAATTAAGGGGCAATTTAGCATGGCCAATCCACCTAACCTGCATATCTTTGGGTTGTGGGGTGAAACCCATGCAGACATGGGGAGAATGAGCAAACTCCACACGGACAGTGACCCAGGGCCGGGATTCGTCCTAGTGCTAACCACTGTGCCACATGCCGCCCTATAAAAGTAAAATTTGGGAGTATGAAAACATTAGTAAATATGTTTGATTAACATGGGGTTAGGTGGAGAGTATGCTGCATGCGTTTGTCCAATTACTTTGATTTCCCTGCTCCCTTTTCTCTATTTTAAGTATTTATTCAATTATCTTTTGAAAGTTGCACTTTGGAACAACTTCTCTCTCTCAACGTTGCCGCATCCTGACAGTGCACAGTTCAGACTTTCATCTGTTTCCTGTCGCTAATTATTGCTGGAACATGTCTTCACCTGACACAAATGCACACATACACAGAGACTCCTGAATACACACACTTTCCCAAATACGCACACACGTTCTTCTGAATATACAGTACGAAGTCTTACAACACCAGGTTAAAGTCCAACAGGTTTGTTTCGATGTCACTAGCTTTCGGAGCGCTGCTCCTTCCTCAGGTGAATGAAGAGGTATGTTCCAGAAACACATAGATAGACAAATTCAAAGATGCCAAACAATGCTTGGAATGCGACCATTAGCAGGTGATTAAATCTTTACAGATCCAGAGATGGGGTAACCCCAGGTTAAAGAGGTGTGAATTACATCAAGCCAGGACAGTTGGTAGGATTTCGCAGGCCAGATGGTGGGGGATGAATGTAATGTGACGTGAATCCCAGGTCCCGGTTGAGGCTGCACTCATGTGTGCGGAACTTGCCTATAAGTTTCTGCTCGGCGATTCTGCGTTGTTGCGCGTCCTGAAGGCCGCCTTGGAGAACACTTACCCGGAGATCAGAGGCTGAATGCCCTTGACTGCTGAAGTGTTCTCCGACTGGAAGGGAACATTCCTGCCTGGTGATTGTTGCGCGATGTCCGTTCATTCGTTGTCGCAGCGTCTGCATGGTCTCGCCAATGTACCACGCTTCGGGACATCCTTTCCTGCAGCGAATGAGTTAGACAACGTTGGCCGAGTCGCACGAGTACGTACCGCGTACCTGGTGGGTGGTGTTCTCACGTGTAATAGTGGTATCCATGTCAATGATCTGGCACGTCTTGCAGAGATTGCCATGGCAGGGTTGTGTGGTGTCGTGGTCACTGTTCTGAAGACTGGGTAGTTTGCTGCATACAATGGTTCGTTTGAGGTTGCGCGGTTGTTTGAAGGCAAGTAGTGGGGGTGTGGGGATGACCTTGGCAAGATGTTCATCGTCATCAATGACGTGTTGAAGGCTGTGAAGAAGATGACGTAGTTTCTCCGCTCCGGGGAAGTACTGGACGACGAAGGGTATTCTGTCGGTTGTGTGCCATGTTTGTCTTCTGAGGAGGTCGGTGCGGTTTTTCGCTGTGGCGCGTTGGAACTGTCGATCGATGAGTCGAGTGCCATATCCCGTTCGTACGAGGGCATCTTTCAACGTCTGTAGATGTCTGTTACGCTCCTCCTCGTCTGAGCAGATCCTGTGTATATGGAGCGCTTGTCCATAGGGGATGGCTTCTTTAATGTGTTTAGGGTGGAAGCTGGAGAAGTGGAGCATCATGAGGTTATCCGTGGGTTTGCGGTAAAGCGAAGTGCTGAGGTGACCATCCTTGATGGAGACGAGTGTGTCCAAGAATGCAACTGATTTTGGAGAGTAGTCCATGGTGAGTCTGATGGTTGGATGGAACTTATTAATGTCATCGTGTAGTCGTTTCAGTGATTCTTCGCCGTGGGTCCAAAGGAAAAAAATGTCATCGATGTATCTGGTGTATAACGTCGGTTGAAGGTCCTGTGCGGTGAGTAGGTCCTATTCAAACTTGTGCATGAAGATGTTGGCGTATTGGGGTGCGCATTTGGTCCCCATGGCTGTTCCGTGCGTCTGGATGAAGAACTTGTTGTCGAAGGTGAAGACGTTGTGATCCAGAATGAAGCGGATGAGTTGCAGAATTGCGTCTGGAGATTGGCAGTTGTCGGTGTTGAGTACTGAGGCTGTTGCAGCAATGCCGTCGTCATGGGGGATGCTGGTGTAGAGTGCCGAGACGTCCATTGTGACGAGGAATGTTCTTGGTTCAACTGGTCCATGGGTGCTGAGTTTCTGTAGGAAGTCCGTCGTGTCGCAACAGAAGCTGGGCGTACCTTGTACGATGGGTTTCAAGATGCCCTCGATGTAGCCAGAGAGGTTATCACACACGATCCCATTGCCTGAAACGATAGGGCGGCCTGGTGTGTTGGCCTTATGTATTTTTGGGAGGCAGTAGAGATCTCCAATGTGGGGAGTACGTGGGATGAGAGCACGTAGGGTGCTCTGAAGATCTGGATCCAAGGTCTTGATCAGTCTGTTAAGTTGGCGGATGTGTTCCTTGGTCGGATCTGCGGGTAACTGTCTGTAGTGTTCTTGGTTGTTCAGTTGTCGGTATACTTCTTTGCAGTAGTCCGTTCTGTTCAGTACGACAGTGGCCCCTCCTTTGTCTGCTGGTTTGATGACGATGCTGCGGTTGGTCTTGAGAGCGCGGATGGCATTGCGTTGTGCTTGGGTGACGTTCGGGGCTGTCATGTGAATGCGACTGATGAATCTGGCATTGACGCGACTCCTGACGGCTTGAGCATGCATGTCGAGTCTAAGGTAGCGGCCTTCTGGAGGGGTCCAATTCGACTCTTTCCTCTTCGGTTGCCGCACCGCAGATCTCTCAGTCTGCTGTTACGGTTCATTGATAGTCTGCTTGGGTTCGCTGTCGGCCTCTTTGCGAACCCAAGCAGACTATCAATGAACCGGAACAGCAGACCGAGAGATCTGCGGTGCGGCAACCGAAGAGGAAAGAGTCGAATTGGACCCCTCCGGAAGGCCGCTGGCTTAGACTCGACATGTATGCTCAAGCCGTCAGGAGTCGCGTCAATGCCAGATTCATCAGTCGCATTCACAAGACAGCCCCGAACGTCACCCAAGCACAACGCAATGCCATCCGCGCTCTCAAGACCAACCGCAGCATCGTCATCAAACCAGTAGACAAAGGAGGGGCCACTGTCGTACTGAACAGAACGGACTACTGCAAAGAAGTATACCGACAACTGAACAACCAAGAACTCTACAGACAGTTACCATCAGATCCGACCAAGGAACACATCCGCCAACTTAACAGACTGATCAAGACCTTGGATCCAGATCTTCAGAGCACCCTACGTGCTCTCATCCCACGTACTCCCCGCATTGGAGATCTCTACTGCCTCCCAAAAATACATAAGGCCAACACACCAGGCCGCCCTATCGTTTCAAGCAATGGGACCTTGTGTGAGAACCTCTCTGGCTACATCGAGGGCATCTTGAAACCCATCGTGCAAGGTACGCCCAGCTTCTGTCGCGACACGACGGACTTCCTACAGAAACTCAGCACCCATGGACCAGTTGAACCAAGAACATTCCTCGTCACAATGGACGTCTCGGCACTCTACACCAGCATCCCCCATGACGACGGCATTGCTGCAACAGCCTCAGTACTCAACACCGACAACTGCCAATCTCCAGACGCAATTCTGCAACTCATCCGCTTCATTCTGGATCACAACGTCTTCACCTTCGACAACAAGTTCTTCATCCAGACGCACGGAACAGCCATGGGGACCAAATGCGCACCCCAATACGCCAACATCTTCATGCACAAGTTTGAACAGGACCTACTCACCGCACAGGACCTTCAACCGACGTTATACACCAGATACATCGATGACATTTTTTTCCTTTGGACCCACGGCGAAGAATCACTGAAACGACTACACAATGACATTAATAAGTTCCATCCAACCATCAGACTCACCATGGACTACTCTCCAAAATCAGTTGCATTCTTGGACACACTCGTCTCCATCAAGGATGGTCACCTCAGCACTTCGCTTTACCGCAAACCCACGGATAACCTCATGATGCTCCACTTCTCCAGCTTCCACCCTAAACACATTAAAGAAGCCATCCCCTATGGACAAGCGCTCCGTATACACAGGATCTGCTCAGACGAGGAGGAGCGTAACAGACATCTACAGACGTTGAAAGATGCCCTCGTACGAACGGGATATGGCACTCGACTCATCGATCGACAGTTCCAACGCGCCACAGCGAAAAACCGCACCGACCTCCTCAGAAGACAAACATGGCACACAACCGACAGAATACCCTTCGTCGTCCAGTACTTCCCCGGAGCAGAGAAACTACGTCATCTTCTTTACAACCTTCAACACGTCATTGATGATGATGAACATCTTGCCAAGGTCATCCCCACACCCCCACTACTTGCCATCAAACAACCGCGCAACCTCAAACGAACCATTGTATGCAGCAAACGACCCAGTCTTCAGAACAGTGACCACGACACCACACAACCCTGCCATGGCAATCTCTGCAAGACGTGCCAGATCATTGACATGGATACCACTATTACACGTGAGAACACCACCCACCAGGTACGCGGTACGTACTCGTGCGACTCGGCCAACGTTGTCTACCTCATACGCTGCAGGAAAGGATGTCCCGAAGCGTGGTACATTGGCGAGACCATGCAGACGCTGCGACAATGAATGAACGGACATCGCGCAACAATCACCAGGCAGGAATGTTCCCTTCCAGTCGGAGAACACTTCATCAGTCAAGGGCATTCAGCCTCTGATCTCCGGGTAAGCGTTCTCCAAGGCGGCCTTCAGGACGCGCAACAACGCAGAATCGCCGAGCAGAAACTTATAGCCAAGTTCCGCACACATGAGTGCAGCCTCAACCGGGACCTGGGATTCATGTCACATTACATTCATCCCCCACCATCTGGCCTGCGAAATCCTACCAACTGTCCTGGCTTGATGTAATTCACACCTCTTTAACCTGGGGTTACCCCATCTCTGGATCTGTAAAGATTTAATCACCTGCTAATGGTCGCATTCCAAGCATTGTTTGGCATCTTTGAATTTGTCTATATATGTGTTTCTGGAACATACCTCTTCATTCACCTGAGGAAGGAGCAGCGCTCCGAAAGCTAGTGACATCGAAACAAACCTGTTGGACTTTAACCTGGTGTTGTAAGACTTCGTACTGTGCTCACACCAGTCCAGCGCCGGCATCTCCACATTCTGAATATACACACACACTCCTGAATCCCCGCACTCTCCCAAATACACACAGACACACACACACTCCTCCAAATACTCATGCACACACTCTCCCGAATACACAGACACACACACTCTCCCGAAAACACACACACACACACTCCCAAATACAAACACACAACATACAGACTCTCCTGAATACACACACGCACTCTCCCGAATAAACACACTCCCCAAATACACACAAACTCTTCTGAATACACACACTCCCCCGAAAACATACACACTTCTCTCGAATACACACACATTCACACACTCTCCTGAACACACACACTCTCTCAAATATACACGCACACATACGCATTCTCCCGAATACACACACACATCCTCCCGAATACACACACCCTCCCAAATACACACACACACTTCAGAATACAGACACGCATACACACACACACAAACACACGCAAAACATGCACATCGCACATCTCTGGAATCCAACCCGTCTCCATGGCACTGTGAGGCAGCAGTGCCGCCCCTAATGTTACAACTTGCTGCATTAAAACAATTGTCCTCATCGGTACAATTGGTGCAATTGGGTACCGTGCCAACAGGTTATGAGACTATGTTAATTTGTGCTTTACTGATTGCAGTAAAGAAGGAAATCTGTTAACTCTCACTGTGTTCCTCCAGGTCTGTGGAGAGAAGGTGCGGTTTGAAAAACTGATGGAATATTTCCGAAATGAGGACAGCAATATTGACTTCATGGTATGAGAAATTATGTTGTGAACATCTCAAACATTACACTCGCGTCTGGCTCTGTATACACTTGGTAGATTTGTCACAGGAGAGAGCTCCTCAGGGACTTATAGCCAATTACCTGTCTTCCAAGGTCCTGTATTATAAAATATCTGCATCCACCAGCCATGCCAGTTCAGTGCACCTGGGGTGGCCCTTGCACACAAGTGGCCATTCACTGATTGTGCTAACACTAGGGGCCTGGGCACTGGTGCTAACACTAGGGGCCTGCACACTGACTGCTAACACTAGGGGCCTGCACACTGACTCTGCTAAGACTAGTCGCCTGCGCACTGACTCTGATAACACTAGGGGCCTGCGTACTGCCTCTGCTCAAAGTATGGCTCTGCGCACTGCCCTTGCTCAGAATAGAGCTCTGCACACTGCCTCTGCTCACAGTAGGGCTCTGCGCACTGCCCTGCTCAGAATAAAGCCCAGCGCACTGTCCCTGCTCAGAGTACGGCCCTGATCACTGCCCCTGCTCAGAGTACGGCCCTGCCCACTGACCCTGCTCAGAGTACGGCCCAACGCACTGCCCGTGCAGAGAGTGAAGCTCTGTGCACTACCCCTGCACAGAGTAGGGCTCTGCGCACTGCCCCTATGATTTACCATCAATGACGACAGACGAGGAGCCGGGAGAGACTTCCGGTGTCTCTAATCAGCTTAAAGACACCTGCTGGCAGCCGGTTCCAAAATGAGGGCAGGGCCGAATGTTGGCCACCTTTATACATCAGCCCGAGGGGAGCAGCCACAGGAGGAGCCAACAGGGACAAGCCCAGGCATGTAACAATACAATACAGTGGTTTACCACATTCACCCCCTGTTAAAAAAAAGAGTCCGACGGGGGTGAAGTGGGCGGGTTGAGCTATAGATCGAGTCTGTCGGGGGCTTTGAGTTTTCCCTGTGACCGCCTCAGTCCCGGCTGTGGTGTGGATATTGGTATCGGATGTGGTGTTGAGGCCTGCGTGTCCAGGAGCGTGTTGTCTTCTACGTCTCGTAGTAGATGAGTAGCAATGGGGGGAGACAGTTTGTGGATCGGGGGTAGTGGTGATGGTCACTGGGGAACCTGCGGGTGCCAAATCCCGAAGGGAGACTGTGTCCTCCCGCCCGTCATGATGTGCCACGTAGGCATATTGGGGGTAAGCATGGAGGAGAAGGACCTTTTCGACCAGTGGATCTGACTTATGGCTCCTCGCATGCTTCCGGAGGAGGACGGGCCCTGGGACCGTCAGCCAGGATGGGAGCGAGACCCCTGAGGTGGACTTCCTGGGGAAAACAAACATCCTCTCATGAGGGGTCACATTGGTGGTGGTACACAGGAGCGACCGGATGGAGTGGAGCAGCGGGAGACAGGGAGACTTCTAGACTGTAGGGCAAGAAGGACGGCCTTCCAGACCGTCGCGTTCTCCCTCTCCAGCTGTCCGTTTCCCCGGAGGGTTGTAGCTGGTAGTCCTGCTTGAGACGATGCCCTTGCTAAGCAGGAACTGACGCAGCTCATCACTCATGAAGGAGGAACCCCGATCACTATGGATATAGGTGGGGAAACCGAACAAGGTGAAGAGGCCGTTCAGGGCCTTGATGACTGTGGCAGAGGTCATGTCAGGGCATGGGATGGCGAAAGGGAAATGTGAGTACTCATTAATGATGTTGAGGAAGTACACGTTACGGTCAGTGGAGGGGAGGGGCCCTTTGAAATCGACGCTGAGGCGCTCAAAGGGGTGGGAGGCCTTTACCAGATGTGCTCTGTCTGCCGATAGAAGTGCGGTTTGCATTCCGCGCAGACCTGGCAGTCCCTGGTCATGGTCCTGACCTCGATGGAGTAAGGCAGGTTGCGGGCCTTGATGAAGTGGAAGAACCAGGTGACCCCCGGGTGACAGAGGTCATTGTGGAGGGCCCGAAGTCGGTCTACCTGTGCGCTGGTACATGTACCGCGGGATAGGGCATCTGGGGGCTCATTGAACTTCCCAGGTCGATACAAGATATCATAATTATAGGTGTAGAGTTTGATCCTCCACCGTAGGATCTTGTCATTCTTGATCTTGCCCTGCTGTGCGTTATTGAACATGAAGGCAACCGACCGTTGGTCAGTGAGGAGAGTGAATCGCCTGCCGGCCAGGTAATGCCTCCAATGTAGCACAGCTTCCACAATGGCTTGGGCTTCCTTTTCGATGGAGGAGTGTCGAATCTCGGAGCCCTGGAGGGTACGGGAGAAGAAAGCCACGGGCCTGCCCGCCTGGTTGAGGGTAACGGCCAGGGCAATGTCGGACGCATCGCTCTCCACCTGGAACGGGATGGACTCGTCTACAGTGTGCATCGCGGCTTTGGCAATATCTGCTTTGATGCGGTTGAAAGCAAGGCGGGCCTCAGCCGTCAGGGGAAAAAGGGTGGATTTAATGAGTGGGCGGGCTTGTCCACATAATTGGGGACCCACTGCGCATAGTAGGAAATGAACCCCAGGCATCTCTTCAGGGCCTTGAGGCAGTGGGGGAGGGGAAGTTCCAGTGGGGGCGCATGCGGTCGGCGTCGGGCCCTAGGACTCCGTTTTCCACAACGTAGCCAAGGGTGGCTAGACGGGTTATGAGGAAAACGCATTTCTCCTTATTGTATCTGAGGTTAAGGAGCTTGGCGGTGTGGAGGAATTTTTGGAGATTAGCATCATGGTCCTGCTTGTCATGGCCGCAGATGGTGACATAATCCAGACACGGGAACGTGGCCTACAGCCCGTACTGGTCAACCATTCGGTCCATCTCCTGTTGGAAGACCGAGACCCTATTGGTGATGCCGACGGGGACCCTGAGGAAGTGGTGGAGGCGGCAATCTGCCTCGAAGGCAGTGTATTGGCAGTCCTCAGGGCGGCTAGGGAGCTGGTGGTACACGTACTTCAAATTGATGGTGGTGAAGACTCGGTACTGCGCAATCTGATTGACCATGTCAGATATGCGGGGAAGGGGGTACGCATCGAGCTGCGTGTACTGGTTGATGGTCTGACTGTAGTCGATGACCATCCGGTGCTTCTCCCCAGTTTTGACGACCTCCACTTGGGCTCTCCAGGGGGTAGTACTGGCCTCTATGATCCTTTCCTGCAGGAGTCGCTGGACCTCCAACCTGATAAAGGCCTTGTCCCGAGCACTGTATCGTCTACTCCTAGTGGCGACGGGCTTACAGTCCGGGGTGAGGTTAGCGAAGAGCAGGGGTGGGGCGACCTTAAGGGTCGAGAGGCTACATGCGGTGAGGAGGGGTAGGGGTCCATCGAACTCCAAGGTGATACTTTTGAGGTGGCACTGGAAGTCAAGACCTAGTAGCACCGCAGTGCAGAGTTGTGGGAGGACGTAGAGTTTGAACCCTTTGAACTCAACGCCCCGTACTGTAAGGGTTGCAACACAGTACCACGGACTTCCACGGAATGAGATACGGAAGCCAGGGAGATTTTCTGGGTCACGGGTAAGATTGGGAGGGAGCAGCGCCGTACCGTATCTAGGTGAATAAAACTCTCTGTGCTCCCGGAGTTGAACAGGCAGGTCGTCTCGTGACCGTTGATCTGGACTGCCATCATGGATTTGGCGAGGTGGTGAGGTCGAGACTGGTCGAGGGTGATGGAGACGATCTTCGGAAGGTGGGCGGGCCGATCGGATGAGCAGGGTTTCCGGGAGGCGGCGGGGCGATTCAAAGATGGCGGCCCCAGCAGGTCAAAAGTGGCAGGTGGCATCGAAGATGGCGGCCAAGATGGCGGCCCCCACGGGTCGCACGTGGCGGGTGGCGTCGAAGATGGCGGCCCTCACGGGTCGCACGTGGCGGGTGGCGTCGAAGATGGCAGCCCCCACAAGGTACATACAGCACTGCTGGGCATACAAACAGGTCGGGCCTGGCAGACGTTAGAGAAGTGGCCCTTCTTACCGCACCCGTTGCAGATCACGCTCCTCCCTGGGCAGCGTTGCCTGGGGTGCTTACCCTGGCCACAGAAGTAGCATTTTGGGCCTCCGGGATTGGCAGGCTTGCGGCGCCCCCGGATCGGGTGATGGCGGTGCCCACGACGTCCACGAGGGTGCCGCGTGGTCGGAGGTGTAGGCATCCAAGTTGCGGAAGGCCACTTCCAATGAGTCCGAAATCTGTACTGTTTCTTTGAGGTCGAGTGTACCCCTTTCTCGTAGGCGCTGGCGGATGTAATTCGATTTTTATGCCTGCGACATAGGCGTCCTGGATCAGCAACTCTATGTGCTTGACAGCCGATACCGCCTTACAACTGCAGTTCCGGCAGAGTACCCGCAACGTGTGCAGAAATTCGGCTTGCGATTCTCCGGGCGCTGTCGCCTCGTGGCAAGGAGATGCCTAGCATACACCTCGTTGACTCCCTTAACATACTGTCCTTTCAACAGCGTTATCGCCTCCTCATACGAGTCAGCGTCCCTGATAATAAGGAATACTTGCGGGCTCACCCGGGAGTTGAGGATTCGCAGCTTGTGGGTCTCGGCGACGGCGATCACGGAGGACTCGACGTACGATTCGAAGCAGCGTAGCCAGTGTTCAAACGTAATAGTGGCGTCGGCTGCTTGAGGGTCCAGCTCCAGGCGATCAGGTTTGAGCGATGGATCCATCTGAAAACTTTAAGCTGATTAAATTGATGTATCATCAAAGATGACAGACGAGGAGTTGGGAGAGAAACTGTGGCTTTAATCAGCTTAAAGACACCTGCTGGCAGCCGGTCCCAGAATGAGGGCAGGGCCAAAGGTTGGCTACCTTTATACATGAGCCCGAGGGGAGGAGCCACAGACGAAGCCAGCAGGGACAGGCCCAGGCATGTAACAATACAACAGTACAATACAATGGTTTACCACACCCTGCTCAGAATAGGGCCCTGCACACTGCCCCAGCTCAAAGTAGGACCCTGCGCACTGCCATTGCTCAGAGTAGGTCTCTGCGCACTGCTCCTACTCAGAGTAGGGCCCTGCGCACTGCTCCTGCTCAGAGTAGGGCCCTGCACACTGCTCCTACTCAGAGTAGGGCCCTGCGCACGGCCCCTGCTCAGAGTAGGGTCCTGCACACTGCCCCTGCTCAGAGTAGGGTCCTGCGCACTGCCCCTGCTCAAGAGTAGGGTCCTGAACACTGCCCCTGCTCAGAGTAGGACCCTGCTCACTTCCCCTGCTCAGAGTAGGGCTCTGCGCACTGCCCTTGCTCAGAGTAGGACCCTGTGCACTGCCCCTGCTCAGAGTAGGACCCTGTACACTGCCCCTGCTCAGAGTAGGGCTCTGCGCACTGCCCCTGCTCAGACTAACGGCCTGCAAACTGATCCTGCTTACACTAGTGTACTGCACACTGACCCTGATCACTCTCGGGCCCTGCACACTGACCATGCTCACGCTAGAGACCTTGCACTGCCCCTGCTCAGAATACAGCCCTGCGCACTGCCCTTGCTCAGAGTAGGTTTCTGCGCACTGCTCCTGCTCCTGCTCAGAGTAAGGTCCTGCGCACTGCTCCTGCTCAGAATAGGGCTCTGCGCACTGCCCTTGCTCAGAGTAGGGCTCTGCGCACTGCTCCTGCTCAGAGTAGGACCCTGCGCACTGCCCCTGCTCAGAGTAGGGCTCTGCGCACTGCTCCTGCTCAAAGTACAGCCCTGCGTACTGCCCTTGCTCACTCTAGGGACCTGCGCACTGATCCTGCTCACTCTTCAGGCTTGTGCAAACTGATCCTGCTTACACACACTAGGGTACTGCACACTGACCCTGCTCACTCTCGGGCCCTGCATACTGCCCCTGCTCAGAGTAGGGCCTTGTGCACCACCCCTGCTCTGAGTAACGCCCTGTACACTGGCACTGCTCCGAGTATGGCCCTGCGCACAGACCCTGCTCACTCTAGGGGACTGCTCACGGATCCTGCTCACACTAGGGACCTGCATATTGATCCTTCTCGCTCTCGAAGCCTACGCACTGATCCAGCTCACTCTAGGGTCCTGCACACTGACCCTGCTCACATTGGGGACATGCGCACTGATGCTGCTCACACGAGGGTCCTGCGCATACTAGGGTCCTGCACACTGACCCTGCTCACACTAGGGGCATGCGCACTGACGCTACTCATACTAGGGGACTGCACACTGACCCTGCTCACACTGGGGGCTTGCGCACTGACCCTGCTCACACGAGGGGCATGCGCATTGACCCTGCTCATAGTGTGCAGGCTACACATTCTATGATGTGTTACTCTGTGTCTCAGTTTAAATATACCATCCTCCAAAGAGTAACCTTGGCTTATCTTTACTTGTTTGCTTTCTGGAGATGCTTTTAATGCCTCTCCCTATCAGCATTAATCACAATACAGTGACTTTCCCTTCTTTCTCTCTCTCTCTGTCCCTCTCCATAGGTTGCCTGTATGCAGTTCATTAACATCGTTGTGCATTCTGTCGAGGACATGAATTTCCGGGTCCATCTCCAGTTTGAGTTCACCATGCTGGGACTGGATGAGTATCTTAAGGTAAGAGAGCACAAGTTGAAGGCTGAAAATACGGGCTGGGATTTTCTCCTAACCCCCCCACCCCCGGCATGGTTTAGTGGAGGCGATGCAATCTATTTTTAGTATTTGGATGCCTACTCTGGTAATGTAAGAACATATTTTAGAAGAATACTCCCATCTATTTTCAGAGTAAGCCAGCTCCCAGAGGGAAACCAGTCTTACTGATTATAGCCCTCTTTATGTATTCTGGAATGAGTAGAAGCCATACTGATCTCACTGGCATAGAATTCCAATAACATTTTTTGAATTTTTAAATATATTAAAACATTTATTAACAAGGAGAAAATAAAATTTAAATGCACAAGATTAGAATTACACAGTTAAAACAAGAACAAGATACACCCTCTCACAAAATATCACTTGGTCAGAATACCGCTTAACCGGTAATACCGAATACCAGTTATCACCGCTTGGCAACACTTCCTGATAGATTTTAACTTTAAAAGTCTAGTAATATTACCCAAGGCAAAACTGCTATCACCTTTGTAAGGTTATACCAGGCAACTTCTCATTTGCTTCCACTCTGTTGTGTAAATACAAGAATATTCAGGAACAAGACTACTTTCTGCACAAAAGCTTTTCTGGTTTGACAGGATGGCTGACCCAAACTTTGCATCTTTTCCCAGCATAGAGCTGTCCCCAGGAGGTCTTCATCTTACAGTCAACACACCTCAGCTCAACATCTTTTCCCTTTCTTCTTGATTTCATTGTCCTCAGCACCTCTTTGAACTTAACTTTTCAAAATATAAAAATCTTTCATGTTTTTTCTATTGCCTCTTTTTTGGGGGTCAAATAAAAATTAATAACCTTCCTTGTTTATTTATGAAATCCTTGCAAGCACTAAAAGCTTTTTATTCCGCATTGGAATTTAACAACTGAAAAGCCAAATCCATATCTATCTTCTAATGCAAATTTCTCAACACAACTTATTTACTTACACATCCACTCTTTTTATCACAGATACATGTATTTAGCACCTCCATCCTTTTTATCTCCCAACTCTACCAGACACATTGTCTCCAGTAACCTTTCCTCAGCTTAATTGAATCATTTACACTCAAGCACAAACAACCACTCAGCTTTCTTTACAGAAAAGCATAATATTCTCCAAAATATGTTTTTTTAAATTACATCCCGCCCCACTGTGGTGCTGTGGAAGGTTTTGGCAAAAACTAAAATCTCGGTTGATCCTGCCAATATAAACGGCTGGAAAATTCCGACCCAAGTTATCATCCCTTGCTCACAGCTCAATGGCTCCAATATGAAAGATAATATGGGTTTTATAGCTCAGAATGAATACTGTCCTTCTATTCTACAGAATGGAATTTACAGGTGAGACCCTTCCCATCCCAGTGCTTAAAGCTTGTGCAAAATCCCCCTCCAAGCTGGTTCATCAGATGCATTCCTATGGGTTAAGATAGCAAACGAACTTGTTACACACTTAAGGGAAGGTTTGTCTGAGAACTCCCCATTTGTTTCTGGTGGGGAATCCAGTAAAATACCATCTTGTACTGTTTGCAGAAACTGAAGTCATCAGAAAGTGAGAGGTTGCAGGTGCAGATCCAAGCCTATCTGGATAACGTATTTGATGTTGGCGCTTTGTTGGAGGATGCAGAGACCAAGAATGCTGTGTTGGAACATGTCGAAGAGCTACAGGAACAAGTAACACAGGTAGCCAATGTTTAGTCTGAGGGGAGTATGGGCGGTTCATGTTCTACCCACAAGGATAAACAATGTGATTCATACCACAGAGAGAGTGGCAGAAAGAGACATGCCCCCACCAGTTGTGTTTCTAATGGAGATGGCATGTAAACAGGGCAGTTTGCCACCCCACCACATTCCCACCCATCCCCATAATACGGGTTGGGCGGGCGAAAAAAACAGCAGCCCACCCGTCATATTTAAATAAGTATTGGTCTTGTTACCAAGCCAACTGACCTAGTAATATACAACCCATGCCATAAAATGACATGGGCAGGCGAATGAGAGCAAACAGCCTTATTTTTTAACGTTAATCATCAAAGTGCGGGAAGGAAGGGGGATGTTCGACCTTCATGGGATGACCTTTATGCATCGGGTGGCGGCCTACCTAAGATGGAGCCACCACCTCTGCCACCCTAAACCCCTCTCAAAGGGTTCCCGCCCAAGACCTTGGCTTTGGTGATGCATTGGGACTTCTTTATCCTCTTCTTGCAGTACCAGCAGCGACCACTAATGCATTCTTGGTGCTACAGGCCCAAGTGAATCTGTCAGCCAATCCAATTGGCCAGCGGCTCCAGAGGGCAGGTTTTCCTCCCCAATGAGAGGCAGAAGTCCTATTTTGCCTGTGTTAAGCCCGCCCATTGCACGCTATGGCTGCAGGATTGGCAGATGTGGAACAGGTTAGCTCCATGCTAACTCAGCTTCTGGGGGTGGGATATATTCAGCCCACACACAAACACACGTACCCTCATCATGAGTTACATCACAAGGGAGACTATCAATGGCACCAAGGTTTTCTGTTACCAATGGCTTTCGGCAGACTTTTTTCCCATTCTGACCCGCTCTGTGTGCCCACAAAGGTCAATGCGAGCCTTTCACAGATCAGGGCAGGTTCACAGCCAGAATAGGAGAGTTAGCAACACAGTCTCTCAGGAACAGTGTGTGTAGGAGTTGTTCTGATGTTGACTCCTCCAGGGTATGAATGGGGAGGAATCTGGTGCTGAGTAAGCCAGTTCATAGTCATAGAACTTAAAGTGCAGAAGGAGGCCATTCGGCCCATCGAGTCTGCACCGGCTCTTGGAAAGTGCACACTACCCAAGGTCAACACCTCCGCCCTATCCCCATAACCCAGTAACCCCACCCAACACTAAGGGCAATTTTGGACACTAAGGGCAATTTATCATGGCCAATCCACCAAACCTGCACATCTTTGGACTGTGGGAGGATCCACTTCTATTTTCTGTAATATGAATGGGTATCAGAAAGACCCTGGAGCATGCCAGATATTTGCTTCACAGTTGGGATTTGAACATTTTCTGAAGATGTAAAATTCAAGATTGCCAGTATGTTCTGTCCATGATACCGTGACAATGAAATGTGTGGAAAATTTTGCTATGCTATAGGTGCTAGAATAAAGTCACTGGTGATATTCCATTTATCTTAATTAGGAGGGCAGGCACG
This sequence comes from Scyliorhinus torazame, assembly GCF_047496885.1. Lineage (NCBI taxonomy): Eukaryota > Metazoa > Chordata > Chondrichthyes > Carcharhiniformes > Scyliorhinidae > Scyliorhinus > Scyliorhinus torazame. The sequence goes on from NC_092727.1 coordinate 86,036,944, forward strand.
ACCCCATTCTTCAATCTAGAAGCAGGTAATGAGGAGTTTCTGAAGGAATGTGAAAGCTTTCTGGCGGCACGGTGGCACAGTGGTTAGCACCGCTGCCTCACAGTGTCAGGGGCCCGGGTTCGATTCCGGCCTTGGGTCACTGTCTGTGCTGAGTCTGCACGTTCTCCCTATGTCTGTGTTTGTTCCCTCCGGGTGCTCCGTTTTCCTCTCACAGTCCAAAGATGTGAAGGTTAGGTGGATTGGCCATGATCAGTGCGTGGAGGTAGGGTGGGGAGTGGACCTGGGGAGAGTGCACTTTCGGAAGATTGGTGCAGGCTCGATGGGCCAAATGGCTTCTTTCTGCATTGTAGGGATTCTATGGATCCCCTAGATGGGAGCTCCTCTCTCCTGATCGTCAGAACCATTGTCTGGATTGGGCCCGTTCACTGACTGAGTGTAGGTGTACCTTAGAAACAGGAGATTCCCCAACTCCAGTGGTAGTCCTAACACCCTATTACAGGTGACACACTGTCGGAGTACACCTCCACCCAGTCAGTCAATGGGCCCAATCCAGACAGTTGTTCTGAGGATCAGGAGAGAGGAGCTCCCATCTTCGGGAGAGCCCCACCTCCTGCTTATTATCTGTCTTGAATGAAGCATTTGGAAGCTCCACATGTTGCAAGGAACCGAAGAATAATGGCAACATGTTTCTTGTCAAAATCGAGCTTTGAGGGCAGGAATGAAGGTGCATTAAATGAAGTGAGGGTCTCATTTAGAGCCTCCATATGACTCCAGAACCACAGATCTGTGGTTGACTCATAAATGCCCTCTGAAATGGCCTAGCAAGACACTCATTTCAAGGGCAATAAGGGATGGGCAACAAATGCTGGCCCCGCCAGCGACGTCGACAGCCAATGACCAAACAAAAGCAAAACCTGCTTCTCCCCTGTATCCTTCCAGGCTTCACTGTCCTCAAGGTCAATATCTCTCTGGGCCATGTTATGGAGAGTGATGCAGACCATCACCATGATGCAGACCTTTGCAGGGTGGTATTAAAGGGCACCATTTGACCACGCCAGGCATCGGACATAGTGCCCACTGGACCTGTGATGCCCTATCAGTTGTGAGTCTGATGAGTTGTCTAACCTTGGCGAAGAGGGTATCATATCACCTGGTGATACACTGGTGAGCTGTGAGATGCTCTAGAGTCACTGCTGACTTGGTCCACACCTGCCTTCAGCTAGTCTGAGGCAGGCAGCTCCAAAATGTTGGCTGCCCCCAGCAAATTCAAAAGTCTTCAGAAAGATGGGCTCTCAGCGAGCCCTCAATAATCTTAATTGGTCTCAGCAGGAGAGCTGGTAAGTTTGCAAGCCTAGATTTCCCCCACCCTCGTGAAAACTTTGGGCGACCAGACGGAGGCAATATCATTTCACTGTCATTTGGGCCCGATTTGAGCCATGGAATCCTGCTTCTGGATATTAGCTCAGGGGAGGTGTTTTGAGGTTGGGTAACTCACACTTACAAGTTTCTTGAATGTTTAAGTTGTTCTTCTCTGGTTTCCCACCGACAGCTGGCACAATTGGACTGGTGGTGGCAATTGGGGGGCAGATGTGGTAGGTGCTGAGGGTCTTGATTGGATAACTCACTGGTCCAGGGAGGAAATACTCCTGTTCCCCTTAGCCCACAAGCAGTGTTGCAAAGGCATGTAGCTCATGGATTTTCACCTCCTTTCACCTGTTGGGTTTCCTGAAAGAGATGCTTAGCTGCCTGTGGTTAAAATCAAATCTACTAAAATTAAGGAATGTGATCGCAATAAAGAGGTAGTTTGAAATTGGCTGCAGGCGGGAACGAGGTCCATGGTGTTTTAGATGGCTTGCCCACCTCGCCACTGGGAAACCCGCCGCAGGAGGTCACCTTCGTCGGGACCAGAAGGGTCAGCATATCCCACCTATGGAACGTATGTAACAGAAGAAGGCGTATCGGCCCATCATGCCTTTGATGTTTGTTTAACAAAGCTATTCATTTCGTTCCCCAAGCTTACTCCTCCCCAGCAGACCTGTAACATTTTACTTTTCAGCTATGTAGATTTCTTTTTGAAAGATACTGTTGATTCTGATTCCACTGCCCTTTCAGACAGTGGATACCATTCAGGTGTTGAGCAACTGAGGTCTATTCTCTTGCTTAGAATCTTATTGAATGAGGATAAAACTGCTGGGGAGCTGGGAATAAAATTGTTCGATCGCATCCTAACAATTTGTTTAACTGGGACATTTTTTCATTGTTTGCATTTTAATTCCCATCCTTTGTGCTTTGTTTTGTTCAGCTAACAGAGAAGCTCCAGGAGGCCGAGAACGACTCCATGATGAAAATTGCAGAGCTGGAGAAACAGCTGATACAGTCCCACAAAGAGGTCGAAGGCCTCAAGGTGAGTGTGCTTGTGTGACTGGAGCTATGAGCAGCATCACCGCAGAGGTTAGAGTTGGGCAAGCCCTGTAGAAACCGAGTAAGGTTGCCACCTTCCCATGAGTCTAGAATGAAATGGGGGGAACAGAACATGAGCAACTGGTTCACTCCAAGGTGAAAGCCGGAGCTGAGGCCTTAGAACCAACAACAAAAAGATCAGGCCTTTTCGCTGCAAAAATGTGCAGAGGGCAACAATCTTGCTGTTTTTTCACTTCTGGAAGGGCAGAGACTCAGCTCTCTCTCACCTGTGCATTCTCATCAAGACCCTGGTGTTAACATTTCCCTTTGAGCAGGGAAGGAAGGAAGCAGGGCCTTCATGAAATCTGATGATGTAATCCAAACCCAAAAGTAATATTGGGCGAGATTCTTCAGCTTACCAACCGAGTATTTCTCAGCAGCAGGAGGTGCTGCGCTGTTCGCTGGTGGCGGGAGTCTCTGTTCCTGCCGCCATCAATGAGAATTCCTATTGAAGCCACCCCATGCAACTGGGAAACCCAAGTGTGGGGGGTGCGCTGCTGGTGGGATCAGAGAATCCCATCACGAACGCCTGGAGAATTCCGGGCCATTATTTGGAAGCAGGGTAGGGGCAGTAGTGACCGTTCCCCTGGCAGGTCAGGCCTGCGCAGAGTGGGGTTGAGGGCCACTCCAGGAAGTCTTGGCTGCCCCTAGCTCTGGGCTATCGTGACCTGACCACCTCCTCCACCTCTTCATCTCCATTCCATCTCCATACTCCCCTGCCAACTGACAGGATACATTCCCGCAGCCTTCCGGACAGGTTTGGGCAGAACTCCAGGAACTTCTGTGTAAATGAGGCTGAGCTGTTCAGACTTCTTGACCTTGAAAGCCCTGACTATTCAGATATGTTGCTTGATATGCAGCATACCTGCGAACACACCATAACCCCCGTGCACTCCCACACACCCCCTCCCACCACCAGCGGCAACCATTTTAAGATCAGAGTTCAAGACTTAGTGACGTGCAAACTATTTCTGTTTATATGACAGAAGCTGCAAATAAAAGCCAACAGACAGGTGAAAACAAAATGGCGTCGAAGCCAAATGCAGTGCCCAATTGATGCCCAGTGGGATCAGCGAACTCAACACAGACTTTGAGTTGCACCTGATTTAATCCCGTGCTAACTGAGTTGACAGACACAAGTATTCTTAATATTTTGGAATGTACTTTCTGATTAATTCCCTCTGTGAGGTTCTCAGCCATCATAAAACTTTTCAAGTTTTAGCCTTGTTGTGTTGAATTTTGTGGCAGACGGTGAACTTGCCTTTTACTGTAAGGTTTTCTACCGGACAGGAGATCTTCAATGAATCTGCATTAAAGCTGCAGTCTCTCCAGCAACAGATCTCGGACAGGGACAGAACGATCCAACGCCACACTTTATTGGAACAGAAGCTCTCTCAACTGGAACAGCAGGGGCTGATAAAAATTGAGCGTGGGGTCCATGGAGATATCGACATACAAATCATTCCAATCATAGTGAAACAGGAATCTGTAAAGGCAGCGCCGGAACCCAGGCCGGAACCCAACAAAGGTACCAGCCTTAATCTTCCCCCCAAATCCTGCTCTCTCTTCCAAACTCATTCTACTGGCTGTTTGTGAGATAGATGTGCAGATAGATCCGGATGAACAAGATGCTTAAGCCTATTGATCTTTTCTTTCCTGGATCATTTTTCCTCTAATGATATTTATGATTCTTCTAATTGGAGAAAAGTCGATTTAGAGGGCTCATGAGGCAGGATTGATTTTTAAAACGGATTGAAGTTTTGCAGATTATTTTATTTGGAGCGCAGCATTGAAAGACAAGTATAAGACAAATGAGCTTCAAATAAGAGCAGATGGGGAGAAACGGCGATTATCCTCGTAGCTCCTCTAGGAATTCTCCCAGTGGATCAATGTCCTTCTGAAGAAAAGAAAGGGACAAATTGGATAATTCCAGAAACAGACTTAACCAAGTGTTTGAGAGAACCCGGCACTCAAAAGGATCTTTACCACTGCATATTTTCCAAGAACGTGTTTTAGAGGTCCTTAAACACAGCAATGGGATTCCACGCATATCAGTACTCAGTTGACCATGAAGTGATCGTTCACAGACTCTGATCTTCTGATAAACATCGAGAAATTCATGTAAAATTCTTCCACAACATCAAATGCTAGACTAAAATATCTAATTCTGAAACATTGACATACCCGCATTTATTGAAAGTCGTGATAGCATTCAACGACCACTCCCCCACCCCAACCCCCTTATCCGACAAATGCAATTTTGTGTTTGTGAAACTCTTTAAAAACACAATTATCCAGTTCTTCCCTGTTCCACTGATAATCAGTAAAAAAGCAAAATAGATTTTGTCACTCGAAACACCTAGGCCGGAATTCTCCGGCCGTTGGGATTCGCTTTTCCCACCGGCAGTGCACCCCCGCCCGTGGGTTTCCTGGCCATGTAGGGAATCTCATTTACAAACAGCGGGAGCGGAGAATCCCGCTGCCAGTGAACAGCACGCAGCCGGGAAACACATGGTTGGAGGACAGAAACCCCCCCCCCCCTATTTTCTTGCTGCTTGCATAATATATGAGCAGGTACATGATATGATACAGGTCCCCCGTCTGTTCCCATGAGGGCCTGTTGTTTTTGGACTGGAAGTAAGCACATGGAGCTGAATTTGCCTTCCTCAAATCGGGGTGGAATGAAGCAGGAAAGAATGGTGTTGGTGGCCAGTTTACCACCTGTTCCCAATTCTGCGGACTTCCCTGAGGATGGAGGGGGGGGGATATGCAATGGTGGGAGGGCAGGAGAAGAGCAGGAGAGAACAGGAAAGTGAAGTTGCCTGCTTTGTTAATCGGGCACGTTGAGGCCATTAGGGAATTCGTCTTCTGACTACCCGGGCTTTTCATTGGGAGGGTGACTGTTAGGAGCTCTGTAAAGCTGACTAGTCCCCGCCTGGCAGGAACAAGGGCGGCAGGGTTGCAATAATTTTGTTTGACAGGGAAAAAATGTGCAAGCTTAGACAGTGCAAAACTGAGCAGCGATTAAAATTTAACAACCAGCCTTTCCCTACCGTATCCCGGTTCTAAGCTCCCCATCTGCCAGCCTGTGTTCACTGAAGTGTAGAAGAATGAGAGGGAATCTCATTGAAATGTATAAAACCCTGACAGGCCTGGACAGACTAGATGCAGGGATGTTGTTTCTCCTAGCTGGGGGAGTCGAGAACAAGGGGACATGGTCACAGGATACAGCGTAGGCCATTTAGGACTGAGATGAGGAAAAATGATGGTGAACCTGGGGAATTCTCAACCACAGAAATCTGTGGGGGCCAAGTCACTGAATGTATTTAAGAAAGAAATAGATCTAGAACCGAAAGGTGTCAAAGGATATGGGGAGAGAGCGGGAGTATGGCATTGAGATAGAGGGTCAGTCATTAATACATTGAATAGCCTCCTTTTTTCTATGCTTCCATGGCCACTTTGAAGGTGAAAACCCTCTTTTTTTTTTAATTGTCACACACAGAGGGCAGGTGCGGCAATGGCTGCCACTTTGGGTCAGAACGTGGCCCATTTCCCTCCATTACTGCCCCACCAAGTTCTAATTGAATGGCAGAGCCATTTTTACAGACATTGAAGGGCCCCAGTGAAAATCCTGCCTCCAATCGGGTTGGCAGTGAAGGCGGGAATGCGAGCCAGGGTAAGTGTCTCCTCCTGATTCCTGCCTCAAACGGGAAAATCCTGCCTTGAACGGGAAAAATCCAGCCCTTGGTATTGTGGGCAGGGATGGGAATGTGGCAGCAAGAACCACTGCTGGGTTCCCATGGAAATGGCCCCAGATATCAGGTGAAGGCCGGACGACCTTGAGCGGTCCTCAATTGTAAGTTTAAACGACGGGAATGCAGCGAGATCAGAGAGGCGTAAATTGTTTCCTTTATTTAACTGTCCCCAGTTTCTACCTGGTTTGAAAGTTAAGATGGGGGTTCCCCTCCACCTCTAACTCCAAGGAAGGGGGAAATGATCCATTGGTAAACCCTGGTAAACTCACTTGCCGATTGGATGATAGTTATGGTTTAGAACTTAACTTTGTTCTTCTGCTTTCTCTGACAGATGTTCCTCCAGCGCCAGCTGTGCCTGGAGATGGTTTTGAAGATCCAAGCCCGAGTGCCCGTCCCCCCTTACCCTCATCAACAGAGAGTGTCATCGCCCCACCTCCCCCTCCCCCTCCTCCACTTCCCACTGCGGCACAGACTGGGACTGCCCCACCACAAAGTACACCACCCCCCCCACCGCCACCTCCACCCCCACCCCCACCCCCACCCCCACCCCCACCCTTGGGTCTGTGTATACCTCCTCCTCCACCCCCACCCCCTACAGGAGCACCCCCACCCCCTCCAGGAGCACCCCCACTCTTTCCAGGACGACCAGCGACAGAAGGCAACACAGGTAAGAGCTGTGAGATCGCTGCCAATGTTTGCCTCAGCACAGTATTGATCATCTGTGTGAAATTAATGAAAAGTGTATGTGCTTTATTTTTGTTTGAGTTGGGCTTTTTATCATCAGGCCGGGACGAGTGCGCCTAGTTTCTCTATTGTAAACTTCTTACAGAGTTTTTCAAGTAGTCATGTGAGGATGTAAAGATTCTTAAAGAGGCTCCACACTGATCTATATATTAACGGGTATAAAATAGAAGCGGATTAAGGACCACTCAACCAGCACAGCCCCTGTCAATTTTAATCAGGTCTCTAGCTCCAATGTGCTTCTGAGAAGCTCCCATTTTAGCCATTCTTTGCACAATGGAGTGGCTTGCTCAAATACTTATTTTTAAATATAAATTTAGAATACCCAATTATTATTTTTCCAGGGCAATTTAGCGTGTCCAATTCACCTACCCTGCAAATCTTTGGGTTGTGGGGTGAAACCCACGCAGATACGGGGAGAATGTGCAAACTCCACACAGACAGTGACCCAGGGCCGGGATTCGAACACAGGTCCTCAGCGCCGCAGTCCCAGTGTTAACCACTGCGCCACCGTGCTGCCTTCAACTACTTTTGAGAGAATGAGGAATCAACCAGACTGGCCTCGCACCTCGGACAGATTGGTGTTAAGGCAGCAGGTTGTCACGAAGCAGGCTGATGTTATCTGCGAGGGGATCCCAACTTCGAACACCAGTTTGTGGAGATGTATAATTTTTTCTAAAAAGGTGCGAGGAGTCAAGTGAAACCCCAGCGAGAGTAATCAGTCCAGTGTAGCAATTATTATTTTTTTTAATATATTTTATTCAAGATTTTTTGGCCAAACATAACAGCACATAGCGTTTCCTTTACACAGCAATAAAACAATATAAATAACAATGGCCAGTTTTAAACAAGTAAATAAATAATATATGAACAAAATCAAAAATAAAACTAAATGGCAACTGCCTTGTCCAAGATAAATACTCTCCAAAAATACAATCCAATATACAATTACATATACCAACTACCTATACATATACAATAACATCCCTGAGAGTCCTTCTGATTCCTCCCTCCCCCCTCCCCCCCCCTGGTTTGCTGCTGCTGTCTTCTTCTTTTCCATTCCCTCTATCTTTCTGTGAGGTATTCAACGAACGGTTGCCACCGCCTGGTGAACCCTTGAGCCGACCCCCTTAGAACGAACTTAATCCGTTCCAACTTTATAAACCCTGCCATGTCCTTTATCCAGGTCTCCACACCCGGGGGCTTGGCTTCCTTCCACATTAATAATATCCTGCCTCGGGCTACTAGGGACGCAAAGGCCAAAACATCAGCCTCTCTCACCTCCTGCACTCCCGGCTCTTCTGCAACCCCGAATATAGCCAACCCCCAGCTTGGTTCGACCTGGACCCCCACCACCTTCGAAAGCACCTTTGCCACCCCCACCCAAAACCCCTGTAGTGCCGGGCATGACCAGAACATGTGGGTATGATTAGCTGGGCTTCTCGAGCATCTCGCACACCTATCCTCTACTACAAAAAATTTACTGAGCCGTGCTCCAGTCATATGCGCCCTGTGTAACACCTTAAATTGTATCAGGCTTAGCCTGGCACACGAGGACGATGAGTTTACCCTACTTAGGGCATCAGCCCACAGCCCCTCCTCAATCTCCTCCCCCAGCTCTTCTTCCCATTTCCCTTTCAGCTCATCTACCATGATCTCCCCCTCGTCCTTCATTTCCCTATATATGTCTGACACCTTACCGTCCCCCACCCATGTCTCTGAGATCACTCTGTCCTGCACCTCCTGCGTCGGGAGCTGCGGGAATTCCCTCACCTGCCACCCCGCAAAAGCCCTCAGTTGCATATACTGAAATGCATTCCCTTGGGGCAACCCATATTTTTCCGTCAGCGCTCCCAGACTCGCAAACGTCCCATCTACAAACAGATCTCTCAATTGTGTTACCCCTGCTCTTTGCCATGCTCCAAATCCCCCATCCATTCTCCCCGGAACAAACCTATGGTTATTTCTTATCGGGGACCGCACCGAGGCTCCCGTCTTTCCCCTGTGCCGTCTCCACTGCCCCCAGATTTTCAGTGTAGCCACCACCACCGGGCTTGTGGTGTATTTCTTCGGTGAGAACGGCAACGGCGCCGTCACCATAGCTTGTAGGCTAGTCCCCCTGCAGGACGCCCTCTCCAATCTCTTCCACGCCGCTCCCTCCTCTTCTCCCATCCACTTACACACCATTGAGATATTGGCGGCACAGTAGTACTCACTTAGGCTCGGTAGTGCCAGCCCCCCCCTGTCCCTACTACGCTGCAAAAATCCCCTCCTCACTCTCGGGGTCTTCCCGGCCCACACAAAACTCATAATACTCTTCTCAATTCTTTTGAAAAAAGCCTTCGTGACCACCACCGGGAGGCACTGAAACACAAAAAGGAATCTCGGGAGGACCACCATTTTAACCGCCTGCACCCTCCCTGCCAGTGACAGGGACACCATGTCCCATCTCTTAAAGTCCTCCTCCATCTGTTCCACCAACCGCGTTAAATTTAGCCTATGCAATGTACCCCAATTCTTGGCAATCTGGATCCCCAAGTACCGAAAGTCCCTTGTTACCTTCCTCAACGGTAAGTCCTCTATTTCTCTGCTCTGCTCCCCTGGATGCACCACAAACAACTCACTTTTCCCCATGTTCAATTTATACCCTGAGAAATCTCCAAACTCCCCAAGTATCCGCATTATCTCTGGCATCCCCTCCGCCGGGTCCGCCACATATAACAACAAATCATCCGCATACAGAGATACCCGGTGTTCTTCTCCTCCCCTGAGTACTCCCCTCCACTTCCTGGAACCCCTCAATGCTATTGCCAGGGGCTCAATCGCCAGTGCAAACAATAATGGGGACAGAGGACATCCCTGCCTCGTCCCTCTATGGAGCCGAAAATATTCAGACCCCCGTCCATTCGTGACCACGCTCGCCATCGGGGCCCTATACAGCAGCTGTACCCATCTTATATACCCATCTCCAAAGCCAAATCTCCTCAGCACCTCCCACAAATAATCCCACTCCACTCTATCAAATGCTTTCTCGGCATCCATCGCCACCACTATCTCCGCTTCCCCCTAGCAGCCTCCGTATATTCGTATTCAGCTGTCTCCCCTTCACAAACCCAGTTTGGTCCTCATGGACCACCCCCGGGACACAATCCTCTATCCTCATTGCCTTTACCTTGGCCAGAATCTTAGCGTCCACGTTCAGGAGGGAAAGAGGCCTATAGGACCCGCATTGCAGCGGGTCTTTTTCCTTCTTTAGGAGGAGCAATATTGTTGCCTCTGACATAGTCGGGGGCAGCTGCCCCCTTTCCCTCGCCTCATTAAAGGTTCTCATCAGTAGCGGGGCCAGCAAGTCCACATATTTCCTATAAAATTCAACTGGGAATCCGTCTGGTCCCGGGGCCTTCCCCGCCTGCATGCTCCGAATTCCTTTCACTACTTCCTCCGTTTCAATCTGTGCTCCCAGTCCCACCCTCTCCTGCTCCTCCACCTTAGGAAATTCCAGCTGGTCCAGAAAACACATCATTCTCTCCTTCCCATCCGGGGGCTGAGCTTCATATAATCTTTCATAGAATGCCTTGAACATTCCATTCACCCTCTCCGCTCCCCGCTCCATCTCTCCCTCCTCATCTCTCACTCCACCTATCTCCCTCGCTGCTCCCCTTTTCCTCAGTTGGTGGGCCAGCAACCTGCTCGCCTTCTCCCCATACTTGTACTGTACACCCTGTGCCTTCCTCCACTGTGCCTCCGCATTACCCGTAGTCAGCAAATCAAATTCTACATGTAGCCTTTGCCTTTCCCTGTACAGTCCCTCCTCCGGTGCCTCCGCATATTGCCTGTCCACCCTCAGAAGTTCTTTCAGCAACCGCTCCCGTTCCCTACCCTCCTGCTTTCCTTTATGTGCCCTGATTGATATCAGCTCCCCTCTAACCACTGCCTTCAGCGCCTCCCAGACCACTCCCACCTGGACCTCCCCATTATCATTGAGTTCCAAGTACCTTTCAATACACCCCCTCACCCGTAAGCACACCCCCTCGTCGGCCAATAGTCCCATGTCCATTCTCCAGGGTGGACGCTGTTCTTTTTCCTGCCCTATCTCCAAGTCCACCCAATGTGGAGCGTGATCCGAAATAGCTATAGCCGTATATTCCGTCCCCGTCACCTTCGGGATCAGCGCCCCTCCCAAAACAAAAAAGTCTATCCGTGAATAAACTTTGTGGACATAGGAGAAAAACGAAAACTCCTTGCTCCTAGGTCTACTAAATCTCCAGGGGTCTACTCCTCCCATCTGCTCCATAAAGTCCTTAAGCACCCTAGCTGCTGCCGGCCTCCTTCCGGTCCTGGACCTCGATCTGTCCAGCCCTGGTTCCAGCACCGTGTTAAAATCTCCACCCATTACCAGCTTCCCCGCCTCTAGGTCCGGGATACGTCCTAGCATGCGCCTCATAAAGTTGGCATCATCCCAGTTCGGGGCATATACGTTCACTAAAACCACCGCCTCCCCTTGTAATTTGCCACTCACCATCACGTATCTGCCCCCACTAACCGCCACTATGGTCTTTGCCTCAAACATTACCTGCTTCCCCACTAGTATGGCCACCCCCCTGTTTTTTGCATCTAGCCCCGAATGAAACACCTGCCCCACCCATCCTTTGCGTAGTCTGACCTGGTCTATCAGTTTCAAATGCGTCTCCTGCAGCATAACCACATCTGCCTTAAGTTTCTTTAGGTGTGCGAGTACCCGTGCCCTCTTTATCGGCCCGTTCAGCCCTCTCACATTCCACGTGATCAGCCGGGTTGGGGGGCTCTTTACCCCCCCCCTTGTCGACTAGCCATCCCCTTTTTTAATCCAGCTCCTCACCCGGTTCCCACGTAGCTGTGTCCCCCCCAGACGGCGCCCCCCCCGCCCCGCCCACCCCACCCCATACCAGCTCCCCCTTCTCCCCAGCAGCAGCAACCCAGTTAACCCCCCCCCCCCACACCCCCCCCCCCCCCCCCGCTAGATCCCTCACTAGCGTAATTGCACCCCCCATGTTGCTCCCAGTAGTCAGCAAACTCTGGCCGACCTCGGCTTCCCGCTGTGACCTCGGCTCGCACTGTGCGACGCCCCCTCCTTCCTGCTTCCCTGCTCCCGCCATAATTATCATAGCGCGGGAACAAAGCCCGCACTTCCCTTTTGGCCCCGCCCCCAATGGCCGACGCCCCCAGCTCCTCCACCTCCCTCCCTCCCCCATAACATGGGGAAGAGAGAAAAGTTACAGGGTCGCAGGATTAACAACTTAAAAATCATCTCTCCCCCCTTTTCCCCCCTCTTCGCCCCCCATATTCGCCCCACCACTTTGTCTCAAACGTTCTTTTTTATAACCCACTTATTCCAATTTCTCTTCGACAATAAATGTTCATGCCTCATCTGCCGTTTCAAAGTAGTGGTGTTTCCCTTGATGTGTGACCCACAGTCTCGCCGGCTGCAGCATTCCAAATTTAACCTTCCTTTTATGAAGCACCGCCTTGGCCCGATTAAAGCTCGCCCTCCTTCTCGCCACCTCCGCACTCCAATCTTGATATACGCGGATCACCGCGTTCTCCCACCTACTGCTCCGAGTTTTCTTTGCCCATCTGAGGACCATCTCTCTGTCCTTATATCGGAGAAATCTCACCACTATGGCTCGGGGAATTTCTCCAGCCCTCGGTCTTCGCGCCATAACTCGATAGGCTCCCTCCACCTCCAACGGACCCGTCGGGGCCTCCGATCCCATTAACGAGTGCAGCACCGTGCTCACATATGCCCCGACGTCCGCCCCCTCTGCACCCTCGGGAAGACCAAGAATCCTTAAATTCTTCCTCCTCGCATTATTCTCCAGCACCTCCAGCCTTTCCACACACCTTTTATGGTGTGCCTCGTGCATCTCCATCTTCACCACCAGGCCTTGTATATCGTCCTCGTTCTCGGCAGCCTTTGCCTTCACGACCCGAAGCTCCTGCTCCTGGGTCTTTTGCTCCTCCTTTAGCCCTTCAATCGCCTGTAATATCAGGGCCAACAGCTCCTTCTTCATCTCCTTTTTAAGTTCTTCCACGCAGCGCTTCAAGAACTCGTGTTGTTCAGGGCCCCATATTAAACTGCCACCTTCCGACGCCATCTTGGTTTGTGCTTGCCTTCCTTGCCGCTGCTCTAAAGGATCCACCGCAATCCGGCCACTTTCCTCTCCTTTTTCCATCCGTGTCCAGGGGGGATTCCCTTCTGGTTTACCGCACAGTGTTTTTAGCCGTTAAAATTGCCGTTGGGGCTCCTATTAAGAGCCCAAAAGTCCGTTCCACCGGGAGCTGCCGAAACGTGCGACTTAGCTGGTCATCGCCGCACCCGGAAGTCCAGTGTAGCAATTATTAAAGACTAATTATTAAATTAAAGAAAAAACAATTGCACACGTACGGGACTAAACTACACAAAGACAATTAAGCATATGAATTGCTACGCAGACATAGTTTTGTTGAAAGTATCCCTTGTTCCAAACTATATCAATCACTGAATTCCTTAAGACTTCCCCGTTTCCCCAAACTACATCTAAATTAAGTAGATCTATAAGTTAAAACCAGCTTATACTGACCACACAATGCAGGGATGATAATCAAGTCTGGGAAACATCTTGTCCTAGTCCAGCGAAGTTATGTAAACTCCCTTTACAAAGTTCACGCTGCTTACCAATAACTACCTTCACCCAGCAATGAAAACAGACCACATCAAAATAACATTTCTGTAAAATATAGTTATCTGAGCAGAATACATAATGAAAGTAGAGGTGACTGTCTGGAGAAGTGAGCTTGTGCTCAGGACAGCTACACTGAATGATGTACTGAATGATTTACTGGGCAGCAAGATGGCACAGTGGTGAGAACTGCAACCTCACAGCACTAGGACCCAGGATCAATTCTCGCCTTGGATGACTGTATTGGATTTGCATGTTCTCCCTGTGTCGGCGTGGAGTTCCTCCGGGTGCTCCGGTTTCCTTCCAAAGTCCAAAGGTGTGCAGGTTAGGTGCTAAATTGCCCCTTAGTGTCCAAAAAGGTTAGATGGGGTCACTGTGTTATGGGAATAGGGCGGGGTGTGGGCATATGTAAGTTGTCTTTCAGAGAGTTGATGCAGATGCGATGGGCCAAGTGGCCTCCTTCTGCACTGTACGGATTCTATGAAAGGTGTACAGTTTGGGGAGATCTGTCATGCTAAATTGCGACTTAGTATCCAAAGTTTGGCAGTGTTGGTGGGGTTAGGGCATGGACCTGGGTTGAGTACTCTTTCGGAGACTCAATGGGCTGACTGGCCACTTCTGCACTGTAGGGATACTATGGTGTAATCGGCCTTAATGATGAGGTAACTTTTAGCCCTAATCAACAATCTTACAGTTTCAGCGAAAATTGCTGGATTAAGAATGAAAATAATCTCCCAGTAATGAGTGGCTGGGATCTGAGTGCGCTGTTGCATTTGAGTGACCAAGCTTGCACTCTGTGAATCATTTAATTTTATTTCTCTTCTTGCAGCTCTTAAGGTGAAGCAACCAATTAAAACGAAGTTCCGAATGCCCATCTTAAATTGGGTGGCATTGAAACCCAATCAAATCAATGGAACGGTCTTCACGGAACTGGACGATGAGAAGCTATTGCAGGTGAGACGGTGCGGCTGTTGCAGAAAACAGATTAGATTCTTTAGATGACCCTGGGTCCAGTGACGGGCTGGATTCTCCGTAGCTCGACGCCGAAATCGTGATCGGCGATCGGACGGAGAGTGAATTCCGACCCCGGAATCGTGGCCAGCAGTGATTTGATGCTAATTTGCCATGCTCCACCCCCTCCAAACTGTTGTCATCGTGACTCACTCCATTTCAATGCCGTTGGCGCGCATAGGCTGGCACACCCACGATGCTCCGTCCCGGGTGGGCCGAGTTCCCGACGGCGCTGGCCACATGTGGTCCCGATCATGCGGGAACCTGGCGTACGGGCTGTGGGCAGTGTCTAGCGCCACCACACTCGGCCTGTGTCTGTGTCGCTGGCCGGCGGGTGGGGAGGGGGTGGGGGAGGCTTCTGCTGAGGCTGAGGCTTGGGGGATTGGTGGGGGGTGGCCAGCGGGTGGGCTTTGGGGTCACGGTTGGATTCACGCACGGCCGGCTCCATGTTGTATGGCGACACCGGTGTAGGTCGTCAGCTGTATGACCTGGGACCCGGTCATTCTCCAGTGCAGTCTGCGGGATTTACACTCGGCGCCGGTGATAGCCCCTCACCAGTACTGGAATCGCCGAGGGTTTCTCGACAATTTTCCAGTCATGAAAGACCACACATGCTCCGCTGGCGTCAATACTTAGTCTCCCAAATGGAGAATCCAGGCCAGGATTTGTGGACTCTCTGCTTGGATCTCTTGGTAGTGCACTGGATCAAGAATTTCTGAATTCAAGACCCACTTCAGGCACATTACCTGGAGTGAAGTCAGTGCTGTGATGTCAGAAACACCAACCTTTAATTCAGATGTTAAGCTACAGCTCTGGGTGAGATTTGGGTAAAGATCCCGGGTGAAATTCTCCGCTATCGGCGCGATGTCCGCCGACCGACGCCCAAAATGGCGCAAATCAGTCGGGCATCGCACCGCCCCAAAGGTGCGGAATCCTCCGCATCTTGGGGGGCCGAGCCCCAACCTTAAGGGGCTAGGCTCGTGCTAGACTAATTTCCGCCCCGCCAGCTGGCGGAAAAGACCTTTGGTGTCCCGCCAGCTGGCGCGGAAATGACATCTCCGGACGGCGCATGCGCGGGAGCGTTAGTGGCCGCTCACGGCATCCCCGCGCATGCGCTGTGGAGGGAGACTCTTCCGCCTTCGCCATGGTGGAGACCGTGGTGAAGGCGGAAGGAAAAGAGTGCCCCCACGGCACAGGCCCGCCCGCGGATCGGTGGGCCCCGATCGCGGGCCAGGCCACCGTGGGGGCACCCCCCCGGGGCCAGATCGCCCCGCGCCCCCCCCCAGGAGCCCGGAGCCCGCCCGCGCCACCTTGTCCCGCCAGTAAGGTAGGTGGTTTAATCTACGCCGGCGGGACAGGCATTCTAGCAGCGGGACTTCGGCCCATCCGGGCCGGAGAATCGCGGGGGGGGGTGTCCGACAACCGGCGCGGCGCGATTCCCGCCCCCGCCGAATATCCGGTGCCGGAGAATTCGGCAACCGGCGGGGGCAGGATTCATTCACGCCAGCCCCCGGCGATTCTCTGACCCGGCGGGGGGTCGGAGAATCTCGCCCCCCATGACAATATTCAAAAGTGAGCAGTAAATTGTTCTTGGTCAGAACCCCTGTAGCAGTCAGAAGCACCAGAAAACATTGAATGCTTTTTCATCTCATTTCCTATTTCTGGGTTAAAATGGCTGCTGCATTTATTGACATTGTAACCATCACTGTTGGGGGAGGTGAGAAA
Organism: Scyliorhinus torazame; assembly: GCF_047496885.1. Taxonomy (NCBI): domain Eukaryota; kingdom Metazoa; phylum Chordata; class Chondrichthyes; order Carcharhiniformes; family Scyliorhinidae; genus Scyliorhinus; species Scyliorhinus torazame. The sequence goes on from NC_092727.1 coordinate 86,053,334, forward strand.
CGAAAATACCTTTATATAATGCAATGTCACAACTATAAAAAGCAGAATTACAAAATAGTTACAAAGTTGTTCTCGATGTCTGGGCTCTAAATCAAGCCTCATTATGTACACTTGGCTGAGAGTCTAGTCAGCTATTACAATATAGAACACCAGCTCCCCAGAGGAAACATTGATTGATTGACAGCTCAGGTTCTGTGATCTCTGCAATCAATTTCAGAATGGTTGGTGAGACAAATAAGTGGTTTCAAGTGTATAAGACCATAAGACATAGGAGCGGAAGTAAGGCCATTCGGCCCATCGAGTCCACTCCACCATTCAATCATGGCTGATTTCAACTCCATTTACCCGCTCTCTCTCCATAGCCCTTAATTCCTCGAGAAATCAAGAATTTATCAACTTCTGTCTTAAAGACACTCAACGTCCCGGCCTCCACCGCCCTCTGTGGCAATGAATTCCACAGACCCACCACTCTCTGGCTGAAGAAATTTCTCCTCATCTCTGTTCTAAAGTGACTCCCTTTTATTCTAAGGCTGTGCCCCCGGGTCCTAGTCTCCCCTGCTAATGGAAACAACTTCCCTACATCCACCCTATCTAAGCCATTCATTATCTTGTAAGTTTCTGTTAGATCTCCCCTCAACCTCCTAAACTCCAATGAATATAATCCCAGGATCCTCAGACGTTCATCGTATGTTAGGCCTACCATTCCTGGGATCATCCGTGTGAATCTCCGCTGGACCCGCTCCAGTGCCAGTATGTCCTTCCTGAGGTGTGGGGCCCAAAATTGCTCACAGTATTCTAAATGGGGCCTAACTAATGCTTTATAAAGCTTCAGAAGTACATCCCTGCTTTTATATTCCAAGCCTCTTGAGATGAATGACAACATTGCATTTGCTTTCTTAATTACGGACTCAACCTGCAAGTTTACCTTTAGAGAATCCTGGACTAGGACTCCCAAGTCCCTTTGCACTTCAGCATTATGAATTTTGTCACCGTTTAGAAAATAGTCCACGCCTCTATTCTTTTTTCCAAAGTGCAAGACCTCGCACTTGCCCATGTGGAATTTCATCAGCTATTTCTTGGACCACTCTCCTAAACTGTCTAAATCTTTCTGCAGCCTCCCCACCTCCTGCATACTACCTGCCCCTCCACCTATCTTTGTATCATCGGCAAACTTAGCCAGAATGCCCTCAGTCCCGTCATCTAGATCGTCAATATATAAAGAGAACAGCTGTGGCCCCAACACTGAACCCTGCGGGACACCACTCGTCACTGGTTGCCATTCTGATAAAGAACCTTTTATCCCAACTCTCTGCCTTCTGCCTGACAGCCAATCGTCAATCCATGTTAGTACCTTGCCGCGAATACCATGGGCCCTTATATTACTCAGCAGTCTCCCGTGAGGCACCTTACCAAAGGCCTTTTGAAGTCAAGATAGATAACATCCATTGGCTCTCCTTGGTCTAACCTATTTGTTATCTCTTCAAAGAACTCTAACAGGTTTGTCAGGCACGACCTCCCCTTACTAAATCCATGCTGACTTGTCCTAATCCGACCCTGCACTTCCAAGAATTTAGAAATCTCATCCTTAACAATGGATTCTAGAATCTTGCCAACAACCGAGGTTAGGCTAATTGGCCTATAATTTTCCATCTTTTTCCTTGTTCCTTTCTTGAACAGGGGGGTTACAACAGCGATTTTCCAATCCTCTGGGACTTTCCCTGACTCCTGTGACTTTTGAAAGATCATAACTAACGCCTCCACTATTTCTTCAGCTATCTCCTTTAGAACTTTAGAATGTAGCCCATCTGGGCCCGGAGATTTATCAATTTTTAGACCTCTTAGTTTCTCTAGCACTTTCTCCTTTGTGATGGCTACCATATTCAACTCTGCCCCCTGACTCTCCGGAATTGTTGGGATATTACTCATGTCTTCTACTGTGAAGACTGACGCAAAGTACTTATTCAGTTCCTCAGCTATTTCCTTGTCTCCCATCACAAAATTACCAGCGTCATTTTGGAGCGGCCCAATGTCAACTTTTGCCTCCCGTTTGTTTTTAATGTATTTAAAGAAACTTTTACTATCATTCCTAATGTTACTGGCTAGCCTACCTTCAAATTTGATCCTCTCTTTCCTTATCTCTCTCTTTGTTATCCTCTGTTTGTTTTTGTAGCCTTCCCAATCTTCTGACTTCCCACTACTCTTTGCCACATTATAGGCTTTTTCTTTTGCTTTGATGCATTCCCTAACTTCCTTTGTCAGCCATGGCTGCCTAATCCCCCCCCTCTGATAACCTTTCTTTTCTTTGGGATGAACCACTGTACTGTGTCCTCAATTACTCCCAGAAACTCCTGCCATTGCTGTTCTACTGTCTTTCCCACTAGGCTCTACTCCCAGTCGATTTTCGTCAGTTCCTCCCTCATGCCCCTGTAGTTACCTTTATTTAACTGTAACACCTTTACATCTGATTCTACCTTCTTTCTTTCAAATTGGAGATTGAATTCGACCATATTATGATCACTGAGTGTTCTGAGTGTTGAAGTGTTAGGGGCTGTTCAGCACAGGGCTAAATAGCTGGCTTTGAAAGCAGACCAAGGCCGGCCAGCAGCACGGTTCAATTCCCGTACCAGCCTCCCCGAACAGGCGCCGGAATGTGGCGACTGGGGCTTTTCACAGTAACGTCATTTGAAGCCTACTTGTGACAATAAGCGATTTTCATTCATTTTTCATTTTCAAAGGGCCTTGTTATTGACACTTTTATTAGCTTGTACTTCAGACAATTTTCTAAAGCATACGGGACAGTGATCAAAGGATTACATTTTTGCAGAGCTTTTTTTCACATTCCATTTCACACTCTGGTGAACATTGGTTATATAAAGTGTCCAGTGGGTCAATAGGCCCAAAGTGCCAGATCCTGGCATAGAGGAATTCAGGGGACATAGGGTGTGGGTGGAAGGGCAGAGCCTGGCACGGGGGGGTGAGGGAGGGTGAGGGGACATAGCAGGGAAGTAGGGGACATGAGGTGACATGGATGGGGCATAGGGAGTAATTGGAGGATGAAAAGGGTATGATGGGTGGAGGGTCTTTTGCTTCACAGCGCCAGGGTCCCAGGAACGATTCCCGGCTTGGGTCACTGTCTGTGCGGAGTCTGCACGTTCTCCCTGCGTCTGTATGGGTTTCCTCCGGGTGTCCCGGTTCCTTGATCTGGATTTTCAGTGCCCATGCTCTGAGCTTTTTTAAAAATTTGTTTTAATGTTATTTGGGCATCATTGGCAAATCCAGCATTTGTTGCCCACCTTGAGAAGGTGTTGGTCAGCTGCTTTGCTGGTCCGCTGAAGTCCATCTGGTGTAGCTACGCCCATAATGCTGTTAGGAAGGGAGTTTGAGGATTTTGACCCAGTGACAGTATTGATCATTAAAACAATACTGGCTGACGCACAATGGCACAAAATCAATACAGGATGTATCTGTCAAAAGAAATCCTTACATCCCCACGGCACCCTGTCCCATTGGAGGATACTTCATTAAACAAAATTATGGAAGCCCGATTGTTATTAAGTAGCAGTAATAGAATTCCAAATGGATTAGCTGGCCTTTGGTTCTGCTGCTTACCCTGATTATTGTTTCTCCAGGAGCTCAACATGTCCGAGTTTGAGGAGCGTTTTAAAACCAAGGCTCAGGGCTCATCAGCGAATATCAGCACCTTGAAAGTGAAGGTTACTCAAAAGGCAGTCAGTAAGGTGTCTCTGATTGAGTCGAACCGAGCAAAGAATCTGGCCATCACCCTACGGAAAGGAGGCCTGAACTCGAATGACATCTGCAAGGCCATTGACAAGTGAGTCAATTTGTGATGATTGGGTGAATGGACAAAAAACAGGTGAGATGCAGGGATGGGAGTGTTGGGGGGGGGGGGGGGGGTGGTGGCTGCTGAGTTTTGGCGGTGGGCTGTCAGGGAGGTAGTTATGCCATTATGCAGTGTTTCCTTTGGGCTTCTTGATTGCCTTGAAGGGATGAGAGATCTGCCTGCCCCTCAGAGAGTCACTGCCCGGTGAGCCGATTGGATAGCAAGGACTTCATAAGACAGGAGTTACTGGATCCTGAGCGTAGAAGTGGGATCTGGTGTTATAGTGGGGCTTGGATGAGACATTATAGCCTCCACAAGATGTATGTGAACCCTGGGCGTTCCAGGTCAAGGAAGTAGCCTAGACCTCTTGAAGAGTTACATCCTGAAGATAGCCAGTAGCATCATGTCAGTGTAAGTTGGGGTGGATGTGAAGGCAAATCGTCACACCATCCCGTGAATGTTTTAGTTGGGCACAGGAAGCTGGGCACATGACCCATGCCTATGTTCTCCGCTTGCAAGAATGCAAACCAATTTGTTTCTGAGCCAGTGTAGGTGCGTGTCTGCGTGGATTTCCTCAGGGTGCTCCGGTTTCCTCCCACAGTCCAAAGGTGTGCAGGTTAGGTGGATTAGCCATGCTAAATTGCCCCTTAGTTTCCAAAAATGTGCAGGATTGGGGGGGTTATGGGGAGAGGGCAGGCAAGTGGGCCTAGGTAGGGTGCCCTTTCAGAGGACTGGTGCAGACTTGATGGGCCAAATGGCCTCCTTCTGCACTGTAAGGCAAAATTATAAGCCAGTTAGCCTGACTGGGCAGCACGGTAGCATTGTGGATAGCACAATTGCTTCACAGCTCCAGGGTCCCAGGTTCAATTCTGGCTTGGGTCACTGTCTGTGCGGAGTCTGCACATCCTCCCCGTGTGTGCGTGGGTTTTCTCCAGGTGTTCCGGTTTCCTCCCACAGTCCAAAGATGTGCAGGTAGGTGGATTGGCCATGATAAATTGCCCTTAGTGTCCAAAATTGCCCTTAGTGTTGGGTGGGGTTACTGGGTTATGGGGATAGGATAGAGGTGTTGACCTTGGGTAGGGTGCTCTTTCCAAGAGCCGGCGCAGACTCAATGGGCTGAATGGCCTCCTTCTGCGCTGTAAATTCTATGATAATCTATGACTGATTTCGGTCATTGGTAATATTTTAGAGTCTGTTATTAAAGATGAGATTGCAAAGTACTTGGAAGTGCATGGTAAAATAGGACTGAGTCAGCACGGCTTTGTCTAAGGGAGGCCATGTCTGACAAATCTGTTAGTGTTCTTTGAGGAAGTAACAAGGAAGTGAGACAAAGGAAAATCAGTGGATGTGATTTATTTAGATTTACAGAAGGCCTTTGACAAGGTGCCGCATAAGAGTCTGTTAAATAAGTTAAGAGCCCATGGTGTTAAGGGTAAGTTCCTGGCATGGATAGAGGATTAACTGACTGGCAGACGGCAGAGAGTGGGGATAAAGGGGTCTTATTCAGAATGGCAGCCAATGACTAGTCGTGTGCCTCAGGGGTCGGTGCTGGGACCACAACTTTTCACAATACACATTAATGATCTGGAAGAAGGAACTGAAGGCACTGTTGCAAAGTTTGCAGATGATACAAAGACCTGTAGAGGGACAGATAGTATTGAGGAAGCAAGGGGGCTGCAGAAGGATTTGGACAAGCTAGGAGAGTGGGCAATGAAGTGGCAAATGAAATACAATGTGGAAAAGTGTGAGGTTATGCACTTTGGAAGGAGGAATTTAGGCACAGACTATTTTCTAAATGGGAAAAGCTTAAGAAATCAGAAGCACAAAGGGACTTGGGAGTCCTTGTTCACGATTCTCTTAAGGTTAACGGGCAGGTTCAGTCGGCAGTGAAGAAGGCAAATGCAATGTTAGCATTCATGTCAAGAGGGCTAGAATACAAGATCAGGGATGGACTTCTAAGGCTGTATAAGGCTCTGGTCAGACCCCATTTGGAGTATTGTGTGCAGTTTTGGGCCCCGTATCTAAGGAAGGATGTGCTGGCCTTGGAAAGGGTCCAGAGGATGATCAAGAATGATCCCTGGAATGAAGAACTTGTCGTATGAGGAACAGTTGAGGACTCTGGGTCTGTACTTGTTGGAGTTTAGAAGGATGAGGGGGATCCTATTGAAACTTACAGGATACTGCGAGGCCTGGATAGAGTGGATGTGGAGAGGATGTTTCCACTTGTAGGAGAAACTAGAACCAGAGGATACCATCTCAGACTAAAGGGATGATACTTTAAAACAGAGATGAGACTTCCGGTTGCGGCTATGCGGAGCTAAGTCGCACATTCGGCGGCTCCCGCAAAAACGGACTTTTGGGCTCTTTTCAGGGCCCCCAACGGCACTTTTCCGACGTTTCCCGGTGCGGGAAGGAGTCTATAACAGCTCCCCGTCAGTATATGGCTCCAACTAGGAGCGGGGCGACAAAAAAGGTGGTGGTGGACCCGAAGAAGATGCGAGGGAAGAAGGACAAAATGGCGGCGGGCGGAGACCAGGCAGCGTGATTGCAGTGGGCGGAGGAGCAGCAGGAGGGTATCCAGCGCTGCTTCAGAGAGATTAAAACGGACCTGCTAGAGCCAATGAAGGCTTCTATTGATAAGCTGCTGGAGACACAAAAGGCCCAGGGGGTGGCGATCCGCGAGGCTCGACAAAAGATCTCTGATAATGAGGATGAGATCTTTGGCCTGGCGGTAAAGGTGGAGGCGCACGAGGCGCTCCACAAGAAATGGCAGGAGCGGTTCGAGGAGATGGAGAATCGGTCGAGGCGGAAGAATCTGCGGATTCTGGGCCTCCCGGAGAGGCTGGAGGGGCCAGACATGGGGGCCTATGTGGTCACCATGTTGAACTCGCTGATGGGAGCGGGGTCCTTCCAGGGGCCCCTGGAGCTGGAAGGGGTCCATAGAGTGCTGGTGAGGAGGCCCAAGGCTAACGAGCCTCCGCAGGCAGTGCTGGTGCGGTTCCATCAGTTCGTCGATCGGGAGTGTGTGCTCAGGTGGGCCAAGAAGGAGAGGAGCAGCAGGTGGGAGAACGCGGAGGTTCGGATATACCAGGACTGGAGTGCGGAGGTGGTGAAGAGGAGGGCCGGGTACAATCGAGCGAAGGCGGTGCTGCACAGGAAGAGGGTGAAGTTTGGCATGTTGCAGCCGGTGTGGGTTACCTACAAGGACCGGCACCATTATTTTGAGTCTCCGGAGGAGGCGTGGGCCTTTGTTCAGGCCGAGAAGCTGGACACAAACTGAGGGTCGGGACTGGCGATTGGGGACTGCGGTTGATATGCTATATTTATTTCTGTTTCGAGGGGGTGGCCTTTGTATTGCTCCTGGTTTCTTTTTCTCTGTGTTTTTCTCTTTCAGGTCGGTGAGGGTGGCTGGGGCGGGTTGGGCTGTGTTTTGGTTGGGTTGGTCGGGGGGGGCTCTTGGAGGGGGGTAGGTAAACGGAACAGGGGGGGTGGACGGCGGTGAGATGGGACCCCGCGGGCGGGGGGAGGCCCGAGTCAGGGGTGAGGAGACCGGGCCTGTAAAAGGAGCTGAGTCAGAGGTGGCGGGGCCTGGTAGGTGGAAAGCGCGGGCTTTTTCCCGCGCTGAAGACTGGAGGGGGCGGGGCCGGGGCAGGGATGTGAGGGTTGTTTCCCGCGCTTAGGATGGAAGGGGGAGGGGAGAGCCTATGGATGGGGACGGGAGAGGAGGGTGTGCCACACAATGGGAGGAGTTGAAGGAGAGGCGGGAGTGGCCGGGGTCAGCAGGAGTCAGCTGACTTGCGGAAGTGCAATGGGGGGAGTAAATCAGCTAGGATGGGTCCTAGCCGGGTGGGGGGTGGGGGGTTCGGTGGGGGGGAATCGAGTTGCTGCTGCTATGGTCAAGGAGGAGCTGGAGCAAGTGGGAGGGGTCGAGACGGGGGTATGCCGCTGTGGGGAATGGGCCGGGTGTGGGGTGCGGGCGCATGGCTGGCCGAGGAGGGGTCATGGCTAGTCGGCGGGGGAGGGGGGCGGGTAGCCCCCTGATCCGGCTGATACCCTGGAATGTAAGGGGACTGAATGGGCCGGCTAAGCGGGCCCGCGTGTTCGCGCACCTGAAGGGGCTGAAGGCAGATGTGGTTATGCTTCAGGAGACACACCTGAAGGTGGCAGACCAGGTAAGATTGAGGAAAGGGTGGGTAGGTCAGGTGTTTCACTCAGGGCTGGATGCCAAAAATCGAGGGGTGGCGATCTTGGTGGGAAAGAAGGTGTTATTCGAGGCGTCGAGCATTGTGGCAGATAATGGTGGCAGGTACATAATGGTAAGTTGCAGGGAGAGAGGGTGGTACTTGTCAATGTGTATGTCCCGAACTGGGACGATGCGGGTTTTATGCGGCGTATGTTGGGTCGGATCCCAGACTTGGAAGTGGGGGGCCTGATAATGGGGAGAGACTTGAACATGGTGCTGGATCCGGCACTGGATCGCTCCAGGTCTAGGACGGGTAGGAACCCGGCGGCGGCTAGAGTGCTGAGGGGATTTATGGACCAGATGGGAGGGGTGGACCCTTGGAGATTTGCAAGGCCGGGGGCTAGGGAATTTTCATTCTTCTCACATGTCCATAAGGCTTATTCCCGAATCGACTTTTTCATCTTGAGTAGGGCACTGATAGCGAGAGTAGAGGATACCGAGTATTCAGCAATAGCCATTTCGGACCACGCCCCGCATTGGGTGGACTTGGAGATGGGGGAGGAGAGGGACCAGCGCCCGCTGTGGCGTTGCAGGTGGGGCTGCTGGCGGACGAGGAGGTGAGCGAGCGGGTCCGAGGAAGTATAGAGAGGTACTTAGAGACCAACGACAACGGGGAGGTCCGAGTGGGGATGGTATGGGAGGCACTGAAGGTGGTGGTGAGGGGAGAGCTGATCTCCATTTGGGCCCACAAGGAGCGGGGGGAGAGGGAGAGGCTGGTGGGGGGGATGGTGAGGGTAGACAGGAGGTATGCAGAGGTGCCCGAGGAAGAGGCGTAGCCTCCAGGCCGAATTCGACCTGGTGACCACCAGGAAGGCGGAGGTGCGGTGGAGGAAGGCCCAGGGGGCGATTTACGAGTATGGGGAAAAGGCAAGCCGGATCCTGGCGCACCAGCTTCAGAAGCGGGATGCAGCTAAGGAGATCGGGGGAGTTAAGGACAGGGGAGGGAGTGCGGTGCGGAGTGGGGTTGGCATCAATGGGGTCTTCAGGGACTTTTATGAGGAATTGTACCGATCCGAGCCCCCACGGGAGGAGGGAGGGATGGGCCGCTTCCTGGACCAATTGAGGTTTCCAAAGGTGGAAGAGGGACTGGTGGCAGGATTGGGAGCCCCAATTGGGCTGGAGGAGCTGATCAAAGGGATAGGAAGCATGCAGGCGGGGAAGGCACCAGGGCCGGACGGTTTCCCGGTCAGATTCTATAAAAAATATATGGACCTGTTGGGCCCGCTGTTAGTCAGGACCTTTAATGAGGCAAGGGAGGAGGGGGCTTTGCCCCCGATGATGTCCCGGGCACTGATCTCCTTGATCCTGAAGCGGGACAAGGATCCCCTGCAATGTGGGTCTTACAGGCCGATTTCCTTGCTAAATGTAGATGCCAAGGTGCTGGCGAAGGTCTTAGCCACGAGGATTGATGATTGTGTGCCGCAGATCATCCATGAAGACCAGGCGGGGTTTGTGAAGGGGAGACAGTTGAACGCGAATGTGCGGAGGCTTTTGAACGTTATCACGATGCCGGCGAGGGAGGGGGAGGCGGAGATAGTGGTGGCGATGGACGCTGAGAAAGCCTTCGATAGGGTAGAGTGGGGGTACCTGTGGGAGGTGCTGAAGAGGTTCGGGTTTGGGGAGGGGTTTGTCAGGTGGGTTAGGCTGTTGTATGAGGTCCCGATGGTGAGTGTGGCCACAAACAGGAGGAGGTCCGAGTACTTTCGGTTGTACTTTCCCTTGTCCCCCCTGCTCTTCGCACTGGCGATTGAACCCCTGGCTATGGCACTGAGGGAGTCAAGGAACTGGAGGGGGTTGGTGCGGGGTGGGGAGGAGCATAGGGTGTCACTTTATGCGGACGACCTGCTGCTGTATGTGGGAGACCCGGTGGGAGGAATGCCGGAGGTACTGAGGATTCTTAGGGAATTCGGGGACTTTTCGGGGTACAAGCTCAACATGGGGAAGAGCGAGCTGTTCGTGGTTCATCCAGGGGACCAGGAGAGGGGGATTGGTGAGCTCCCACTAAAAAAGGCAGAGAGGAGTTTCAGGTATTTGGGGGTCCAGGTGGCCAGGAGCTGGGGGGCCCTGCATAGGCTTAATTTTACAAGGCTGGTGGAGCAAATGGAGGAGGAGTTCAAGAGGTGGGACGCGTTGCCGCTGTCCTTGGCGGGTAGGGTGCAGTCAATCAAAATGACGGTGCTCCCAAGGTTTTTGTTCCTGTTCCAGTGCCTTCCCGTGTTTATCCCGAAGGCTTATTTCAGGCGGGTTAACAGGAGTATAATGGGGTTTGTGTGGGCGCGAGGGACTCCGAGGGTGAGAAGGGTGTTCCTGGAGTGGAGTAGAGATAGGGGGGGGACTGGCGCTGCCCAACCTCTGTGGGTACTACTGGGCCGCCAATGCGACGATGGTGTGCAAGTGGGTGATGGAGGGGGCTGCTGGAGACGGCATCTTGTGTGGGTACGTGTCTGGGGGCGCTGGCAACGGCGCCGCTGCCGCTCCTTCCAAGGAGGTATACCACGAGCCCGGTGGTGGTGGCTGCCCTCAAAATCTGCGGGCAGTGGAGGAGGCACAGGGGGGAAGATGGGGCCTCGGCGTGGACCCCATACAGGGGAACCACCGGTTCACCCCAGGAAGAACAGGTGGAGAGTTTTCGGGGTGGCACAGGGCAGGGATACGAAAGTTGGGGGACCTGTTTGTGGATGGGAAGTTTGCGAGCCTGGGTGAGCTGGAGGAGAAGTACGGGCTCCCCCCCCCCCCCCCCCCCCCGGGAACACCTTCAGGTACTTACAGGTAAGGGCGTTTGCCAGACGGCAGGTGGTGGAATTCCCGCGGCTACTGCCGCACACAGTACAGGACAGGATGCTCTCGGGGGGGTGCGTGAGAGCGGGGAAGATTTCGGAAACTTACCAGGTGATGCAGGAGGAGGAGGAGGCCTCGGTGGTGGAGGTGAAAGGTAAGTGGGCGGAGGAGTTGGGCGAGGAGATTGAGGAAGGGACATGGGCAGATGCCCTAGGGAGGGTGAACTCTTCCTCATCGTGCGCGAGGCTCAGCCGCATACAGTTTAAGGTGCTGCACAGGGCACACATGACCGGGACATGGATGAGCACGTTTTTGGGGGGTGAGGACAGGTGTGTTAGGTGCTCAGGGAGCCCAGCAAATCACACCCATATGTTCTGAACATGCCCAGTGCTGGAGGCATTTTGGAAGGGCGTAGCGAGGACGGTGTCGAGGGTGGTAGGATCCAGGGTCAAACCGGGCTGGGGCTCGCAATATTTGGGGTGGCAGAGGAGCCGGGAGTGCAGGAGGTGAAAGAGGCCGGAATTCTGGCCTTTGCGTCCCTGGTAGCCCGGCGAAGGATTCTCCTTCAGTGGAAAGATGCGAGGCCCCCAAGCGTGGAATCCTGGATCAGCGATATGGGTTCATTAAATTGGAGAGGGTGAAATTCGCCTTGAGAGGGTCGGTACAAGGGTTCTTTAAGCGGTGGCAACCGTTCTTAGACTTCCTGGCAGAACGATAGACATTGGTCAATGGCAGCAGCAGCTTCCGGGGTGGGGGGGTTACTTTATTATTGTTTTTGTTATTTACACTGAAGGGTCTGAGGGGTTGTATATACCTGTTGTGTTAAGTCGGGGTGTTAATGTTAATTTATTATTTACGTACGGGGGACGGGTATGGGGGGTTGCTTTTCTAGATTGTGTTTTGTACTTAACCCTGTTGGGTTCCTTTTTTCATTTCGTTATTGATATTTTTGAAAACCTTTAATAAAAATTATTTTTTTGAAAAAACAGAAATGAGGAGGAATTTGTTCAGCCAGAGGGTGGTGAATCTGGGGAACTCTTTGCGGCAGAAGGCTGTGGAGGCCAAATCACTGAGTGTCTTTAAGACAGAGATACGTTCTTGATTAATAAGGGGATCAGGGGTTATGGGGAGAAGGGATGGAAAATATCAGCCATGATTGAATGGTGGAGCAGACTCGATGGGCCGAGTGGCCTAATTCTGCTCCTATGTCTTATGGTCTTATTGTCTTATGTAGAGATTCTAAGGGAGCAGAAGGCCATTCGGCCGCTTATGCCTGCTCCACCATTCAATAAGGTATTGGTGTATGTGATTGTGGTCTCAAAGCCACCTTCCTGCTTATCCCCAATAACCTTTGACTCCCTTGTTATTCAAGAATCTATTTACATCTGCCTTAAAAATATTCAATGACCCTGCCTCTACTGCTCCCTGGGGAAGAGGGTGCCACAGTCTCAGACCCTCTGGGAGGAAAGATGTCCCCTTTCCTCCATCTTATCCTTATCCTCATTCTCCTTAAACTGATCAAACTTATACTTAACCATATGTTTGTGACTAACATATCTGTAATTTTTCATTACCACACGGCTTAGCTTTGACCTGCAGTTGCTCAATCTGGATTTCATCGAGCTTCTGACTCGTTTCGTACCAACCGATTATGAACGGAAGGTCCTGCAACAGTACGAGAACGACAAGAAACCATTGGAGGAACTGGGTGAAGAGGATCGCTTCATGATCAAATTCTGCAAGATCCCACAACTCTCACAGCGGTTGAACATCATCATCTTCATGGGCAACTTCAGTGACAGCATTCAGCTGCTGACGCCGGTAAGCAGCTCAGTAACTACCCTGACGGTCATAGGGCTTGGGAACAGGAGGAGGCCCTTTAGACCCTCGACCCTGTTCCACCATTCAGTGAGATTATGACTCGTCTTTGAGCTAACCCGATATAGCTGCCTTTTACCCATTTGCCTGAATGAGTTTAGTTAACATAGAATCTCTACATTGAGGGCAGCACGATGGCGCAGTGGTTAGCACTGCTGCCTCATGGCGCCGAGGACCCGGATCACTGTCTGTGTGGAGTTTTGCACATTCTCCCCGTGTTTGCGTGGGTCTCATCCCCACAAATCAAAGATGTGCAGCGTAGGTGGATTGGCCACGTTAAGTTGCCCCTTAATTGGCAATTTTAACAGAAAAAAAAAGAATCCCTACAATGCAGTAAGAGGCCATTTGGTCCATCGAGTCTGCATCTACCCTCCAAAAGAGCACTCTACCTAGGCCCTCGCCCCTTCTCAATCCTGCGACCCTATAACCTAACATGCACGTCTTTGGACACTAAGGGGCAATTTAGCATGGCCAATATACCTAACCTGCATATCTTTGGACACAAAGGGGCAATTTAGCATGGCCAATACACCTAATCTGCACATCTTTGGACTGTGCGAGGAAACCCACTCAGACAAAGGGAGAACCTGCAATCTTCACATCTTTGGACACTAAGGAGCAATTTTAGAATGGCCAATCCTCCTAACCTGCACATCTTTGGACTGTGGGAGGAAATTGGAGCATCCGGAGGAAACCCACAAAGACACGGCGAGAATGTGCGGACTCCGCACAGTCAGTCACCCAAGTAGTCTGTCAACCTAACATTTAAAATGACCAATTAATCTCGCACCAACTGCCAATTGTGGTGGAAAGTTCCATATTTTCCAAACATGAGAGTTTTTCCTAATTTCATTCCCGATAGATGTGGTTCCAATTCTGCACGCTGTGCCCCAAAGTACGAGGTCGAAGTTATCCGGACCCACCGAAAGTCAATGGACTTCTGGCGGGCCAGCCGCAATCCCTGCAGCGGGGTCAGAAACCCTGGCCGTAAACTCCCCAATCAGTGAAATAATTTCTCCCTCGCTGTTTGTATCCCTTAATATCTTGAAAGCTTCAATCAAGTAACCCTTTAACTCTCTACATTCTGGGGAATACAACCACAGTTTGTGCAGCATCTTCACATAATTTAACCCTTGATGTCCAGGTATCATTCTGGCAAATTTCCATTTGCCCTTCCTCCAAGGCCAGTATATCCTTTCAAAGAAGTGGGTATCCAACTGTGGGAATTATGACTTCAACCCCATTTATCCCAGTCCTATAGATACAAAAGTGCAGCAATGCCGAAATGAACAGTTAACCTGGGATTTAGACAGTTCTTGCCTTAGTGAATGGACATTGGGGACAAGTGCACACCCTCTCGCACCATTAATGTGTAAGGAGTTCCCAGCCCCTCCTGTTCTGCTGTTTCAGGTTGCTGTGAAAAGAAATCCCTCACAAGGCCCTGAAGAGTCACCAACATAAGACCAGGAAGTGTGCGGCATGATCCCCACATCACCAGCTGGGCTGAATGGCCTCTTTCTGTGCTGTAAATGCTTTGTAATCCTATTAGGGTTTTAGAAGGGCACACATTTTATTTGGATTTGCCAGTGTTCTCATTCCATTGCTATATCCACTGCTAAAGGGAGTATTCGGTTTGACTGTGATGGGCTATCTGTCTGTACGTCACCTATTGGAGGTGTACAGATGTGGATCAACCAAGCGGGAATAATTTGAGTGCAGGTCCCACTCATATTTGCCCATAACGTCCGGGTTCCCCAGCTTCGCATTTAGGGGATACCTCTATGATGTGCCCGAAATCCCTCAAGGAAGTTCGCACATAAGGGTTTGCCCAGCAATTGCCCAGAAGAGCTAACTTCCTCTGGTCAATTGCGCTGGCTTGGGAACCATCCAACAGAAGTGATTTAAATCGCTAACTTCGGATGGTTCTGCCAGTTTTACCCTGATAGTTATTCTGAAAGGGTAAGAAGGAAAAAAACCTTCCAACTCCAGAGTAACTCCGCCCCCCCCTTCCCGGACTGAGCCCCATCCCGGACTGAGCCTCACCCCGGACTGAGCCCCATACCGGACTGAGTCCCATCCCGGACTGAGCCCCATCCCGGACTGAGCCCCATCCCGGACTGAGCCCCATCCCGGACTGAGCCTCACCCCGGACTGAGCCCCATCCCGGACTGAGCCCCATCCCGGACTGAGCCCCATCCCGGACTGAGCCTCACCACGGACTGAGCCCCATCCCGGACTGAGCCCCATCCCGGACTGAGCCCCATCCCGGACTGAACCCCCAGCCAGACTCATCCCCCTCCTGGACTGAACCCACTCCCGGACTGAACTGCCTCCCGGACTGATCCCCTTCCTCATCCCGGAGTGAACCCCCTCACAGACAGAACGCTCTCCCGGACTGATCCCCTTCCTCCCTCCTGGACTGAACCCACTCCCGGACTGATCTCCTCCCTCCCTCCAGACCGAACCTCCTCCTGGACTGAACCCCCTCCCGGACACATCCCCTTCCTCCCTCCAGAACAGAGCACCCTCCCGGACTGATCCCCTTACTCCCTCCAGAACAGAATCCCCTCCCGGACTGATCCCCTTCCTACCTCCGGGACTGCATCCCCTCCCGGACTGAACCCCCTCCCGGACTGAACCCCCTCCCGGACTGAACCCCCTCCCGGACTGATCCCCCTCCTGGACTGATCCCCTTCCTCCCTCCCGGACTGCACCCCCTCCTGGACTGATCCCCTTCCTCCCTCCCGGAGTGCACCCCCTCCTGGACTGATCCCCTTCCTCCCTCCCGGACTGCACCCCCTCCTGGACTGATCCCCTTCCTCCCTCCCGGACTGCACCCCCTCCTGGACTGAACCCCCTCCCGGACTGATCCCCTTCCTCCCTCCCGGACTGCACCCCCTCCTGGACTGATCCCCTTCCTCCCTCCCGGACTGAACCCCCTCCCGGACTGATCCCCTTCCTACCTCCGGGACAGCACCCCCTCCCGGACTGAACCCGCTCCCGGACTGAACCCCCTCCTGGACTGATCCCCTTCCTCCCTCCCGGACTGCACCCCCTCCTGGACTGATCCTCTTCCTCCCTCCCGGACTGCACCCCTTCCTGGACTGATCCCCCTCCCAGACTGAACCCCCTCCCGGACTGATCCCCTTCCTCCCTCCCGGACTGAACCCCCTCTCGGACTGATCCCCCTCCTGGACTGAACCCCCTCCCGGACTGATCCCCTTCCTCCCTCCAGACCAAACCCCCTCTCGGACTGATCCCCCTCCTGGACTGAACCCCCTCCCGGACTGATCCCCTTCCTCCCTCCAGACCGAACCCCCTCCTGGACTGAACCCCCTCCCGGACTGATCCCCTTCCTCCCTCCAGACCGAACCCCCTCCTGGACTGAACCCACTCCCGGACCAATCCCACACCCGGACTGATCCCCTTTCTCCCTCCCGGACAGTTCCCTCTCCCGGACTGAACCCCCTCCCGGACTGATCCCCTTCCTCATCCCGGAGTGAACCCCCTCCCGGACTGATCCCCCTCCTGGACTGAACCCCCTCCCGGACTGATCCCCTTCCTCCCTCCCGGACTGATCCCCCTCCTGGACTGAACCCCCTCCCGGACTGATCCCCTTCCTCCCTCCCGGACTGAACCCCCTCCCGGACCGATCCCCTTCCTCCCTCCTGCACTGAACCCCCTCCCGGACTGATCCCCTTCCTCCCTCCCAGCTGAACCCCCTCCCGGACTGATCCCCTTCCTCCCACCCGGACTCAAACCCCTCCCGGACTGATCCCCTTCCTCCCTCCCGGACTGAACCCCCTCCCGACTGCTCCCCTTCCTCCCTCCCGGACTGCACCCCCTCCCGGACTGAACCCCTTCGTCCCTCCCGGAGTGAACCCCCTCCCGGACTGATCCCCTTCCTCCCTCCCAGACTGAACCCCCTCCCGGACTGATCCCCTTCCTCATTCCTGGACTGAACCCCATCGCGGACTGATTCCCTTCCTCCCGCCTGGACTGAACCCCCTCCCCGACTGATCCCTTTCCTCCCTCCGGAACAGAACCCCCTCCCGGACTGATTCCCTTCCTCCCTCCTGGACTGGCCCCATCCCGGGCTGATCATCTCCTGGACTGAGCCCCATACCAGGCTGACCCTCTTCCCGAACTGGCCCACCTCCCCCCCGGATTGACATGCCCACCAGGTCCAACAAAGCTCCCCACACAAGCACCGGGTCCAACATCCCCCCCAACCACTGGTTCTGACTCCGACTGACTATATTCAATGGTCCGTTAAGGGACATATATCACTAGAAAGAGACATTTATTGAAAATAAAGGCTGCTTTGGGAGAAGTTTTTGTAAACCCCATGAAATGCATTTAAATAAAATATACCATTGTGTAGAAATTTGAAGCATCAAAAGCTTTTTTTTAAAACAGAAAGCTGCTAACGATAAAAGATCCATAAAGTCCTGGCTAATCCAATATCTTTACTGTTGTTTACCGGGTCTGACTGTGCTGAGCATGTCTGCCTCCGAGAATTCCATGGTGCAAAACTGGACATCTGGATTGTCTATGACTCACTTAAGTCCTCAACGATTGATTTCATCGTCCTCTCTTGCAGCAACTGAACGCCATCATCGCCGCATCGATGTCCATCAAATCATCGGTAAAGCTGAAGAGAATTCTGGAGGTAAGATGGCTCAGGGGTGAATGATAGCCACGTCGGGAGAGACTGGAAGTTCCTAGTTGATTGCACCGGTAAACGGTAAAGTGTAAGAAAAATGAAACAGACTGTGGGACACTGGAAATTAGAGAATTGTTATGGTGCAAAAAGAATCCATTTGGCCCATCGTGTCTGCACCAGCTCTGCAAATGAGCATCATGATTTCAGACCTGAACCACTCGTTGTGTGAAAAAGTTCTTTCTCATATCACATTTGCTTCTTTTGCAAATCACCTTAAATCGATGCCCTCTCATTCTTGATCCTTAAACGACGGGCAACAGTTTCTCCCCATCTACTCTGATCAGCCCATCTCGTGAATTTGAACATCTCTATCAAATGTCCTCTCAGTGATGGTCAATGTTTTAGCAACACTGGGATGTATTTTCCTCTGTTGACCAATGTTAGTAAAAGTGTTCACTGCAGAGAAGGATGATGTAGGTATAGAAATCAGGGAGGCGCGTTGTGATTTACTTGAACAACTTAACATTGAGAAGGAGGAAGTATTAACAGGTTTAGCAGGCCTAAAAGTGGATAAATCCACAGGGCCAGATTAGATGTAACCCAAGTTGCTGTGGGAGGCAAGGGAGCAGATTGCAGCGGCTCTCATAAAAAAATTTCAAATCTTCTCTGGCCACAGGAGAGGTACCAGAGGACTAGAGGACAGCTAATGGTGTGCTATTATTCAAGAAGGGAAATAGGGACAAGTAAGGAAATTACAGGTCAGTGAGTCTAACTTCAGTGATAGGGAAACGACTGGAAAAAATTCTGAGGGGCAGAATTAATCTCCACTTGGAGAGGCAAGGATTAATCAAGGATAGTCAGTTTGACTTTGTCAAAGGGAGATCATGGGCGGAATTCAACCAAAGAATTTTGGTGTGTCATTTTGGGCGAGTTTGGCAGGATGTTTCTCATTGGCCTTTTGGGTGGGAACCACATCGCTATTCAATCACACATTTTTTAGGCCTTGGGGATGTTTCTCCTCGGTCAAGCCCACGCCAAAATGTTTTCACCACTGGGTATCTGAACGTGCTGGCCAGATTGGTTCCTCAGAGATTGGGCCACGATTTTGAAAGGGTGTCCTGATCTCGAAGTGAGCTTGAGGGTCCCCCACACCACCCACCCATGAGAGATGTTACCCCCTGCATACATGGGAATTATCCCACCCGTCCCAAGTGAGGACTTCCTGCTGTCGGGAAGCTGATGGCACCGCACCCCCCTTTTCAGGACTTCCCCTTTTTTGTGCCACCTCTTTCAGGACCCCCACCCTTAACCCCCCCCTCAATCTATATGAAGCCCCTTCATACCCACCCATCATTACCCCCTCCCCACCCTTCATGCCACCCTCATCCCTCTGAGATGGGCATGGCCTCCCTCAGGTCCTGACCCATGGCAGTGCCACCCTGGCACTTGTACACCACAGCACTGCCAGCCTGGCACTCTGGGAGTGTCCCTACCAGCCTGGAAGTGCCAGGGTGACCATGCCACGTTGCCAGGCTGGCGGTGCCCGTGTGCCAGAGGGAGAGCCAGGAGGCCACCCAGCCCTGTCCCTGACCAGTCAGGGATCGCCAATGGTCTGGGAAAACCCCCAAGTACCATTAGACCTGGTCCACCTTTGTCTGGACCAGCACAAAACGGCGCCCGGTTTAGGCCTCACTGGGGAGGCCGTTAGCTCCTGGGCGCTGGGAGAATCGGCGCATCCATATTTAAATGAGTCATAAGGTTCATTTTAATATGAATATTTGGACCTCGCCCAGTGAAGGTGAGATCCAGATCGCGACATCTCGCGAGGTTCGGATGAATCTTGCATCTCATCTCAGGGGTCACGAATCTTGTGAGAGACCTCTCGCACAATTCACCGGCTTTGTCACATCACTAAGTCAGTTGCGACGAGGCTGGTAAATCATGCACCGTGTCTTACAAATTTGATTGAATATTTTGGGGAGGTAACTAGGTGTGTAGATGAAATGAGTGCAGTTGATGTAGTCTATATGGACTTTAGTAAGGCTGTCAGGCTTTTGACAGGTCTCACATGGGAGACTGATGAAGAAGAGAGCCAGGGCAATTTGGCAAATTGGATCCAAAACTGGCTTTGTGATAGGAGGCAGAGGATGATGTTTGAAAGATGTTTTTGTGACTGGAAGTCTGTGTGCAGTGGTGTTCCGTAAGGATTGGTGCTGGGTCATTTGTTGTTTGTACTATACATTAATGGTTTGGACGTGAATGTATGAGGTATGATAAGTAAGCCAAAATTTGTGATACAAAAATTGGTGGTGTGGGAAATAGTGAGGAGCAAGGCCTTAGATTACAATATAGATGGACTGCTTAGGTGGGCAGAAGAGTGGAAAATAGAATTTAACCATGAAAAGTGTGAGGCAATACATTTTGGGAGGACTAACGAGGCAAAGGAATATTCAATGAATGGTTGGACCCTAGGAAGAGCAGAGGATCAAAGGACCTTGGTGTGCATGTTCACAGATCTCTGAAGACAGCAGGACATGTAGATAAGGTTGTTAAGAAGGCTTATGGGATTCTTGCCTTTATTAACCGAGGCATTGAATGTAAAAGCAGGGAGGTGATTAGGCCCCAGCTGGAGTACTGTGTGCAGTTCTGGTCACCAAACTATAGGAAGGAAGTGATTGCACTAGAGAGGGTGCAGAGGAGATTCATCAGGATGTTGCCCAGTCTGGAGATTTTTAGCTATCAAGAGAGACTGAGACTGGCGTTATTTTCCCGGGAGCAGAGAAGGCTCGGGGGGACCTGATTGAGATGTAAAAAATTATGAGCGACAAAGATAGGGTGGATAGGAAGGTACGTTTAGTGGAGGGGTCAATAACAAGTGGGGCATATATTTTAGTTAAGGGGCAGGAGGTTTAGAGGTGATGAGAGGAAAAACATTTTCACCCAGAGGGTGGTGAGAATCTGAAATTCACTGTCTGAGAGAGTGGTTGAAGCAGGAACGCTCACAACATTTAAGAAATATTTAGATGAGCATTTGAAACACCATAGCACACAAGTCTACGGGCCAAGGGCTAGAAATTGGGAGTAGAGTAGGTAGATGTTTGATGGCCGGCGCAGACACAATGGGCCGAAGGGCCTCATTCGGTGCTGTAAAAACTGACTCTATGACTTCTGCTTGTTTGAGCTTTTTCACTCACATCAGTAAATGGAGAAAAATAGGCCCATCAATTGAGGGTTATAGTCATGCATCACAAGGTTGGTATGAAATCCTCCATCACTATTTGAACAAAGACATGAACTGTTTAAAATGAATGAATTAATGCTTCTTACAGTAGCAGGTGGAGGAGTTTAATGTGTGAATGTGGTCTCAACACAAGGACTTCCACATGATGATTTCAAACCTTGGTGGAGTCATTAAATCCCATTTGGTTCGGTTCTACAAATTGACATTAAACAAAAGTGAGTTGACCCTTGTGGTAAAGCAGCACAGAGAGAAAATTAAGAGAAGCGTGTTAAGCATTTTTATCTGAATATCAGGGATTGTGCAATCTACCCTGTTCGTCTATCCCATTTGGGTATCATAATCCAGTATGTAAGTATTGGGCGGGATTCTCTAATCCCACGGCAGAGTGTCCACGCCGTTATAAACGCCGTCGCGTTTTACGACGGCGTAAACGGGCCAGTGCCAGGATTAATTCTGGCCCCTTCAAGGGTGCAGCATGGCGCTGGAGCGGTTCACGCCGCTCCAGCTGTCGATCCCGGCACGAACTGTGCGCCGCGGGATCCGCGCAGTGGCCTCCTTCAACGCGCCGGCCCCGACGCAACATGGCGCAGGGCAACAGGGGCCGGCGCGTAGGAAAGGAGGCCCCCAGCCAGAGAGGCCGGCCTGCCGATCAGTGGGCCCCGATCACAGGCCAGGCCACATCGGAGGACCCCCCCAGGGGTCAGACCCCCCCCCCCCCCCCCCCACAGGCCGCCCCCCGACCCTTCACCGCCGAGGTCCCGCCAGCTCAGGGCAGGTTAGAACGGCGCCGGCAGGACTCGTTTTTTTTCTTACAGCCGTCCAGCCCATCCGGGCCGGAGAATCGCGCGGTGTGCCGTGCAGAGCGGCGCGCGACCGGCGCCGTGCCAACCACGCTGGAGTGGAGAATCACGTGCCGGCGTCGGGGCAGCGTGGTCCGGTCTCGGGGATTCTCCGGCCCGGCCCAGGGCTGGGAGAATCCCGCCCATTGTGCCTGAAGGTAGTGAACCCAATGGTTCGGTGCATTTGTTGATGCAAATTCAAAGGATTAAAATTAATTTGTAATTTTATCATAGGATTCATCCAGGACAATGGCTGAAGTGTCATTCAGCATATATATGTGTGTTTAAATTCCAATGCATTGTCACTTATCTCTGTCCAAGCAGGTTTCTCAGGTTTTGGAAGTATCGTGAACTATGAAGAGAACAGTGTAGAGCTTTGAAAGAATCTGGACAGGTTGGTGGAGTGGGCAGATAGGTGGCAGATGAAGTTCAGTGCGGAGAAGTGTAAGGTGATGCATTTTGGTAGTAGGATGTAGAGACAATATAAAATAAGAGGTAAAATGCTTCAAGTGGGTGCAGGGGCAGAAGAACCTGAGTGCTTATGTGCATAGATCATTAAGGTGGCAGGTGGAGAGAGCAGTTAATAAAGCATACAATATCCTGAACTTTATTAATAGGAGCATAGAGTATAAGAGCAAGGAGGTGATACTGAACTTATACAAGACACAATTTAGACCTTAGCTGGAGTATTGTGCACAGTTCTGGGCGTCACACAATAGGATGTGAACGCATCGGACAGAGTGCAGAAGAGGTTTACAAGAATGATTCCAGGGATGAGAAACTTCAGTCATGAGAATAGACTGGAGAGGTTTACAGAATCACAGAATAATACAGCGAAGAAGAGGCCCTTCAGTCCATCGAGTGTGCACCGATGCATGAAAAACACCTGACCGGCCTACCTAATCCCATTGTCAGCACTTGGCCTATAGCCTTGAATGTTATGGCGTGCCAAGTGCTCATCCATGCATTCCAGACCGTCACCACCCTCTGGGTAAAAAGATTTTTCTTCAAATCCCCCCCCCAAACTGCCTGCCCTGACCTTGAACTTGAGTCCCCTCATAATTCACCCTTTAACTAAAGGGAACAGCTGCTCCTTATCCACCATGTACATGCCCCTCAATCTTGTACACCTCGACCAGGTCGCCCTTCAGTCTTCTCTGCTCCAGCGAAAACAACCCAAGCCTATTCAACCTCTCCTCGTACCTTAAATTTTCCATCCCAGACAAAATCCTGGTGAATCACCTCTGCATCCGCTCCAGTGCAATCCCACCCTTCCTATAATGTGGTGACCAGAATTGCACACTGTACTCCAGCTGTGGCTTCACAAAGTTCTATACAATTCCAACATGGCTTTTCTGCCCGTTTGACCATTTTGTGCAAGCAAACAAAATGGCAGAAGATATGAGGGCTCCCATGTTCCTGAGTACAGTAAGAAGTCTTACAACACCAGGTTAAAGTCCAACAGGTTTGTTTCAAATCACTAGCTTTCGGAGCACTGCTCCTTCCTCAGGTGAATGAAGAGGTGGGTTCCAGAAAACATATATATAGACAAAGTCAAAGATGCAAGACGATACTTTGAATGCGAGCATTTGCAGGTAATTAAGTCTTTACAGACCCAGAGAGAGGGGTAACCTCAGGTTAAAGAGGTGTGAATTGTCTCAAGGCAGGACAGTTGGTAGGATTTTGCAAGCCCAGGCCAGATGGTGGGGGATGAATGTCATGCGATATGAATCCAAGGTCCAGTTGAGGCCGTACTCATGTGTGTGAAACTTGGCTATAAGTTTCTGCTCGGCGATTTTGCGTTGCCGCGGGTCCTGAAGGCTGCCTTGAAGAACGCTTACCCGAAGATCAGAGGCTGAATACCCTTGACTGCTGAAGTGTTCCCTGACTGGAAGGGAACATTCCTGCCTGGCGATTGGCACGCGGTGATTGGATCTGATCCCACTGATAAGTTTTCGAGCCCCAAGGCTTGAGTTTGGTTTCAGTTTTGATTCTGGCAGCCCGATAAAGAGATCGAACTGACACTCTCTCCAGAAAGATCTAGCTGATCCTCTCCAGAAGGCCACTGACGGCTGATTCTCTCTCAAGCTAGTTTTGTGAGACTCCAGAGGCCTGACGACAAATCACGAGGTGAAAGCAAAGTTTGATGTGAAATAAAATGTCTCTCCAGTAAGATAGAGGCCTGAATGCAAACCTTGAGCTGATACCCAGTTTGATGAGAAATAAAGGGCAGGATTCTCCCGAATCCCTCGATGGCCCGTCACCGGCGTTAAAAAATGGCACGAACCACTCCGGGCTCGGGCCAACAGGAAGTTGCGGGCCAACAGGAAGTTGCGGAATCCTCTGCACTTCCGGGGGCTAGGCCGGTGCCGGAGGTGTTGGCACTCGTCAACCGGCGCGAGTTGCCGCATGTGCAGAACCGCAGACGTGGTTCCGTGCATGCGCAGACCGGCCGGCGTATTCTTGCGCATGTGCAGGGGGGTGTCTTCCCCGCGCCGGCCATGGCTGAGCCCTACAGAGGCCGGTGCAAAAGGAAGGAGTGCCCCCACAGCACAGGCCTTCTTACAGATCGGTGAGCTCCAATCGCGGGCCAGGCCATCGTGGCCCTCCCCCCCGAGGCCGGATCCCCCTGCGCTCCTCCGAGGAACGCACCAGGCGGCCTACCAGCCAGTTCCCACAGTGTGGGACCATGTCCGTTTCACACCAACGGGACTGGCCAGAAACTGATGGCCGCTTGGCCCATCGGGGCCCGGAGAATTGCCGGGGGGCGGGAGGCGCTGCCAACAGCCCCGACCAGCGTGGCATGATCCCCGCCCCCGGCTAAAAACCGGCGCCGAAGAATACGGCAGCCGGCGCCGGAGCGGCGGGGCAGGATTCACGCCGGCCCCTGGGGATTCTCCGACCCGGTGGGGGGTCAGAGTATCCCGCAGAAAGTGTCTCTCCAGAGAGCCTTCTGCCTGTGAGTACTGTATTTTTCTAAACTACAGAGACCCTGAGTGAATTAATCTACAAAGAAGACCATTGCAGGCTGCAAACCTAAGACTCTTATCTACAAGCTTGCTGTGAAGAAAGTGTGCCCAAAGAAACACCATCTGAAGTAAAGACTCTTATCTTTTGACTTCCATCCTTATTATTTTTCACTCCTTTCTCTCATCTGTGTTTGTCTGTCTTGTATATGTAGGTAGAGGGTGGGACAGCTAAAGTGGGTAATAGGTATTCAGTTGTCGTTAACCGGATGTATTTACTGCTTATTTCATGATAGTTCTTGGTATAAATAAACAGTAATCGTGTTTACATGTACAAACCTGGTGACTGTAATTATTGAGCAGCCAAGAGCCAAAGAGTTTGGGTATTTTTATAAGAATTATTGGTTAATTCATTTGTATTGTGACTCTGGGGCATGCGGGGCTGGAATTGACTGCTCACTAGCCCGTCGTAACAACATTCAGCTGTGGAATGCTGGTGCAAGGATATTGTATTCAGAAGCTGTGGAAATAGAGGCCACATCGAGTGTGCATGCAGGAAGAAAAAGCAAGTTACAAGCAAAAATAATAAGAAGCAAGAGTAGAACAAAATGGCATAGAACAAAAGAAGATGTGTTCATGCTGTGAAAAAGGGTCAAGAGGAACGAAAGGTTTCGCAGTCCGAAGGTCAATTGTCACGGAATGTGCCAGCCAGTTCTGGTGCTACAAATAGATACTGGGTCACTCAATGGCTGGAGGGACAGCCAGTAAGGATGGAAGTTGACACTGCAGTAGCAGTGTTGCTGGTGCCAGAAACTGGGCAAAAGTTGCCGCCTCGCAACGCTGTAAATGCGAATCGCGATCGGGTGGAGAATTGGGCATCTGGCCAAAATCGAGGTCAGCGTCGATTCGGGCGCCACACTCCCATCCCTCACTGGTGGCAATGCCAAAGTGGTGGCAGAGACAGTCAGCGCTGCCAGTTTCACCAGGAGGAGACAGTTAGTGATCCGGAGGGGTGGGTGGTCATCTGGCAGCCCACCAAGGCTGCTGCTATGGACACACTTCTACCCTAGCTGAATCATCAAGGACCAAGCTCGATCAGGAGCCCACCAGGTGTTGGCACTCCTTAGAAGTGCTTCCCCACTGCAGAGGAAGCAGGGGAATGGCAGAGCTCACTCCAAACAGCGAACACCTGCACCGCAGCCTTTGGAATGGCTCCCTCTCAAGGCAGAGGCTTCACCGGTGACCCCCACCCCTCCGGATCACCAACTGTCTCCTCCTGGTGAAACTGGCAGCACTGACTGTCTCTGCCACCATCCCCCAGGCAGTGTTCAGGAGGGCAGGCTTGGGTGTGCGGTACACGCTGGGGAAAAGGGTTTCTCTCTGCTCCTCACTGGCATGGAGCTGTGGGTCCACCTCGGATCCCTGACTTTGAGGGGCAGCCTTCTCTGAGCCATCCTGGTGGCTGTAGTAAGTGTGTAGTAACAGGAGCGCTAAAAAACAGCTCCAGCAGCCAGGCTTTTTGCCGTTTACTTCTGCCCCAGCAGTTAGAATGCCCGCTGGGCTGGGAATTGCTCAGAATTCTTGCCAGCATGTCCTGAATTGCTCTACAAATAGCACCCCCAATGGGAACATAAATCGCAAGCATTTCCGTCCTGGAGTCAACACTTAGTCTCCCCAAACTGAGAATTTCACCCACTGTCTATGAGAAAAAACGCAGACAGATTCGCTTGAAACCTTCAAGAATAGTGTTGAAGACATGTACTGGTGAAGTGGTGCCACTGAAGAGCCGCTTTCACATAACTGCAGCTGAACATACAGACGGCAGATTTGTTTTAACAAATAGTAATGCCGATGATCCGGCATTGATGGGTTTGGATTGGACTTGTTTATTGTCACGTATACCGAAGTACAGTGAAAGTATTGTTCTGCGTACAGTTCAGAATGATCATTCCGTACATGAAAAAAAGGTACTTAGGGCAAATATAAATATACAATGTAAATACATAGACACAAGCATCGGGTGAAGCATACCGGAGTGTACTACTACTCAGTAGAGCAGATGTGAAGAGACCAGATCAGTCCATGAGAGGGTCATTTAGGAGTCTGGTAATAGCGGGGAAGAAGCTCCCCTTGTCTACGTGGGTTTCCTCCCACAAGCCCCAAAAGATATGGGCCGGGATTCTCCCTTCTGGGGACTAAGTACCCACACCGGCGGAAGAACCGGCGCCAGCCACTCCGGTACTTTCGGGGGCTAGTTGGACGCTGGACGGGTTGGTGCTGCTCCGGCTGGCGCCGAAGGGCCGGCGCGGTTCCGCTTATGGGCAGTCCAGCCGGCATATTTTGGCGTATGCGGGGGGGGGGGGGTTCTCTTTTCCGCGCCGGCCATGGTGGAGCCCTACAGGGACCGGCACGGAAGGAAGAAGTGCCCCCACGGAACAGGCCCGCCCGCAGATCGGTGGGCCCCAATCGCGGGCCAGGCCAGTGTGGGGGCCCCCCCCGGGGTCGGATCCCCCCGCACCCCACCGAGGACCGCCCCAGTCGACTTAGCTGCCAGGTCCCGCCTGTCTGTGACCTGAATGATTCACACCGGCGGGACTGGCCAGGAACGGACGGCCGCTCGGCCCATCGGGGCCCAGAGAATTGCCTAGGGGGCCACGGGCAATGGCCCCCGACCGACGTGGCGTGAATCTCGCCCCGGCCCGAAAAATGGCGCCGAGAATACGGCAGCCGGTGTCGGGTCGGTGGGGCGGGGTGGGGTTCGCTCCGCCCCCCCCAGCGATTCTCCGACCCGGCGGGGGGTCGGAGAATCCCGCCCATGCTCATTAGGTGAATTGGACATTCTGAATTCTCCCTCAGTGCACCCGAAGTGTGGCGACTCAGGGATTTTCACAGTAACTTCATTGCAGTGTTAATGTAAGCCTACTTGTGATACTATTAAAGATTATTATTATATATATCATTTGACAGTGCAGTTTCTCAGAAATCAGTATAATTGCGTAACATTTCCTCGCCCTTTAAATCGAACAGCCCATCAAATTTAAACAAACCTAACATGCACAATAATCAATAAGTTTAGGGGTTGTAGTTCCCTGAATGGTTGCTGACGAACCTCAGGCACCTGCTTCACTGCATTAGTTGTAGCCTCTGCCGTTTTATTGATTTTTGAGAAGCAGCATTGAATCTGTACCGAGAATTGTATCATGCTATATTCATGACAACGTGATGTCACCGGAAGTGATATCACCGATCACTAGCGCAGGTAACTGTACTGAACACGCCTCCTGAATAAAACTTATTTTGTTTGTCAGCCTCTGTGCCTCCTAGCATCAATCCTGCAGGCACAACATTTCTATCATCATTGACCATAAAATCCGTTTCCAGCTCTCCACTTTTGGAAAGCTTCCTTAAAGTTTACATCTTCAAATATGTCGTTCACCTCCTCAGTTTAACATCCTCATTTATTGTCTTCACTATTCTCCTATCACATTCCCATCCCTCTTGTTGCCTCCTCTGTTGCCCTCCCCTCACCACCCCTACCCTCTGAAAAACATTTTCATTCAATTTGCTGGACTTGCTTGTCATATTGTTACAAATTCTCACCTGTCCCAAAACCTTTCCACCATCTGCAGCGCACAAGTCAGGGGTGCGATGGAATACTCTCCACCTGCCTGGATGTGTGCCGCTCCAACAACACTCAGGAAACTCGGCAGCATGGTGGTCTAGTGGTTAGCACAGCTGCCTCACGGCGCTGAGGTCCCAGGTTCGATCCCGGCTCTAGGTCACTGTCCGTGTGGAGTTTGCACATTCTCCCCGTGTCTGCGTGGGTTTCGCCCCCACAACCCAAAAATGTGCAGGGTAGGTGGATTGGCCACGCTAAATTGCCCCTTAATTGGAAAAAATAATTGGGTAATCTAATTTAACAAAAGAAAACACTCAGGAAACTCAACACCACCCAGGATCAAGCAGCCTGCTTGATTGGCACCCCATCCACAAACATTCTCTCCCTCCACTACCAAAGCTCAGTAGCAGCAATGTGTGTACCATCTACAAGCAGCACAGTAGGAATTCACCAAGACTCCTTAGGCAGCACCTTCCAAACCCACGACCGCTACCACCAAGAAAGACAAGAGCAGCAGATGCATGGGAACACCACCTTATGGAAGTTCCCCACAAGCCACTCACCGGACTTGGAAATATATCACCCTTCCTTCATTGTCAGAATTCCCTCACTAACAGCACTGTGGATGTACCTACACCACACTGACTTGCAGTGGTTCAAGAGGGCAGTTCACTACCACCTTCTCAAGGGCAATTAAGGTTGGGCAATAAATGCTGGTCCAACCAGCAATGCCCATATCTCACGAGCGAATAAGAAAAATAATTGTATCATTCCAAACGTGTCACACTAAAATCACGGGCATTCACGCTTTGGGCAAAACCGCCACGCCAGGCAGAAATTACTCCGGTTTTCCGAAGTGACTTAATGATTCCATTTCTCAATCAAACTTATTTGCACAATCACAGACTGAGAATGTTCCGTTAAACAACACAAGTAGGGCAGTGTAATCAAACATAATTTTTCATTTTATTTTGCTTGCATTTAAAAAAATTCTTGATGTATTTAATATTGCTCACCTTGTTGTAGTTTAATTAATCCGGCTGAAAATAGATAAATCAAACGCACCCATCGCCTGACTGTAACCAGATTCTAAATGACTTTGAAAAACCTATACTTAAACCATTTTGTGATGGTTTCACTGGTGGATAATTAGTCAGCTTCACAGTAAATTAAAAAATATTTTACAATGAAAAACCTTTTTAAAATTGGACCTAAAACAAGTAATGTGAAGAGCCCCCACAAAGGTTTGTGAAATGGCAGAAAGCCGTCATGCTGATTATTTTGAACTGGCAGCTCAGGGTCAGCTTTGCACAGGGTCAACCTCCAGCGTGTGATGTGTTTTATACCAGTTTATCCGATGCCAGGCCAATTGTGCTGCACAGTCGGGTGGAAACTCTAGGGTGGCCCGGAGGCAGAGTGGTTAGCACTGCTGCCTCACAGCTCCAGGGTCCCGGGTTCAATTCCGGCCTCGGCTGACTGCCTGTGTGGAATTTGCACTTTCTCCCCGTGTCTGTGTGGGTTTCCTCCGGGTTCTCCGATTTCCTCCCAGAGTCCAAAGCTGTGCAGGTTAGGTGGATTGGCCATGACAACCTTAGTGTCCATAAGGTTGGTTGTGTTAGTGGGCTGCGGGGATAGGGTGTAGGCATGGGCTTGGGTAGGGTGCTCTTTCCAGGGGCCGATGCAGACTCAATGGGCTGAATGGCCTCCTTCTGCACTGTAAATTCTATGATTCTAAGCTGTTTTGATTTTAAGAAAGGCTTCGCTTTTTTTCAATTCATACTCTCTGGTCTCATTTTCTTGATGTACTTTGAAATCTGGGGTTATCTTGGTTTCAGTGTGACTCTAATTCACATAAAACTAGACCTGCCTTTACTGTCGCTGAGGGGCAGAAGCCCCACAATTACCTCATTACGTCCACCCTCAGAGTTTTAGCATATTCTCATTGCGGGACAACCTTTTCTCTGACTGATTTTTCTGCTGGGGGTGGTGGTGGTGGTGGTGTGGGGGAGGGGGGGGGCAGTGAACAATACACCAACTGTAAAATTCAGCCTGATGAATTGCTACTTAATTTGTGCCATCGATGATTGTGCAATACAAAAATAATCCATTGTGAAAATCGACCATCGATACTCGCAGCTGATCTTGTTCAATCTCCTCCTTCCTCCAGATTATTTTAGCATTTGGGAACTACATGAACAGCAGTAAAAAAGGAGCAGTTTACGGCTTTCGATTGCAGAGCCTGGACCTGGTAAGACTCAGAACTGTCACTCGAAAATTCTATATTGAACTTGCCTAATGATAAGATCATTGCATTTTGCGATCTGCAATAATCTGCTGAACGGTCTCATTAGGGACTGGTTATAATCAGCTATTGCTAGCAGCATTGACTTCACCTGCAGTCACCTCTCTTAAGCAACTCATTGAAGGTGACGGATTGATTGTAACTCCATCAATGCTCGGACATCATTTGATGTCATTTTGGTTACAGTTCTGGTATCAGACTGATTAAGGCCGGTGATATTTCTCTGAAAGGACCACACCTAAGAGTTGGGCAGGACTGCTGTTCAGATAATCTTGTTAATGCAAGCAAACAAAATAGGGAATGCAACTGCCTGTGCTGATTAAACAGTGCAGCGTTGGGGTGGCTATTGTTAGTGAGTATATAAATGCATGAGTTACCACAATTTTACACATGTTACTGCTTGTACGTATTGAGTGAGTTCACACTGAAAGCACTGTGTTATTGAGTTGAGTTAATGCAGGTCCAGTTGTGTTGGCTGGATCGAATAAGTAGGTCAGCACAGATTCCAGATATAAGGACCTGTCGCTGTATTCCTCCTAATTGCTCTGTCTCCTTTCATCTCCAGCTCCTGGAAACCAAATCCACAGATAGAAAACAGACGTTAATGAATTACATTGTGGATATAATCCATGGACAATATCCTGAACTCAGTACCTTTCACACTGAACTGCTCTTTGTGGAAAAGGCTGCTGCAGGTATTAAAATCAAGAGTGAACGGGGGATAATGCTGGCTGTTACACAATTAGAGGGGTTTGCTGCTGATTTACAAAGTGTGAGCAGTGATTTCTTCTCCAGCCAGTGGAAGTGGTGATGTCTTCATCAGTTCTCTGGTCCTGTGCTTATCAAACTTTTTTTCCGGGCACCCATTTTTACCAACCGGCCAACCTTCGGGACCCATGCCGGCTGACCTTCGCATCCCACGCCGGCCGACCTTCGTGACCCATGCCGACCAACCTTCGCGACTCACGCAGGCCAACCTTCGCGACCCATGCCGGCCGACATTCATGACCCACCATTTTCTCTTGCCTTTAATGCAAGAGGTGAGCCTGCTTGGTCCTCATTTACTTGTTTGCTGCTGACAAAATGGAGGAATCGCAATCACGCCCAAAGCATGTGACGTTGACGTTCGGGGGCGTGACCTGCCACCTGCCTTCCTTCAGGCAGGAAGATTACATTGAATTTTTTAAAAAATCTTCTCCTGCGTCTCTGATTGCACAAATTTGTGCACAACAGCTGCAGCAGCCGGCTTTTAACAATGCCGGCTGCGAGCAGCTTTCAAAATGACGGCCGCGCCCATATAATAAAATGCGGGCGCACTGCGCATGTGTGCTCACTCATCGGTGCGCATGTGCAGAAGCACCTGGTTCTGCGCATGCGCACCGATGAGCAGGCACACATGCGCAGTGCGGCTGTATTTTTGTATATGGTCGCGGCCGTCATTTCGAAGGCCGCTCGCAGCCGGCATTGTTAAAAGCCGGCTACTGCAGCTGTTGCGCATGGATTTACGCAATCAGGAGTGCCTTGATGGACGGCTCCGCGACCCTCCCGACTCCCGCCCGCGACCCACCTGTGGGTCGCGACCTCGACTTTGAAAATACTGCTCTGGTCGACCCACAGTGCCAGAATCTTAACCACGAGTAGGGCTAGGAGGCAGATTCCGAATGCACCCCAGCCATTGGATTGAATCCCACACTGTTGGCACCAATCTGGTCCACATTGGCCACTCATACCATCAAATGGCACCTCCATCAAATGTCCCTTTCTGACTGCAGACACTCCTTGCACTCAGCTAATTCTGGCCTCTTGCATATTCCTGATTTTCCTTGCTCCTCTATTAGTATCCATGCCTTCAGTTGCCAAGGCATTAAGCTGTGCAATTCCCTCCTTAATTCTCTGCCCTCTGACTTCTCTTTTAAGAGTCTCCTTAAAACTTATTTCCTTGCCAAACTATTTATTGCCTGTCCTGATGTAACTCTGTGCGAAACGTTGCTCGGTAACTGTGAAGTATCTGGGCTGTTTTACTGCTTTAAAAGGCTTTATAAATACAAGTTGTCATTTACATATTGAGGAGTCAATCTGCTTCTGTAACTATTTTTAGGCCTAACAAGTTATCATGCTATAACCAGTTTTGTTGGTTAAAATGTGCATGCGTTTCTCATTGAGGTTTTCCCACTTGCTGTCTCTATTGCAGTGTCATTAGAGAATGTCATACAAGATGTGCGGTCATTACAACAGGGGATGGAACTCATCCAGAAGGCATTCATGGTCACAGACACCAGTCTACTCCTGAAAGAATTCCTGGGCAGCAACAGAGAGAAAGTGGACAAGTTACAGACGGATAGCAAAACCGCACAGGTGGGTGTTGTGTTCTGTGACATAAGCATTGTAATGATGTACACAGAACATACAGTTGTTTAACTGGAAAGATGATTTATTAACAAACACGTGGAAAAGATAACTAACAAACTATAATACAGACTAAATGAATTAATTGAATTCTCCTGGAGCTACTCTTAAGTGCGACTATCTTCATGTACAACTTACTACCAACTGGTGGGTGTCTCGCGTCACGTGATCGATCTATAGCGCCAGCTACTGGTCGGAGGTCGTACCGATAACTATGTGCATTGATGGGCAACTAGATACATTGATGTGTACATGCATATCACCACAGTGGGTAGCAACAAAGCTCGTTCATCAAACCTCGTTCAGTGGTCTGGTTAATTTGGCGCTGAACTGTGCACACCAGCAATGTCTCAGCGTCACCCCATTCGTCTCTGTTGAGTTAACTGATTTTAACCATGGCATGGGATGTTATTGCCAGTTTAGATGCCCAGAGGTGCACAAGGGAAATAAATTAGCCCAAGATGGAAAGATATTGGAATGAGGACGTGGACAGCTGTTAGGCCTCTCTTAAAGTCCCACCACAATTGTCACAATCTTAGTTCATACAAAAAATAAATTTGTCATCCTTTAAGCTTACTTTTGACGTAGAAATTATAAATTGTCTTTGAGATCATCGTGAATTCCTTTGAGCCAATCAGCTTCTGTGGATGGAATTTAATCTAGCAATGGAGGCCTTGCCGCCGTCTGGAGAGCCAGCTGGAGTGCCTCCTTTGGGGAAGGGCTACCATATTAGGAGCCTTTCAGGTTCTTAAGTGGTCAACTTCGGCCTTCCCGAATTGAGCAGTCTCCCGCCTTACGCCATCCCCCAGCACCTCAGGGAGCCCCCGGCCAATCAGCCAGCAGCTGTCCATTGCAGACAGCATCACCAGGAGCGGTGATAACTGCCAGCTCTGCACCCTATAGAGATCCAGGATCAGCAAGGGGCTACAGGTAAGTAAGGATGGGACTGAGGTTGAGACTGAAGGGTCATTGGTTGACACGGGGTGGGGTGGCGTCGGAAAATAGGGCAGTGGTTGGCTCTCAGCGGGTCACCCCTTTCCTGATGCCAGGACCCTCAGGCAGACACTGAGTGCTTGACACCTGTGCTCCCTTGGGACCTGCAAGCGACACAACAGGGTTTGTTTTTCGGGTTCCCTACATTGTGACTTCCCCACCCGCTGCTGGTTGAACACCAGCAGCAACAGGATGAGGCCCATAAGCGGGCATTAATTTCCCTTGTCCTTTTAGCGTTTGATAGTTTCCCATGGCAGGTTGATGGAAAAAGTGAAGTCGTATGAGGTTCAGGGTGTACTAGCTAGATGGATAAAGAACTGGTTGGGCAACAGGAGACAGAGAGTAGTGGTGGAAGGGAGTGCCTCAAAATGGAGAAAGGTGATTAGTGGTGTTCCACAGGGATCTGTGCTCGGACCACTGTTGTTTGTGATATACATAAATGATCTGGACGAAGGTATAGGTGGTCTGATTAGCAAGTTTGCAGATGATTAAAAGATTGGTGGAGTTGCAGATAGCGAGGGGGACTGTCAGAGAATACAGCAAAATATAGATAGATTGGAGAGTTGGGCAGAGAAATGACAGATGCAGTTCAATCCAGGCAAATGCGAGGTGATGTATTTTGGAAGATCTAATTCAAGAGCGGACTATACGGTCAATGGAAGAGTCCTGGGGAAAATTGACGTACAGAGAGATCTGGGAGTTCGGGTCCATTGCACCCTGAAGGTGGCAACGCAGGTCGGTAGAGTGGTCAAGAAGGCATGCTTGTCTTCATCGGACGGGGTATTGAGTACAAGAGTCGGCAGGTCATGATACAGGTGTATAGGACTTTGGTTAGGCCACATTTGGACTACTGCGTGCAGTTCTGGTCGTCACATTACCAGAAGGATGTAGATGCTTTAGAGAGGGTGCAGAGGAGGTTCACCAGGATGTTGCCTGGTATGGAGGGTGCTAGCTATGAAGAAAGGTTGAGTAGATTAGGATTGTTTTCATTGGAAAGACGGAGGTTGAGGGGGGACCTGATTGAGGTCTATAAAATTATGAGAGGTATGTGACAAATGTTGAATTTGTTACCCGTCAGTCTGTCCTCAATAAACCTCGAGATGCATAGTATTATTTATTTTTAACCAACTTGCAAGTCTGACTCGCTTCTCAGGGACACAGAACCAGTCTCCTGGGCCCCTTGGAAACGAATGAGGTCCGAGACAAAGGGATCTCTGTAAATACATTGAAATGGCATCAAGTTTCACATACAGATTCCCATAGGTCATCCTATACCCCTCCTGACCTGGCCATACATCCTAATTGGCTCACTTCTCATTCCTTAACCCTGGGCCTCTTGTTACCCAGCATCCTTTTCCCCATCCTCCATCAGACCCCTCCCCCCTTCCTTGCCATGCTTTCTGAATCTCTTTGTCTATTATTTGTGAACTCACTACCATCAGACTGGCTCGCATCTACATTACTGTAACTAATATTTGAACTAACTATTTTATATCACATTCGTCATATGGACAGGGTGGATAGCAACAAGCTTTTTCCAAGAGTGGGGGTGTCAATTACAAGGGGTCACGATTTCAAGGTGAGAGGGGGCAAGTTTAAGGGAGATGTGCGTGGTAAGTTTTTTATGCAGAGGGTGGTGGGTGCCTGGAACGCTTTGCCAGCGGAGGTGGTAGAGGCGGGCACAATAGCATCATTTAAGATGCATCTAGACAGATATATGAACGGGCGGGGAACAGAGGGAAGTAGATCCTTGGAAAATAGATGACAAGTTTAGATAAAGGATCTGGATCGGCGCAGGATGGGAGGGCCGAAGGGCCTGTTCCTGTTCTGTAATTTTCTTTGTTCTTTGGTCTTTTAGGTGGTGGATGTCGTAGGTTTGGAAATTGCTGAAGATCTCAATGGAAACCAAGGAAATTTGGGGAGGCTTTGTTTACCCTAAAGTCCCAGTGGAAGCGTTAACTAAGGACATACCTTTGTTCTAGTTTAATGTTGATCGTTGCCATTCTAACTGCTGATTTGGACTAACCTTTGCGTGCTCTGTTTTCTTCCACAGGAAGCTTACCAGTCTGTTGTTGAGTACTTTGGTGAAGATATCAAGACAATGCCTCCATCCATGTTCTTCCCATCCTTTTTGAGGTTCATCAAGGCTTACAAGGTAGAGAATGGAACACTGAACAATCTCTGTTTACTCTTGGCGTACTAGATTGAGTTGTGTTGACTTTAATGGGTACCGTGAAAAGTTTCTTTCTTTCCTGTGGATCATTACTGGTCAACCTCACTGTTGTTTTAAGGAAGCTTCATTTAAAGCAAAATCTGATGGCCAAACATTTCTTAATCTATAGTAATCTCTGAATAAATATTGACTTTATCATCATTTTACAGTCTGTGGGCAGGTTTTATCATTTCTTACTCTCTTCTGAACAACGAGAGTGGTTTGTTTGGTGGAGATAATGGTGAGCCATTGACTGTTCCAAACTTCCAAACTCCAGTTCGGAAGAGTTAAATCCAGTTAGATTTTCAGAACAACTTGGCAAATAAGATGGGTTTCTCAGCCAAAGAGTAAGGAGACAGAGAATAAATTAGCAACCAGGAGTATTTAAGATTAAGGTTAACATAGCGGCAATATTACTGGACTAGTAATCCAGAGACCTGGACTAATGCTCTGGAGACCTATGTTCAAA
This sequence comes from Scyliorhinus torazame, assembly GCF_047496885.1. Classification (NCBI taxonomy): domain Eukaryota; kingdom Metazoa; phylum Chordata; class Chondrichthyes; order Carcharhiniformes; family Scyliorhinidae; genus Scyliorhinus; species Scyliorhinus torazame. The sequence continues at coordinate 86,089,787 of NC_092727.1, forward strand.
TCCCACTCGAGCAGCTGGAGAAATTTAAATTAATGAACAAATCTGGAGTTAAATATTTGGTCCAGTGGTAATAATCATGAGACTTAATGGATTGCTCCATCTGATTCGCTAATCCCCTCGGGTGAGGAAATCTGCCATCCTTACCCTGTCTGGACTACATGTGACTCCAGACCCACAACAGTGGGGTTGACTGTTAACTGCCCTCAGAATTGGCCTGGCGAGCTGCTTATTTGTAGGGAGCTCATCATCACCACCTCAAAGGTAATTAGGGATAGACAATAAATGCTCGCCTTAACAACAACACCTGCATCTCAGGAATGAACTTAAAACAAATACTTGACTGAGCTCCAGAATCATTTGGGTGAAGTTCTTGGGATGTAAAGGATAAAGGAATGTCTTGAGAAGGTAGATTTAATCCATAGGGGAAATGAATGATGGATTTCTCTAGCAAAATATCAATGTTGTGTTCCAACAAGTGTTTAGATTCTGTCATTAACAGTGAAATGTCTGATCCTTGGGAAGTCAGCCTTTAATTCAGCCACCTTTATGAGCAGCTTTCATTCATACTGCAGTCAGCCATTGGAACAGAAGGTTCCTGGCAAAGATCTTAGTCCTTATAGGGAAGGGAATAACTGGTAGGATCCATTGAAACCATGCAGAAACAGTGGTGTTGAAAATTCTCCTTGCACTTTATGGTTGGATAAATGATGTCTCTGGTATTTAAAAACAAACTGTGTCTATATTCAAGTGAATTGTGAAAGCAGTTTAGTGATTTTGCTGTGTTAAATTATTCTCCACCCAATTGGCTCAGGTATATATACACTGGCTACTGTTCAACTCACACTAGATAGGTCACAACCTTGAATTCCAGTTTGTTCAGAGTCCGTTTATCTTGGCTTATGCAGCAATTGAATGTGACGGTTTTGGTTTTTGGTCCCTCTGGACCAGGGCAGTGAGCAACTTTACCAGATCACCAGCCAGTGATCCTTGTTGGCTAGTACGTGCAGTTGAAGGTAGTACAGAGTTCACTTATGCTGATGGCCTCTTTGTGCAACTGGGTAACATATTAGATGCCCAATGTCAAGACTTGGTCAAGAAGAACTACCACTTGGGTCAGTTTACCATTGATGATGGATGTGTACCCCAGCATCAGTCACCCCCTTCATGACAGTAAGAGATTTATTTGCGAGCTCGGGCTGGTTACAGGATGAAAACTTCAACATACATTGTATTGTAAATTTCTTGCATGGTTTCAATAAATAATTTATTTTGAAGTTGTAAACCCACTTTAAAGTAACTATAAAGTTCAGCGATGTTTTCCCCTTGGCAAGGGATAAATTAGCAACCAGGAGAGGTCACATTACATGCCAAGTTTAGGCCCAAACAGACGTGCGATAATTTGGCCAGAGGACCAGAGAGGAGGGGCTGAAAATCAGTTTTCACCCAATGAGTTGTCGTGATCTGGAACTCCCTGCCCGAAAGTGTGACAGGAGCTGATTTAACAGCACAAAATAAAAGCAAAATACTGTAGGTGCTGGAAATCTAAAATAAACACAGGAAGTGTTGGATATAGGGGGAGACGGTGGTATAATGGTATTGTCACTCGACTAAAAGTAATAGATGGGTGGAGAATGAAAATGGTTGTCAGTAGATTTTGTAAAGAACAAACTCAGTAGATTTATGGGAATAATTGGGCGACATGGTGGCACAGTGGTTAGCACTGCTGCCTCACAGCGCCAGGGACCCTGGTTCGATTCCGGCCTTGGGTCACTGTCTGTGCGGAATCTGCACGTTCTCCCCGTGTCTGCGTGGATTTCCTTCGGGTGCTCCGGTTTCCTCCCACAGTCCAAAGATGTGCCAATTAGGTGGATTGGCCATATCTTTTTATTAAAACAGTAAAAAATATATACAAGGCCAAACGGTACAAACACTAATTTTGTGTTGGAGAAACAGGGTACCCTCCCCTCAGTACCAATGTGTGTGTGTTGGGGGGGGGGTGGATTCTCTGATTATTAAAACAGTTCACAACACAGTTGTACAAAAAACAAACGGTACAAGCACTAAACTTTGCACAGGAGAGACCAGATGCCCTTGCCTCTGTACCAACAGAAGGGAAAGGAAGAGGGTGGTGGGGAGGGAGGGAGTCGGGGTGTTGGTGGAGGGGGGCCCAATAAGGCACTGCCTGAACTATCTACGGAGGCAGAAAAACAAAAGGACCTTCCATTATGATGTGCCAGATTTTGGGAGTCCCCCAGAGGGGTTGAGGGGCAACACAGTATCAAGCACAAGTGAGCTTTGCACCCCACTGCAGAGAGCCTCATGTGCACCCTGCGCTCCCGACACTGGGCGACTGTCCGAAGGCTGTCAGCCGCCCTCTGGGCCTGAATCCTCCACCAAACGGCGGGCGCCACGGGCCCACCAACCAACCCAGGGGCTGCCTTGATCCCGCCACCGGGATCATCGACAGGCGGGATCTCCTCAGGCTCCTCCCAGGGTCCCGGGACATGCTAAATTGCCCTTAGTGTCTAAGGATGTGCAGGTTACATTACGGGGTTATGGGAATAATGGGGTGGAAGTGGGTAGAGTGCTCAATTGAAGGGTCGGTGCAGACTCAATGGGCTGAATGTCCTCCTTCTGCACTGTAGGGATTCTATGATTCTAATTGATGTTTATATTTGTTTGTGAATCATTCTCAGCAAGCTGAGCAGGAAAACGAATTCCGAAAGAAGCAAGAGACAATGACTGTTAAAAACTCCCCCTCCAAAACAGAGCAGCCAGATGGAAAGGTGAGTTCGCTGACCTGAATCAGGATTTGTTTTTACTGGGTTTTTTCAGCTGTTAGGGAAACGTTTGCTGAAAGATAATTATTTCAGTTGAACAAGAAGAACACACTCATTCTAAATATTAATTACATTGAAGGAAGGGCTCAACTTGGGATCAAAAGAGCTTTTGATGGGGCTGTTTGTCTGTTTCCTAGCAACTGATTTGACAAGCTGAGCCAGAGGCCTACATGCCTCTCCATTCAAGGCCCAGGAAGCCAGCAAAACAAATAGAAGAAATCTAAACCTAAATTGGCATCCGATTCTTGAAATTCTCCTCAGGGCTTCCCAATATGGTGTGAATGAAACTGGTGAGTCAATCTGTGAAGAATTGTAGCCAGGAATCCGGGTTCTATTGCCCATCTGAATACAGCACCTGTCAGCACCGGCTCACTGTTAATTTTGTACCACGTGGTTGAATCTTAGAATATCTTTTGTTTAACACATGGGTGCTGATGCCAACATTGAGAGGACCTGCTTAGTACAACTACTGAGATGTGATGGTTTTAAGGGAGCTGGGTGCTGAGAACATTCCTCCACACAGCAATCTCCTTAATAACCAAGGAAAGATTACTGTTGATTGAAGCGTCATCAAGGAAAATTGCTTGGACTGATTCGAGGGTGCAATGGAGCTGGAGGTTGCTATGACAAAACATAATGACAGCAGAACACAGCCCTATGTCCACGATATATCAATGGGGCAAAATCAAGATCCTTTTACTGTTGGGGGCCGTTAAAGCAAGATTGCGAGTGAAAGCATTAACACCCCAGTGGACAACAGGATTCGCGGAGCAATGTCAGACTTGCTGCCTCCCACATCATGTCCACAGCCCAGGACCGGTATTGTCAAGTACCTGACAATCTATTTGTCCAGCAAGGGAAGGACACAGTATAATGAGAATAAACCACTAAAACATATCGGCAGTAGCATTACAAAAACAGTAGAAGTTGTCACAATTCAGTTATCACTGAATTTCAGATGTTGAAATCTGGTAGGTAGAAATTAGTCTATACTTGACCCACAGAAACATGCACTTGGATGGCTAAGCCCAAGGCTGGCCCTAAATTATGCCACCGGCCTCTGTTCATACCCGTTGCCATCTACTGGGACTCCACAGAAAGCTCCCCCTCCTCCAGGATTAAATTTCAGACCAACTGCCTTGTCGAATGTAACACGTGGGTACATTCTTGGCATGGGCAATAAATAGTTGGGGGGGGGGGCTGGTCAGAGGATTTACGGCAAGATTGTTTGGGTTGTGGAGCACTTCTATTCCTCCTGGCCTCTCCGTTTTTTTTCTGCAAACACATGGGGTGGAATTTTCCCAAAGTTGCCCAGAACGCTGGATCAGGCAAGGAAAGCTGAATGAAGCTCATCAGCTTCACAGATGTCTTTTTTTTAATGGCACTCTGTGCAATTTCAAAGTGCTGACGAGGATCACACAGCCAGCTGGGGGTGCGGGGCCAGCGTATTCTGAGACCTTTTTAAATGGTGCCAGATCCCTAAGTAATGTATAAGCCCTCTCCCTACACAATGGAGGAGAGTGCCCACCGCAGTCCCCCCACCCCAGAATTAGGGCACTCCCCCTCAGGCATCAGGGCAGCCCCCCGAACCACCAATGACAACATTGGAGCCCCAACTCCCCTCTCCCTCAAGCGGTCACTGGGGCTCTCTCCCCCCACCACACATAAGGCCTCCCCTCCCACTAGAGGAAGTTCACCCCCCCTTCCAGAGCCCCCTTGGCAGTGCCCCATAGCACTGCCAGGGGTCACCGCTGGGGGCAATGCCCAGCCTTGTTCATGAGCTCCCAGGGCCTCCAGGCATCTCAAGGCTCCCGACATGGTCTTCACGACAGGTTTTCAATTTTGAAAACCAGTAGTAATTCCCGCTACATTACGTCACGCGCCAGGGTACGTTGTGGGTGGATGTTAGAGTCATAGGTGTTTACAGCATGGACACAGGCCCTTTGGCCCAGCTTGTCCATGCTGCCCAGTTTCTATCACTAAGCTAGTCCCACTTGCCCGCATTTGGCCTATATCCCTCTATACCCATCCTGCCCATGTAACTGTTTAACTTTTTTTTAAGGAAAATATTGTATCCGCCTCTACCACTGCCTCTGGAAGCTCATTCCAGATGCTCACCACCCTCTGTGTGAAGAAATGTCCCCTCTGGTCTCTTTTGCATCTTTCCCCTCTCACCTTAAACCTTTGTTCTCTAGTTCTAGACTCCTCTACCTTTGGGAAAGGATGTTGACTATCTATCTTACCTATGCCCTTCATTATTTTATAAACCTCTATAAGATCAGCGCTAAGCCTCCTACGCTCCAGGAAAAAAGGTCCCAGCCTATCCAGCCTCTCCTTATAGCTCAGACCAATAAGTCCTGGTAGCACCCTCGTAAATCTCTTCTGCACTCTTTCTAGTTTTTTTTAAGACAATGTTTTTATTCTCCATTTTCTCATTTTCCTTCAAAATTTACACCCCACCAACAGGCAACAAATGGTAACAAATACAAAGTCAATACCCTTAACATCAACAACGATCCCATCCTCCCACCACCCCACCCAACTGTCAATATATGCCTCAAATAAAACAAACCCTCCCACGGTGGGAGAAAAAAAAACAAAAGCAAAAAAGAAAAAGGAGTCCGGAATCGCCCATGGCCACCATTAACCGATAGAGTCGTCTCCCCCCCCCCCCCCCCCCCCCCTCCACGACAACACTCAATACCATCCGACCTCCAAATGACACCCAAGAGTTGTAAACCCGCCCTCCCCAACTCCACCCCCTCCACTTCCTCTCCTCCCCCTCCACTTCCTCTTGTAAAACTCCTCCCCCCAACCTCTGTTCCTCCCCCCCCCAACTTCCACCCCGGCTAGACCACCCGGACCCTGTTCTGCCAGGGTCCGATGGCCGCAGCCCCTCCCTCCACCTCACTCCCGTTCACTGGCCGGCTTAAACCGGCCAGCGTGGAGGCCCCCGCCCGGGTCCCTTTCCCCCTTGCCTGACCCCAGGAAAAACCCAGAAGGCCCCTTTTAGCACACAAACCCCGCATAACCACCTATACCCCAAAGAGCCCTCATTCCGACTGAAAGTCCCATTTCTTCCCTTGTCCAAATATACACAGCGTTGGCTCCTATAGCCCATACACCAGCACGCAGTGAAACAAAAAAGAAAAAATTAAGTCATGAGGCTACATTGGTACATGACCATTTCTCAATTCTGCCACAGTCCTTCTGCCTTCGCAAACTCCTCCGCTGCTTCTGCCGTCCCGAAATAAAAGTCCTTGAACTTGTAAGTCACCCTCAGCTTCGCTGGCTATACAATGCCGCACTGCACCCTGCTAACGTACAGTGCCCTCTTCACCCGGTTGAAGGCAGCCCGCCTCCTCGCCAGCTCCACCGTAAAGTCCTGGTGTACGCGTATACCAGCTCCAGCCCACTGCACCACTCGCTTCTGCTTAGCCCAGCACAGGACCTTCTCCTTTACACTGTACCTACAGAAGCACAGAGTCACTACTCTTGGCGGCTCACTCGCCTTTGGTACAGGCCTCCACGACCGATGTGCCCGATCCAGCTCATATCGGGAGGGATCCTCCCCCTCCCCCAATAGTTTCACCAACATCGTGGCAAAATACTCAGTCGGCCTCGGTCCTTCAACTCCTTCGGGCAACCCCACAATCCTCAAATGCTGTCACCTGGATCTGTTTTCCAGGTCTTCCATTTTGCCTCGCAGATCCTTGTTGATCTCCATCACCTTCTGCATCTCCTTCCCCATCGAGGTAAGTTGACCACTGTGCTGCAGTACTGTCTCTTCCACTTCCTTCAGCGCCTCCCCTTGCTCCCGCACCTCCACCACTGCGCTCGCCACCGCCGTCCTCACCGGGGTAATCGCCTCCTCCACCAGTACTTTCAAAATCGCCCCCATCTCCTTCCTCATTGCCTCCATATGTTTCGCAAACTGCCTTTCAAATTCCACGGCCATCACCTTAGTTATTTCTTCAGCCGTAAGCAATGCGGCCTCCCCCAGCGCTCCAGTTTCTTTACTGACCCCGCGGTGACCTTTTCACTCCCCGACAGACTTTCAGCTGCTTTTTTCACGGCCGTTTTTTTGCCGGTCTTCGACATTTCCCTTCTTTGTGCTGTCTCCCGACTTTCACTGCCTTCGCTGGCCCTAAGACCGGGCGTTAACCCCCGACAGTGTCGTTCCCGAACAGGAGCCCTCCAACGCACAGCTCCCTCCCGCCCGCGGTCACCGGAAGTCCCACAGAAAGGGAACCCTTTTGGCAATGTTCGCTTCACCAATCTGCCCCAAAATGTCTGTGGAAACTCCTGAAAAAGGTCTGAGAGTCCGTTCCAGACGGGAGCTGCCGAATGCGCGACCTACTCCTCCATGGCCGCCACCGGAAGCCTCGTCCCTGCTTCTTCAATGGCCTTGGTGAGATCTTTACACAGTTGTTCCCTCTGCTGCTAGAATTCACCTGTAATAAAGGCCCTCAAGTCAGCTTGAAGCCTTTGAGCTTGCCCTTCCCCCACCTGCATGCTGGAAGAGGCTTTTGTCTTTACTGCAGCTCCAGCCAAATCTTTTACTGTTTCTGCCGGTTCTGGTAACCAAGAGACATACCATTGCTGGGGGAAAGTACCTCTCCAACATTCACCTACGTCTTTTCATCAAAATTCCACCCTGTATTGATTAAAAAAGAGCTCTTTTCTGTAACCTTGGCCAGGAGCTGCCTTGTGTGTGACCACTTACTCCATGGTCCACACCGGAAGTCGCATTCTTTCTAGTTTAACAATATTGTGGCATTAAGCCGATTGATTACATTAAAATGTATTCAAATTCATGGAAATCTGATTCACCCCCTCATTGGGCATGAACCTGATCATGTCACCGGTCCGGGTGAGGGGTGCAGGGAAGATCTCACACCGGGAGAGGCCTTCTTGCAACATTTAGCGGCCATCACGGGATTAGCAGCTGTTGCAAACGGGGCCACTAGATCTCGTTCAACATTTCTATCCTTAAATCCCCAGAGTGTTGTACTCCTGATTGCCAGTTAGTGAAGGGAAATAAACAGAAGCCATATTTACTAGGAATAGATTTAATTGCACAAAGAAATGTGAGTAGTTTATATCTCCTGACTCCATATTATCCCTGTGAGTTCAATAACCGTTCAATCAATGTCCTCCACCTCTGTGTACTTAATCTCAATTGACACAGGGTTTCCCGACTGACAACTTGAATAATTTCTTTAACTGCAGGGATCTCAATTCGTCCCCGAACTCAATATTTATTTAACAGCTTCTAGCTATAAAATAACACAGCACACAGCGTGATATGATCATCTTGACCTGAAAACAGCATGTCCCAAATCTTAGACTTCCTGTGGTTGTGCTCACACTGTTGGTATATCATGTATACGCACACCAAGGAAAGATTTAAATGGAGAGGTAACACTCTGCTCAAGCGCTTTTTTTTTTTTTTAAAAGGTGGTTCAAGATCATTTTCAGTTTCATAAATGATTTTTCTTTCTGATGATACTAACTCACATTTCACAGCAGCGGTAAGTGAACTATCATCTTTTTCTCTAGCCCCTTCCCGCTAAGAATAAGGTCCCTCACATGGATCTAATGGCCGAGCTGAAGAAGAAGCAGCAGGGGAAAGAGAGAATGGTGTACGAGGGCAAGGATGGAGCAATTGAGGATATTATCACAGGTAATTCACCAGGAGAGAATGTCACACACAACTGTCCATACACACACAGGATGGGAGAAGGAAGAATTATCAAAAAGCAGTATCCTAAAATAGGTGACAACGAGTGACTTACACCCCTGCACCTGCCCCCCAAGCAAACAGATATTGAGTCCTCGTGTAGGCTGTCAGGTTACTCCTGTTCGAGATATGATCTAGAAGATGGAGCTGTGGTGGAGTAGAGGTGCAGATCAACCTCGATCTAACGGGAGTGGCAGAGAGCTGGTGGAGTTGGGCTCAAGGAGACTAAGTGGCACTCCTCCTCCAGCTACAGTGTGACCTGGAGTATACAGCCAAGGTGTCGTCGGTGGTTGTAAAACCGCCTCTTTTCCAACCAGTGGCAGATTTTGGAGGAGGAAGCGCTCATCGCCCTCAAATAGGCCATGGGTTGGAAAAGAGATGAAGAAAGATACGTGGTTGATTTAAAATAGGGCGTAAAGTAAAACCAAGTGCAGTACAGAAAAATAATAATATATAATTTGTTTTAAAAAAAGGTTGGAGGTCAAGGAAGAAACAAAAGGTAAAATTATGTTTCACACATTTAGCTGTATTATAGTAATCGCATGATTGCTGAAGCTTGGATAGCTCTACAAATATAATCTTTCAGAGTCAGCATGTGTAAACCCCAGTTGCCCAGCTCCTTTCCCAGCTATCTGAGGATTCAGAAAATCAATTCTTAAATGTAAATCCATTCATGTAAAGGGAATTTTAGCCATTGTTATAAATTTTGAATTCGGTCCAAGGTCACTCGCATCCACACTTGTCTCAATTTGTGTTGATTTAAGTAACACTGCGGACTGGGCTGTTCATGAGGTGAATAATCAACCAAACATGATTCTGTAGTTCTCACAATGCTACGTGATCTTGTTCAAATGTTTGGCAGGTGGAGCATGCTAAAGCAACATTCCCGTTGTTTTTGAAATACTTCTAATGTCACAAAATATTTCTTATTTCAAATTTTGGGGGTAAGAAAAAGTATACTTCTTCTCACTAAGTGCTAAAATGTTCAGTTGAAAACTGCCTCTGTAACTCTCACTCCTTTTGCGCTTCTCTATTTTCCCTCCTTGTCACCATTTTACTGCTCCCTGTTTCTTTTTCTGTTGCTTATCTCTTGCCCCACTCTCTCGCCTGCGTCTTGCCCTTTTGCTACTTCCATCACATTCTCTTCTGGGTTTTTTTAACTTGTTCTTTATTTCCTTCATCCTTGCTCCTCTCTCTCTTTCCCTCTTTTGTCACCTCACTCTCCATTCCTCTGTCTCTCTCTCTCTCTCTCTCCCTCCCTCTCACACTTTGTGTGTGCCATTCTTCCTGACTGGATTCTGGACAGCGCTGAAGACTGTCCCCTTCACTGCGCGGACTGCCAAACGCTCTTCTCGACTCTTCTACGATGCCTCGTTTAATGATGAAAGTCCACCTTAGCAAGCTCTGCACCTTCTCTAGGTAAATGACCTCTCATATCAATGTTGCATGCATTAACATTCGAGCAGGGACGTCATTATTCATTAGCACAAACCTACGTACATGTTTGAGCAAAACACATTGTAGGCAGCATTATGGTCAATGTAGCGAATCTATATAAAATCGCATTTGCACTCTTCAGCTGGTTTAATAGGATAAATGCACATCACCTAAACTGCAAACTTAGAAAATTGGATGGTGCAATGTTAATGTGAAATTACTTTCTCCAATTAATAGACAATGCAAGCGTTACAATTTCAGACAAAGGTAATCTCATATGAATTGTATAAGGGCTTCACTGCCAAAATCGCACAGTAGAATTTCAAGCTTTCTGTCATAAATGGAATAGATATTGACCTATAAACCTTGAAAATCTGACCAAAAACGGGAGTCAACTTATACGTCGAGTATATGTTCACCAGGGGACTTCCGGTGGCGACATGTAGGAGGAGGTCGCACGTTGGGTGGCTCCCGCCAGAGTCCTCGGTTTTTGGTCTTTTTGACCCGCTTTCTGGGGAGAATTTGTTTGGAAACCTTTCCCGATCGAAAGTTGGTAATGAGAGGATGTCCAAATATCAAAAGAAGAATTATTTGAAGAAAGGTGTGAGCGCTAGCCTGCCGGCAGGATCGAGTTCAGTGAAGAATGCTCTGGGAGGAAAGATGGCAGAGATGAGCTCTCCGGGTGGAGCTGCTCCAGCACCAATGGAAGCGCTGGCGGAGGTGATGGTGTCTGAATTTGAGAAGCAGTTTAGCAAGCACCTCGAGCAGCATGGGAGGGACATGCTGGAGAGTCTTAACAGTCGGTGGAAGACTCATTGGCCGCGATACGGGAGGCGATTGGAAAGAAGTCAGAGATGGTGCAGGAGCATGGTGAGGTGCTGAACAATACAGCACAAGAATAAGCTCTTCAGCCCTCCGAGCCTGTACCGGACATGAAAGCACCCTTGACCAAAACCCTCAGCACTTCCTATTGCCGTATCCCTTTATACCCATCCTATCCAAGTATTTGTCAAGGTGCCTTTTGAATGCCGTTAATGTATCTGCTTCCACAAACTCCGCTGGCAACGCGTTCCAGGCACTCACCACCCTCTGTGTAAAAAAAACCTGCCTCGCACATCCCCTCTAAACTTTGCCCCAGGGCTTTAAACCTATCTCCCCCCTGCTGACTGACCCCTCCACACTGGGAAACAGTGCCTGCCTATGAAGTGAAATGGAATGAAAATCACTTATTGTCACAAGTAGGCTTCAAACGAAGTTACTGTGAAAAGCCCCTAGTCGCCACATTCCGGCACCTGTTGGGGGAGGCAGGTATGGGAACCACTCTATCCATACCCCTCATAATCTTGTAGACCTCTTATGAGATCACCCCTCAACCTCCGTTGTTCTAATGGAAACAGTCCGAATCTATTCAGTCTCTCCCCATAGCTAACACCCTCCAGACCAGGCAAAATCCTCTGCACCCTCTCCAAAGCCTCCACATCCTTCTGGTAGTGTGGAGACCAAATTGTGTGCAATATTCCAAGTACGGCCTTACCTCTATACAACTGTAGCATGAATTGCCAGTTTTGAAACTCGATGTCCCGCCCACTGAAGGCAAGCATTCCGTATGCTTTCTTGACTACCTTGTCCACTCGTGTTGCCACTTTCAAAGATCTGTAGACCTGCATGCCCAGATCTCTCTGACCTTCAGAAGGGGGTGGAGGCAGCTCTCTCAATGCACAGTGACCAGCTCACTTCTTTGGAAGCTGAGCGGTTGAAAGTGGAGGACAGTAACAAGGGTCTGAGAGCAAACGTTGAGGTCCTGGAAAACCTGAACTTGCGGATAGTGGGGCTGCCTGAAAGTTTGGAGGGCCCGAGGCCGACAGAGTACTTTTCGACAATGTTTGGTAAGCTGCTGGGGGAGGAGGTAGAACCCTCGCCTTTTTAGCAGGATCGGGCCTACTGGTCGCTCCGATTCAAGTCACAGACTATTGAGCCACCAAGAGCTGTGATAGTTTGCTTTCACAGCTACGAGATTAAGTAAAAGGTGCTGCGATTGGCCAATCAGAACCATGAGGTGAGGTGGGAAGGCAGGTTTTCGGACATACCAAGATGTCCCGATGCAGTTGGCGAGAAGGTGGGTGGCCTTCGATAAGGCGAAAGCGGGACTGTATAAAAGTGGGTCATGCAGAACTCGAGGGATCACTTCTTTGAGATGGCAAAGGAGGCGGAGGCATTCATGAAGGCAGAGGATCCTGGCTGAACTGAGAATGGTGTTTTGGGTACTTTGGGGTCAAAGCAGTGGACAGCTATGAAAGGGCTGTGAAAGAGGGTATGGTGGAGGGCTATGGGTTTAGTGTTTTCTTTGTTGGATTGAGGACATTGTTTTCTTTGTATTTTGGTATTGTCAATTGTTAATTGAAAACTGTATTGTGGGATTCTTTGTAGGATTGAGTTGCTTCTCACCCTGTTTTTTCTTTTCTTTTTTTCTTTTGTGGTATTAGGGACTGATTTGTGGATAGGGAAAGGGAGAGGGCGAAAATGGCATTTGGGAGGAGGGTGTGGGTGTGGAGGGTCCATTATTTTATTGTTGATTCATGGGGAAGGGAACTCTGGTGGGGTGGATGGGGGGCTACCCTGCCAGCACACTGCAGTTCACTGGTAAATGGGAGTGAGGTGGGGGGAGGGGCTGCGGCCTGCTGATCCTGTTAGTACAGGTTTCAGTGTGCCTCGGAGCTGTGAATGGTGGGGGTGATGGAGAGAGGGGAGATAAGAGTAATTTCAAGAAGAAATGGCTGGGGCATTTATGGGGTCGGGAAGGGGGGTAGGGGTAGTCTGCTGACTGGGGTTTTTTTACTCCGTCTGATGGGTGGAGCCAGGTGCCATCTTGGGTGGGGACCATCACCAGTTGGGGAACATTGTGGGGATGGGTGCTTCCCCCTTCGGGGTGTTGGCTGATCCAAGAAGGAGCGGGGGGGGGGGGGGGGGGGGGGGGGGGCGGAGGGAAAGAGACCCTGGTTAGGATGCTGCTGTGGAAAGTGCAGGTAAAGGGGATAAGAGTTTTTGCTCATTTGAAGAGGTGGAGGGCTGATGTGATGCGGTTGCAGGAGACTCAGTTGCAGATGAAGGATCAGGTCAGGCTTCCTGAGGGCTGGATATGTCAGGTGTTCCATTCGTGATTTTGTCTGTAGTGCCTGAGGGGTGGCAATCCTGATCAATAAAAGAGTCCAGTTCCAGGTGCAGAAGGTAGTGACAAATCAAGGGGGCAGATGGGTAATGGTTTTGGCAGTGTTGGAAGGTAGGTTGGTAGTTTTGGTGAATGTGTACGCTCCAAATTGGGATGATGTAGATTTTATGAAGAGGGTGGTGGCGACTATCTCGGATATGGACATACATCAGTTGATCCTGGATGGGGGTTCAAATATGGTCTTAGATCCAGAGGTGGACAGTTCCAGGCTGAAGTCTTCGGGAGTGACAGTATTTACGAGAGATGGGAGGGGCGGACTCATGGAGGTTGCTGTACCCAAGGGGCAAAGAGTTCTCTTTCTTCTTGCCCATGCATAGAGTCTAATCATGCATAAGTTTTTTTATTGTGGGGAAGTTGCTGTTGCCGGGGGTGAGGAGCGCAGAATATGGTGGTGGTTAGCAGATTTGGGGTTTTGTGTGAGGGTGGCAAGGGCAATTGGTGAGTATGTTGGGTTTAATAGGAATAGGAAGGTCTCGCCATCCATGTTGAAGGCGGTGGTGCGAGGAGTGATAATTGCATAAAAGTTGCACTTGGATAGGGAGGTCAGGGAGGAATGTGAGCAGTTGAAATTAAATGAAAATTAAATGAAAATCGCTTATTGTCACAAGTAGGCTTCAAATGAAGTTACTGTGAAAAGCTCCTAGTCGCCACATTCCGGCGCCTGTTCGGGGAGGCTGGTATGGGAATTGAACCGTGCTGCTGGTCTGCCTTGGTCTGCTTTCAAAGCCAGCGATTTAGCCCTGTGCCAAACTAGCCCCTGTGGATGAGATTCTAGAGTTGCACAGTAAATATGCAGCGGATCCTACCCCAGAGCTATTGGCTAGAAGGAAGATGTTGCAGACGCAGTTTAATCTGGCGACAGTGGATAAGGCGGTGTGCCAGCTGCGGCGCGCAAAGCGAGTAATATACGAATATGAGGAAAAGGCCGGTCGCCTGTTGGCTGGCCAGTGGAGGCTGAAGGCAGCATCCGAGAGAGTGTTCAGGTGCGGGATATGGGGGTGGGCTGGTGGCTGGAGCAGAGAAGGTTAATGGGGCGTTCGAGTTAAATTAGGAAGGATGTCGAAGAAGTGGCCGATTTGTGGCAATCATGTTTGAGTTGGCGAGACTGGATGCCAGGTTTCGAAGCTGGAAGGGGCAGGGGGGTTGAGGGACTGGGGGACTTGTTTCTGGAGAGGTGGTTCGCAAGCCTGGAAGAACTAACAGAGAAGTTTGGGTTTTCACCGGAGGAAGGCTTTGGATATCTTCAGGTGAGCGGATTTTAAGAGGACGGTTTTCTCGTCACTTCCAGCAGTGACACCATCCTCATTTTTGGAAAGGATGTTGACATTCGCAAGGTTGGAAGAGAGGAGTATCTCAGGAATTTATGGGTGGATAATGGCGAAGGATGTTGCATCCCTGGAGGGGGTTACGGCCAACTGGGAGGAGGATTTGGCGGTGGAATTGGAGAAGGGGGTATGGTGTGAGGCCTTGCAAAGGGTGAACGCCACTTCTTCAAGTGCGAGACTGGGATTGATACAGCTGAATGTGGTACATAGGGTGTACTTAACGAGGGCTGGGTTGAGTCGGATGTTTGAGGAGGTGGAAGATAAGTGGAGCGTTGTTGGAGGGCCCAGCAAACCATATGTCTATGTTCTGGGCATGTGCCAAGCTGGTGACATTTTGGATCTCCTTCTTCAGCACCATGGCGTAGATTTTACAGATGAATTTGAAGCCCAGTTACCTCCTGGCCATATTTAGAGTGCCAGACTTCCTGGAAATCCTGATTGAGGGGGGGAGATGTCTTCGCCTTCACCACGTTGATCGCTCGCAGGCAGGTTCTGTTGGAGTGAAGGTCAGCTTCTCCATCCAATGCCTCGGTGTGGTTGGGGGATATCATGGAGTTTTCGGTGTGTTTGGGGCATCTCATGGAGTTTGTTACATCTTAAGAAAATGAAATGTATGTTAAGGGGTTCAATTTAGGGGTTCCACAAAAGATGGCACACTTTTATTGTGTTCTTTAAAGGGCTAGTCACCTCGCTGTTGTTTTTGGTAGGTTGTTTTGTTTTCTGATTTGTTTTTATATTCATTATTAAATGATCAATAAAAATATATATTTTAAAAGAGTATGGGTGGGATTCTCTGTAGCCAGATGCTGAAATCGGGATTGGCGATTGGGTGGAGAATGACTTCCTATGCCAGAATCGGGGCAGACGCCGGTTTGACACCTGTTCGCGATGCTCCGCCCCCTCCAAACCGGCGTCATCCAGTCGCAAGGCCATTGGCGCGGGCCACGTGTGGTCCCAACAGTCGGGAACCCAGTGTGCCGGCTGCAGGCAGTGTCCAGCGCCACCACACTTGTCTGGGATCTGTGCCGTTGGCCGGGGGGCTTCTACTAGGGCTGGGGGAGTGGTGGGGGTGGACAGAGAGTGGGCTGTGAGGTTAGGGTGGGCAGGTTAGGGTTCCAGCATGGCCAAGCCAAGTTTTCCGGCGCGACCGGTTCAGGCCATCAGCCCTGCGCATGTGCGGCCCGATTCTCCAACCGTAATCCGCGTGATTCACGCGGCGCTGATGCTAGCCCCTCAGCAGTACCGTAATCGGTGAGGGGTTTGCGCTGATTTTCCTGTCGAGAACCACCCGCGGATTCTCCGTTGGAGCTGGCCCTTAGCCCCTGGAACGGAGAATTCCGCCCTATATCATAGAATTTACAGTGCAGAAGGAGGCCATTCGGCCCATCGAGTCTGCACCGGCTCTTGGAAAGAGCACCCTACCCAAGGTCAACACCTCCACCCTATCCCCATAACCCAGTAACCCCACCCAACACTAAGGGCAATTTTGGAGACTAAGGGCAAATTTATCATGGCCAATCCACCTAACCTGCACATCTTTGGACTGTGGGAGGAAACCGGAGCACCCGGAGGAAACCCACGCACACACGGGGAGGATGTGCAGACTCCGCACAGACAGTGACCCAAGCCGGAATCGAACCTGGGACCCTGGAGCTGTGAAGCAATTGTGCTATCCACAATGCTACCGTTCTGCCCACTAATGTTCACCAGGCAGAGTTTGCACTGTGTGAATGTGACTCAAACTTCCGCACATCTTTGCAACATAACCCTTATCACCTGCTTGATCCTTTGCACCTAGTTATGAGGTACCCGCCAATAAAAATCCATTTGCGGGGAGAGAAATTGAGACTGACTACTAATGCGAGTATAGCATGTTGTAAGCTAAAAGGCCTTATAATACACTATATATACAATATAATGTTTGAAAAAACATGACAATTGGGATGGTGAAGAAATGTGATAATCTTATATGCCAGGTCGACTTATATGCCATGATCTATGGTATTTGGCCTCAATGATTCCTCTGTACTGAAGGTCATGACCTTGAGAACCTATTTGGTGTCACCTGTTACTTTGGGAGGGGATGAGTGCATCTAATTGGATGTTGAGGGTTTGGTGACCAGCAAGATTTTCCAACAGTTGTATAAAACTGAACTTGGATGAGAAATGATTCCGTTTGCATTGATCCCAGTTTACATGGAGGGAAAGATCTGATGCACCACTCAGGAAGGGGGGGCTATCAGATTGGCTGAGCACTCTCCGGGTCTCCTGGATGGAAGGCCCAGGCTGTACCAGCGGATCCTCCTCCCTCCGGGTGCTCGGGGGGCCCTGGGTTACTCCATTGAATGGATGGCGGACGTGACCGTTTGATGGCTTTTGCCTCCCAGACGCTTGCTGCGGTTGAAAGAAAATATGCCCAGATCGAAAAATAAGGTCAGATGGTCGTATTTGGTGTAAAGCGATTCCATCAATACGTCTATGGCCGCCATTCTTTTATCATCGCCTATCACAAGCCATTGCTAGGCCTCTTCTGCGCAGACAAGGCGATCCCGCCAATTGTGTCTGCAAGGATTCAGTGCTAGGCTCTGTTATTAACTGCTTACGAATACTCTTTCGAGCACCGCCCAGGGACCCAGATTGCGTATGCTGATGCATTGAGCCGTCTTCCCCTGCAGATCGAATCTGTAAAATCTCCTACGGGGGAAAAAGTGATTGCTGTCCAGGATTTCATGGACTCCTTGCCCGTCACTGCCTTGTGTGCTTGTAACTGGATGCAAGCCGACCCTGTGCTCACCACGGTGCTATACAGTGGACAGCATCGGCAGCTACCAGCAGAGTTGAAGGCTTTCTCCTCAAAATTGTCAAAATGACCGTGGAGGACAGTATCCTCCTGTGGGGCACAAGGATTGTTGTCCCGGCGAAGGACAAGCTGCCGTACTGAAGGACCTTCACAACGCATATCTCTGAGTGTCCAAAATGAAGATGCTGGTGAGAAGCTATGTCTGGTGGCGGGGATTGGACAAAGACATTGAGATGTTGTCCCAGCAGTGCTCCATCTGTCCGAGCACCAGAAGCTGCCCGTGGCAGTATCCCTACTCCCTTGGGAGTGGCCGGGGTGTTCATGGGCCCGCGTGCAAGCTGATTTCACCGGTCCTTTCTTGGGTTTGATGTTTCTCATCCTGGTTGATGCCCAGTCAAAGTGGCTGGAGGTCCACAAGATAGCGGTGAACACCTCCCTGGCGACCATCGAGCGATTGCACATTTCTTTTTCCACCCGTGGAATCCCAGATGTACTCGTGACCAATCACAGGGCCTCTTTCACGAATTAAGAGTTTGCCGCTTTTGTGAAGAGAAACAGGATTCCTCACATCCGCAACGCTCCATACCATCCAGCAACGAATGGCTTGACAGAGATGGCCATGCTGACGGTTAAGAAGGCCTCAAGAAACAGACATCTGACTGAATGGACACAAGACTGGCAAGACGTTTATTCTCGTACAGGGCCATGCCACACGCAGTAATGGGGGTATCCCCTGCTGAGATGCTAATGGGTCGTTGACTTCGTACACGACTGAGTTTGATTCTACTGGACATCGCTGTGAAGGTGTGTCGTAATAAAGATGTGCAAGGACGTTGCCCAATTCGACATCGACCGCTTCGCTGTTTTGCATCCAATGACGCGGTGTTCATTCGGAATTTCAATGACAGTGCTCGCTGGCTCTCTGGGATTGTCATCCGTCAAGTTCGGGTCCGATGGCACTCAATGGAAAAACACCTGGATCACATTAGCTCACTGTGGTTGCTCCCTCGTGAAGTGCCTCAGAAGAAGCCAGCCCTGGATCCTCCAGCTCCATTGCTGAACCAGCCTGCTGTGACACCTCCAGTCTCTCTCGACACCAACATGCCTGACGTTGTGTCATCTGGATTGGATTTATTTATTGTCATGTGTACCAAGGTACCGTGAAAAGTATTTTTCAGCGAGCAGCACAACAGATCATTAAGTACATGAAAAGAGAAGGAAATAAATGAAAATACATAATAGGGCAACACAAGGTACACAATCTGACTACATAACACCGGCATCAGGTGCATCATACAGGGGGTGTATTGTTAATCAGGTCAGTCCATAAGAGGGTCGTTTAGGAGTCTGGTAACAGCAGGGAAGAAGTTGTTTTTGAGTCAGTTCGTGCATGTTCACAGACTATTGTATCTCCTGCCCGATGGAAGAAGTTGGAAGAGTGAGTAAGCTGGGTGGGAGGCGTCTTTGATTATGCTGCCCGCTTTCCCCAGACAGCGGGAGGTGGAGATGGAGTCAATGGATGGGAGGCAGGTTCGTGTGATGGACTGGGCTGTTTTCACGACTCTCTGAAGTTTCTTGCAGTCTTGGGCCGAGCAGTTGCCATACCAGGCTGTGATGCAGCCAGATAGGATGCTTTCTATGGTGCATCTGTAAAATTTGGTGAGCGTTAATGTGGACATGCCAAATTTCCTTAGTTTCCTGAGGAAGTATAGGTGCTGTTGTGCTTTCTTGGTGGTGGCGTCAGCGTGGGTGGACCAGGACAGATTTTTGGAGATGTGTACCACTAGGAATCTGAAACTGCTAATCATCTCCACCTCGGCCCCGTTGATGCTGACAGGAGTGTGTACAGTGCTTTGCTTTCTGAAGTCAATGACCAGCTCTTTAGTTTTGCTGGCATTGAGGGATAGATTGTTGTTGCTGCACCACTCCACTGCGTTCTCAATCTCCCGCCTGTATTCTGACTCGTCGTTATTCGAGATCTGGCCCACTATGGCCGTATCGTCAGCAAACTTGTAGATGGAGTTGGAACCAAATTTTGCCACGCAGTCGTGTGTGTACAGGGAGTACAGTAGGGGGCTAAGTACGCAGCCTCGCGGGGCCCCGGTATTGAGGACTGATGTGGAGGAGGTGTTGTTGTTTATTCTTACTGATTGTGGGCTGTGGGTTAGAAAGTCGAGAATCTAGTTGCAGAGTGAGGGGCCAAGTCCTAGGTTCTGGAGCTTTGAAATGAGCTTGGCTAGGATTATGTTGAAGGCGGAGCTGTGGTCAATAAATAGGAGTCTGATGTAGGAGTCCTTGTTGTCGAGGTGCTCTAGGGATGAGTGTAAGGCCAGAGAGATGATGTCTGCTGTGGACCAATTGCGGCGGTATGCAAATTGCAATGGATCAAGGCGTTCTGCGAGTATGAAGGTGATGCGCTTCATGACCAACCTCTCGAAGCACTTCATTGCGACTGAAGTCAGAGCCACCGGACGGTAGTCATTGAGGCACGTTGCCTGGTTCTTCTTTGGCACCGGTATGATGGTAGTCTTCTTGAAGCAGGTGGGGACCTCGGAGCGGAGTAGGGACAGGTTAAAGATGTCCGCGAACACATCTGCTAGCTGGTCCGCGCAGGCTCTGAGTGCACGACCAGGGATCCCGTATGGACCCATTGCCTACCGAGGGTTCACTTTCCGGAAAGCCAATCTGACTTCGGAAGCTATGCTGGTGGGTATGGGTGTGTCTGACTCCGAGGTGGAGACACAGACCTCGGAGATCTCGGATGCTGACTCCGTAGTTCAGGTGCCTCCTGATAATCGTCCGCCATGTTGTTCCTGCTGCCGATGATGTTCACCGGCGCGGTACACGCCGACTGATCCAGCACATCAGCTCCATGAGGGCTTGCCAAAGAGACTCCAATATCCTCCGCCTATTCCTCCTTCTGTACTTCATCGCTCATTGTGGGGAGGGATATAATATCCCACGCCGGAGCTATGGGGTGGGAATGCTTGTCTTCCCCATATTCCTTGCGGAGTACAAGCTCTCCTGCTAGGGTATGGTATCTCAATTACCCAGTATATATAGGATCAGCCAGGAAGGCACCGACCAAGCAGGAACCCAGACGGGGTTTACCGGGACGTGTATATATATATATATATTGCTTGTAAATAGAACCTGGTCCTAATTTTTACTTGGTCCAGACTCCGGTGTCCTATTGAAGAACCCTAGCAAAGTTAAAGTCAGTTGGAACCAGGGGAACAAGCACTTCCCTGGTTGGTGTCATACCCAGTGCAAAGGAAGATGGTTGTGAATGTTGGAGGCCAATCATCTTCTCAGGGCAGTTTACTTGGTCTAACCATCTTCAGCTGTTTCATCACCTACCTTCCATCATGAGGTCAGATGTGCAGTTGTTTGTTTCTGATTGGACAATGTTCAGTTTAATTCGCAACTCTTCAGTTACTAAAGCATGCTACTACACATCAAGAACCAGGGGCGGGATTCTCCGATCCCCCGCCGGGTCGGAGAATTGCCGGGGAGCGGCGTGAATCCCGTCCCCGCTGGCTGCCGAATTTTCCGGCGTAGGGTTTTCGGCGGGGTCGGGAATCGCGTCGCAATGGTCGGGGGCCATTTGCAGCACCCCCCCCCCGGCGATTCTCCGGCCCGCGATGGGCCGAGTGGCCACCCGTTTTCGGCCGGTCCCGCCGGCGTAAATCACAACAGGTCCTTACCGGTGGGACCTGGCTCCACAGACAGCTTGCAGAGTCCTCGGGGGGGCACGGGGGGGATCTGGCCCCGGGGGGTGGCCCCACGGTGGCCTGACCCACGAACGTGGCCCACCGATCCGCGTGCGGGCCTGTGCTGTGGGGGCTCTCTTTCCCCTCCGCACCGGCCGCTGTCAACCTCCGCCATGGCCGGTGCAGAGAAGAACCCCCCCTGCGCATGCGCTGGGATGACGACAGCACATGCTGACACCCGCGCATGCGCCACCTCGCGCCGGCCGGCGGAGGCCCTTCAGCACCGGATGACGTGGCGCCAAGCCCTTCCGCGCCGGCTGGCGCGGCGCCAAACACTCCGCCGCCGGCCTAGCCCCTCAAGGTGCTGAGGTTTCCGCACCTTTGGGGTGGCCCAACGCCGGAGTGGTTCACGCCACTCCTCGGTGCCGGAGTGGCCCGCCCGCCGGTTTGCAGAGAATCCCGCCCCAGACAACATTCAGGCTTGGGCAATATGTGGCAAGTAAGATTTATGTGAGACATACAAAATTATGAGGGGCATAGACAGAGTGGATAGTCAGAGGCTTTTCCCCAGGGTAGAGGGGTCAATTACTAGGGGGCATAGGTTTAAGGTGAGAGGGGCAAAGTTTAGAGTAGATGTACGAGGCAAGTTTTTTACGCAGAGGGTAGTGGGTGCCTGGAACTCACTACCGGAGGAGGTAGTGGAGGCAGGGACGATAGGGACATTTAAGGGGCATCTTGACAAATATATGAATAGGATGGGAATAGAAGGATACGGACCCAGGAAGTGTAGAAGATTGTAGTTTAGTCGGGCAGTATGGTCGGCACGGGCTTGGAGGGCCGAAGGGCCTGTTCCTGTGCTGTACATTTCTTTGTTCTTTGTTTGTTTCTTTTATATGCCAGGCAATTACCATCTCCAACAAGAGACCCTTGTCATTCAATAATATCACCATTGTCGCAGCCCCCACCATCAATATCTTGCAGGGGAGGTTACCATTGACCAGAAACTGAACTGGGCCAGCCATATAAATACTATGGCTGCAAGAGCAGCTCAAGAGGTTGGGAATTCTCCAGCGAGTAACTCATCTTATGACTCCCAAGGCCCTTCCATAGTCTACAAGTCAGGTGTGTGATGGAATACTCCCTGCTTGCCTGTCTGAGTGCAGCTCCAACATCCGTCAAGAAGCTTGATGCTATCAAAGACAAAGTAGCTCACTCTTTAACATTCAGCCCTTTCAGCACTGACACAACTTTGGGGAGGTAGACGTTGAGTTACCCGCTGGAGGGTGTGTGTGAGGTAGTGAGTATGAGGATGGGTGAGGGAGGGTGTGTGAGGGTGAATGAGGGTGAGTGTGTGAGAGTGAATGTGAAGGTGGGTGAGTGGATGAGTGAGAGGGGGTGGGTGAATGTGAGGGTGAGTGGATAGTTGTGAGGGCGTGGGTGAATGTGTGGGGGTTCGATACTGAGTCAGTGTGAGGGGAGGTGGGAGTGTGTGAGGGCAGGTGGGTGAATGTGAAGGTGGGTGGGTGAGTGAGGGTGGCTGATTATGTGAGAGTGAATGTGAGGGTGGGTCAGTGGATGACTGAGAGTGGGTGGGTGGGTGTGAGGGTGGATGAGTGAGTGTGAGAGCGGGTGAGTGAGTGTGAGGGTGAGTGAATATGTGGGGGTGGGTTACTGAGTCAGTGCGAGGGCAGGTGGGTGCGTGTGAGGGCAGGTGGGTGAATGTGAGAGTGGGTGGGTGAGTGAGGGTGGGTCAATATGTGAGGGTGTGTGGGTAATTCTGAGGGTGCATGGGTGAGTGAGTGAGTGGGTGGGTGGGTGTGTGAGTGTAGGGTGGTGAGTGGTGAATGAGTGTGAGGGTGGTTGAGTGAATGTGAGGGTGGGTGAGTGAGGGTATTTTAAGTGTGGGTGGGTGAGTGAGGATGAGCAAATGAGCGTGTGTGCATGTCCACATGTACTGGTCTTGCCAGCGCAAAAAGCTGTAACTGAAACCCTTATCCATGCCTTTGTTCACTGTGCTACTAACTATTCCAGTGTTCATGTAACCAATTTCCCATTTCCCACCCTCAGTAAACTTGCGCTCATTTCAAATTCTGCTGCCCGTATTGTAACTTGCACCAAGACTCCTGATTTTTTTCTAATTCATTCCTGGGATGTAAGTGTTGCCAGCAAAGCCAGCATTTGTTGGCCATCCCTAATTACCTCTCAGAAGGTGCTGGTGGTGAGACACCATCTTGAACTGCAGTCCATGTGTCGGTAAATTCTCCCACGTTATTTGGACGGGTGTGATCCAGGTTTTTGACCCTGTGCTCACTGACCTGCATTGGCTTGAGTCTGGCAATGCCTCATTTTTAAAATTATTTTCCTCCCATCACCTTGCCCCGGCTAACTTCTGTAATCTGCTCCAACCCTGCTAACTTCCCCAAATCTCCTGCAATTCTGGTTGTGCATTCCCTCTTATAATCGCTCCATCATTGCCAACTGTGCTTTAAGCTTCATGGACTGTAAGCTCTGGAATCCACCTGGCACCACCAACCCCAGCCCACTAATCATCACCCCTCTCTACTCTCATCTCTGTGAAGACATTCCTCAAAACCTACCTCTTCAGTCAAGCTTTTGGTGGTGTGTCTGGATATCTCCTGATGTGACTCAGTATCTGTTGTAACCCTCGTAGATGTCACTGCATCAGGACTGTCAGATTCGCCGTGACCTCCACTGAATACAAGTTAATACACTGAATAACCTGCCCTGCACATCCTCAGACACTAAGGGGCAATTTATAATGGCCAATTCACCTTACCTGCACATCTTTGGACGGGAGTTTTCAAACAGGGTCGCAGCGCTCTGTTGCAGTGTTCTCGATTGTGGGAGCAATGCCCAATGGCCATGACCAGCTTTTAAAAATGCCGGCCGCAACGGCTTTTAAGATTGCCGACCATCCCGCGCATGCGAGCCGATCAAGCAGTACGCAGGCGGAGTGGATCGCATCCTCCTGAAGTCGGTGCATTGTCCAGGGCCAATTTCTTTCAGCAAACATCAGAGTCCTCCCACCGAAAGTAGCGACAGAGTGGAGATCACGCGCCCCATACGCTGATGTCATGTGTTCTGGGCGCGCGACACATTCCTCCATTTTGCAGCTACCTGCAGTGCTGGTGTGAACTCCAGGGCCTCTACTGAACAACCCCATGACGAAAAAGCTGAAAACAGGAACAAAGCAGCATAAAGACGATTACCTGAGTTAGGGAATATTAATTGTTCCACTGTGAATCAGGATTCAAAGTTCATGTGTGTTATATGCAGGGATGCACTGGCAAATGAAAGTTTAAAACTCTCAAAACATCAAAGACATTTGAAGACTAAACATAGCGAGTTCAAGGAAAAACCTCTTTATTTTTTTCAACGGATGCAATGAGATCTTAAATAATCAGCTTAAGTCATTATCAGAAATGTAATATTGAATAACAAAGCAAGTGGCATCATGAGGTCCAAGCAGGCTTATCTGTCATATTAAAGATAAGTGAAAATGGTGGGTCGCGAAGGTCGACCAGCGTAGGTTGCAAAGGTCGGCCGCCGTGGGTCGCGAAGATCGGCCGGTGAGTACAAATTGGTCCCGGGCAAAAGAGTTTGAAAAAGACTGCTGTAGGAGTCCCTGGTGTACGTCTACAACTTTGGTGAAGGCGCCACATGGATCCCGGGTGTCATATTTGCCCAGGCAGGACTTATCGAGGGAAGGTACAGGGGTGCGATTCGAACTGGCACTTGGGTCACCTCCGTGAGTGTATCTCTGAGATGCTATATCCGATTCTGGAGGTTCCGGACCCAAACCGCCCCCAGCTTGAGTTACCACATCCGCCCCAGTTGCTGCCGCTGGCCCCGACCACTCCTGCCTTGGAGAAGCCAGTTTCAGACATCGAGGATGCCGAGCTGCCAGATGCGGTCCCGCTAAACTCCGATTCCAAGACTGACATGGACATATTGCTACTGCCGAAGCCAGTTGTTTCGGCGCCTACAGCTGCCTTTGTTCCAATGGCCCCACCAAGGTGCTCCACGTGTAAGCACAGTTCCCCGTTTCAGTACACACCTCAGGATACCACGCGGTGGCCTCCAATGACTAAGATGACTAGGGGTTCCTTGGACCCATTCAAGGACATGGTCATATCTCCGGATGTGAGGGGGGAGGGGTGTTCTAACCCTCATGGAGGTGACTGCACCAAGACTATAAGATGCCCAGTGACCTCCACTTAATATGACCTTCACCGGTAACGAGGGGACAGGGCTTCCCCTTAACAGGGGATTAAATCACTTGTATAAAAACCCTGACCTGGATGCAGGTCGAGGAGGGAGACCCTTCAGGGAGTGGAGTTTACTGTATATCGTAAAAAGAACCAAGTGCTGGATTCTCCGATTTTGAGCTTATGCCCGGAGGAAGTGTCTTGTCTTACGATGAAAAAGTCGGCGGCACCCCCGCACCGATGCTCCACCCAGTGGGGGGCTAGCAGCCACACGGTGACGACCTGCAGCAGTCACGCCGTACAGCATGGCGCCGGCTACGCATGGACCCGGCCTGTCAGATAGTGCCTCCCTGTAACCCTCCTCCCCACCACAAGTCCCCCAAGCCCACGCCGAAGCCCCCCCGGCCGGCGGAACGGCTCCCCCCCACCCCCGACTGTGGCGGCGCTGGACACAGGCCGCAGTCGAGGTTGACGACAACTCAGAGCACACATGACCCACTCCATCGTGAAAACGGCCTATCAGGGGCGGAGCATCGGGGGAGGGCCTTCAAGTGATGTTCTGAGGCCTTCCCAACGGCGTGCGGTGTACTCACCGATGATGCCGTTTTGGAGGGGACGGAGCATCTGAAAACAGGTGCCGCCCCCAATTTTGGCATCAAAAGGAATTGTCCACCCGATCACCGAATACGATTTTGGAGAATCTCGCCCCTAATCTTTGTTTTCTATCTGCTTGGTCAATGCTGCTGCCTTAGCGGATTCTACGGTATCAAAATTTGTTTGACGTTGATCCGGTGAAGTACCTGTCACTATTGTACCACAGTACGAGTGCTATAGAAATCCAAGTTGTTGTTTTAACCTGGTGTCACACAACCAAGCAGCAGAGCCACTAAATTACAACAGGGAACTAATTGCAGAGTTTGACTGTTACAATCTAATCGTCAAAATCACTCTTCATTAGTGATAGGGGGCATGAAAGCGTCCCATTTGACATTGATTGAGGTCTTGTGCTTATTTTCATTTAAACCTAATCTCGGGCTATGTCTCTCAGTATCTTTGTGGAGTTCTTTATTTTCAGTGATGAGTGCTGGCTCTCTCTGAGTTTCTGCTTCTGAGTGCTGTGTTTCCGCTGCCTGATAGCTGCTCTCCCTGAAGTGGGCTGCTGCCTAGTGCCGGGGCTGCTGCTGTCGTCTGGCTTTGCTTCCTGCCTCTGTGTGCTGCTTATCTGCTCTGTGCTCTTCTCTCTCCGCTGTATGCCACCTAGCAGGCATGACACTGCAAGGTAAGCCTCCAGGTCTGTGACATTATTTTATTTGCCACTTCAAAAAGGGAACTGAAATCTAATACTGAGTTGAAGGGCCACTTAATCAGTAAGGAATGTTAGTGTTGGAGCAAAGAGCAGTCAGTGTTGGGGTTAGACATGGGTTGCGTCATGTGATTCTGTTT
Organism: Scyliorhinus torazame; assembly: GCF_047496885.1. NCBI lineage: Eukaryota > Metazoa > Chordata > Chondrichthyes > Carcharhiniformes > Scyliorhinidae > Scyliorhinus > Scyliorhinus torazame. Next base: position 86,116,543 of record NC_092727.1, read on the forward strand.
GCGAGCGTTCATGTGCATGGGTATGGAGTAACAGGACGGAGGTGTGAAGGTTCACACCCGGGAAATGGATCACGTTTGGGGGTCTAGGGTAGGCCAGGTTACTTGTGTACAAACCTGTTGTATGTCGATAGTTATTTGTGTGATGATATTTTTCTGCCTCTGAGAATGAAACATTGTTGGATTTGTACAGCAATGCAGATTATACAGCAACCCTTCTAATCTATGTTTTTATTATAAACAACAGGAACTTGTTGCAAATACAACGTTGACTGGTTTCTGTGAATGCAAAAGGGCATTGAATCTAGAAATAGTTAGGGGTCAAATTTAATCAGTTGTTGTTCATATTTACATGACAAAGACTCATAGAAACATAGAATTCCTACAGTGCAAAAGGAGGCCATTCGGCTAAATTGCCCCTAAGTGTCCAATGGTTGGGTGGGGTTATGGGATTACAGGGAAAGGGCAGGGGAGTGAGTCTACGTAAGGTGTTTTTTCAGAGGGTCGGTGTAGACTCGATGGGCTGAATGGCCTCCTTCTGCACTGTAGGGATTCTGTGGTTCTATTTTTAAAATATTTTTATTACAAAAGAATTTTTCATTATTACAAAATAGGTAAATGTAAAAAAGCCATAGTACCAGATGACCATAGTATGCTTCCCCTTTCACCACACCTCAGACAAGAGGCAAGGTTGAGATTGTGGGCCTTCACGAATAACCTGAATTACAAAGTAAATCCATAATAACTACTTAATACACACAAATACAGTACATGAATAACACATTCCAACCATTTTCAACCCTATTAACGTTACTCTTTATACCCACAACCAAAGAAGACCCCAACTGCCAACTAATAGCATCCCTGCTGCAACAGTTGACGGTGAATAACTCTTTGAAAAAGGAAATGAATAGCTGCTATCGCGAATAAAATCCTTCCACCGAACCTCCAATGGTGTTCTTGACCTTCTCAAGGTAAAGGAAATCCATTAGATCACCCAACCATGTCGAGACACTGGGTAGAGGTGGGAGAATTCAATCCCACGGTCTCCACCATGGCGGAGGCGGAAGAGACTCCCTCCACTGCGCATGCGTGGGAAACTGTCAGCGGCCGCTGACGCTCCCGCGCATGCGCCGCCTGGGGATGTCATTTCCCCGCCAGCTCTCGGGGCAACAAAGGCCGTTTCCTCCAGCTGGCGGGGCGGAAATTCCTCCGGCGCCGGCCTAGCCCCTCAATGTTGGGGCTCGGCCCCCAAAGATGCGGAGCATTCCGCACCTTTGGGGTGGTGCGATGCCCGTCTGATTGGCGCTGTTTTGGGCGCCAGTCAGCGGACATCGCGCCATTTCGGGAGAATTTTTGCCCCTTGTCCTTGAAAACACCATTTGCACCCATCTTCCACTGCTGAGAAAAAAACACTCAGCCTAGTCCGAGTCAGATGTGCCCTGTGCACCACCTTGAACTGAATCAAGCTGAGCCTAGCACAAGACGAGGTTGAGTTGACCCTGTGAAGGGCCTCACTCCACATACTCCCATCAAAAATAGACTAGCTCATCCTCCCCCGTCCTCCTCACCTCCTCCAATGGAGTTTTTTTCCACAGCCAATATCAGACCATAGATTTCCAAAATCTTTCCCTCACCCACTTCGGCCAGAGATAATTTGATTCAAAAGGGAGGGCGAAGATGCCAAAGAAAATGACGAGATCTCCTTACACAGGAAATTTCACAGCTGGAGCTACCTAAATAAATCAGATCTCGGGCGTTGGAATTCATCCAACAGCTCCTCATATCCAACAAACCTATCCTCCACAAACATGTCCCCAGCCCCTCCCTCCCCCAGGATCTAAACCCCGAGTCCAACTCCATCGGCACAAAGCGGTGATTCCCACAAATAGGGGCCGACAGCAACATGGAACCCAACTTAAAATGCTACCTAAACTGCCTCCAAACGTCAATATTAATGCCACCACTGGGCTCGAGGTAAATTTTGCAGGAGAAAATAGAAGAGAGGCAGTTACCAAGGTCCTCAAACTAGAACCCCTACAAGAGCCCGCCTCCATCTGCCGCCATATGGAATTTGGATCCTTATACCACCCCAGTAACTTTTCAACATTGGCCGCCCAGTAATAGAATAACAAGTTAGATATGGCTCTCTCTCTCTCTGCAGAAATGCCTTATGAATCCTCAGGGTCTTCCCAGCACAAATGAAAGAAGTTATCAACTTATTGAATCTAGCAAAGAATGGGGTGGGGAGAAAAATAGGGAGACACTGGAAAATAAATAAAATCCTCGGAAGGACATTCATTTTAACCTTCTGAACCCTACCCACCAAGGACAGTGGGGAGGCCAGAGAATCCCTACAGTGCAGAAGGAGGCCATTTGGCCCACTGAACCTGCACCAACCCAACTTAAGAACACCCAATTGAGGCCTACTCCCCCTCCCTATCCTCGTAACCCTCATGGCCAATCTACCTAATCTGCACATATTTGGACTGTGGGAGGAAACCGGAGCAAGCGGAGGAAACCCGCGCAGACACGGGGAGAGCGTGCAAACTCCACAGTCTCCCAAGGCCAGAATCAAACTCAGGTCCCTGATGCTGTGAAAATGAAATGAAATGAAAATCGCTTATTGTCACAAGTAGGCTTCAAATGAAGTTACTGTGAAAAGCCCCTAGTCGCCACATTCCGGCGCCTGTTCGGGGAGGCTGCTACGGGAATTGAACCATGCTGCTGGCCTGCCTTGGTCTGCTTTCAAAGCCAGCGATTTAGCCCTGTGCTAAACCAGCCCCTGAAGCAGCAGTGTTAACTACTGTGCCACCATTCCTGCCCTTGAGAGGCAGCTTCCACCACAAGTGCTTCACATGCTAGGAAGTGAAATTGTGCATTGTGTTTTCCATATTGGTGCCTGTTGCCAGGCTACTGCAGACCCTGGTCATCTCTGTGGCGCATGCCAGCCCACAATGGGCATTGCCATTTCCGTCTTTTGCCAGCTGGTGTCTCCCAGGTGTGATCATATCATGCTCGCTAGCAGCATTGAAGCAGAACTTTGGGCACCCTACCTGGTTGTCTGGCTTCTGCTACCTTGCCCCATAAAGAATGCTCTTGGGCACACAACCATCTGCGGGCCTGTCTGACCCACCAAAACTGTCTCCGCTTGATTAGTGCCAACGTACTCGGGGGCTCTGCCTTTGAGAGGACTACCTTCATGATCTTTTTCCAGTCAGGATATTCACCCAGAATAGACCATAGGCAGCATTTGCCACAGTGCATGACATTGAGAAACCTGCACAGCCAGTGTCATTTCCATTTCTTCTTTCCTGGGCATATCCTGTATTACTTGTGCCTATCCTCACCCGCAGGCTCAGCAATGAACCATGCAGTGAGAAAATTGCCAGGTGATTAGAAGTTAGTAGGAGAGGCAGTTCACATGAGATCCTCCTGGACAGATGTGGAGGTTGACACGATGCTCACCAATAAAATAAATGCCATTTGGCAGACATGGCTTGAGCTCCTGAGCAAAGGCCAAGGGAGAAGATTAAAAAGAAGCACAGGAAAATGCATTTAGATTCTGTCCATAATCAACCGTCACCAATCAAATGTTTCATTAAACCTGATGCGTAGATGGAGAAAGTAGTGAAGGGTCTAAAATTTCTCCTTGGTTCCATAGAGTCCCAACAGTGCAGAAGGAGACCATTCAGCCCACGGAGACTGAACCAGCCCTCTGAAATAGCACGCTACCAACTCCCTGCCCAATCCCTGTAACCCTACCGAACATCTTTGGACACTTAAGGGGCAATTTTGAATGGCCACTCCACCTAACCTTTGCACTGTGGGAGGAAACCAGAGCATCCGGAGGAAACTCACGCAGACAATGGGAGAACGAGCAAACTCCACACAGTCACCCAAGGCTGGAATTGAACCCGGGTCCCTGGCGCTGTGAGGCAACAGTGCTCATCACTGTGCAACCGGGCTGCCCACTTATAGCTAAACCTAAATTTAGTTAAGTTATGCCTAAAGCTCAAATAATATCAATCAATTGTCATTCAGAAGTTTTATTTTTTTGCTTATTTGCCAATTTTTGCTAATAAATTCAACTGTTTTGGGGATGAGATTTGCTCTACGTTTAAGGGAGAGCAGAATCATAGTTGGTGACTGTTGAACCTAGCAGATAAAAATAAATGTCACCACAGTCCCAGAAGGCCACAGGCTGCTCTCATCTTTGCGAATTGACTGGTAGTGATTTAAGCTGAGGTCACCACACCTCAGGCAAAGTTGAGAAGGCAGGGCTTTCATGAATAACCTCAGCCCATATGGGGATTGAACCACGCTGTTGCCGTTGTTCCACATCATGAAACAGCTATAGCTAACTGAGCTAACTGACTCCCTCTCCAGTAGATAGCAGCTCTCTGAGAAGGAAGCATAAATGTGGTCTTTTTAATAGGATTGATTAGGTTCTGTGTCTTAACTGAGAAGGACCTGTTAGCAATGACAAGCCACCAATCTGTCCTCTGTGTTGTCACTCTAATTAAAATGTTTCCTATCTCTGCTATACAGATCACAACAATCAATGGCTTCGGTGAGGCTTTTATGACACTTTTTAGTCAATAAGCTAAGTGAGCTGATTTTCACTGTTTGGCTTTGTTTCAACTATTATCCTCAATGGTCAATTTCAGTATTTAGATGAGAAAACTATTGCATCAGCCTCTTTCTAAGATTGTTATCAGTTTCAGAACAACCCAAAATTCCGAACCTCTGCCTGATCACGGAAGGAAAATCTTTTTTTTTCTCATATCGTCATTTTTATGTAAATATAAAAATGTAAATTTTGCGACAGACGCAGACGACATCTCCCCTTTGAGAGCCAACTGGTGGTGATTTAACCTGAGGGTCACTACACCTCAGACGAGGGGCAAGGTTGAGAAGGCAGAGCCTTCATGAATAACCTCAGCCGGTACGGGGCTTGAACCTGTGGGTTGGTGTCACTCCATGTCATAAATCAGTCGTCCAGCCAACAAAGTTAACATTGACCTAGGAGTTGAATGTGATCTGTGAAAAAGAAAAGATTTATGTAGCGCCTCTTCCTAACCTCAAAATGTTTCAAAGTGCTTTACAGCCAAAGTACTCTTGAAGCAAACTCACTGCTGTAATGTAGAAAAGTTGGCAACCAATTTGTTCACGGCAAGCTCCCACAACAGCAACGTCAGAACGACCAGATGTATTTAAGAAAGAAGGATTATGCTGCAAATGATCTTTACTTAGTCTAATATTTATTTACAGAGTGAAACATTACAGGCATAAGCCTCCAATCTCAACCACACCCCCGTTCAGTGAGTGCTTCTTTATAACCAATCAAGTGAAACCCCAGTTAATGTCTCCACCTGTATATGGTTAAACACAATTGATTTATAATTAACAGAATATTCTGTTTTAACAATGTTGGTTGAAGGACAAATATTGGTCAGGTCAACTGGGAATAACTCCCCTTGTCTCCTTCAGAATAGTGCCATGGGATCGTTCATCTAAGAGTGCAGTTGGGCTCTCGATTTAACATCTCATCCACAAGGCAGAGCCTCTGACAGTGCAGCACTCCCTCAGCAGTATGTCAGTGCCAGCGTAGAATTTGTGTTCAAATTCTGGAAGGGGACTTAATCACGTAGCCTTTGACAGGGCCAGGGCGGTATAGTGGCACAGTGGTTAGCACTACTGTTTCACAGTGCCAGGGACACTGGTTCAATTCCGGCCTTGGGTGACTGTGTGGAGTTTGCACTTTTTCCCATGTCTGCGTGGGTTTTCTCCAGGTGCTCCGGTTTCCTCCCACAGACCAAAGAAGTGCAGGTTAGGTGGATTGGCCTTTCTAAATTGCCCCTTAGTGTCCAGGGATGTGTAAGTTAGGTGGGTTATGCGGTTACGGGGATAGAGCGGGGGAGTGGGCCGAGTTAGGGTGCTCTTTCAGAGGCTCAGTGAATACTAAATGGACCGAATGGCCTCCTTCTACACTGTATGAATTCTACTGTTCTTCAACTCCACAAGCGAGCCATCCTTTCAGCTTTGGATAGTGGATCTAATGGATTTTCATTCCAGTCAGCTTTACTATTACATAAGTTAGCAATTCAGATTGGTAGATTTCTCCTAAAACAAAGTGTTGCAGTTGGCTTTTGTGTAGTAAATCTCACTTAGGATAAGCAAGCGACGTTTTCAGAGCCGAATAGCTGCTGCTGCTGTTCTCCCATTCTTCTGTATTTCGCCTCACTCCGTGTTCATCTTTCACCCGCAGATCTCCGCAACCAGCCGTACAGGCGAGCAGACGCCATGAGGAAAAGTGTTCGGAAGAGAATGGACGAACAAAATCTTCGTGTTACTGGAGAAGTCTCATTATAGCCAGTTGTCTGAGCTGTCAGGGGGAGGGGGGGAATCAGATACATAACTGGGTGAACAAACCACCACCAGATGGGACCTTGCAGCCACAGCTCTGCACCATGTAGTAATCCCAGTTTAATAACAGATCCCTTTTGTAAACACAACGTGATTGACTTAAATAATTAACCAGTCGACAGTGGTTAGCACTGTTGCGTCACAGTGCCAGGATCCCACGTTCGACTCCCAGATTGGGTCACTGTCTGTGCGGAGTCTGCACGTTCTCCCTGTGTCTGCGTGGGTTTCCTCTGGGCACTCCACTTTCCTCCCACAAGACCCGAAAGACGTGCTGTTAGGTAATTTGGACATTCTGAATTCTCCCTCTGTGTACCCGGACAGGCGCCGGAATGTGGCGACGAGGGTATTTTCACAGTAACTTCATTGCAGTGTTAATGTAAGCCTACTTGTCACAATAAAGATTATTATTATTATTATTATTATTAAACGTGGCTCTGGGGGTCCAAGCTGGGGGAGGAAGGGTATAAGATTCCAAACACAGCTCAAGTAATAAAGGCTTGGAATCCTTAAACGTGCGGGAAACTGGAAGGGCAAGATGTGACTGTCACTCATTGCCCTTGGTGAAGGGACCCCACACCCACTCCCCCAACAGCACAATGCCCACTGGGTTTCTCTTGGTTAACGACTGAAGATGCAGAACTGGAAGTGTTTCTTAGCTGGCGTTATTTACGTACCTGCACTGCTTTAGCCACCTCGCTTTGCATTTAAAACTACTGGGGCGGAAATTTAAAACTGCCTGAAAATTATCAGGAGTATTTTTACTGATACACGGACAATCAAAAGGAGACTAAAAACCGAATTCAGGGTACAGGATCAGCTGAACTCGGTGACATTAAAATGAACATCTTTATTCCAAATTACCGTGATCACTCTAATTCAAGGAGTTTACTAACAGGGAAGCAGTTGCCGAAGGGGTGATTAATCCCCAATTATTCAATGACACAGAACTGTATTTGGCTGTGCTAATTATAAATTAGCCTTAAAAATAACTAACTATATCACCTTTTTTCAAAGTCATCTCATGCCATGAAAAATGGGAGTATATAGGATTGGAACCCATATATGTTGTTTGGTCTTGTGGGTTGACCATGGGATGTCACCCAGAATTTAAAAGCTTATGCTATGTAGAGTTTGGCTCCAACATGCCAATGAAAATCAGGCCTCCGCGAGTCTGGCACTCACCTGAAAGAGATTCAGCCCTCACACATCCCATATGTGGATCAGTGGAACTTGGATCTCATTTCGCATTTAGTTCCAGACTGAAAGTAAAAGGAGATTTTTAAGAAGGGGCACCAAGGTATCCTCAAAGGGCTTTTTTGACAAAGTCACCACCAAGGCACAGAACTGAGTCCTGGTCTGTGCTGAAACCAGAGCCCAATGTAACTCAATGCAAGTGGAGGGGTTTTAAGTGAGTTAAAATCATGCCCCCCCCCCCCCCCCCCCCCCGACACCTGATTCCTCCTCCAGCTGGGATCAGAGGCCAAGCAAGAATCCAAAATTGTAAGAGATTTCCACATACTCTGGACCAGGGAGGAAGAAATTCAGGCTATTCCCACTCTTGATTGAGATTCCTGCGAAACTAAAGTGGGCTGATACAAAATTGGTATCAAGACCGTCTCAGTATTTTGGAACTAGTGGCCCTGAATTCCATGACTCCTCTGCAATAATACTTTGGGGACACGACTGTTTGCATTGTCTCCTGGGATGTTCCATTGATCTTTCCCAAACGTTATGGTGGGAAATCAAGAGAACCCTCTCAATGTTTTAGGATCTCCTCACTCAAAGATGTTGGGATCCCGATGCACCTTCTAGGATACTCATTAAGATACACAGCCCAATCACTGTCTAATGCATCATTAAAGTCACTCATTTCCTGATATCCCATGCAAACACCAGCCATTGGATCAAACTGTTTTTGCATCTCATTCTTATTGTACTTTTTTAAAAAAATTCTGTGGGATATAACAGAACTAGAAAGCACATGGAAATCCAAATTGTGGCATTATTCCTTGGAGCAGTAACTCCACTTATTGCAACTATTGCAGATCAGTGTAAATCATTTTCTAGTTGTATATGAGGTTGTAAATCTTTCTTCTAAATTATCATTAAATATTCAATTCCGTCTCATTCACATCCACATATCCTTTTTCAGTGGAACTCAAAGGGGATCAGCAAATGGATTAGCAGAATAACTGTGCATTTGGTTTGCCTTCACACCACCATGCCATGTGAGCTTCAGAGCAAAAGGGGACATATTCCCATCCAGTGTGTGTGGCACTTAGATGAACCAAGTATACTCAATGCAATGGAAACTGGATCGTGCAGCTAAATTGGTGTCTCTGCAATTCAAACTGGCTGTTTTGAGCTGGATCAGATGAAAGGGTATCAGTTTTTGTCCAGTAACATTCCTGTGAAAGGCCTTGGGAGATCCTGTTATGTTAAGAGTGTGCTACGAATTCAGGCTGGTGTTCTTAAGTGAATCAGGCAAAGAATCAATCTGCAACTCATCCTAAGAGTGTCGCCAAAAAAGAACAAACAATGTGGCTGGGGTTGATTAAACCAACGTGGAGAGATTGTACCTTTAGAGACAAACTGTTGGTAATTGATGCATATCCAGCCTGTTCTATTAGGCCCCTGCAGATCCATAGCCAATAGTTGTATCATAGATTCAACAACAAAGCTGGGAAGTAGTATGCATCAATTCCAGTGGTGTTGAGCTAAGTTGGTGTCTGTGGCCCTTCTTTTGTTAATGCGCATGCATGCAACATGTCTGCTACCTACCCATCTGGTTTGAGAACTGGCCTGTACATGATTTTGCAAACACAAGGTATAGTTGAGGGAGGATCTGGTCTAAGAAAACTCAGCTGAGATTAATGGGGAGAGGGAAGTCCGCTTGATGGTATGGACAGAAGGAAGAGGCTCGAGTGGAGTCGGTGACCCAGTAAAATGATTTGGTTGACATAGGCTTGGTGGTGTGTGCTAAAGTATTTGTATGGGACATCTCGGCACTCTTGGCATGGAACCTCTCGACGTGGGAAGTACAGGTTGCAGAATCGACCCCATGGTTGTCCCATCTCTGCCAGGCATTTCCTCTAACGAGGATCTGAGTCAGGAGCAGAATTTCATCAAATTACCTCTCCAACTTGAGGAGAAAATCCATGCAGATCAAAGGGGACACCACATTTGAGAGTTGGAGGGTAGGAGCTTGAGGAGAAGGGGGGGACCTTGGCTGAGTGGGCTGTAGCTGAGATGCACAGAAGGTGTTATGCAATAAACGTATCAATGTTGATGATTATATTGACATTGGATGGTCACCCTGCTGAAAATGCCTGTTGTCGGGTAAAGAAAGAACACTCATGTCATTGCTGTATTTATAATGAACTGTCATGAATCTTGTTAACCATCTATAGGCCTGCAGTGTTTTAGTTCAAGGTACAGATCAGTTTGACTTGGTGGTGTGGCTTCTCAGCAGGATCCATTTTTCTCTGTGACAAGACTTGAATTAAAGGGTGTGGCTTATATGTAAGGCAAATCCTGTATGCAAGTCGACGTGGTATTTTATAACTCACTTTGTAAATATTTTGTGTTATAGGAAGTCAATGACAGTATCCTGAAGCAGAAAGGTGTCTCTGCCATTTAGTCCACGTGACCTGGTACAAAAGCAAAATACTGTTGATGCTGGAAATGTGAAACAGAAGCAGAAAATGTCGGAAATACTCAGCAGTCAGGCAGCGTCTGTAGCGAGGAAACGACATTTCCGGTCGGTCTGTGACCTTGCAAACGAACCAGCGGCAAGGCCGCAGAACTTAAATGCCAACTCTGTTTCTCGCTCCACAGGTGCTGCCTGACCTGCTGAGCATTTCCAGCATTCCCTGCCTCTATTCCACAAGGTGGTTAGCTTATCCTGACAGTTCTGAGCAGGCACTGCTTTGCTGGCCATCAGTCCCATTGCCTTGAGTGTCCAATATAACTGGCTCGTGCCTACGATGGTCTCAGCCATGTCTGAGACGAGACTTTCTACGCTACTTATTTTTTTGTTGTTGCGTTTTTTCATATTCAGAGAATTCCTCCGTCCTGCTCGAATTCAATTCGAGACCCAAAATGTAAACTTAAATGAGCAGAAGTGTGTACAAATGGATTGTAAAAGAAATGCATACATATATTTCAGAGATTATAAAAGAACATGAATGGATAATTTTTTTATGCACTAATAATAAATGTCTGTATTTCAAAGAAAGTTTTGCTCTGCGGTTGATGGGATTATTTAATATCACAGGAAGAGTTTACTTGTTATTAATTTTTTTAAACCTACCCTCACATTTTGAATAAATATAAAAGATTTATTTTTCATTTGTCTTGTTGAAAGCACTGGATCACAACTAACTTTTCGCTTCAGGCCCCGAAAATCATAAAAATGAATGTCTTTCTTAAACAATTTTGTTTTTTGCAATGTTAATATAGAATGGCATAGAAACAGGTGATTCAGCCTACCTGGTCCATATTGGTGTTTATCCTCCACTTGAGCTTTCTCCAACTCTATCTAATTTCAACTGTTACCATAATGCTCGATTTTTATTCATGTGTTTATCTACCTTTTCCTTTAATTGAGTCTATGGCTGAACTGCTCCTAGATCCACATTCTAACCATCGTCTGGGTAAAGAAGAATTCCTTATTGGATTTATTAGTCACCATCTTATATGATGGCCCTTAATTTTGGGCTGCCCTCCAAGTGGGTACACCTCTACACTTTTGTAATCTGAAAGACCCTTGGCGGGGTTCTCCAGTCGCTGACGCCGAAATCGGGTTCGGCGATCAGCCAGAGAATCAACGTTCTTTCCGACCAACCGAGTTCAGCCAGTCTGAGGATCTACTCTTAACCTCAACTCTCTATTTGTGTTTTGTTATTTGCTGCCCATTATAGAACCATAAGGTCTGGTTAAGTCTGCACCAACCCTCTGAAACAGCACCCCACCTAGGCCCACTCCCCTGCCATATCTCCATAACCTTGCCTAACCTGCACATCTTTAGACACCAAGGAGTAATTTAGCATTGCCAAACCACCTCACCTGCACTTCTTTGGACACCAAAGGGAAATTTAGCATGGCCAATCCATCTAACCTGCACTCCTTTGGACTATGGGAGGAAACCCATGCAGACGCCGGGAGAAAGTGCAAACTCCACACAGTCACCCAAGGCCAGAATTGAACTCAGGTCCCTGATGCTGTGAGGTAAAAGGGCTAACCACTGTGCCACCCTGTTGACTTCACATGCTCTGACCATAGTCATCACTCCATCATGGTGTACCTTATGTTTTCATAGAAGATTTAGTCACTGATGATGTATCAAATTATCATACAGCCATTCCAGCTTTGATGAGAACTGCAAATGATTGCAAAGAACATAAGAACTAGGAGCAGGTGTAGGCCATGTGGCCCCTCGAGCCTGCTCCACCATTCAATGAGATCATGGCTGATCTTTTGTGGACTCAGCTCCACTTTCCGGCCTGAACACCATACCCTTAAGCCCTTTATTCTTCAAAAAACAGATCTTAAAAACATTTAATGAAGGAGCCTTAACTGCTTCACTGGGCAAGGAATTCCATAGATTCACAACCCTTTGGGTGAAGAAGTTCCTCCTAAGCTCAGTCCTAAATCTACTTCCACTTATTTTGAGGCTATGCCTCCTAGTTCTGCTTTCACCCGCCAGTGGAAACAACCTGCCCGCATCTATCTTATCTATTCCCTTCAGAAATTTATATGTTTCTATCAGATCTCCCCGCATCCTTCTAAATTCCAATGAGTACAGTCCCAGTCTACTCAACCTCTCCTTGTAATCCAACGCCTTCAGCTCTGGGATTAACCTAGTGAATCTCCTCTGCACACCCTCCAGCGCCAGTACGTCCTTTCTCAGGTAAGGAGACCAAAACTGAACACAATACTCCAGGTGTGGCCTCACTAACACCGTATACAATTGCAGCACAACCTCCCTAGTCTTAAACTCCATCCCTCTAGCAATGAAGGACAAAACTCCATTTGCCTTTTTAATCACCTGTTGCACCTGTAAACCAACTTTTTGTGACTCATGCACTAGCACACCCAGGTCTCTCTGCACAGCAGCATGTTTTAATATTTTATCATTTAAATAATAATCCCTTTTGCTGTTATTCCTACCAAAATGGATAACCTCACATTTGTCAACATTGGATTCCATCTGCCGGACCCTGGCCCATTTACTTAACCTATCCAAATCCCTCTGCAGACTTCCGGTGTCCTCTGCACTTTTTGCTTCACCACTCATCTTAGTGTCGTCTGCAAACTTGAACACATTGCACTTGGCCCCCAACTCCAAATCATCTATGTAAATTGTGAATAATTGTGGGCCCAACACTGATCCCTGAGGGACACCACTAGCTACTAATTGCCAACCAGAGAAACACCCATTAATCCCCACTCTTTGCTTTCTATTAATTAACCAATCCTCTATCCATGCAACTACTTTACCCTTAATGCCATGCATCTTTATCTTATGCAGCAACCTTTTGTGTGGCACCTTGGCAAAAGCTTTCTGGAAATCCAGCTATACCATATCCATTGGCTCCCTGTTATCTACCGCACTGGTAATGTCCTCAAAACATTCCACTAAATTAGTTAGGCACGACCTGCCCTTTATGAACCGATGCTGCATCTGCCCAATGGGACAATTTCCATCCAGATGCCGCGCTATTTCTTCCTTGATGATAGATTCCAGCATCTTCCCTAGAACTGAAGTTAAGATAACTGGCCTATAATTACCCGCTTTCTGCCGACCTTTTTTAAATAGTGGTGTCACATTTGCTAATTTCTAATCTGCCGGGACCACCCCAGAGTCTAGTGAATTTTGGTAAATTATCACTCGTGCATTTGCAATTTTCCTAGCCATCTCTTTTAACACTCTGGGATGCATTCCATCAGTGCCAGGAGACTTGTCTACCTTTAACCCCATTAGCTTGCCCATCACTACCTCCTTAGTGATAACAATCATCTCAAGGTCCTCACCTGTCATAGCCTCATTTCCATCAGTCACTGGCATGTTATTTGTGTCTTCCACTGTGAAGACCGACCCAAAAAAACTGTTCAGTTCCTCAGCCATTTCCTCATCTCCCATTATTAAATCTCCCTTCTCATCCTCTAAAGGACCAATATTTACCTTAGCCACTCTTTTTTGTTTTATATATTTGTAGAAACCTTTACTATCTGTTTTTACATTCTGAGCAAGTTTACCCTCATAATCTAGCTTACTCTTCTGTATAGCTTTTTTAGTAGCTTTCTGCTGCCCCCTAAAGATTTCCCAGTCCTCTAATCTCCCACTAATCTTTGCCACTTTGTATGCTTTTTCCTTCAATTTGATACGCTCTCTTATTTCCTTAGTCCAAGGTCGATTTTCCCTCTTTCTACCGTCCTTCCTTTTTGTTGGTATAAACCTTTGCTGAGCACTGTGAAAAATCGCTTGGAAGGTTTTCCACTGTTCCTCACCTGTTTCACCATAAAGTCTTTGCTCCCAGTCTACCTTAGCTAGCTCTTCTCTCATCCTATTGTAATCTCCTTTGTTTAAGCACAAAACACTAGTGTTTGATTTTACCTTCTCACCCTCCAGCTGTATTTTAAATTCCACCATATTGTGATCGCTCCTTCCGAGACGATCCCTAACTATGAGATCATTAATCAATCCTGTCTCATTACATAGGACCAGATCTAGGACCGCTCTGCTGATTCAAGACTACCCTTTTCCTTCATGGTCCTTTTCACAACAGGTGTCGGGTTTTAATTTTGTCCGGTAGTTTGCAGACTGAAGTGCTTGAGTAAAATTATTTTGTGCTATTTTGAAGTTGTATTTGTATGTTGGAATGGTGCACCAAAGAATTCGACACAAACATAGCAATCAGCGTGTTGCCAGTGTTCATTTACGTCCCTTTTATCATTAATGGTGACCTGCAGTTCTTTCTACATTCTCCCACAAATTCACGTGTAAACCAATAACGTGGTGTCACATTTTGGGCGAGTTCAGAGCAAAATTACAATGCGCATGAGACCACTGAACCTTTTACATCCATTCATCAAACCCTCCATCAAGACAAATCTCAATCCATTCTCTTGGCTCTTATGACTGTATCCTCCAATTGTGCTTGTTCAGTTCTCTCAACAAAGCGGACAAATCTTCAGGTGGAACAGGGAAGAGAGTTACTTTTCCCGACTCTTAATTGTAATTTTTCAGAGTTTTTCTTCGACTGACAACTCTTTGGCATTTTCAGTTTGTTTCAGTGCATTTTGATAGCTGTTGCATTAAAAATGGAAAAGTTTCTCCAATGCAGGTTCTTTATGCCTGATGTGCATGAATTAAGTTTCAACTTAAGTTTTAAGACACAAGAAACATACCGTGCTGCCCTTTTTACCGGCCCTTGGAAAGAGCACCCTACTTAAGCCCACGCCTCCACCCTATGCCCATAACCCGGTAACGCCACCTAATCTTTTTGGACACTAAGGGAAATTTATCACGGCCAATATACCTAACCTGCACATATTTGGACTGTGGGAGGAAACCGGAGCACCCGGAGGAAACCCACGTAGACACGGGGAGAATGTACAGACACCATACAGACCGGAAATGTACAGACACCCAAGCCGGAAATCGAACCTGGGACACTGGAGCTGTGCACAACTGTGCTACCCACTGTGCTACCGTGCCCTTTAGCTTACCTTTTTTTACCTAACTAATGTTGCAAGTTGATGACATGCTAATTCTCTTACTCAGAGTCCTGATTACATAGGTAGTGGAATTTAATCCCTGCAACATTGTTTAAGCTGATAGATCCCTCAGCATCTAGAATGTTAAATACACAGCAGTGGACAATGCATTATTTAAACTTGTAATAACTGAGCAAATCATTCTAGTCAAGTATCACTATGCTTTCCTATATTTTTAGTTGGAGTACTACTTATGTTTCAATGCCAATTACAGGGATAATATTCCATTTCTTCCTGAGTGGGTCTCCGCTGTGTACTCCAGTTTCTTCCCAAAGATGGGTGGGTTAGGTGGATTGGTTATGCTAAAATTGTCCCTTCGTGTCCAGGGATGTGCATGTTAAGTGGGGTTACAGTGATAGGGTAGGGGCGTGGGCCTAGGTCCGGTGTGCTTTCGGAGGGGTAGTGTAGACTCAATGGGCCGAATAGCGTCCTTCTGCACTGTAAGAATTCTATGATTTACTGCTCAGCAGTTTTTAAAAAGCATCAAAATCATACTTTTATTTGATTCATCAGCCGTGTCTCTTACTCTCACGCTGTGGGTTCAAGTCCTATCCCTGGGCTTGAGCACAAAAATGAACATGCATGGTACTGAGGGAGTGCTCTGCAGGACATGCCATCTTTCAGATAAGAAGTTAAGCTCTGCCTGCCCTCTCAGGTGGCAAGATCCCATGAGTCTGTTTCAAAGAAAAGCAAGGGAGTTATCCCTGGTGTCCTGGTTAATATTTGTCCCTCAATCTTTGTCAGAAAACCAAATGATCCAGTCATTACCACGTTGCTGTTTGAGGGTGTGGTAAACCACTGTTGCACCTCTATTAGGTGATGTATGGTAGGACCTGTACTACAGGTACGGTGGTAGTCCCTGCCTGCTGGCTCCGCCCAGTAGGCGGAATATAAATATGTGTGTCCTCCACGCTGCAGCCATTTCACCAGCTGCTGTGGGAGGCCACACATCTTAGAGCAATAAAGCCTCAGTTGTACCCAACTCAAGTCTTTGTGCAATTGATTGTGCATCAATTTATTGCTCTTAAGATTTTCAAAAGGTGGACCTTCGTATCAAACCGAATCGCCTGCAGCTGGATCCGCATTCAAGCGACACCAAAAAGGACTTTCACACTGGCTAGCTTGTTTCAAGGCGTACATCAACTCGGCGCCCAGCCCTGTCTCGGAGGCTCAGAAGATACAGATCCTGTACTCAAGACTGAGCTCCAGCGTCTTTCCGCTAATCCAGGACGCGCCAAACTACGCCAAAGCCAGGACGCTTCTCAAAGAGAATTACGCTCAGAAGACGAACACGCTTTTCGCCAGGCAAGTACTCGCCACTCGCTCTCAACTCCCTGGTGAGTCCATAGAAGACTTCTGGCGGGCCCTAATCCCACTCGTCCGGGTCTGTGATTGTCAGGCCGTTACGGCCACTGAACATTCAAACCTCCTTATGCGGGACACGTTTATTACGGGGATTGGGTCGGACCTCATACGCCAGCGACTGTTAGAATGGGCCACGCTCGACCTAGCAGAGACAAAAAAACTAGCGCTCTCTAGGACGGTCGCCTCGCGCAACATTCAGGCCCACAACCCCAGCTGCATGGCCCACCCCTCCTACGCATCATGGACCCCACAGACGGCCGCCCCAGCGGGGGCCTTACCCAGCCAATACGCATGCGCCACATGCCAGCCAGCGAACCCCGGAGGTCCCCGATGTTACTTTTGCGGCCACCAGAAACACCCCTGCCAATGCTGTCCGGCCCGCGCTGCCCTTTGTAAGGCTTGCGGCAGGAAAGGGCACTTCGCCGCGGTGTGCCAGGCCCATGCAGTCGCCGCTATTGCCCCAACCCCCCTCGTTTACGGACAATGGGCTCCGCCATCTTCACCTCCCCGGACCACACGCGGCCAGTGGGCACCGCCATCTTCTACCCCTCAGACCTTACGCGGCCAGTGGGTGCCGCCATCTTCTCCCCTTCGGACCAAACGCGGCCAGTGGGCGCTGCCATCTTTCCCTCCGAGCAACACGTGTGCCCCATGGGCGCCGCCATCTTGTTCAACCCCCGCCACGTGCGGCCCATGGGTGCCGCCATTTTGTCCTCAAGATCTTCAGGCGCCGCCATCTTGTCTCTCCCACGGCACATGGGCACAGCCAGCGTTTCAGAACCTGTGCCCCCCAGGCTCCCCATCATCCAACACCAGCGATGACCGACCACGACTCGCCTCAGTGACCATCGACCAGTCTCGTCCGCACAACCTGGCCACCGCATCGACCAGCGTTAAAATCAACAGACACATGACCTCTTGCCTGCTGGACTCCGGGAGCACCGAAAGCTTCATCCACCAGGATACGGTAAGGCGCTGCTCCCTCACATACACCCCGCCAACCAAAGAATCTCATTGGCCTCCGGATCCCATTCCGTGGTGATCCAGGGGTACTGTATGGTCACACTCACGGTCCAGGGCGTAGAATTCAGTGGCTTCCGTCTCTACGTCCTCCCTAACCTCGGCGCTGCCCTACTACTTGGCCTGGACTTCCAGTGCAACCTCCAGAGCCTCACCCTGAAATTCGGCGGGCCCCTACCACCCCTTACTGTGTGCGGCCTCGCAACCCTAAAGGTCGATCCACCTTCCCTCTTCGCAAATCTAACCTCGGATTGCAAACCCGTTGCCACCAGGAGCAGACGGTACAGCACCCAGGACAGGACCTTCATCAGGTCCGAGGTCCAGCGGCTGCTTCGGGAAGGCATCATCGAGGCCAGCAACAGCCCCTGGAGAGCCCAAGTGGTAGTAGTTAAAACTGGGGAGAAACACAGAATGGTCGTGGACAACAGCCAGGCCATCAATCGGTACACGCAGCTCGACGCGTACCCCCTCCCACGCATATCTGATATGGTCAATCAGATTGCACAGTACCGGGTCTTCTCAACGGTAGACTTCAAATCTGCCTACCACCAGCTCCCCATTCGTAAATCGGACTGTCCATACACTGCCTTCGAGCCAGACGGCTGCCTCTATCACTTCCTCAGGGTTCCCTTCAGCGTCACCAACGTGGTCTCGGTCTTCCAAAGGGAGATGGACCGAATGGTCGACCGGTACAGTTTGCGGGCCACCTTTCCGTACCTAGACAACGTCACCATCTGTGGCCATGATCAGCAGGACCACGACGCCAACCTTGCCAAATTTCTCCGCACCGCCACTCTCCTAAACCTCACCTACAACAAGGAGAAGTGCGTGTTTAGCAAGCCCGCTTAGCCATCCTCGGCTATGTGGTCCAGAACGGAGTTCTGGGGCCCGAACCTGACCGCATGCGCCCCCTCATGGAGCTCCACCTCCCCCACTGCGCCAAGGCCCTCAAACGCTGCCTGGGGTTCTTTTCGTACTACGCTCAGTGGGTCCCAAACTATGCGGACAAGGCCCGCCCACTCATACAATCAACCCATTTTCCCCTGACGGCCGAGGCACAACAGGCCTTTGCCCGTATCAGAGCCGATATCGCCAAGGCCGGGATGCATGCAGTAGATGAGACACTGCCCTTTCAAGTAGAGAGCGATGCATCAGACGTCACCCTAGCCGCCACCCTCAATCAGGCAGGCAGACCCGTGGCATTCTTTTCCCGCACCCTTCATGCCTCAGAAATTCGGCACTCATCCGTCGAACAAGAGACCCAAGCTATCGTTGAAGCTGTGCGGCATTGGAGGCATTACTTGACTGGCAGGAGATTCACTCTCCTCACTGACCAATGGTCGGTAGCCTTCATGTTCAATAACACAGCGGGGCAAGATCAAGAATGATAAGATCTTGAGGTGGAGGATCGAGCTCTCCACCTACAATTACGAGATTTTGCATCGCCCCGGCAAGCTCAACGAGCCCCCAGACGCCCTAACCCGAGGTACATGTGCCAGCGCACAAGTAGACCGACTCCGGACCCTGCACAACAGCCTTTGTCACCCGGGAATCACACGGTTGTTCCATTTCATAAAGGCCCGCAATGTGCCCTACTCCGTCGAGGAAGTACGGACAATCACCAGAGACTGCCAGGTCTGTGATGAGTGCAAGCCGCACTTCTATCGACCGGACCGTGCGCGCCTGATGAAGGCCTTCTGCCCCTTTGAGCAACTCAGCGTGGATTTCAAAGGGCCCCTCCCCTCCACCGACCGTAACACGTATTTTCTCAGTGTGTCGATGAGTACTCCAGATTCCCCTTCGCCATCCCATGCCCCAATATGACGTCTGCCACCGTCATCAAAGCCCTCAGGGACCTGGCACCAGCAGGTTCCACACACACACACCCCTGGCCCTTCACCACCCTCCCCTCCCCCGGCGCTCCCAGCCGCAACCCCCCGGGACAATCCGTCCTCCCCCTGCCCATGCCCGAGGATGAAGAGGATTTCGGCACGCTCCCAGAGGTACCGGACATCAGACCAGTATCGGCATCGACGCCACCATTACGTCGCCCCCAGCGGCACATCAAGGCCCCGGACCGGTTAAACCTCTAACTGGTCCACTGGACTTCAAAAGACATTTTTTTCTCTTTATCAAATATTGTAAATGTAAATGTAAAAATGAAAACTATTTGTTGTATATAGTTCTCCACCACCCCCGCCAGACTCAATTTTAACAGGGGGTGAATGTGGTAAACCACTGTTGCACCTCTATTAGGTGATGTATGGTAGGACCTGTACTACAGGTACGGTGGTAGTCCCTGCCTGCTGGCTCCGCCCAGTAGGCGGAGTATAAATATGTGTGTCTTCCATGCTGCAGCCATTTCGCCAGCTGCTGTGGGAGGCCACACATCTTAGAGCAATAAAGCCTCAGTTGTGTCTTTGTGCAATTGATCATGCATCAAAAGAGAACTTGCTGTGCTTAAAATGGCTGCCATAGGTCCTCAGGAGCAATATTTCAAAAGTACATCATCGGTTGTTTGGTGCTCTGGGATGTCCGGTGGTTGTGAAAGGCACTGTTTGGGTCAAAGACAAGCAAGGCAACCTCTTGCTGATTACCACCTACTACTTTCATCCCCCCATGCCACACCACCCCCCGCCCTGCCCCTCAACCTACCCCAGCTGATGAATCAATACACCTTCATGTTGAAAAGCAATTGGAGGAAGCACTGACTGAAGGTGGCAAGGGCAATAATGTACCCTGGGTGGGGGACTTCAATGTTCATCACCAAGAGTAGCTTGGTAGCACCACTACTGACCGAGTCCTGAAGGACATAGCTGCTTGACTGGGTCAGCGGCAGTCAGTAAGGAACCAACATGTTTCTATGGCGAAGGGGATCAAAGGATATGGGGGAAAAAAGGGATTAGGCTATTGAGTTGGATGATCATAATGAATGTCGGAGCGGGCTCGAAAGGCCAAATGGCCTCCTGC
This sequence comes from Scyliorhinus torazame, assembly GCF_047496885.1. Lineage (NCBI taxonomy): Eukaryota > Metazoa > Chordata > Chondrichthyes > Carcharhiniformes > Scyliorhinidae > Scyliorhinus > Scyliorhinus torazame. Next base: position 86,137,105 of record NC_092727.1, read on the forward strand.
TCCTGTTTTTTTTTTCTATGCTTTTAACATGAGGAAAATGTTTACTTCACCTTGACCTCACCTGTCGGAGATGCATCCATGACAGTATTGGTACGACTGACCACTGCACAGTCTTTGTAGAGACAAAACCCTGTCTTCACATTGAGGATACCTTCCACTGTGTTGTGTGGCACTACCACCTTGCTAAATGGGATAGATTTCAAACAGACCTAGCGATTCAAACAGGGAATCCATGAGGCACCGTGGGCCATCAGCAGCAGCAGGATTGTATATAACCATAATCTAACCTCAGGGAACCCTATGTTCCCCTATCTAACTTTACTATCAAACCAATGGATCGACCTTGGTCCAATGAAGAATGCAGGAGCGCATGCCTGAAGCAACTCCAGGCATACCGAAAAATGAGGTGTCAGCCTGATGAAGCTACAACACAGGCCTACCTATATGCTAAACAGTGGAGGCAGCGAGCGATACAGAGATCTAAGTGAACCCACAACCAACAGGTCAGATTTAAGCTCTGCAGTACCGTCACATCCACTTGTGAATGGTGTGGGACAATGAAACAACTAACCAGGAGAGCAGACTCCACATATATCCCCATCTGCATTAGCACATCGGTGCAGAAAATAAGGCTGAAATATTTGAAACCATCTTCAGCCAGAAGTACTAAGTGAATGGTCTAATGTTTGTTCCTGTGGTCCATGGTATCACAGGTGCCAGTCCTCAGCCACTTTGATTCACTCCACCTGATATCAAGGAATGGCTGAAAGCACTGGACACTTCACAGCCGTGAGTCCTGTCAACATTTTTTAAAAATTCATTCATGGGTTGTGGGCACCGCTGGCTAGACCAGCATTTATTGCCCATTCTTAATTGTCCTTGAGAAGGTGGTGGTGAACTGCCTTCATGAACCATTGCAGTCCCTGTGACATTGATACACTCACAATGAGCTTTGGGGAATCAGGAGGTGAGTTACTCTCTGCACAATTCCTTGCCTCTAACTTGATCTTGTAGCCACGGTATTTATATGTCTAGTCCAGTTCAGTTTCTGGTCAATGGTAATCCTCAGGGTGTTGATAGTGGGGATTCACTGATGGGAATGCCATTGAATGTCAAGGAGTCCCAACTCAAGTGAATTGACTAATAATTAGTATACGATTCGCAGAATCTTTGACCCTTGACTGCCCAATAAGTTCTCGCCACCAGGTTTGTAAGTTGAACACAACAACTGTTTATTTATAACAGAAACAAAGTTGAAATATGCAGTAATTACAACAGAATAACGGCCAGCTAATCTATTATGCTTCTTTTATCATCCGACCTGTAATGTTCTTGTCAGATGGCCTGATTTATATTACAAGAACACTTGTAGCTAAAGCTATGAATGATTTATTAACATTAACTGTGGATTAAATATATACAAAACAACAGATGAATGACAGTATGAATGTGTACAAACCACTATCTCCCTCCCAGCTCCCGAGTCAGTCTGAGGTCACCTGACTCCAACATTCACTTATATACTAATGAGACTCCTAGTGGTCAGTCGGTAAATTACAACAGAACCATGATATCACTACACCACCCTCTACCCAAACACACAAAAGACAGACAAACACGGAGGGGGATAGGGGGGCATGGAGTTTGAAATGATAAGGATTAAGGCAAATGAAATAAAGGTGAGGGTCCTGGCTTCAGTTGAGGATTTCTTCCCGGTATGAGTGAGATTTAAAGTTCTAATGTTGCAGCCCACACTGACTTTTGGAAGTTTTTAGACACCAAACTCAGACCTTTTCTGGGTTGACAGATTATTTGTTTCTTGTTGCAGCCTGTGGGGTCTCCTCCAGGCCCTTTTAAGGGATCAAATATTCCCAGGCTTATTTGAGAGAAAACGTTGAACGGATCTTTTCATGCAGAGAGAAAGCCTCTGGGAAAGACTTCAGCTGGTATCCTTCACCTCCACTGCCAGAATTGAAACTGAAAGTAAAATATAGAACCTGGGGCGAAATTCTCCCGAAACGGCACGATGTCCGCCGACTGGCGCCCAAAACGGTGCCAATCAGACGGGCATCGCGCCACCCCAAAGGTGCGGAATGCTCCGCATCTTTGGGGGCCGAGCCCCAACATTGAGGGGCTAGGACGACGCCAGAGGAATTTCTGCCCCGCCAGCTGGCGGAAACGGCCTTTGTTGCCCCGCCAGCTGGCGCGGAAATGACATCTCGGGGCGGCGCATGCGCGGGAGCGTCAGCGGCCACTGACAGTTTCCCGCACATGCGCAGTGGAGGGAGTCTCTTCCGCCTCCGCCATGGTCGAGACCGTAGCGGAGGCGGAAGGGAAAGAGTGCCCCCACGGCACAGACCCGCCCGCGGATCGGTGTGCCCTGATCGCGGGCCAGGCCACCGTGGGGGCACCCCCCGGGGCCAGATCGCTCCGCGCCCCCCCCAGGACCCCGGAGCCTGCCCACGCCGCCTTGTCCTGCCGTTCAAAAGGTGGTTTAATCCACGCCGGCGGGACAGGCAATTTATCGGCGGGACTTTGGCCCATCCGGGCCGGAGAATCCAGCGGGGGGGCCTGCCAAACGGCATGGCCCGATTCCCGCCTCCGCTGAATATCCGGTGCCGGAGACTTCGGCAACCGGCGGGGGCGGGATTCACGGCGGCCAATGGCCATTCTCCGACCCGCTGGGGGGTCGGAGAATGACGCCCCTGGTCTCACTGAGGAATATTCCAGAAACAGCAGAACCAATCACCGCTGTTATGTTCTTGTACAGCGACAGTTACTGAGTCGGCGTACTGCAAAACATCTAGCTCAAGGCTAGTGAAATTTATTATATAACAACTGTCGTTAGGAAACTAATGCTATTAAACTGGAACTAAAAAAGCACGACTGACCACAACAATTTCTCCTCCAGACTCCCTCCAGAATACAGCGTCACGTGCTGTCACTTGCCTGACACCTACTGGCGATACCTATTTACATATACACTTGCTTATGCATAACACTACAACCCCTTTCCCAGAGATTTCAAAGAAAACATATAATACATTATTTCAATAAATATTACATATGATATGCATAATAATGTATTTTACATCATGTACAGTTATATTGTCCATTCATGGATTCAACCGTTCCGGGTTTTTTACGGTTTCTCGTTGAACATCTCAGCTTTGGTAAACCTGGTGAATCTATGTGATGGTTCTGAACTTCTGTCGGTGCATCTACTACGATTGTATCATTGTTCTAAACATCATTCTGTACATTGACATTTGACTCGCTCACTACTTGTGTCGGTTTCGATGAATATAGACTTTCATATACATCCTAACCTTGCTGTGCAGCAACAGGCTGTTTAACTTTTAAGAATCAGCGTCTATTCCTTCTTAAAACCTGTCCTTACTCAGTTATCACAGTATAGGGCCTTGGATCTGTTTTCTGCAATGCCTCAGCACATTTTGACCAGCCATCAGGATCCTTCACTCTCACTACATCATCTGGTTTCAAAGGTTTCCGACTCCTGGCAGACTTGTTATAATATTCCTTTTCTTCTTTTGAGATTCCATTTGATCTCTTATCGTCTCATTTGCTCTTTGCTTGGTATGGCATGGCAGAGTAGTTTCTGATTCATCAATATTTCTGCTGGCGATGAACCACAACTTAATGGAGATGTTCGATAGCTTAACAATGCTAAATATGGATCATCTTTACTGTCTATAGCCTTCTTCAGTAATTGCTTGACTATCTGAACCCTTTTTTCTGCTATGCATTTGATTGTGAGTATAATGGAGTTGACGTTACATGCTTAAAATCATATTGCTGTGCAAATTCCATCTATTCTTTACTATTGAAGCATGGTCCAATATCACTCATTACTACCTCAGATATTCCATGTCATGCAAACATTGCTTTTGTGTGCATGATTACACAATTTGCTTTTGAGCTAGATAATTGTGCTACCTCTGGATAATTTGAGTAGTAGTCTACTACCAGCAAATATTCTTTACCATCAAGGTAGAATAAGTCTATCCAAACCTTTTGCCAAGGAACTGACACAATTTCACCTATTTTCATCGGTTCCTTTGCTTGTCGATATTGATATCGTTGCCAAGCAGTATACTTTTCCACCATGTTCTGTATGTCTTTGTTTATTCCCAGCCAATATACAGTATCTTGCACTCTTCTCTTGCATTTCTCGATTCCAAGGTGGCCCTCATGAATCTTTTGTCGTATTTCCTTGCGCAGAGACTGTGGAATTACAATTCTCTCTTGCCTCAGTGACAAACCACTTAGCTCTGATCGTATGTGATGATACTTAGAACATGAACCTTTCGGCCATCCATTGTTGAAATTATGTATCACCATTTGTAATACTTCATCCTTTTTTCTTCAGCAATAAGTTTTGACTTTGCATCCGACATTGGTATTGCTTCCGTAATCATATCTACATGGACTTGCACATCCTCTCCAATGGAATTGTCATCTTGTACTGTTGCAGCTCTGGACAATTCATCCGCTACCACAGTGTGTTTGCCCGGTGTATAGATTAATTCAATGTCATATCTTTGAAGTTTCATCATCATCCGTTGAATGCGAGGTGACATTTCACTGAGATTCTTCTTGATTATTGCAACCAATGGTCTATGACCTGTCTTGACAATGAGCATAGGTAGGCCATATACGTAGCTGTGGAATTTCTCCAAACCATTCACTAGCCCTGAACACATTTTTTCTTCTGTGCATAACGACATTCAGATTCTGTCATAGATCTTGAAGCATATGCTACTGGTTTCCAATTACTACCATTTTCCTGTTGCAGCAATACTGCATCTAGACCATTCTTCGATACATCTGTTGAAATCTTCTGTTGGATCGAAAAATGTTAATACTGTGTGGATGTTCGAGCTTTCTTTCGTGTTATCCATTCTTGTTCATGCTTTTCAGTCCAAGTGAGGTTGTTCACTTTCTTCGGAATATCTTAAAGACATGCTGTCTTGGCTGAGAGATTTGGCATGAACTTTTCAATTAGGTTGATCATGCCCAGTACTCTTAGTATTCCCTTTTTATCTTTAGGCTGTTGCATATTTATGATGGATTTTATCTTCATGTCATCAAGCTTTATTCCTTGACCAGATAATCAGTCTCTTAAGAACATTATTTCCTTTCCACCAAACTGACATTTGGTCTTATTGAGTCGTAGCCCATTTCTTCTGATGTTTTGTAAAACCCTAATGAGCCTGCCATTGTCTTCCTCTTGGATGGAACACATTATTATGTCATCGACATATACTCGGACACCTTGAATACCTTCAACAATGTGTTCCATCGCTCTGTGAACTATTTCTGATGCTGAGATTATGCCTAAGGGCATACGAAGAAAACAATATCTGCCAAACGGAGTATCAAACGTACAGTGTTTGATACTTTCTTCATCCAGCTTGAACTGCCAGAATCCTTGTGAAGCATCAAGTTTGCTGAAATATTTTGCACCAGACATACCTATCTCTTTTAGGTATCGGATAGTTCCCTTTTCATAATTGCATTGAAATCTTTGGGATCCATGCATATTCGAAGATCATTATTTTTTTTTACACAAACCATTGAATTGACCCAATCTGTCGGCTTTTCAATTTTTTTTATTACGCCAAGATGTGTCATCCTGTCTATTTCAGATTTTAGACGGTCACGTAATGGTGCAGGAACTCTTCTCAGAACATGTATCGCTGGTTGTGCATCATTTTTTAATTGAATCATATAAGTGAAAGGCAAAACACCAAAACCCTGGAATATTTCTGGAATGCTTGCACAATGGACTTCACCGATCCACTGTGTGTGCTCAATGCAGCCAATGCTATATACTCTTTTCATCAGTTCTAGTGCTTCACATGCTTCATCACCTAATAATGACTCACGATCTTCAGCTACAATCGAAAATTCTAATTTGTGAACTCTATCTTTTCCTTGTACATCCAGTTCACATGTTCCCAATGTGTCAATTTGCTGACCATTCTGGTCCCCCAACAAGACTGATTTGTTCAATATTTTTGGTTTTAATTGCATAATATTGATATCTCATATGAGGTTTGCTCTTGCGCCTGCATCCAACTTTACAGTGATAAACGATTGATTTATCAAGAAAGAACTGTCGACTTGTCCTTTGTTACTGGTTCATTGTCATTTTTATCACTTTTCGTTGTTATGGGCAACATTTTATTCTTTTTGGTTGTCTTTGCCCTGTCTTCATCCGAGACAACATCAATAAACAATGTGCCTTCCAAATTAATATTAATTGTATTAATTGACTTCCCTACATTAACGTTGAACATTTTTGCTTGTGATGTTTCACAAAATGATTTTGTTGTGCAAATCTTGCCAAATGCTGGACATGGCCTCGGTAGGTGCCTGTTTCCACATCTTTTGCATGTAATGGCTACTTCTGGTGAGTGGTTAAAATGGCTGCCGCTGCTGAGACCACATTTTATTTTTGAGTGCGGCATAACATCTATGGCATCGGCATCGCTTCCAGTTTTTGCACCAAAAATTTGTACATTCAATGTGCTGATATGTTGCGCAGCTAGTTCATTAGCGTGGCAAATCTTGATTGCGTCTTCTAACTGAAGTTCATTCTCCCGTAAGAGATGTTCACGCACCATATTGTAATGTTCTTGTTGGATGGCCTGATTTATATTACAAGAAAATTGGTAGCTAAAGTTATGAGCAATTTATTAACATTATTATGGGTCAACCATATATAAAACAACAGATGAATAACAGTATGAACATGCACAAGCAACCTCTCCCAGCTCGCCAGTCAGTCTGAGGTCACCTGACTCTAACATTCATTAGAAACTAATGAGACTCCTAGTGGTCAGTCGGTGAATTACAACACAACCATGGTATCACTACATCCCCGTTCCTTTGAAGGAATAAATTAATACATTATCATCAGTATATTTACATATGATATCATTAACCTGTGAGTCTAACAGCATTAATTTATTTCTTCAAAATTTTGAAACTGGTTTAACAAATATATACGTATATACAAGACCAGCAAGCATAGCATGTACAAATAGTCCAAATCTACAAATTGAGTCGATCAAGTCTTCTTCTGCCTCTGATTGATATTCTCAAAGTTTGACCTTGCTGCTCAGAACTTGTAGATTCGGTGTTCTCCATGACATTCTCATGCTCAGGAACTGCTGAACTATCTGACACTACAGCTGACGTTGATTCTGACATAGATTCATCATCCATCACGTTGTGAAACTCTTCTTAAAACCAATCCTTCCTCTGTCTGTACATTGTAGGAACGAGGTGCTACTTCTTCAAGTACAATGGCTTTTCTCGACCAATTGCCTGAATCTTCTATTCTCACAATGTCATTACTACTCAGAGGTGGTAAAGTTCTCGTCACTCTATCATAGAACTGCCTTTGTTTTGCTCTAATATTTTGCATTTCCTGCAGTACCACTGCATTCTCCTCCTCCTCATGGAAGTGAAGTGCACAACCTTCTATTCATGAGTAACTCTGCTGACGATCTACCATGTGACAGTGGTAATGCTTGACTTCCGGTGGTGGCCATGGTGCGAGTGGTCGAACATTTGCCAGCTCCCGCTTGAGGCTGTTCTTCCCCCATTTGTAGGATGGATGTTTTGCGGGAAAAAGGTGCAAGGATAGCTGGGGGAAAGTTTAACTCCACTGGTGGGTGTGGTGGATGGATCCATGGACCAGAAATGGATTGAGAAAAAGGGAGCAATTGGAGCAGGAGACTCTTCGTGCAACATAGGTCAAGATGGCAGCGAGTAAACGGTCTGCCTTGCCTGCCCAATAGTTGGCGGACCAACTGGCGGACTTTTTAAATGAAAAGTTTAGCTGATAGAGGAAGGAGGCCCAGGGGGACCTAGCCAAAGTGATGGAACCATTGAAAGCGGAAATTGATCATGTGGAGCAAGCCTGGAGTCCCAGGGTCAGGCTATTCGGAAAGTGGAGGAGGCAGTGGGGGTGCACGAGGAGCAGCTGGACTTGTTGGCGGCCAAAATAGGTGTCATGTGGGAGACTCAGAAGAGATTAAAGGAGAAGGTGGAAGACTTGGAGAACCGCTCCCTGAGTCAGAACTTAAGAATCGTGGGCATGCCTGAAGACATCGAGGGAGCAAACTCTGGCATGAATAGGATGGGAATAGAGGGATACGGACCCAGGAAGTGTAGAAGATTGTAGTTTAGTCGGGCAGCATGGTCGGCACGGGCTTGGAGGGCCGAAGGGCCTGTTCCTGTGCTGTACATTTCTTTATTCTTTGTTCTCTGTTTGTATGTGGCCAAGGTGTTGGAACATTGATGGGGGAGGGGGCCTTTGACCGGCTCCTGGAGGTCAACCGAGCGCAAAGGATGCTGATGAGGAAGCCGCAGGCGAATGAGCCGCCGAGGGCAATGGTGGTGCGTTTTCACCGGTTTCTGGACAAGGAGAAGATACTGAGATAGGCGAGGCAGACGAAGAGAAGCACCTGGGAGGGGAGTGAGCTTCAGGTGTATCAGGGCCTGGGCACGAACCTGGGAAAGAGGAGAACTGGGTTTAATCGGATGAAGGCCACCCTCTTTAAAAAGGGGGTGAAGTTTGGGATGTTGTACCTGGCTCACCTTTGGGAGACATTTAACAGCCGAGAACATTGGGTGGGATTCCCAGATCGCTGACGCAGAAATCATGTTCGGCGATTGGCCGGAGAATCCTCATTTACGCCGGAATCAGGGGCGGTGCCATTGTTGTGACGCTCCGTCCCCTAAAAAATGGAATTTGGGCTGGTGTCCACAGGGAAGGCAGTAGGGCAGTTGCTGAGGGCCAGAGGGGCAGTGTATGTGTACAGGGAGAAGGCTAGCAGGATGCTGGCCCACCAACACAGGAGGCAGGAGGTGGCGAGGGAGATTGCAGGGTGAAGGACTGTAAGGGTGAACATAGAACATAGAACATACAGTGCAGAAGGAGGCCATTTGGCCCATCGAGTCTGCACCGACCCACTTAAGTCCTCACTTCCACCCTATCCCCGTAACCTAATAACCCCTCCTAACCTTTTTTTTGGTCACTAAGGGCAATTTATCATGGCCAATCCACCATTCCTGGGTGGAATGGTATTGGACCCAGTGGGGATGAAGGGGGTGTTTGAGGAGTTTTACAGGAGGCTTTATGAATCGGAGCGGAATGCGGCGATTCCTGGATGGGCTGGAGTTCCCCAAGGTGGAGGAGGGCCTGGTAGAGGGGTTGGGAGCGCCCATTGGTCTGGTGGAGGTGATGGAGGGTATGGTGACCATGCAGGCAATGAAGGCTCCGGGCCCAGATGGCTTCCCAGTAGAATTTGATTTAAAGTTTTTGGGAGACATGGGGCCTCTGCTGGTAACGGCGTTCAATGAGGCGAGCGAGAAGTGTGAGATCCCCCCCATGTGATTGCAGGCCTCAATAGCTTTAATCTTGAAGAAGGACAAGGATCCGGAGCAGTGGATCCTACCGCCCGATATCACTGCTGAATGTGAACGCCAAATTGTTGGCAAAGGTTTTGGCCTTGTGGATTAAGAACTGTGTTCCGGGGGTGATAGGAGAAGACCAGATGGGGTTTGCATCTGACAGTCAATGTTTGGCGTCGGTTGAATATTATAATGATTCCCTCAGAGGGACGGGATGTGGAGGTGGCCATCGTTATGGACGCGGAGAAGGCCTTTCGGTAGAATGTGAATATTTGTAGGAGGTACAGAGGCTTGTGGATTGGGTCCGGTTGTTGGATCAGACACCGACAGCCTGTGTAAGGACAAACCTGGCGAATTTGGGATATTTTAGGCTGCATCGTGGGACGGGGCAGGGATGCCCACTCTCACCATTGCTCTTTGCCTTGGCGCTAGAGCCACTGGCAATGGCACTTAGAGCGTCAACGGGTTGAAAAGGGATTGTGCGGGGAGGAGTGGAACATAGGGTGTCGCTATATGCGGACAACCTATTGCTCTACATATCAGACACTTTGGAAAATATTGGGGGGATCATGGACACTTTGGTGGAATTTGGCCGGTTCTCTGGGTATAAGTTAAACATGGGAAAGAATGAGGTATTTCCGATCCAGGCCAGGGGACAGGAGAGGAGGTTGGGCGAGCTGCCGGTTAAGATAGTGAGGCCGAGTTTCAGGTATCTGGGCATCCAGGTTGCCCGGGGATGGGAGCAGCTACATTAATTGAATCTGGCGCGGTTGGTGTAGCAAATGAAGGGGGACTTTAAGAGGTGGGGAGTGCTCCCGTTGTTGTTGGCGGGGCGGATGCAGTCCGTGAAGATGATGGTACTCCCGAGATTTCTTTTCATATTCCAGAACCTTCCGATTGTTATCCCAAAGGCCTTCTTTAGGAAGATCAATACATTGAGGGTGCTGCTGGAGCGGGGGCGTTGGTGGGAAGGGGCGGGGGGGGGGGGGGGGCGGGGGCGGGTGGCTGGCCTTGCCAAACTTAATGAATTATTACTGGGAAGTACATATAGCCATGGTAAGGACGTGGGTAGTGGGGGAGGCGTCAGTGTGCGAGCGGTTAGAGGCAGCCATGTGTAAGGGCACTAGCTCAGACCCTCTGCCGTTCTCGCCAGCCACGTACTCCACAAGTCCGGTATTGATGGCAGCACTGAGGGTGGGGGAAGGGTCTGTGTGTGAGTGGTAGAGGTAGCCTTGTGTAAGGGCACTAGCTTAGGGGCACTGTTGACGGAGCCTCTGCCGTTCTCGACAGCCAGGTATTCCATAAGTCCAGTCGTGGTGGTGGCGCTAAGGATGTGGGGACAGTGGCGGCAGGACCAGAGGCTGGAGGGGGCCTCGGTTTGGGCTCTGATCTGTGGGAATCGCATGTTTGTTCCAGGGGGGGGCTGGAGGCGGAGTTCCAGGTGTGGAAGTGGGTGGGGATTGAGCTGTTTGGGATCTATTTGTGGGGGGCAGCATCCCGAACTTGGAGGACTGGTAGAGGAGTATGTGCTGCTCAGCGGGAACGGGTTCCGGTACTTACAGCTGCAAAACTATATGACGAAACAGGTGCCGTCCTTTCCTAAACCGCTGTCCCCGGGGTTGAAGGACAAGGTGGTGTCAAAAACAGGGGTTGGTGAGGGCAGGGTGTCGGAGATTTATAAAGAATTAATAGACTGGGCGTGTGCCCCGATAGGAGATGTAAAGCGGAAGTGGGAGGAAGAGCTGGGAGATTGCCATTGTGCCTAAACCACAGTGTGTCTTTAACCCGTCTCCGATAGACAAATGACCACAAGTTGTTTAATGCAGTACTATAATTTATTCACTCACACACAAATGTTAAGGTTATTTCAATCAGACACATAAGTTGGTCTACAAAGCTATTCCATGCAAGATCTTAACTTTACTTTCAAGTGACTGGCAGGTACCGGGCAGATGGCCTTTATCCGGAGTCCTCAGCCTTGCAGTATTGATGGTCAGTTGCTGGTCGTCATTGTCCTTGGCTCTGGGCCTTCTATCAGTAGCGAGGATTGGTCTCCCTCTTCTTCGGCCGGTGAAGAGGCACCTTTGTTGGTTGTGCTGAGAGAGTGAATGAGGGGTTGCGCAGCTTCTTTTATCCCTGGGGGTTTCACACCTTTTTGGGTGGTCCCAGGTGAAATTCCAATCAATCGATCAGGGCTCGATCACCCTGATCGATTAGGTCCAATCAAGACCCACTACCTTGCTGGCGGGTGTGTCCTTACAGGCCATGTCCGTTGGTGGCCGAGGCATGTAGGCCTTTCTAAACAAGTACGAAGTCTTACAACACCAGGTTAAAGTCCAACAGGTTTGTTTCGATGTCACTAGCTTTCGGAGCGCTGCTCCTTCCTCAGGTGAATGAAGAGGTCTGTTCCAGAAACACATATATAGACAAATTCAAAGATGCCAAACAATGCTAGGAATGCGAGCATTAGCAGGTGATTAAATCTTTACAGATCCAGAGATGGGGTAACCCCAGGTTAAAGAGGTGTGAATTGTCTCAAGCCAGGACAGTTGGTAGGATTTTGCAGGCCAGATGGTGGGGGATGAATGTAATGTGACATGAATCCCAGGTCCCGGTTGAGGCCGCACTCATGTGTGCGGAACTTGGCTATAAGTTTCTGCTCGGCGATTCTGCGTTGTCGCGGGTCCTGAAGGCCGCCTTGGAGAACGCTTACCCGGAGCTCAGAGGCTGAATGCCCTTGACTGCTGAAGTGATCCCCGACTGGAAGGGAACATTCCTGCCTGGTGATTGTTGCGCGATGTCCGTTCATTCGTTGTCGCAGCGTCTGCATGGTCTCGCCAATGTACCACGCTTCGGGACATCCTTTCCTGCAGCGTATGAGGTAGACAACGTTGGCCGAGTCGCATGAGTATGTACCGCATACCTGGTGGGTGGCGTTCTCACGTGTAATAGTGGTATCCATGTCGATGATCTGGCACGTCTTGCAGAGATTGCCATGACAGGGTTGTGTGGTGTCGTGGTCACTGTTCTGAAGACTGGGTAGTTTGCTGCACACAATGGTTCGTTTGAGGTTGCGCGGTTGTTTGAAGGCAAGTAGTGGGGGTGTGGGGATGACCTTGGCAAGATGTTCATCGTCATCAATGACGTGTTGAAGGCTGTGAAGAAGATGTTTCGCATCTTTGAATTTGTCTATAGATGTGTTTCTGGGACAGATCTCTTCATTCACCTGAGGAAGGAGCAGCGCTCCGAAAGCTAGTGACATCGAAACAAACCTGTTGGACTTTAACCTGGCGTTGTAAGACTTCGTACTGTGCTCACCCCAGTCCAACGCCGGCATCTCCACATCATTTCTAAACAAGGAAACAGATGCCACCAAGTCTGCTGCACTATATTAATTTGCATTTTGAGCCCATTGTCCCAGGATGGCCCCTTGTTGGTCTTTTCCCCGTGTTGTTTACAAAGTCTGGGCCGCAGCCTTTTGCTTACTTGAGGGCTGCAGCCTGTTTGTCCCTGAACTTGGCCACTTTTCCCAGCGTCCTCTGCCGGACGCCACTTTAGGTGGTCACACTGGGTTATGGGATGAGGGTCTGAGAAGGGTGAACACATTCCCGTCGTGCACGGGCTTAGCCTCTTTCAATTTAAAGTAGTCCACTGAGCACATATGACGGTGGCCAGAATGAGCAGGTTTTTCGAGGGGGTGGAGAATAGGTGTGGGCGGTGTGTGGGGAGGCCCGCGATCCATGCCTACGTGTTTTGGGTCTGTCCAAAGCTGGATGGAATTTGGTGGGAGTTCGCTGACATGAAGTCTCAGGTGCTGAGGGTGACGGTGGTTCTGAGTTGGCAATTCTTTGGAGTGTCGGAAGACCCGGGAGTCCAGAGGATGCGAGAGGCCGACGTTTTGGCCTTTGGTAGCCCAGAGACAGATCCTGCTGGGATGGAGGAACTCGGAGCCGCCGAAACCGGTGGGTGAGCGACCTCGCAGAATTCCTTAGGCTGGAAAAAAATCAAGTTTGTCTTGCGCGAGACTGTGGAGGGGTTTGCCCAGAAATGGAAACCGTTTATCGACTTCTTCCAGGTCAGTTAAGTCAGCAGGGGGAGGGGGGGGGGGGAGAGGGGAAGGGATTTGGGATTTAAAAAATAAGAGGAGACAAAGAGGATGGGGGGCATGGCAGGGAGGTTGTGGTGTAGGTTTTTGTTATTTATTTGTTATGGTATTTCCTCTTTGTTTTCTTTTTGGCTGTGGTTGTGTTTGATGTATATATATATAAATGCCTTAATAAAAACATTTTTTAAAAAAGACAATGGTAATGCTTTGAAAAGTGATTTTGCGAGATATGGATCAGATTGGCTGTCCATTGATTTCTGTAATGATTGTTTTATAATTTGTACACATTTTTCGTTAAAATCTTTGGGATCCATGCCTATACGAGCGTCACCATTTTTTTGTTTCACACATACTATGGAATTTATCTCATTGGTAGGTTCTTCTATCTTTCTGATAACTTGTGGTTTTGTACCTGATACAGGTGGTAGGGCAGAAATGAGGTTAACATGCAGATCTACATCTTCAGCAATTTCATGATTAATAGTTTGTTTTGGTGTTTTAGATAATGCATCTTCTTTAAATTGTATCTCGTTGGTGAATGGTAGTGCACTAAAATCAGTGAACACATCGCTGAATTTGCTGATCATGCTCTAAGAATCGTTGGAGTATTGATCCAATCCTTTGTGGATGCTACATACCAACTGCACTACACCTAATTCTCCACAGGACTGATCACCTAATAATGAATCCAAACCCTCGGATACAATACAGAATGGGATGGAATAAACTGTTCTTCACCACCACACTCAGGTCACAAGCACCATAACATTTAATGCTTGAACCATTGTAATCTCTCAGAGATATTTTGCAATTTCTTCTAATCTGCTGAATTTTTAGATTTTTTAAATCAATCGTGCTGATTACATTGACTTTGGCACCAGTGTCTAACTCCAATTGGACCACTCTACCATTCACTTCAAGTGGTAGCAGTCATTTGTCCTCATCAATTGCATTTATTTTAAATGGAGAATCAGTTTGCATTTTTAAGTGCTGGAGAATGTTTTGATGTCTTCAAAAAATTCTTCTTCGCTGTTATTACTCAAACAAACAATGATTTTTCATTCCTGGAGACTGTGTCTTCGACTATGCTGCCTGATCTGAGGTTGAGCTCAGAGTAACAATTCTGAGCAAAGTGAGTTTTAGCTTTGCATCTGGAATAAAACTTGCCAAACACTGGACACTGCCTCAATTTGTGCCTTTGACCATATCTTTTACAGAGAAATGCTTTGCCTGATCTTTAACCTGTTTGTTGGTGTGCGAGGAGCTGCACGAATCTTCCTGCCTTTTTCAAGCTGTTTCCCACCTTTTTGGAAAAAGGGCGCCAACTGGAGTGCTTTTGCTGAGAAGACGCCGCCATTACTGAGAAACATGTCAGAATGCTGCGCTGCTAGCTTGTGAGCCTGACAAATCTTAACTGTTTGTTCCAAAGACAGCTCAGATTCCCTCATCAACCGTTCTCTCAGTGTATTTTCAGTCACACCAAATACAATTTGGTCCCGAATCTTGCAAGATTCCACCGCAGAAAAAGTACAGGTTTTAGCTTTTAACTTTAAGTCAGTGATGAAATGATCATGTTTACAGAAGGCTCTTCTGTCTTCTGTAAACATGATCTAATCACATAGTGTTTATAAATTTCATTCTTTCTGGGAGTGCAATGTGCATCAAACCTTTGAATAACTTTGTTAAGATTTTGACTATCTTCACCGTTTGCAAATTTAAACATATTAAACACAGCAATTGTTCGGGCCCTGCCGCTGTTAGGAGCATCGCAACCTTATGCAAATCTGATTGATCTAAATTTACTGCAGTAAGTAACAAATTAAATT
Organism: Scyliorhinus torazame; assembly: GCF_047496885.1. NCBI lineage: Eukaryota > Metazoa > Chordata > Chondrichthyes > Carcharhiniformes > Scyliorhinidae > Scyliorhinus > Scyliorhinus torazame. The sequence continues at coordinate 86,152,486 of NC_092727.1, forward strand.
GTTGTTTAAACACACGCCAGTTGCTGTCCACATTGCCATGAAATTTGAGACTCATTGGTGGCTTCAACGACTCCATGTAGTTCATTCTTGCAGTCTGCAAAATCTTCAAATCTCTGTGGCCCTCGTGGCAGGCTGATAGTTTTTTCCCACTGTTTAATACCAGCTAACCCTGGTACCATGTGATGTTCTTGTTGGATCACCACATTTATATTACAAGTAGCTAAAACTAGAAAAGGTTTATCAACATTAACTGTGGGTAAACTAAAAACAAAACAACAGATGAATAACAGTATGATCATGCACAAGCAACCTCTCTTCCAGCTCTCCAGTCAGTCTGAGGTCACCTGACTCTAACATTCACTTATATACTAATGAGACTCCTTGTGGTCGGTCGGTGAATTACAACACAACCGTGATATCACTACACTTATCATTTATTCCAAAGACAATTTGATCCTGAATCATCAAGGATTTTAAAGTCGGGAAGTTACACATTTGAACTTTTAACTTGAGGCCGCTATCAAATGACTTATCATCTTCTGTGTGCACATTTTGAATATGTATCGGTCAATACTTTCATTCTTTTTTCCAGGTGCCATGCTCACAAATTTCTTTTATGACAGCATCAAAGCTTTCACTATCATCCTCTTGTTCAAATACAAAGGTGTTGGAAATCTCAATCATCTGCGGGCCTGCTGTCAATAGCAACAGCACCATCTTTCTTTCATCTGGCTGTGCCTGAATTCCAAAGCTGCTATATACAGTGTGAACTGTTTCTTAAATGCTCGCCAATTGCCATCAACATTACTGGTTACTCGAAGCTGTTCAGGAGTTTTTAAACTCTCCATTTTCTTCTTGCGTTGGTTTAACGTTTTCAGAGATTACCTTCAATGTTCCACGTTTGAAGGTAATCTTCAAACACTCTGATCTTTAGTTTTTGATCATCACTTCTGGTACCATGTTATGTTCTTGTACAGAGACAATTATAGAGTCGGCGTACTGAAGAACATCCAGTTCAAGGCTATAATAATTGTGGGTAGGAAACTAATGCTATTAAACTGGAACTAATACAGACATGACTGGCCACGACAATTTATTCTCCAGAATCCCTCCAGGATACAGTGTCACGTGCTGTTACCTGCCTGACACCTACTGATGGGAAACTATACCTATTTACATATACACTTGCTTCTGCGTATCACTACAAACTCCTTTCCCTGAAAACAACCCAGCTTTTAGGGTCAGCTCATATGCCACCAGTCAATTTGGGTCATCACTGATGTCAGACTAAAACAAAACATTTTGCCGGAGCTTCCTGTTTTAAATGAAATGTAAACTGCTTGGCCTTAAAGTCATCAATCATCACTAGATAAAAATTGTAATAGCCAAAAGAGTAACGGAAATTAATAGGAAAAAACAAGGGACAAACAAGGTTTAACAGGAGGATCCTTACAACTCCAAGGGGGTAAGACACGGGAAAGTCTGTGTCCAGCAAATAATGCACTTGTCATGATGCGTTTGTCTTGGAGGTAAATAATATAGATAAATAGGTTCGAGAAAAGCTAAATGCTGACTATCATCATAGAATTTACAGTGCAGAAGGAGGCCATTCGGCCCATCGAGTCTGCACCGGCTCTTGGAAAGAGCACCCTACCCAAGGTCAACACCTCCACCCTATCCCCATAACCCAGTAACCCCACCCAACACTAAGGGCAATTTTGGACACTAAGGGCAATTTATCATGGCCAATCCACCTAACCTGCACATCTTTGGACTGCGGGAGGAAACCGGAGCACCCGAAGGAAACCCACGCACACACGGGGAGGATGTGCAGACTCCGCACAGACAGTGGCACAAGCCGGAATCGAACCTGGGACCCTGGAGCTATGAAGCAATTGTGCTATCCACAATGCTACCGTGCTGCCCTTAAATCCAAAGATGTGCAGGTTTGGTTGATTGGCTATACTAAAATTACCCCTCAGTGTCCAAAAGCATAGGTGGAGTTTTGGGGATGGGGTGGGGGCATGGGCCTAGGTGGGGTGCTCTTTCAGAGGGTCGATGCAGACTCAATGGGCCAAATGGCCTCCTTCTGCACTGTAGGGATTCTATGATTTTATGACTGTAGATAGGCAAATTAAGTGCTGAACAAACTCTAGTGAGTGAAACCTCATCAAAGCACTGAAGGTTGCTCCAACATTCAATAAGATTAGGGCTGATCTACACCAGCAGGACTCTCTTACCCTCTCCCCATGTCACCTGATTCTCTTAGTACACAATTGCATATCTTCTGTCTTGAATATATTCAGCCACGGGGACATCAGCAGATCTCAGAGATGCCAAAGTTTCACAATCCTCAGAGTGAAGACATTTCTCCTCATCTCAGCACTAAATATCTGAATTACTGGTCCCGAGACATGCAAGCCCTGAGTTTAGAAACAGCTTTGCTGTCTGTACCACGGGAAGTCCACCATCAATATTACACAGGGGTAATGTTCAACCTGCTTATCTGGTGCTTCGCCCGGAGGACACTCTGAGGACATCACTGACCATTCAAATATTCACATCTTCAATGCTGTACGGAATGTGGAAAGGTTCGGAAGAAGAATAAAAATTGACCTGAAGTGTTAATTCTTGTCATGCTCTCTGTCTGCCCATACCCATCCCAGGACGTCATAGTGACTGGCCTGCCCAGCATTTTCTAGCCCCCATGTATCCTCCCTGGTGAGGCACCAAAGTATATTTTCATGATCCATTGTAGCTGTGATCACTAACACAGACTGGGATCATTCATTGTGCATTGTGGTTCATTCCCACAATGGAAGGTGAACACACCAACTGACCAATAGAAGAAGCTCTGTCCGTGCCACATGAATCAAATTTTGTTATGTTTCCCTTTTTGGTGTTGAGCTTTGTGTTTCCTAAACTACAGCATTGGCCAAGCTTTGAAAGTGATTCATTTTCTCTAAAGGACTTTGGGATGTCCTGAGGACATGAAAGGCGCTATACAAATGCAAGTTCTTTCTCTTTACATATTCAGCGGGTAAGTAGCCATTGGTTTGATTTTCTCCTGTGGTTGGGCCATAGATCAGGCACCAGTCTGCCAAATCCCACTTGCCCTCACTGATTGTGGATTTGTTGCTGGCAATAACCGGGGCATCCGGATGGAAGAGTGGGCAAGTGGAATAGATCTAGATATGGGCTTGTACATTTAACCAGCATGCAAATGGTGAAATCATCTCACACACGCAAATTTGCTCAAGGTGACAGAGGAAGAAGGGCGGCACGGCAGCACAGTGGTTAGCACTGTTGCTTCACAGCACCAGGGACATGGGTTCGATTCCCGGCTTCGGTCACTATCTGTGCGGAGTCTGCACATTCACCTCGTGTCTGTGTGGGTTTCCTCCAGGTGCTCCGGTTTCCTCCCATAAGTCCAGAAAGATGTGCTTGGTAGGTGAATTGGACATTCTGAATTCTCCTTCAGTATACCCGATTTTCACAGTAACTTCATTGCAGTGTTAATGTAAGCCTCCTTGTGACACGAATAAAGATTATTATTATTACAAACATCCTAAAATAAGCACGAATTGAGGCTGTATATAGCATTTCACCCCCTTTCCCTCAGTCCAGAACCAAACACCAGTCCCATCTCTCATTTTAACCCCATTCCTTCAGCCTTCACGAATGCCCCCAGCCACCTCCACCATCTCAAAGTAGAAGCCCCTCAAGTTATAGGTCACCTTCAGCTTCGCCGGGTAAACCACGCCGAACATCACAACATTACTGTGGAGTGCCGCCTTCACCCGACCAAAGGTCGCGCACGTTCTCGCCAGCTACACAGTTAAGTCCTGGTATTTACAGACACCGGCTCCTTCCCACTGCACCTCCCACCTTTGTTTCGCCCAACTCAGGACCTTCCCCATGACATGGAATTTGTTAAAACAAATCATGAGCACCTTGGTGGCATATTTGTCTTTGGCTTGGGCTAGAGCGACCAATGAGCCCTGTCCAGCTGTACCGGGAGTGTACTTCCCCCTCCCCCAACAATTCCGCCAACATCTTTGCGAAGTACTCAGTCGACCTTGGGCCCTCCACCTCTTCGGGAAAGCCCACGATTCTTAAAGGTCTGCTGCCTCGACCTGTTCTCCACGTCCTCAATCTTGGCTGTATGTTCTTTGTTGGCCTCCACCACCCTCCGCAGCTCCTCCCCATCAAGGTGAACTGGTCACTATGTTACGACAAAGCTTCCTCCACCCCCTTCAACTTCTTTGCTTGCCCCCATACTGTGGTAGTATGTATTGGGGGTCATGTGGGACTGGAAGCCCTAATGTCATTGGCTGACAGATCCCGGGTCCTGGTTGGCCGTTGACCTCATACTCCGCCCTGAAGGCGAAGTATAAGAAGCCGGTGCCTTCCCCCGCATGCCAGTTTACTATCGGGCTGCTGGGGAACAGACACGCTTAATAAAGCCTCATCGACTTCACTCTGTTTGTCTCACGGAGTCTTTGTGCGCCACACATACCTCAGCCGATGTCTTCAACATCGTTACCTTCACCGGGGCCATCACCTCCTTTACCAACTCTTTCATTGCTGCCATCATCTCCTTACGCATCACCTCCATGTGCTTGGCGAACTGCCTCTCAAACTCTCCAGCATCATCTTGGTTAAAGTCTCTACTGTGAAGGACATGGGCCCACTCAGCGGCCTAGCCTCCGGCATCTTTCCTACAGCCAGGCTGACCCGTTCGCTTGACGATGAACATTCGCTCGCCTCCTTCTTCCCAGTGGCTTTTATCTAGGTCCTCGACCCCCCCGCCCCCCCCCCCCTCCTTCCTTATATTTTTCTGCACCAGCTTATCCAAAAACATCCCCTGAAATGGCCATTCAACTCCAAAAACCAGAGCCTCGAGCACGAGCCACCCAACGTGTGACTTCCACCTACATGCCGACACCGGAAGTCCTGATATCTGACTTCTCAATTTAAATCTGGTTCTTGCAGCTGTCTCTTTAATTCAGAGCACATGCTTTGCTTTTTACTTTAACTTCACCTAACAGGACCTTGTTCAGCTTCTTGTTCTTTGTTCCTATAACTTAACTGTCTTCCTTCAACATTATTTTTAACTGAGCTTGCTGGTTTCTGGACTTTTGGGGTATTTTTTGGGATGTCTGCTTTTTCCCAGCTCCCTGGTCCTGTACAGCTTCTCCTGGGTCCAGCTTAAAACTAAACTCTAAAGTTATTTCTAACCTAAGGTGGCCCTGGTTGCTAAGCAACAACCTAGTTTTCCTTTAAACTCTATTTACTTTGACATCATGAACATTTTAATTACAATGCAGGCAGTTTAAAGTGACCAAAATGCATTGACATGCAGGCACCTTGATTCAATATGAAGCTAACTAAAGTTTTGACCCTTTCTTATACAGAAACACAAAATTAAACTTTCTTAATGCTGTGCCTTATTTCTAATACACTCAAATACAAATCTAAATTACTCAAATCTACCTCTTTCCTGACAACAGTTAAAGATTAATGCTCACATTGATACTGTAAATGGGAGAGACATTTCCAAACTGTATGGATGAAATTTCATTTTGGTCCCCCAGTTGCATCAAGGCTTCCATTCTTTTTTTAATTTCAATAATCTAAAATGTAACAAGTTATGCATCAGTCGCAACTGATCATATTTACACTGCCATGCAATCACTTCTGTCTTCCATTGTATCAAAGATCTTTTCATCTTTCTTGTCTTGGGTTCCACTCATTCGTCACTTGTTTAAAAACAATTAATCTTGATCGTCTTCCAGTTCGGGTCAAAGATAACCAAGCTGAAACATAAGCCCTCTCTTTCTCTCTGCTGCGTGTTCTGCAGAATACTCTCCAACATCCTCTGATTAATTTTACATTGCTGGGCTTTCCAAGGAGGCATTGTCTTATTGCACGTGGCTGTGAGGTCTGGAGAAGACCAGTGGCCTGGCAGATATACATATTTGAAGGATTTACCAGTGACCTAAGCCAACTATCCCGCTGGCCCAGGCAATCAGCTGTGCCAGGTCCCGGAGGTCTGGCACATATGAATCATGCAGAACTGACTCCTCCCCAGAAGGAAAGAATAGTTTGGACCTGTATTCTTATTTCCCAGTTTTTACTGGTGTCCATTTTAAGGCACACAAGAGGAGTTCAAACCACCATTCTTATTTCCTATTTTTTACTGTTTTTTTCCATCTGGGATATGAGTTCGGCACGATTAATTTAATTTGTTTCTAATTGTCATGCAGTATACTTTTAAATAGTACATTTTCAATTCTTGGGGTTAGTTTATCATGCACCTTTGGGAGTTGGTTGCCGTTGAATGCAAAGGGGGGAGGGAGGGGGTGCTTGTTTGTTGTTTGTTTTTCATTTTTGAATTGCGAGTCGACGTTTTAGGTTTTACATTGTTGTGGTTTTTCTTTGTTTTGTATGGCGAAAATGTTGAAAATATGGTGAATAAAAATATTTTTTTTTAAAAGAGAAGTCAGACATCAGAGGTAAATCAAAAGTTTGCTGACATCTTAATACAACCTGTGAAGCAGTAGTGTTCTGCTGGCATGGCCGGGTACCTGAGAGATTGTATGGAATATTGAATGCACATGGCAATCCAAGGTGGAGGGATACTAAAAAGAAGGAGATATAAATCCTGGACGTGGATCCTTGGTGAAAACATCCAAGGCAAAGTATTGTTTCGGAGACGATTCCAAGGCATGTTCTTCTAAGAGTGGAGTTTGGAAACACTTGTGCGGAAGTCAGAGTTCCAGTGAGACCAGTTCGTTCCCAGAGTGACAAGCACCTGGGGGATTTGATGAGAAATCCAAAGACGTTATTTTGGGTGACATCCGTCACTTGATTTCAGAATATCTGACCATATTTCGCCGATTAGTTTACATGGATTGTGTACTTACTGAGAACATAAGAGTATAACTTGTGTTATCTATATAAATCTGTGTATATATTTAATGAGATGGGGGGGGGGGTAAAGTAGTATTGCATTATAGTTAATCTCCTTATGTTCAATAAATGTTTTTATTTTGTCAAAAGTCAATCAGCAGTCCTGTGATTCTGTTCATCCGTATCTCTAAACAAAAAATAAAAGTTTGTTTCTATGGAGCCAGGATTTTACTCTGGTATCTGAATGTTCATTAGCTGGGATCGTAATACTGTCATCCCATAAAAATATATGGAATGCTGTTTGTAGTTAAAGGAGTTTGATCTCTCCGATCATCCTGATGGAGGGGATTGTTGTGATCTCATTCACGGCAAAAACATTGATGTTGATTTACTGCATTATAGACATTCCACTAAATAGCATTAACTTTACTCTCAAACCTCAGGAGCGACTAAACACTACAGCGAATCTTTTACACTGAGGCAGCAAAGTCAGGTGTTTCGTTAAGGATGCAACTAATTTTAGTAAAACTGGAAACTGGAAATAGCTAGACCGTGCACGCCACTGAGGTAATGCACAATGGAGGACATACGGTTAAGATCCCGGACCGGAACGCAATTTGGGCGAGGATACTGGACAAGATCCCTAAATGCTTTTTGTAATTTCAAAAACTGTGAGGAAAGGATACTTCAGTCCAAGAGTGATTCCACTGACAAATTGGTATATTTTATATGAAAACAAACTGTATTCTTAATACAGGATTAAACATATTAACATCACAAAAAACAGTTTTTCAATTAATAGTTAAACAATTATTCAAATAAAAAGAAAGCCTTTCTACTACTAATCTATACCTTCTCTAACTTCAATTAAGCAAAGCCCAGCACAGGTCAAAAACCACATATAAATAACGTTAGCAGGCACAGGGTTACTTGCTGTACACTTGAATAATGGTTTCATGGAAATACTGCTTGAAGAGAGAGAGTGATCCACTCAGGAAACAGCCTGTAGATCCTTCTGTTTGTGCCAGACTATTGCTTAACCTGACAGCTTTTGTCAAAAGATGCTGTTCAGCTTGAAACTCCTAGTAAAACTAAAAGCTAAACTATTTGCGACAGACCTGACTCGTCTCATTAATTACATCATTGACCCACTCAGATCCCTTGTCCTGCACACCTAAGTTTCAACACAATGTCTCAAATTATCTACTCTCTAGGGGATCGTAAGCAATCACAACAACATTTCATTAGGCCTCTCTTTGAAAACACATACATGGTTGGAACAAATGATGATCTACCCTGATACAATATCTTAATTTTACCTTTCGTAGACACAGAGTCTGTCTGTATATTATACCAGGACTTTAAAAAATATTCCTGCGACAGATATATATCGTAACCCAGGCTTTTAATGGCATTACTGCAACAGATATATATACTACAATTTATATTTTAAAATTCCTACTTTCATCACAGTACTTCATCTCTGTAAGTTGGTTTGACAATAGTCATGTTGTTATGCCATTCCAAGTTATTTAACAACAATGAAAGCAATGTACATTTTCATTGTGCTTTTAAAATAATGAAACATCCCAAAGTCTTAACAGGAGCATTATAAAACAATGTGTGACACAGAGCCACATGGAGATAGGTAAGCTTGCCAACTGGGATTAACTGTACTATATGAGATTTCATCTCATGACTTGCCCCCACTTTCCAGCCATTTGTCAGCCAACACATCCATCCTTGTGACGCACAGCCTTCCTACACCAATTGGAAAGCAAAAAGATCATGCACAAGGAACTTCTCTCTTCTAGCTCTTCTGTCAGCCTGCCTTTACCTGACTAAGTTTCACTTATGTACTAGTGAGACTCCTAGTGGTGAGTCGGAGAATTACAACACCACCATGATATCACTGCGGAGGAGGGCCGGGTGAAAAAAATGAAAACCGTTTATGGTCACAAGTAGGCTTCAATGAAGTTGCTGTGAAAAGCCCCTAGTCGCCACATTCCGGCGCCTGTCCGTGCTGCTGGCCTGCTTGGTCTGCTTTAAAAGCCAGCGATTTAGCCCAGAGTGCTAAACCAGCCCCTGTCTGGTTTAACCAGTTTAAGGTTGCCCTCTTTAAAAAAGAGGTGAAGTTCGGAGTACTGCACGCAGCCCGCCTCTGGGTGACTTTCCAGAAGCGTGCGTACTATTTCAGTATGCCATAAAAGGCAATGGAGTTCATGAGGGACAATGGACTTGGAGGAGAGTGAGGACATTGAACTTTGGAGGAGTTTGTGTGTGTGTTTGTTTTTTGAAACAAAATATCTCTCCGCAAGCGCGGGCCATGTCTTCTCCGGCACGCTCAATGTATGACCTTCAAACTGAAAGAGAACCTTGAGTTTCACCATCCCAAATATGGGAACTCTCCCTGCAATTGTGTGCGATCTTGTCCTGCATAAAGACTGACAGAGAGCATGTGAGCAAGAGGCTGCCAGAGCAGATGATAATGATCAACTCCTGTTTTCCAATCAGCCATTCTTCCGACTCTGTTGTTGAACTGTATGAGCAGGGATACACTTTGTGTTCAGCAGGAATGGTGATAACAAATGTTTCTCTTCTACTCTTCGCACCTGAAGTTTAAGCTCAGCGAGGGAACAACATTGAAAGCTGGTGCGTTGGTGCCATTCTTTTTGCTAGTTCACCTCAACTATATGAACCCAATTACTTTGCCATCCCGATTATTGTAAAGGGCATCAAGACTTCTCAGACTCTGGCAGATTCTGTGCTGATCAGATTGTCCGCTCCTGAGGTTTCATGCTGTATGATTTGGGATATTGGGCAGCATGGAAGCACAGTGATTAGACTGTTGCTTCATGGCGCCAGGGTCCCAGGTTCGATTCCCGGCTTGGGTCACTGTCTGTGTGGCGTCTGCATGTTCTCCCGTGTCTGCGTGGGTTTCCTACGGGTGCTCCGCTTTCCTCCCAGAAGTCCCGAAAGACGTGCTGTACATTCTGAACTCTCCCTCAGTGAACATGAACAGGTGCCGGAGTGTGGTGACTGTGGTAGTACCAGGTATTGTGGTACCGAAGAGGCTGATGACCATTGGTTGGACCCAGGAGTTTACCATTGGCTGTTGTTATGTAGCTCCGCCCTGACAGGCAGAGTATAAGAAATGGTGCCGTCACTTTCTGTACCGAAGCTGCTGGGGAACAAGTTCTAGTCGATTAAAGCCTTCAGTTATGAAATCACTTCGTCTTGAGTGTAATTGATTGTGCATCAATTTAATCCACTAGACTTAAGCTGGAAGGATGGATCTCCGAATCAAACCAGAGTGCCTTCAACTCAGCCCCCACGCAGAGAACTCGGCTGCAATATTTAAACACTGGCTGGCGTGCTTGAAAGGCTACCTCGAGACGGCCGGAGGCACCCCCTCAGAAGGACAGAAAATGCATCTCCTGCTCTCAAAGGTCAGCCCTGGGATCTACACCCTTATCGAGGAGGCGGAGAACTATGATGCCACGATCGAACTGTTAAAAGGACATTATATCCGCCCTGTAAATCAGGTCTACGCACGTCAGCTGCTTGCAACTAGGCGGCAAAGCCCCGGGGAATCATTGGAAGATTTCTACTGGGCCCTACTGGTGCTGGGCCGAAACTGTGGCTGCCCGCAAGTTTCGGGGAGCGAGCACACAGAACTTTTAATCAGGGATGCCTTCACAGGTATGAGCTCCTCAGAGATCCGCCGAAGACTCCTAGAAAAAGATACCCTGAGACTTAGAGAGGCACGGGACCTGGCAGGGTCCATGGACGTTGCCTACAAAAACGCACAGTCCTATGCGCCCGACTGCGTGGCACCCCGCAGTGGCAGCCCCACAGACTTTCCCCCGACCCCGCAGGCCTGCGCTACGAGACGGCCCGCTAACGCCGCCGGGCCCCGCTGTTTCTTCTGCGGGCAGGCGAATCATCCCCGCCCGCGCTGCCCGTCCCGCACAGCCGCCGGCAAAGGGTGCGGCAAGAAGGGCCACTTTGTGGGGGTCTGCCAGGCCTGTGCCGTGGCCGCGGTCTCCAGTGACTCTGGACTGCCGCGGCAACCCCCCCTTCAGGCCCCAACCGGCCAGCGCTCACCGCCACCACCCTATCCTAGGGCCACGTGCGACTCACGGGCGTGGCCATCTTGCCCCCCGGTCACCACGCTGGACGGGTGGGCGCCGCCATTTTGTCCATCGCCGCCACCATCTTGTTCACCCCGGACACCATGTGCGACCCATGGGTGACGCCATCTTGGAAGGGGCCCCAGGCCCCCAGCACGGCCGACTAGACGCTGCCCGATCAGAACTCGCAACTGCTTCATCCGGCCTCGGTGACACTGGACCAAAGTCGACCCCGGACACTCGCAACAGCTACAACGTTCTTCATCAACGGCCACGAGACGTCTTGCCTGATTGACTCTGGGAGCACGGAAAGCTTTGTTCACCCCGACATGGTAAGGTGCTGTTCACTTGTAACCCACCCTGTAAACCAAAGGATCTCCCTGGCCTCCGGGTCACACTCGGTGGAAATAAAGGAGTTCTGCCGAGCTAACCTCACTGTCCGAGGCAGGAAATTCGTCAATTTCCTTCTGTATGTCCTGTTGCACCTCTGCACGTCTACCTTCCTAGGGCTGGACTTCCAATGCCATTTGCAAAGCCCGACCTTTAAATTCGGCGGTCTATACTTCCCCTTACTGCCTGCGGCCTCGCGACCCTTAAGGTCGACCCGCCTTCCCTGTTTGCGAATCTCACCCCGGATTGCAAACCTGTCGCCACCAGGAGCAGGCGGTACAGTGCCCAGGACCGGACCTTCATCAGGTCAGAGGTCCAAAGGCTGCTGGGGGAAGGGGTCATCGAAGCGAGCAACAGTCCCTGGAGAGCTCAAGTAGTGGTGGTAAAGACCGGGGAGAAGCATAGGATGGTCATTGACTACAACCGGACCATCAACAGGTTTACGCAGCTGGACACGTACCCTCTCCCCCGTATAGCCGACCTGGTAAACAGGATCACACAATACAATCTCCACGGTGGATCTCAAGTTCGCCTACCACCAGCTACCCCTCTGTAATAGTGACCGCAAGTACACTGCCTTCGAAACAGATGGGCGGCTCTATCATTTTTTAAGAGTTCCCTTTGATGTCAGTAATGGCGTCTTGGTCTTCCAGTGAGAGATGGACCAAATGGTTGACCAGTACAGCTTATGCGCAACATTCCAGTATCTGGATAACGTCACCATCTGTGGCCATGACCAGCAGGACCACGACACCAACCTCTGCAAATTTCTCCAGACCGCGAGAATCCTTAACCTGACATACAATAAGGATAAATGCGTGTTTAGCACCGACCTTCTAGCCATTCTAGGCTACGTAGTGCGAAGTGGAGTTATAGGTCCCGACCCTGAGCGCATGCGTCCCTTATGGAGTTCCCCCTCCCTCACTGCCCCAAGGCCCTAAAGCGCTGCCTCGGATTTTTCAGCTATTACGCACAGTGGGTCCCTAACTACGCAGACAAAGCCCAACCCCTAATCCAGTCCACAACCTTCCCCCTGTTGACTGAGGCCCGCCAGGCCTTCAGCCGCATCAAAGCAGACATTGCAAAGACCACGATGTGCATCATGGACGAGTCCCTCCCCTTCCAGGTCGAGAGCGATGCGTCCGACGTAGCTCTGGCGGCCACCCTCAACCAAGTGGGCAGGCCCGTGGCTTTCTTCTCCCGTACACTCCATGCTTCCGAAACTTGCCGTTCCTCGGTCGAAAAAGAGGCACAAGCCATAGTAGAAGCTGTGAGACATTGGAGGCATTACCTGGTCGGCAGGAGATTCACTCTCCTCACGGACCAACGGTCGGTTGCCTTCATGTTCGATAATGCACAGCGGGGCAAGATTAAAAACGACAAGATCTTGCGGTGGAGGATCGAACTCTCCACCTTCAACGACGAGATCTTGTACCGTCCGGGGAAGCTGAACGAGCCTCCTGATGCCCTGTCCCGCGGCACTTGTGCCACTGCACAAGTGGACCGCCTCCGAGCCCTCCACGAGGACCTCTGCCACCCGGGGGTCACTCGTTTCTTCCACTTCATCAAGATCCGCAACCTGCCCTACTCCATCAAGGAGGTCAGGACAGTCACCAGGGACTGCCAAATCTGCGCAGAGTGCAAACCGCACTTCTACCGGCCAGAGAGGGCGCACCTGATAAAGGCTTTCCGTCCCTTTGAACGTCTCAGCATGGATTTCAAATCCATGACCGCAACACGTATTTCCTGAATGTGATTGACGAGTACTCCCGGTTCCCATTCGCCATCCCCTGCCCAGACATGACCACAACCACCGTCATCAAGGCCCTCCAGGGTATCTTTACACTGTTCGGTTTCCCCACGTACATACACAGTGATAGGGGGTTCTCCTTTATGAGCAACGAATTGTGTCAATTCCTGCTCAGCAAGGGCATCGCCTCGAGCAGGATGACCAGTTACAACCCCCGGGGAAACGGATAGGTGGAAAGGGAGAACGGAACGGTCTGGAAGACTGTTCTACTGGCCCTACAGTCCAGGAATCTCCCAGTCTCCCACTGGCAAGAAGTCCTCCCGATGGCCCTCCACGCTATCCGGTCGATGCTCTGTACAACCACAAATCAGACACCTCATGAACGTTTTCTCCAGGAAGTCCTCCTCCTGGACCTTGCTCCCAACCTGGCTAGCGACACCCGGACCCATCCTGCTTCGGAAGCACATGCAGGTGCACAAATTGGACCCGTTGGTCGAGAGGGTCCACCTGCTGCACGCTAACCCCCAGTATGCCTAAGTGGCGTTCCCTGACGGCCGGCAAGATACAGTCTCCCTTCGGGATCTGGCGCCGCCGGAAGCCCATGCGCACCCGAACCATTATCCCCCCCCCCCCCCCCCCCCACCACCACCCCCGCCCCCCCAGCAGTGGGAGGGGTCAGTACTCCCGCCGCTCCTGCCTAGGCCCGCCCACCCACCGACGCCCCCTACAGGCGAACCCCCCCCGTGTCAACCGTTTGCCGCAACAGCTCCGCGTAGGGGTGACGAAGCTGCCAGGGAGGCCGAAACCACACTCCCAGAGTCGCAACCACCGGGACTCCCACCAGAATCACTACCGAAGCCCAGACGCACCAGAAGGGTGACCAGGCCACCCGATCGACTGATTGCTTCGCTGTGACTTTAACTGTGAACGAACACTTTGTAAATATCCTTTAGAGCACGGTACCTCCATACCTGATCATACCATGTTAAAGGCGATTATTACGACTGGCCACCACCCCGCCGGACTCTTTTTTAACAGGGGGTGAATGTGGTAGTACCAGGTATTGTGGTACCTAAGAGGCTGATGACCATTGGTTGGACCCAGGAGTTTACCATTGGCTGTTGTTACGTAGCTCCGCCCTGACAGGCGGAGTATTAGAAATGGTGCCATCCCAGCAGCCTTCACTCTCTGTACCGAAGCTGCTGGGGAACAAGATCTAGTAGATTAAAGCCTTCGGTTATGAAATCACTTCGTCTTGAGTGTAATTGATCGTGCATCAGTGACTCGGGGATTTTTGCAGTAACTTCATTGCAGTGTTGCCTACTTGTGACACTAATAAAGATTATTAAAGATTATTAGAATCATAGAATCCCTACAGTGCAGAAGGAGGCCATTCGGCTCATTAACTCTGCACCAACACTCCGAGAGAGCACCTATCTAGGCAAGGTCCCCCGCCCTATCCCCTAATCTCACCTAACTGTTGGACATTAAGGGCAATTTAGCATGGCCAAGCCACCTAATCTGCACATCTTTGGATTGTGGGAGAAAACCAGAGCACCCGGAGGAAACTCACACAGACAGTGAACCAAGACCGGGATTGAACTCGGGTCCCTGGCGCTGTGAGGCAGCAGTGATAACCATTGTTTCTTCCTCCTTCTCCCAGCTACTGTTACTGCTGTTCCTCATGGATTCTGCCTCTGTCCCAGACATTCTTCCTCCAATATCGCTGCCTACTGGCATTGACCCAGCCCGCAAAAATGCTTGCCAGCTGAGGAGAATACATGTAGTGAGTTCCCATTGAAGGTGGAGTCCAGCGCCTAGCCCTGCACTAGTAAAGAGTCGGAGCTCCATGTGGTTCCCCTGCCACACATCCTCAGATTTACCCCAAAGGTGAGTCTCTAATGGCTAGCGTTTGAAATATTCATTATCATCATCATGTTAACACTAGAGTGTATCTTACTGTTGTTGACAAGTGTGAGGTGAGCATTAAAGTATACCGTAAGTATCTTTCTTTAAACCCATCACAAGCATCATATGAATCAGGAGCAAGAGTAGGCCACTCGTCCCCTCAAGCCTGCTCAGCCATTCAATAAGATCACGGCTGACCTGATTGTAACCTCCCGCCTACCCCCATAACCTTTCATCCTCTTGCTTACCAAGAATCAACAGCAACAAATAAATATCTCACCCCAAATATTAATATCAGCCCAGAATTTGTATTTAATGCCTTAGAGTGTATCAAGACAAATTGAACCATTTTATTCTTTAAGTGTTTGAAATCCATGACTTGCACCTCATAGTTGTCACTTGTAAACCCTTACCTCCAGCTCAGGTAGACCTCAGGTATTGAGGTTTTGGAGTATTGTAGGTTCACAATAATGAAAGATTCTGTTGTGGATGCTGGCTCATTTCGAATATATTCATCACCAACACCAGAAACAACTCTCTCCCAAACTCCCGATCCTCACAGGACAAACTATCGAACAAGAAATCTAACAGCTTCCGCAGGCTTGATAGAGGTGTTCAAAATCATGAGGGGGCTTGGCAGAATAGATAGGGAGAAACTATTCCTGTCAGTAAAAAGATTGAGAATAAGAGAGCACCGATATAAAGTGATTTGCAAAAGAAGCAAATGTGTGAGAAAAAACTTTTTCACGCAGCAAGTGGTTCGGGTCAGGAATGCACTGCCTGGAAGTGTGGTGCAGGCAGGTTCGATTGGGGCATTTATGAGGACATTTGATGATTATTTGATTAGAAACAATGTGCAGGGGTACAGGGAAAAGGCAGGAAGATGGCATTAAGTTCTGACGCTCATTTGGAGAGTCGGTGCAGACACAATGGAGTGAATGGCCTCCTCTGGCGCCATAACAATTCCGTGAATCTGTGTGAGCTGTGTGTCCAATCAGTAATGCTCCTGCCTCTGACTTTGCAAGATGTGCTTTAAAATCCCACTCTAACAGTAACTCAAACACAGTTAATCCAGGTTAACACTTCAGTGGAGTACTGAGAGAGTGCTGCACTGTTCAATGTGCTGTCTTTTGGACAATTCATTCGATTGAAGTCCCATTTTATAGACTCATCTGCCCAAGTTGTGCTTCCGCTCATCTCCACTCATACAATGCCAAAACATATTTTTCAGTCCTATTTTGTCTCGTTCTCCCCTGTGGGAACCTTTATTCAAAGGGCTTTTGTTCACTGCTACTTCCTTTATCAATAATACCATCTAACATCAGGGGAGTCCTTTTAAATTATCGACAATACTCAATTCCTGATTGTTCTCAACTGAGGTTTGGATGATTCGTAGTCCTTGATACTCTTTGATAATCTATATCCTAGAATTAGTTAATTGTTTACATTGCCATGGTTTCTGTCACTCTTTAACATTGCACTTCAGGACACTTCCGGTGGCGGCTATGGAGGAGTAAGTCGCACATTTGATGGCTCCCGCTCGGGTCGGACTTTTGGACCTTTCCCCCGTTTTTCGACCGGACTTGAATTGTAAAACGGATGTTAGTGGCAATTGTTCACTGAATTCCCAATTCGGTGCATGGAGAGAAGGACTAGAAATGTTTGTAAGGGCAGAAACAAAATGATAGAGAAGGCTTGGGCTGTAGCTGCAACAGAAGACAGCATGGCGGAGGTTTGGAGCTCTGGTTTGTCAACCCAGCTGTCTATGGAGCAGCTGATGCCAGTCATTCAGGAAGGCTTTGCTACGCAGAAACGGGACTGCTTGGACCCGATGAAAGAGTCGATTAAGTGGTTGGAGCATAGATTTGACGCCCAGGATCGGGCGATCCAGAAGGTGGAGAAGGGGCTGGCTGAGCAGGAGGAACATCAGACTGCGGTGGAGCTGGAGGTGGGGATGCTGAGGGACCAGCAGAAGAAGCTCCTGAAGAAAGTGGAGGACCTAGAAAATAGGTCCCACCGGCAGAACCTAAGAATCGTCGGGCTCCCGGAGGGTTCCGAAGGAACGGCCGCTGGGGCATACATCGCAGACATGTTTATGAAGCTGCTGGGGGATGGGACATTCTACTGGCTCTTGGAGGTTGATAGGGCTCACAGAGCACTCGTGAGGAAGCCGCGAATGTGAGACCCCGCCCCCCCCCCCCCCCCCCCCCCCCCCCAGGGGCAATGGTGGTGGGATTCTACAGGTTCTCGCATAAGGAGCGCATTCTGCAGTGGGCCAAGCAGACACGGAGCTTGTGGGACAATAGCATCCTGCGGGTTTACCAAGACCTGAGTGTGGAGGTGGCCAGGAGGAGAGCAGGCTTCAGTCAGATCAGGGCGATCCTTTTTAAGAAAAAGGTGAAGTTTTGACTGTTGTACCCAGCCCGTCTCTGGGTCACTCATGAGGATCAGCACTTCTACTTCGGGTCGCCTGAGGACACGTTGGACTTTGCGAAAAAGAAAGGGCTGATGATGGATTGAGAACTTTTGAACTTGGCTGCAACGTTTAATGCTTTTGTTTTTTCTTTTTGTTTCTTTGTTTTTGGTAAAAAGTTTCTCGTTTTTCATTTCATGGAAGATGTTTGTGATGCCTTTTGCATTGATTTGGAACCAGCGGTACAGCTGAGTGAGTTAATGTTTTCATTTGCACTGTTGGGGATGGAGGTATGCTTGTTTTGAACTTGGTGTTTTTCTGTTGGGCAATTGTGTGGGGATTGTTTGATGTTGGAGTTTGTTTGTATGAGTGGGGAGGAGGGTGGGGAGGGAACAATAGGTGGGAAAACATCTGGCGCCGGGGATGGGGGCCACCAAGCTAGCTGGGCGAGCTAGCTCTCAGAAGCGCAGTGGGGGGTGTGCATATGTTTGGTTTAGTAAAGGGGTTAGGTTACAGGGTGTTGTTACTGGGGTGGGAGGGGGGGTGAATGTTCTGCTGACGAGGGAGGGACTTGGGCTGAGGGACAGAGAGGAGGTTGGGGGCGGGGACTGCTTGGGGATGGACCGGTGGAGGCGCGGTGCACGGGCTGGAGGCGGGCCTAAAAAAAGGGATGGCTGATCAGCGGAGAGGTGGGGGGCAATGAGCCCCCAACTAGGCTGATCACCTGGAATGTTCAAGGGTTAAATGGGTCGGTCAAATGGGCACATGTGTTCGCGCATCTTGGGGACTGAAGGTGGACATGGTAATGTTGCAGGAGACGCACCTTAGAGTAACGGACCAGGTTAGACTGAGGAAAGGCTGGGTCAGTTAGGTCTTTCACTCGGGACTAGATTCAAAGACTAGAGGGGTCGCGATCCTGATCAATAAGCGGGTGGTGTTTGAGGCGGGTAGAGTAGTCTCGGACGTGGGAGGTCGGTACATTATGGTCAGTGCAAAACTAGAGGGGGTGCAGGTGGTATTAGTAAATGTGTATGTGCCAAATTGGGATGATGTGGAGTTTATAAAGAGGATGCTGGGGAAGATGCTGGACCTGGACTCGCACAAGTTGGTCATGGGAGGGGACTTCAACACAGTTATGGACCCTGGCTTGGACCGGTCAAGCTCGAAAACGGGCAGGGCGCCTGCACCAGCAATGGCAAAGGAACTAAGAGGGTTCATGGAGCTGATGGGGGGAGGGGGGGTGCGCGGGGGTGGATCCATGGAGATTTGGGCAGCCGAGGGTTCTACTCACACGTGCATAAAGTGTATTCCCGGATTTATTTCTTT
The DNA here is from genome assembly GCF_047496885.1 of Scyliorhinus torazame. Lineage (NCBI taxonomy): Eukaryota > Metazoa > Chordata > Chondrichthyes > Carcharhiniformes > Scyliorhinidae > Scyliorhinus > Scyliorhinus torazame. Next base: position 86,171,321 of record NC_092727.1, read on the forward strand.
ATTTAGAGCAGGGCCTTGCTGGCTGGGGTGGTGGACACGGGGTACTCGGTGATCACAATCTCAGACCATGCTCCACACTGGATTGACCTGCAGGTTAGTAAAGACAGTAACCAGCTCCCGCACTGGAGGTTGGAAGTGGAACTTTTGGCGGATGAAGGGGTGTGCGAGCGGCTGAGGAAATGTATTCAGAGCTACTGCCTTGATATAGATTATCATAGATTATCATAGAATTTACAGAGCAGAAGGAGGCCATTCGGCCCAACGAGTCTGCACCGGCTCTTCGAAAGAGCACCCTACCCAAGGTCAACACCTCCACCCTAACCCATAACCCAGTAACCCCACCCAACACTAAGGGCAATTTTGAACACTAAGGGCAATTTATCATAGCCAATCCACCTAACCTGCACATCTTTGGACTGTGGGAGGAAACCGGAGCACCCAGAGGAAACCCACGCACACACGGGGAGGATGTGCAGACTCCACACAGACAGTGACCCAAGCCGGAATCGAACCTGGGACCCTGGAGCTGTGAAGCAATTGTGCTATCCACAATGCTACCGTGCTGCCCCATATGCACTCATGCATATAATGAGATACAGACAAGCAGTGACAGACACACAGTACAGCCAATCAACACACAGGACAGAACACAACCAATCACCAGGCAGTACACTAGAGGGTGGTTTCCCACTATAAAACATAGGAGGCATCAGCACTCCGCCTCTTTCCACTGGTGACAACTGTAGTGACAGTCAGGGTGTATATATCAGTTCGCACCTTCTACACGTAGCTCAGAGCTAGCCTGGTCTAGTTAGTTATAGTTAGCACACTTAGATTAGTAGAGTGTCAACCCACAGCGAACTGTGTGCACTGCTCAGCAAGTTCAATAAAGCGTATTGAACTTACATCAAAGTTTGGATTCTACTTTCAAGTATAACTGCATCCAGTTGCAGTTCATGTTACCCCAGGGTGAATAACACGACATGGTACCAGTAGTCCACTTTATCTAAGTGGTTTACCTCAAGTGATTCCGTGACGACCAGCAAGTGCCTTCCAGCGGCATGGTGAAGATCCAGGCCCCTCCACAGCTACGGATCTCCGGCAATCTCGGCACCAACTGGCAGATCTTCAGGCAGAGGTTCCTTCTCTACATTGAGGCCTCAGGCCTCAAGGATGCGTCCGATGCCAGAAAAATTGCGCTGCTCCTATCAACTGCGGGGGACCAAGCCATCCAGATTTTGAACTCACTTTTACCGACGACGAGGACAAGACCAAATTCAAGACCGTTTTAGCAAAGTTTGACAGTCACTGTGAAGTCGAAACAAATGAGAGCTTTGAGCGCTATATCTTCCAGCAACGCCTTCAGGGTAAGGATGAACCTTTCCAATCCTTTCTAACTCATCTCCGTATATTAGCACTGAAGTTGGAAATGGTTCAGAAGGGCACTTGGCACAGAAGATGGCTGTCTGACACACAAGATGGAAACACAGAGAATAAAGCAGACATAACTGATGCCTGGAGTCCAGCGGGTTGCCAGTAGGACAGATAGGAACAGATCCAGGACAAAGGGAGCCAGACAGGAAGATTAAGAAATACATAAATGCGGGACACCACTTGAATAAAGCTGACTTCAGCCAAGGTGTACACAATGATATGCTAATACGAATGTCTTGGGCCATTTCCTGAAACAAAGGGACAATCGATACTGCTTTCCTGCTGCTGCCTGTAACCTGTAAAACCTCTTTGACTGTGGCCATGTGTAAATGGCAAAACGCTTACAAATAGCGATGTACAATCTATAAAATGTTTAAAGATAACAAGGTGATAATTGTTTTGTATCTGGGCTGATTGTGAACCCAAAGTATAAAATGAATGACTGCCATTCAAACCGGGAGAAAGGCTGGCTACTGTACCGTGGGGCACGTACGCTTTCTCCCGAAGCTTCGTGTAACAATAAAACTGCACTTATTTAAACACAGCAAGTCTGACCCTTGAAGTGGTTGATTTTTCCCACAACAAGCACAGTCTTGCAATTATGGTGACACCGCTGATTCCATCATCAGGGATCAGATCATGTTTGGGGTGCACTCCGATTCTTTGCAGGAGCAACTCCTCAAAATTAAACAAATGACTCTGCCAGTCGCAATCGAGACGTGTAAAGTGCATGAACAGGCGAGAAATCAATACTCCCGTTTCAAAGCGGCAAACATGAACAACTTGCCTCCCACGAGGCAGAGAGTGTACAGGCCATCGCCCGGATGCAGTGCCTCAGTATTGATGAAGGCGGCCATTTCGCGTGCTTTTCCCGGGTCTCCACGCATGCGCAACACGAACGGGAGAACAAAGCGACCGAAGACCAAACTGCGCAGGTGTGAACGTTGGCTGACCGTATTGCACATGTGCGACGATGTACGGGCTTAACAACGTCAACGTTCATGACCGGCCCGAACTGCGGCACCGCCCACTTAAAGCGGCAATGCCCTGCAAAAGGCAGGCAATGTTTAAATTGTGGGAAGCCTGGACATTATGCAGCCTTGTGCAGGTCTGCACCACCGGTCAAAGGCCAGCGATCCCATTTCCAACGCAAGCGCGTTCGATGTGTACAGCAAGGTCTACTGGATTCTGATCCTGGAAGCACTATGAATCCAGAGGACGACTGCCTGGAGTCTCCATATCGTGTGGGCATCATCACTACATGTTAATGTGCCTCCTCAAATTCAGCAAGATGCCTATCTATCCTCAATGTGGATTCTGCGGACGAATGGTGTGCTGTCATACATGTAAATCAATGCAGCATCCAGTTCAAGCTGGACACTGGTGCTTCTGCCAATCTCATCTCTCAAGCTGATTTTGACCGCATTAAAAAGCAACCCAAAATTCTTCCGCCAGCCTGCCAGCTCCTCGATTATAATGGCAATGCCATAACTGCACTAGGATCTTGTCATTTATTCGTCTCCAACAAGACCATCAATGCAATTCGAAATCGTCAAGCCTGATAAGGCATCCCTGCTCGGTGCCCATGTATGCAAGCTACTCAACTTCGTACAGCGAGTCCATGCCATGTCTTCTTCCAATGTGGATCTTCAAGCTGTCATTGATGACATCCTTGCGCAAATCCCAGATGTGTTTAGTGGAATGGGCACTCTGCCGTACTGCTACAAGATCCTACTCAGGCCTGATGACACGCCTGTAATCCATGCACCATGCCGGGTGCCGGCTCCTATGAAGGAATGTTTAAAGGCACAACTACAGGAGCTCCAAGACCAGGGAATCATCTCCAATGTGACGGAACCGACTGACTGGGTCAGCTCGATGATCTGTGTGAAGAAGCCCTCAGGAGAGTTGTGGATATGCATAGATCCCAAAGATCTTAACCAGAACATAATGCGGGAACACTACCCAATCCCGAAGCAGGAGGAACTGACCAGTGAGATGGCACACACCAAATACTTCACGAAGCTAGATGCATCGCGTGGTTTCTGGCAGATACAACTGGATGAGTCCAGCAGGAAGCTCTGCACGTTCAACGCACCATTTGGCAGGTACTGTTATAACTGTATGCCGTTCGGCATTGTTTCAGCCTCTGAAATCTTCCACAGGATCATGGAGCAAATGATGGAGGGTATTGAGGGCGTGCGTGTAATCATATGGTCCACGACCCCCGAGGAACACATATCTCGTCTCAAACAAGTCTTTCGATGTGTCCATGCAAACGGCCACAAGCTGAACAAGGCCAAGTGCTCCTTTGGCATGTCATCCATCAAGTTCTTAGGTGACCAGATATCATCGGACAAAGTCAAGGGCATTAATGCCATGAAGACCCCGGAAGACAAAAAGGCGGTACTACACTTCCTCGGAATGGTGAACTTTTGGGGAAAATTCATTCCCAACCTGGCCTCACGCATCACGGCTCTCAGGCATCTGGTGAAAAAGTCCACTGCATTCCAGTGGCTACCCACACATCAAGCAGAGTGGCTCGAGTTAAAGGCAAAGCTCACCACTGCTCCGGTACTAGTGTTTTTGACCCGGACTGGGAAACAAAAATCTCCACGGACGCAAGCCAGGACGGCATTGGTGCGGTGCTCCTCCAGAAGGATGACTCCTCGTCCTGGGCTCCAGTTGCTTATGCGTCAAGGGTCATGACTCCTACTGAACAGAGGTATGCCCAGATCGAAAATGAGTGCCTGGGCCTCCTAACTGGCATTGTAAAGTTCCATGACTACGTCTACTGTCTACCAACCTTCACAGTGGAGACTGACCACAGACCCTTGGTCCATATCATTCATAAGGACTTGAATGACATGACGCCCAGGCTTCAGCGCATTCTCCTTCGACTCCGAAGGTACGATTTTGAGTTAGTATACACGCCAGGCAAGGAGCTGATAATTGCGGATGCCCAGTCCCGCTCCATCACCTCGCCCTGTGAACAGGTTGACTTCATCCGCCAGATTGAGGCACAGGTGCAGCTGTGTGCCAGCAACCTTCCGGCCTCAGATGAAAGAGTGATCAGCATTCGTGAAGAGACTGCCAAAGACCCTCTTCTGCAGAGTGTAATGCACCACCTTGCAAATGGCTGTCAAAAAGGGCAATGCCCTCAGTTCTTTAATGTGAAGGACGTCCTGACAATCGTTGAGGGGATCCTCCTCAAGCTAGATCGTATCGTTATTCCTCACAGTCTGCAGAGCTTAGTGCTCAAACAAATCCACGAGGGACACCTCGGTGTCGAAATGTGTGGGCGCAGGGCCCAGCAGGCTGTCTATTGGCCTGGCATCAACCAGGACATATCCAACATGGTCCTCAATTGTGCGACTTGCCAGCGTTTCCAGCCTGCTCAGGAAAAAGAAACACTCCAGCAACACAAGATCGTGACCTCTCCTTGGTCCAAGGTGGGAATCAACCTTTTTCACGCCAATGGGCGTGACTATGTGCTCATCATATACTTCGCAAATTACCCAGAAGTTGTGAAGCTGTCAGACCTCACATCAAGGACAGTCATCAAGGCCTGCAAGGAGACATTTTCCAGGCATGGTATTCCATTCACTGTCATGAGTGACAATGGTCCCTGCTTCCACAGCCAAGAGTGGTCCAATTTCGCCAAGTCGTACCAGTTCAAACACATTACCTCAAGCCCACACTACCCGCAGTCCAACGGGAAGGTCGAGAAAGGGGTCGATATGGTGAAGCAACTGCTCTGCAAGGCTGTGTACTCTGCTTCTGACTTCCACCTTGCGCTGCTGGCATACAGAGCAACCCCTCTGTCCACCGGTATGTCTCTGGCTCAACTCCTCATGAATAGAGACCTGCGGACGACTGTTCCAGCCATACACTTACCAGCCTTGGATCACCTCCCAGTGCTGCAAAAGGTGCAGCAACTCAGGAACCGGCAAAAGCTGACGTACGATGCCCATGCTATCGATTTGCCTGTGCTCTCTCCGGAAGATGCTGTTCGGATCAAGCTGCCTGATGGAGGCTGGTCAGCTCCAGCTGTTGTTGTTCGACAGGCTGCTCCCAGATCGTTTGTAGTTCGTATGGCTGATGGCTCCATTGTCAGGCGCAACAGAAGAGCACTGCGCAAGCTTGCCTGCCCACCACCAAATCTTATTTTTCCAGATGTTGTTATGCCTCCTCCGGACACCTCGCACCATGAGGCCACCAATCTGGCAGCAATCCCACCTGTCAAGGCGCCGTCGTCCCCACTTCCACCTCTCAGGTGGTCGACAAGGATCAGACGCCAGCCCCAAAGATTGGACCTATAGACATTTATCTTGTAAATTCTGTTCTGTATCTGCACGCTAGACACCTCTCATGTATATATTCATCCACTCGGCATTTAATGTAAATAGTTATACATGTACATACAGTCGCATATGCTCCAAGCAACCGACAATTTTTTTTTTAAAGTGAGGACGTCATAATATGCACTCATGCACATAATGAGATACAGACAGGCAGTGACAAGCACTCAGTACAGCCAATCAACACACAGGACAGAACACAACCAATCACCAGGCGGAACACTAGTGGGTGGTTTCCCACTGTGAAACACACGAGGAATCAGCACTCTTTCCACTGGTGACAACTGTAGTGACAGTCAGGGTGTATATATCAGTCAGCACCTTCTACACGTGGCTCAGAGCTAGTCTGGTCTAATTAGTTATAGTCAGCACACTTAGATTAGTAGAGTGTAAAACCCACAGCAAACTGTGTGCACTGCTTAACAAGTTCAATAAAGCGTATTGAACTTACATCAAAGTTTGGTGTCTACTGTCAAGTACAACTGCATCCAGTTGCAGTCCGTGTTACCCTAGGTGAATAACATGACAAGCTACCTGCAGGTCAATGACACGGGGGAAATTTCAGCAGCGGTGGTGTGGGAAGCACTGAAGGCAGTGGTCAGGGGGGAGCTGATCTTGATCCGAGCCCATAGGGAGAAGATGGACATGGCAGAGATGGACTGACTGGTAAAGGAGATACTACAGATTGATAGGAGGTATGCGGAGACCCCAGAGGCAGGGCTTTTAATGAAGCGGCGGAGGTTACAGGCGGAGTTTAGCTTGCTGACCACAGGGAGGGTGGTGGAGCAGCTGAGAAAGGTACCGGAAGTGCTCTATGAACATGGCGAAAAGGCCAGCAGAATGCTTGCACAGCAGCTTAGGAAGAGGGAGGCAGCTAGGGAGATCGAGGAAAGTAAAGGACGGAGGTGGGAACCTGGTTGGTGATTCAGTAGGGGTGAATAAGGCGTTTAGGGATTTCTACAGCAGGCTGTATAGGTCGGAGCCCCCTACGGGGCCGGAGGGGATGAGGCACTTCTTGGAGGGGCTGAATTTCCCAAAGGTGGATGGGGAGCGGGTAGAAGGGCTGGGGGCCCCAATCGGGCTGGAAGAGATAGTGGAGGGCTTGAAGGCCTTGCAGGCGGGTAAGGCCCCGGGTCCGGACGGGTACCCAGTGGAGTTTTACAAAACGTTCTTGGGGTTATTGGGGCCAGTGTTGTTGAGGATGTTCAATGAGGCAAGGGAAAGAGGGGTGTTGCCCCCGACAATATCACAAGCAACGATTTCGCTGATTCTTAAGCGGGACAAGTACCCGGAGCTGTGTGGGTCCTACAGGCTGATCTCCCTGTTGAATGTAGATGCCAAGTTGCTGGCCAAAATTTTGTCCTCCAGGATCGAGGATTGTGTTCCGGAGGTTATTGGGTAGGACCAGACGGGGTTTGTTAAGGGCAGGCAGTTGGTGGCCAATGTAAGAAAGCTGTTAAATGTGATCATGAAGGTAGGGAGGTGGAGGTAGGGATCGCAATGGTGCAGAAAAGGCTTTTGATCGGGTAGAATGGGACTATCTGTGGGAGATACAGGAATGGTTCGGATTCGGGCTGGGCTTTATTGACTGGGTCAGGTTACTGTATCAGCCTCCTGCGGCAAGTGTACGGACAAATAGGACAACATCGGACTATTTTAGACTGCACCGGGGGACGAGACAGGGAAGCCCCCTCTCCCCACTGTTGTTTGCACTGGCTATAGAGCCGTTGGCAATTGCTCTGAGAGCCTCGAGGGGCTGGAGAGAACTGGTCCGGGGGGGGGTTGGAGCACAGGGTTTCACTCGAGCGGCTGACCTGCTTCTGTACGTTTTGGACCCAATGTAGGGGATGGAAGAAATCATGATGACTCGAGGGGAATTTGGCCGGTTTTCGGGGTATAAGCTTAATATGGGAAAGAGTGAGATGTTTGTGGTCCAGGTGAGGGGACAGGAGAGGCGACTGGAAGAGCTGCCGTTTAGGTTAGTAGAGGGAAGCTTTAGGTACCTCGGCATCCAAGTGGCGCGGGACTGAGACTGGCTACATAAGTTGAATCTGGCTCAGCTGGTGGACCAAATGAAGGCTGGTTTTCGGAGATGGGACGTGCTTCCGTTGTCTCGGGCTGGGAGGGTGCAAACGGTGAAGATGACGGTCCTCCCGAGATTCCTATTTGTATTTCAGTGTCTCTCCATCTTTATTCCGTGGTCCTTTTTTAAGTGGGTCAACAGAGTGATCACAGGCTTCCTCTGGGTGGGCAAGACCCTGCGAGTAAGGAAGGTAATGCTTGAGCGGAGTCGGGGGGAGGATGGGCTGACGCTGCCAAATTTTAGCAACTATTACTGGGCGGCTAATATAGCCATGACCAGGAAGTGGGTGGTGGGGGAGGGGTCGGCATGGGTGCGTATGGAGGCGTCTTCATGTAAGGACACCAATTTGTGGGTGTTGGTAACTGCGCCTCTGCCATTCCTGCTGGCACGGTACTCCACCAGTCAAGTGATGGTGGCGTCCCTGAGAGTTTGGGGCCAGTGGAGGCGGCATGTGGGAGCAGTGGGATCATCGGTTTGGGACCCAACCTATGATAATCACTGGTTTGCCCTGAGGAATATGGACGGGGGATTCCGGTTATGGCGGGGAGCAGGGATTGAGAGGATGGGGGATATGTTCATGGAGGGGAGCTTTCCGTGTATGAGGGCATTGGAGGAAAGTTTGGGTTAGCAAGGTGAAACAAATTCTGGTATCTGCAGGTGCGGGACTTCCTTCGTAAACAGATGTAAACCTTCCCGCTCCGACCGCTAAGGGTAGTTTCCAGAGGGTAGATAGGAGAAGGGAGAGTCTCAGACATTGATCAGGAGCTTCTGGGGCCGGAGGAGATGTAGACTGAGGAGCTGAAGCGCAAGTGGGAGGAGGAGCTGGGAGGTGAGATAGAGGATGGTCTATGGGCAGACGTGTTGAGTAGAGTCAACACGTCTGCAACAGATGCCAGGCTCAGCCTGGTACAATTTAAGGTTGTTCACCGGGCTCACATGACAGTGGCCCGGATGAGCAGATTCTTTGGGGTGGAGGACAGGTGCGCAAAATGTGCGGGAGGACCGGCGAACCATGTCCACATGTTCTGGACAAGTCCAAAGCTTAGGGGATTTTGGTAGGGGTTTGTGGACGTCATGTCCGCGGTGTTAAAAACAAGGGTGGCGCTGAGTCCAGAGGTGACGATTTTCGGGGTGTGAGAAGACCCGGGAATCCAGGAGGAGAAAGGGGCAGACGTTCTGGCCGTTGCTTCTCTGGTAGCCCGGAGATGGATACTATTAACTTGGAGGAAATCAAAGCCCCCGAAGGAGGAGACATGGCTGTCGGACATGGCTAGCTTTCTCTGTTTGGAGAAAATCAAGTTCGTCTTGAGAGGATCACTGTTAGGATTCGCACGGAGGTTGCAACCGTTCGTCGACTTCTTTGCGGGAAATTAATCATCAGCAGACCGGGGGGGGGGGGGGGGGGGAGTAATTTAGATTAGAGTAGGGGGTCAATAAGGGTGGGACCTGTACGAGAGGTAAATAGCTTTTGCACCATGTTTGTGGTTTCATGTATATTGTTTATTTTGTTGTTACTAACCCAAAAATACCTCAATAAAATGTTTATTAAAATAAAACATTGCACTTCACACATCATCACACTCAGCCACTCACATGAGTAGTGCTATATTGAATCTGCAAGTAAAACATGAAACCTCTTGAGTACACACATGCTTCTTGTGTTGCACTTACGCCCGGTAATGCGTTCCTCATTCCTTCAAATCTGCATTTCTGTCATGGTTAAACTTTCTGTTCATTATACTTCTTGAACCAGTCTGCTGACATTGCACTGTTGCTCTGACACATTCTGCTTGCTTCTCCATGATCATTGGTACTGCTGCCCACGGTATTGCCCAAGATGGAGTGGAAAGCGCCAAGCCTGCCCGCCGGCAAGATAGAGAGATGAGTGTTGACGGGGAAACCAGAAGAATTTTACTTCACATTTCTGCCATTTTACATGACCATCCTGAACAGACAGGTTCTAGCAGATCTAAAAGATCTGCAGATGTGTGACAGGTAGAATCCTAAATGGCTGCATCACAGCTTGGTATGGCAATTGCTTGGTCCAAGATCGCAAGAAACTGCAGAGTGTGGTGAACTCAGCTGAGCACTTCACACAAGCTTGCCACCCCCACATTGATTCTGTCTACACCTCCCGCTGCCTCAGGAAGGCAGATCGCATTATCAGGGATCCCTCCCACCCAGGCATTGACTTCTTCCAGACCCTTCCATCAGGCAGAAGATACAAAAGTCTAAAGACCCGCACATCCAGATATAGGAACAGCTTCTTCCCCACAGCTACAAGACTCCTCAACGATTCCCCTTCAGACTGATCTGTTCCCTGTAAGAACACTATTCATGATGCCCTATGCTGCTCTTGCTCATGTATTTACTTTGTTTGGCCCCTTGTTCCGCACTGTAACCAATCACTGTTTGTCAATGTACCATTTGTCAATGTACTCTGTTGATAATTCTCTTTGTCTACTGTGTGCATACTGTGTACGTTCCCTCGGCCGCAGAAAGATACTTTTCACTGTACTTCAGTACATGTGACAATAAATCAAATCAATCAATCAATCAAAAGATGGCACCTCCGACAATGCACTGTTCACCTCCTTCACCATTGCATTGAAGTGTCAGCCAAGATTGAGCTCATAATGAGGTATGACCTCACAAGCTTTCTGACTTGGAGATGAGAACGATGCCACTGAACCAAACGAAAGGGAGTTTCAGAGTACGGCAGCCAGGAGGTCTATTCTATGGCAGAGCTCCGGCCTCTCACAGTAGATGGCAGTCAGAGACAATGTCAGCTGTAGTCTTCACTTTCACCCTGTAATAGGTGGCAGCAGACTGACTGGGGCCAATAACTGAAAAGCCAGTCTTCTGCCTGCCGGTGACCGGAGGCCAGTCTTACTTCCCTCTCTCCTCCTCCTGAGTGAAATGTAAGAAAAACGGACAACTATGGGCAGGCGGGGAAGCTGGCAGTTTTAAACCTGGACAGGGAGATTGGTTGGGGAGGAATTGTCAGAACCCAGCCACAACTCTGTTCATCTGAGATTTGGGAAAACAGATAAAACATTAAAGTTAGTGAGTCAGGAGGGTCAAGGAGTCAAGAAGTTGAGCATTCAGGTATGACAAATAGAAATTATCCTTTCAACTAAAAGAATGCATTCTTGTGAGCACTACTTGGTTAGGTGGCCGAGAAGTAGCAATGTGGCCTCTGGCTAGAATATTCCTGTAATTTACATGTTAGATTTTTAATAATTGATTTTAGTGGGAGTAGCTATATGACCACATATCAAATTACCCATATACTGTACCTCAGAATATAATTTCTCTCAAATAAATCTATCTAACTTGCATTTATCTTCATCAATGGTATCTGCTTCTGCAACCTCCCTCAGAAGCTTCCCCTGTACTCTTCCAACACTGCAATATCCATTTTGTACTGCAGCAATCAGAACTGCATACAATATTCTATGTGCGGCTGCACCAATGATTTATAACTTGACAGATTACCTCACTATTTCTGCTCAATATTGACCTTTTAATACATCCTGACATCTGATTTGTTTTGCTCACTGACAGTGAAGAGTTGCCTTCAATTTATTGTCAATCAAGGGACACAGATCTCTAGTTGCCCTTGAGAAGGTGGTGGTGAGCTGCCTTGTAGCGCCCCTATGGTCCCTGATGTGAAGGTATACCCACCGTGCTGTTTGGGAGGGAATTCCAGGATTTTGACCCAGTGACAGTAAAGGAATGGCAATATATTTCTAAGTCAGGATGGTGAGTGATTTGGAGGAGAACTCCAGGTGGTGATGATCCCATGTATCTGCTGCCCTTGTCCATCTAGATGGCAGTGAATGTGGGGTTGGAAGGTGCTGCCTAAGGAACCTTGGTGAGTTTCTACGGTGCATTTTGTAGATGGTACACACAGCTGTCATTGTGCGTTGGTGGTGTAGGGATTGAAAGTTTGCGGAAGGGGTGCTAATCAAGTGGGCTGCTTTGTCCTGGATGGTGTCAAGCTCCTTGAGTGCTGTTGGAGCTGCACTCATCCACGCAAGTGGGAATATTCCATCACACTCCTGACTTGTGCCTTGTACCTGATGGGCAGGTTTTGGGGAGCCACGTGTGTTACTCAGTGCAGGATTCCCAGCCTCTGACCTTCTCTAGTAGTCACTATATCTCTGGTGGTCCAGTTCAGTTTCTGGCCAATGATAGCCCCTAGGATATTGATAGTCGGGAATTCTGCAAGGGTAATGCCATTGAATATCAAGGGGAAATGGTTAGATTCTTGATGGAGATGGTCATTGCCTGGCACTTGTGTGGCGCAGATCATAGAATCATAGAATCATAGAATTTACAGTGCAGAAGGAGGGCATTCAGCCAATCGAGTCTGCACCAGCCCTTTTGAAGAGCACCCTACCTAAGCCCACACCTCCACCCTATCCCCATAACCCAGAAACCCCACCTGACCTTTTGGGCAATTTAGCATGGCGAATCCACCTAACCTGCACATCTTTGGGCTGTGGGAGGAAACCACAGCACCCAGAGGAAACCCACGCAGACACGGGGAAAACGTGCAGACTCCACACAGACAAGTCGAGAATCGAACTTGGGACCCTGGAGCTGTGAAGCAACTGTGCTAACCACTATGCTACGTGCCCCCTTATATTTTTCAAGATATTGAGAATCCTTATATGCAAGTAACGAACCCTCTGTTAAGAATGCCTTCCCTCACCTCCAGGCTATGAGTTACAACTTTCAGCTAATAGATTTTGAGCGATATGGAACCATTCTCAAGTGGTGCTTTAAAATAAGCAAATGCTATTTGATCATGATCTTTCGGATGTGATTTATATCCCTTAAGTGATCTGCTAACTCACGATTAATGTGAGTTTAACTCTTTAATATGTTAGCTCCTGATAATACAACACAGCTGGCACATTCTTTTCAGTGTTTCTTATTTTCATAAAGTTCTAAAACATGATTGTGTCACCTTGGCTCAGTATGTCAGCAACACTCAATCAGAAGGTTGTGCTTTTGAGCCCTACAGTTAGGACATGGCACTCTGATGTGCCCCTGAGGGATTGCTGCATTATTAGAGGTGCCAACTTTTAGATGAGACATTAAATAAAGATCTTGGGCGTCATTCTCCGACCCCCCGCCGGGTCGGAGAATGGCCGTTGGCCGCCATGAATCCCGCCCTCGCCCCCGCCGAAGTCTCCGGTACCGGAGATTGGGCAGGGGCGGGAATCGGGCCGCGCCGGTTGGCGGGACCCCCCGCTGGATTCTCCGGCCCGAATGGGCCGAAGTCCCGCCCAGAAATTGCCTGTCCCGCCGGTGTAAATCAAACGTGGTATTTACCGGCGGGACCAGGCGGCGTGGGCGGGCTCCGGGGTCCTGGGGGGGGCGCGGGGCGATCTGACCCCGGGGGGTGCCCCCACGGTCGCCTGGCCCGTGATCGGGGCCCACCGATCCGCGGGCGGGCCTATGCTGTGGGGGCACTCTTTCCCTTCCGCCTCCGCCACGGCCTCCACCGTGGCGGAGGCGGAAGAGACTCTCCCCACTGCGCATGCGCGGGAAACTGACAGCGGCCGCTGACGCTCCCGCGCATGCACCTGGAAACTGACAGCGGCCGCTGACGCTCCCGCGCATGCGCCGCATTTCCGCGCCAGCTGGCGGGGCAACAAACACCATTTCCGCCAGCTGGCGGGGCGGAAACCCCTCCGGCGTCGGCCTAGCCCCTCAATGTTGGGGCTCAGCCCCCAAAGATGCGGAGCATTCCGGACCTTTGGGCCGGCGCGATGCCCGTCTGATTGGCGCCGTCTTTGGCGCCAGTCGGCGGACATTGCGCCGTTGGGGGAGAATTTTGCTCCTTGTTATGGATTCTCCAGTCGCCGACACCAAAATCGTATTCAGCAATCGGCCGGAGAATCAAAGTTCCCAACTAAATCGGGTGCGGTGCCACTTTTGCAATGCTCCGCCCCCTCCAAAGCGCCGCGCGACGTATCAACAGCCTCAGGACATTGCCTGAACCCCGGCCCCTGATGCTCCACCCCCAACCGGCCGAGTTGCCGACGGCGTCGGTTTCTCATGGTCTCACCCGTTAGGAACTCGGCATAGCAGCAGCCAACTCAGTCCAAACATAGTTGGGGGAGGGTCGATCCACGGGCAGGGGAGACTTTATCAGGGCCTGGGGGCACTGTTGGGGTGTGGTCCGGGGCACGTGAGCCGGCCAAAGGGGGGGGCACTATTTTGCAGGCAGGGTCCGTGAGCGGCCGGCGCCGTGTTGCACGGCGCAGCCACTGCGTGCCACTGCCGTGCGCATGCGCAGCCACGGTCCCGCCAATTCTCCGGCCCGTATGGACAGCTAGAGCGGGGTGCTCTACGCTGCTGGTGTGCTAGCCCCCAGCTACACGGAGGATTGGTGGTCGTTTTGCACCAAGTTTTCACGCGGAAAACACCACCGTTCCCACGCCGGCGTGAGGACATAGTCTCACAATTGGAGTATCCAGCCCCTTGACTGAGATTCTCCATTACGAACCGCCCACTGCCGCTACCAACTAGAATGGAGAATTTGGCACTTAACCAAGTCTCCCATTCACTGCAGGGGGACCAGAGAATTCGCCGGTGTGAACAAACGGAGAATTCATGGATAAGATAAAGACCAGGGTCGGAGAATCGCCGGGGGCTGGCGTGAATCCCGCCCCCACCGGTTGCCGAATTCTCCAGCACCGGAGATTCGACGGCAGCGGGAATCGCGCCACGTCGGTTGGCAGGCCCCCCCCCCCCCCCCCCCCGGCGATTCTCCGGCCCGGATGGGTCGAAGTTCCGCTGCTTGAATGCCTGTCCCGCCGGCGTGGATTAAACCACTTCTCTTACCGGCGAGACAAGGTGGCGCGGGCGGGCTCCGGGGTCCTTCGGGGGGCGCGGGGCGATCTGGCCCCGGGGGGTGCCCCCACGGTGGCCTGGCCCACGATCGGGGCCCACCGATCCGCGGGCGGGTCTGTGCCGTCGGGGCACTCTTTTCCTTCCGCCTTCGCCATGGTCTCCACCACGGAGGAGGCGGAAGAGACCCCCTCCACTGCGCATGCGCAGGAATGCCGTCAGCGGCCGCTAACGTTCCCGCGCATGCGCCGCCCGGCAATGTCATATCCGCGCCAGCTGGCGGGGCACCAAAGGCCTTTCCCGCCAGCTGGCAGGGCAGAAATCAGTCCGGCGCGGGCCTAGCCCCTCAAGGTCAGGGCTCGGCCACTCAAGATGTGGAAAATTCCGCACCTTTGGGGCGGCGCGATGCCGGACTGATTTGCGCCGTTTTTGGCGCTGGTCGGTGGACACCACGCCGATTACGGAGAATTGCGCCCCCAGTGACATTGTTCAAAGAGGAGCAGGGATTGCATCAGTGTTTTTTTTTAAATTTGTTTTTATTCAAAATTTTTCAATAATTTTTACAAACCACTACAAAAAGAAAAACAACGAAACGAAAACATAGCAATAAAACAAAAAATAACTTAACCATTTAACAATTTAACCAAGCAAGGTGCAGTATCTGGCCTTTACAAATGAAAACCATCCACCGCCCAAACCCCCCACCCCCCCTCTGGTTTGCTGCTCTGCTGACCTCCACCTAATGTTCTGCGAGAACGTCAAGGAACGGTTGCCACCGCCTGGAGAACCCCTGCAAGGACCCTCGCAAGGCAAACTTCATCCTCTCCAACCTGAGAAATCCCGCCATGTCACTGACCCAAGCCTCTAAAGCTTGAAACCCCCAAGCTTGGGGGTTTCACCTCCCTCCACATTAACAAGAGCCTTCTCCGGGCTACTAAGGAGGCAAAGGCTAGAACTCCGGCCTCTTTCGACTCCTGCACTCCCGGATCGTCTATATGTCAAATATCGCTATCCCCCAGCTCAGTTTTACCCGAGTATCCAAGACCTTGGACATAGCCTTTGCGATCCTTTCCAAAATTCCGTAAGTGCCGGGCATGCCCAGAACATATGGGCGTGGTTCGCTGGCTCCCTGAGCACCTCACACACCTGTCCTCTACCCCAAAGAACTTACTCATTCTCGCCACTGTCATATGCGCCACCCGGTGCACCACATTAACTGAATCAGGCTAAGCCTGGCGCAAGATGAGGAGGAATTGACCCCGCCCAGGGCGTCAGGCCACAGGCCCTCATCCAGCTTCTCACCCAGCTCCTCCTCCCACTTGCCCTTCAGCTCCTCCACCGAGGCTTCCTCCGCCTCCTGCAGCTCCTGATATATTTCTGATATCTTGCCATCCCCTACCCACACGCCCGAGACCACCCTATCCTGTATCCTCCGGGCAGGCAGCAGCGGGAATTCCCCCACCTGCTTTTTCACAAACGCCCGAACCTGCAAGCACCTAAAGGTTTTCCCCGGGGGTAGCCAAATTTCTCCTCCAGCGCCCTCAGACTAGCAAAAGTCCCATCAATGAACAAGTCCCCCATCCTTTTGATACCCGCCCTGGGCCAACCTAGAAACCCCCCGTCTATTCTACCCGGAACGAACCTGTGATTGTTCCGTATCGGGGCCCAGACTGAAGCTCTTGCCTCCCCTCTGTGCCATCTCCACTGCCCCCAGATCCTCAATGTCGCAGCCACCACTGGGCTTGTGGTATACCGCGTCGGCGGAAGCGGCAACGGTGCCGTTATCAGTGCCCCCAAGCTAGTATCTTTACTAGACGCTGCCTCCAACCGCCTCCACGCCACCCCCTCTCCCTCCATTACCCATTTCCAAAAAATGGATATATTTGCTGCCCAGTAACAGCTGCAAAGGTTCAACGCCCTCCACTGACTGCACTCCAAGAAGAGTCTCTAAACACGCGGGGTCCTGTTTGCCCACACAAATCCCGTAATAATCATATTTACCCGCTTCAAAAAGGACTTGGGGATGAGAATGGGAATGCACTGGAAGACGAACAAGAACCTGGGGAGGACCGTCATCTTTACGAACTGCACCCTTCCCGCCAGGGAAAGCGGCAGCATGTCCCACCTCTTAAAGTCCTCCTCCATCTGATCCACCAACCGCGCTAAATTGAGCTTGTGCAGGACCCCCCAGCTCTTAGCCACCTGAATGCCCAAGTAGCGAAAGCTCCTCGCCACCATCTTAAGCGGTAGCTCTCCCAGTCTCTTTTCCTGGCCCCTCGCATGTATCACAAAAAGCTCGCTTTTTCCAACATTCAGCTTAAAGCCTGAAGTCTCCAAAATCCCTAAGAATCTGCATGACCTCCCCAACCCCTCCACGGATCCGCAATGTACAGGAGCAGGTCATCCGCATACAGTGAAACACGATGCTCCTCCCTCCCCCGAACCAACCCCCTCCAGTTTCTGCACTCCCTCAACGCCATGGCCAGCGGCTCAATCACCAGGGCAAACAGCAGGGGGGACAGGGGGCACCCCTGCCTCGTCCCTCGATGTAATCTAAAGTACCCCAACCGCAGCTGATTCGTCGACACACTCGCTACAGGGACCTGATACAATAATTTGACCCACCCTATAAATTCCTCTCCAAACCCAAATCTGCCTCACACTTCCCACAGGTACTCCCACTCCACCCGCTCAAAGGCTTTCTCCGCGTCTATTGCCACCACCACTTCTGCATCCCCCCCTTCCGAGGGCATCATGATCACATTCAGGAGCCTCCGCACATTCGCATTCAACTGCCTGCCCTTCACAAACCCAGTCTGATCCTCATTGATCACTCCCAGGACACAGTCCTCAATCCTAGTGGCCAAAATCTTGGCCAACAGCTTGGCATCCACATTAAGGAGCAAAATCGGCCTATAGGAGCCACATTGCAACGGGTCCTTATCACGCTTGAGGATAAGCGAGACCAGAGCCTGCGACATCGTCGGGGGAAGGGTTCCCTTTTCCTTAGCCTCATTGAAAGTCCTCAACAACAGCAGACCCAGCAGCTCCGAGAATTTCCTATAAAACTCTACGGGATACCCATCCGGTCCCGGGGCCTTGCCCACCTGCATACTCCCTAACCCCTTAACCAGTTCCTCCATCTCAATCGGGGCCCCCAATCCCTCTACTCGCCCCTCCTCCACCTGTGGAAACCTCAGTTGGTCCAGGAACTGCCTCATCTCCTCCCCTCCCTCCGGGGGTTCTGACTCGTACAATTTGCCATAAAAGTCCTTGAAGACCTCGTTAATCCTAGCAGAGCTCAGCACCGTGTTACCCCCCCCTATCTCTCATCCCCCCAATCTCCCTGGCCACCTCTCTCTTCCGCAGCTGATGCGCCAGCATTCTACTTGCCTCCTCCCCATGCTCATACACTGCTACCTGTACCTTCCTCAACTGGGCCTCAGCCTTCCCCGTGGTAAGCAAGTCAAACTCCGCCTACAGGCTCCGGCACTCCTTCAACAACTCCTCCTCGGGGGATTCCGCATACCTCCTGTCCACCCTAAGTATCTCCCCCAACAATCTCTCCCTCTCCATCCTATCTCTCTTCTCTCTGTGGGCCCTGACTGAAATTAGCTCCCCTCTGACAACTGCCTTCAGTGCCTCCCAGACCACACTCACCAAAACCTCCCCATTATCATTGGTCTGCACATAGCTTTGGATACACCTCCGAACCCGCCCACAGACTTCCCCGTCTGGCAGTAGTCCCACGGCGATTCTCAACAGAGGGAGTTGGCCTCTCTCCTCCCCCAGCCCCAGCTCCACCCAGTGCGGGGCATTGTCTGAGATCGCAATGGCCGAATACTCCACCCCCTCCACTCTCAGGATTAGCGCCCTACTTACCACGAAAAAATCAATCCGCGAGTACGCCTTGTACACATGAGAGAAGAAGGAAAACTCCTTCGCCCTTGGCCTGGCAAATTGCCACGGATCTACTCCCCCCATCTGGTCCATGAACCCCCTCAGGACCATGGCCGTTGCTGGCCTCTTACCTGATCTCGACCTGGACCGATCCAATGCCGGGTCCAGGACCGTGTTAAAGTCCCCCCCCCCCCACATTACCAAACTGCATGACTCCAGATCCGGAATCCTACTCAACATCCGCTTCATGAACCCTGCATCACCAGTTCGGAGCATACACATTCACTAGCACCACCCGGGCCCCCTGTAGCCTGCCACTCACCATAACATATCGACCCCCTTTATCCGCCACAATACCCTCCGCCTCAAATGCCACCTGACCAAAATTGCGACCCCCCCTGTTCTTTGCATCCAACCCTGAGTGAAAAACCTGCCCCACCCATCCCTTCCTCAGCCTGGTTTGTTCCGCGATCTTCAGGTGCGTTTCCTGTAGCACGGCTATGTCTGCCTTTAGCCCCTTTAAATGCGAAAACACCCGGGCCCTCTTGACCGGCCCACTCAGGCCTCTCATGTTACACGTGACCAGCCTGGGCGGGGGACTACCACCCCCCCCCCCCCCCCCCCCCCCGCCCCGCCGACTAGCCATCTCCTTTTTTAGGCCAGCCACGTGCCCGCGCCTCCCGCACCCTCCAGCCCCCCAGGTGGAGGCTCCCCGCCCCCATTCTCTCCTTTAACCTCGATTCCCCCTCAGTCAGCACAGCAGCATCCTAGCCTCCCCCAACCCCCCCCCCTCCAGTCAAGCATCCGCTTAACCCCCCACCCACCCCCCATTGCACTCCCGTAAGTCAGCTGACTCACGCTGACCCCGGCCTCTCCCGCCTCCACCTCCAATCCCCCTGTGGGTTCCCCTTACAAATCTCCAACCCCCCACCTAAGTGGGATAGAGGGAGTCCCCCCCCTACACCCCGTGTGAACAGAGAAAGAAAAACAAAACAAAGTATCGTACACTCAAACCCCCAGCTTCAAGTGCCACCCCCACCATTTCACGGGTAAACTGCCCTCTCTGTCTGGGCCGGCCCCACCTCCTCTGACGCAGCTCTTCCCAACTGCGACCTCGCCCAAAGCCTCGAGGGCCCAGGGCAAAGGGGCCACAAAAACACAAGAAAGTATGGGGGAAACCCCAACATAACACCGCCCCCTAACCCCCTCCAACAACCCCCACAACATACTACAGTCCATTAACTCGAGTCCAGCTTCTCATTCTTGATGTAAGTCCACGCCTCGTCGGGCGTGTCGAAATAGTGGTGCCGGTCCTGGTATGTGACCCACAGCCTCGCCGGTTGTAACAGCCCGAACTTCACCCCCTTTCTGTGGAGGACCGCCTTGGCCCGATTGAATCCCGCACGCTTCTTGGCCAGCTCTGCACTCCAGTCCTGATAAATACGGATCTCGGTGTTCTCCCACCTCCTGCTCCGCTCCTTCTTCGCCCAGCGCAGGACACACTCCTTGTCGGTGAAGCGGTGGAACCGTACTACCATAGCTCTCGGCGGCTCGTTCACCCTCGGCCTCCTTGCCAGGACTCTGTATGCCCCATCCAGCTCCAGGGGCTGCAGAAAAGCCATCCATCAGCGTCCATCAGCGTACCCAGCATCGTGGTCACATACGCCCCAGCATCCGACCCCTCCATGCCTTCAGGGAGACCCAGAATCCGCAGGTTCTGCCTCCTTGACCTATTCTCCAGGTCCTCCAGCTTCTCCTGCCATTTTTGTGCAACGCCTCGTGCGCCTCCACTCTAACCGTCAGGCCCAGAATCTCGTCCTCATTATCAGAGGCCTTCTGCTGCACCTCCTTGATCACCGTCCCCTGCATCTTCTGGGTCCCCACCAACCTTTCAATCGATGCCTTCATAGGGGCCAACATCTCCACCTTTTAATCCGCAAAGCACTTTCTTAAAAACTCCTGCTGCTCCACTGGGCCCACGCTGCCTGATCCCCGCCAGTCGCCATCTTGCTTCTTCGCACCCGTTTTCCTCTCTTCTCCAAAGCCGCTTTTTTAACCGCCCCACTCCTGGTCCACTCCATACAGCGCTGGGGGACCCTCACTGTTTCCTTCCCACACCGGGAATCGTCGGCAAAGTGCCGCTGGAGCTCCTTAAAAGGGCCCAAAAGTCCGTTATCGGCGGGAGCAGCCGACCGTGCGACCTACCTATGCATAGCCGCAACCGGAAGTTGTTAAGAGACAGATTGACTCATTGTTTGTCACACTGCAGTTTGTGGGATGTAACTGATTGAGACGTCGCCTCACACATTACCTACTTTTCAACAGTCATTTGGGCCAATTTAAAATTTTGGGTCAACTGTCCAGCATAGTAAACCAGCTAATCAGCATAACCACAGTGAAGATGTCAGGTTTAGTATGGCCCATAGAAGTAATTGAACCTACTGTGCAGAAGGAGGCCATGCGGCCCATCGAGTCTGCACCTGCCCTTGGAAAGAGCTCTCTACTCAAGCCCATGCCTCCATCCTATCCCCGTAATTCAGCAATACCACCTAAACGTTTGGACACTAAGGGCAATTTAAAATGGCCAATCCACTAAACCTGCACATCTTTGGACTGTGGAAGGTTACCAGAGCACACAGAGGAAACCCACACAGACACGGGGAGAAAATGCAGACTCCGCACAGACAGTGACACAAGCCGGGAATCGAACCTGGGACCCTGGAGCTGTGAGGCAGCAGTGCTAACCACTGTGCCACCGTGTTGCCCATAATTATCTTTGTGATACCCAGAGGAGCAACATTCAAAACTTACCCTGGCTGTGTGTTTCTTTGACTCCGACCTCAGTGAAACAAATCAGAGCGAATACACTACACGATCCAACATTCTCACCTAAAATGGCAATCACGGTCATTAGACCCAAATTTACATGTAAAAAGGCATTATTGACTGAGCCAGGCAGAGTTTTCGGTGCCCCATATTGTTACAATGTGCCATTACGGGATAGCAGCATGACATCAGTAGAAGGGAAGTGTGTCCTGCAACCTAGTCTTTGGGCGGGATTCTCCGACCCCCCCGCTTGTACTGTACAGGTACAGTACAATCCCAGTTGTTGACCCATTCACTACAACAACAAACCTGGCAAGATATGTGGAAGTTGCGGACCTCTGTATGCCCAGCTTTATACCGATTTAGTACACCATGTGTGGCAGAAAGGACCATTAGCAGGGGCAGTAAAAAAGAGCAAAGACTGATCCAAACAGGCCGTACACAATGGGTATCTTTCAAGTAATAAGAATGACCATCCAGTGTTCCATCAGAAACACATCTGTGAGGCAACTGACAAACCAGAAAATGATGATGATGTGCCTAAACCGGGTTTAGCTCAGTGGGTTACCAGCTGGTTTGTGATGCAGAACATGGCCACGCAGCGCAGGTCCAATTCCTGTACCAGCTGAGAATCCTGAACAGGTGCCAGAATTGTGGTGACTAGGGGCTTTTCACAGTAACTTCATTGCAGTGTTAATGCAAGCCTACTTGTGACAATAAAAAATGTTATGATTATGAAATGAAGAAGCATAAATGCCATCACGCCATTCAAATTGTTTGCCAAGATTCGGATTACCTGCCCTAAGGAAGTCGATAACTCTTTGTTAATGGCCAAGAATGATACAGAGATAAGTGTCAACATGCCACTAATAATAATCATCATTATTGTCGCAAGTAGGCTGACATTATCACTGCAATGAAGTTACTGTGAACTAGAAACAATCCATGTAATATTCAGACATCACAAGCAAGATCAACCTCCGAAACTATTCCAATAACCTCAGTTCATGATCCATCACCAGTCTGAATGAATTAACCCACAATGTGTTTTCTCGATCCCTCATGAGTGACTTTGATTTGGAGGAAAACGTAACTGGTCTGATTAGTAAGTTTGCAGACGACACAAAGGTTGGTGGAATTGCGGATAGCGATGAGGACTGTCAGAGGATACAGCAGGATTTAGATTGTTTGGAGACTTGGGCGGAGAGATGGCAGATGGAGTTTAATCCGGACAAATGTGAGGTAATGCATTTTGGAAGGTCTAATGCAGGTAGGGAATACACAGTGAATGGTAGAACCCTCAAGAGTATTGAAAGTCAGAGAGATCTAGGAGTACAGGTCCACAGGTCACTGAAAGGGGCAACACAGGTGGAGAAGGTAGTCAAGAAGGCATACGGCATGCTTGCCTTCATTGGCCGGGGCATTGAGTATAAGAATTCGCAAGTCATGTTGCAGCTGTATAGAACCTTAGTTAGGCCACACTTGGAGTATAGTGTTCAATTCTGGTCGCCACACTACCAGAAGGATGTGGAGGCTTTAGAGAGGGTGCAGAAGAGATTTACCAGAATGTTGCCTGGTATGGAGGGCATTAGCTATGAGGAGCGGTTGAATAAACTCGGTTTGTTCTCACTGGAACGAAGGAGGTTGAGGGGCGACCTGATAGAGGTCTACAAAATTATGAGGGGCATAGACAGAGTGGATAGTCAGAGGCTTTTCCCCGGGGTAGAGGGGTCAATTACTAGGGGGCATAGGTTTAAGGTGAGAGGGGCAAGGTTTAGAGTAGATGTACGAGGCAAGTTTTTTACACAGAGGGTAGTGGGTGCCTGGAACTCGCTACCGGAGGAGGTGGTGGAAGCAGGGACGATAGTGACATTTAAGGGGCATCTTGACAAATACATGAATAGGATGGGAATAGACGGATACGGACCCAGGAAGTGTAGAAGATTGTAGTTTAGTCGGGCAGCATGGTCGGCACGGGCTTGGAGGGCCGAAGGGCCTGTTCCTGTGCTATACATTTCTTTGTTCTTTGTTCTTTGTTTGACTGGTCCCAATGGTTAGTACAACAACCAGCCCATTAACAGCAGAGAAAAGGCAAGATGATCATCTCCATTGCACTTTGACACTGAAGCCTTTATAACTTTACAATGTATTTTTTTAAGCTGTTACATTACTTTGTATGCAAAGTTAAAGAACAGCAGCTATGTATGCAGCCCCATTTTTTGGCATGGATGTGTTGTGAGTCTGGGCAAGCCTCCTTTGCTCCAGTTCACCACTTTGTCCAGCACACATTAACAGATTTGAATGGAGGGGAATATGCTCATTTCCACCCATCCCTTTGACCATGATACCACAGTCTGATGGTGAGACTAGCAGGCTTAAGCCTTGCCAGTAACATCAACCAGTCCACCCAGCATCTGGCCAATGTGTAGTGTGCCTGGCCTCTTATAAGTTTTGAAGTAGGACCCGCAGCACATTTCCCAGCACCAGCCCCTCTCAGAGAGATCGATTATCTTTTATTTTGTGATGTATTTTATTACAAACATGTATCAAAACAGGTTACAGCAAATAAATACCCTAGGAAACATACTTCCCAGAAATCAACTATACAGTCTGTATAGACTTTTTCCCTTTTTCACCCCCCCCCCCCCACCCCCCCGCTCCGCTCAGCCACCGCCCCCCCCCCCCTCCCTGCCCCGCCCCGGAATGAACAGCACCTCAAACACGGTCACAAACATCCCCCACCTTTTCTCAAACGCCCCTGCAGAGCCCCTTAACTCATACTTTATCTTCTACAACCGCAGGAAGTCATACAGGTCACCCAAACGAGCTGCTACACCTGGTCGTGATGCCAACCGAAACTCCAGTAAAATAGCCGCCGTGCAATCAGAGAGGCGAAGGCCACGACATCGCCCTTCCTCCTTTCCATGAGCTCGGCTTCTCTGAAACCCCAAATATCGCCACCAAAGGGTCCGGTCCACCTCCTCCTCCACTACCCTGGCTAAGACAGCGAACACTGCTGCCCAGAATCTCTCCAATTTTTCACAATCCCAAAACATGTGCGCGTGATTTGCTAGCCCCCAGAGAGATCGATTATCATTAGGAAAGTGGAAAATTAGAATTATTTTTCTTCTCTTTGACCAGCCTTATCCCATCCTCCTTTTGGCACTGGGTGAGTGCCAAGACTAGTAGGCAGACGACCCAGTCCTGGAACAGTCCAACTGGAACTCCTGGCTCTGTTTGATTATTGAACAATCGCCGTAAACAACCTCAATTGATCAAAAGACATTTCCTTGAAGCTTTGCTGGCAGATTAAAACATTTCTGTCCTCAGGCAAAAAGGCCACTGGTAAAAATGTTTCACAAATACAAAAGTAAACATGTTTGGCAATTAAAAACCACGGCAACAGACTATGATAAATTGAAGCCTTTTACTCTCGAGCTCCATTTGTAAATCAACGTGAACTTCCTCCTCATGACATTTAAAATACCATTGAATGATTTATATGTCTCCCTCCTTTTCACAGGGGACTTCTTTAGAGGTTGCTCGCATTCCTAGTTTAAAAATCAAATGCTAAGCTGTTTGTCTTGATCTTTACTCCCATCAATCAATAAGAAAACAACCATTCACCATTCATGATTAAATTGGGTAGTGTGTGCACATAATTCCATCATTTTATTCAACCGTACAATCAATGTGTAGACAGAACACTGATGCATCATTACATTTCCCTGAAGTGTAGCTTTGGGATACTGATGTAACAGACATTTCAAATGAATTAAAATGCGTGAATGTACATCAGCCAACATAATCCAAACCTGAAAGTAAGATTCCGATATATCACCGCATCTTTGAGAATAGTCTCAGTTCAATTAATTAACTTTGCAGTAAGGG
The DNA here is from genome assembly GCF_047496885.1 of Scyliorhinus torazame. Classification (NCBI taxonomy): domain Eukaryota; kingdom Metazoa; phylum Chordata; class Chondrichthyes; order Carcharhiniformes; family Scyliorhinidae; genus Scyliorhinus; species Scyliorhinus torazame. The sequence continues at coordinate 86,196,686 of NC_092727.1, forward strand.
TACAATGGCAAACACAGCAGCCATTTTGCACACATTGGGATCCCATTAGTAGAAATGAGTTGGAAGACCAGGGGTTAATAATAACTTATCGTCACAAATAGGCTTCAATGAAGTTATTGTGAAAAGCCCCTAGTCACCACATTCCGCCGCCTGTTCAGGGAGGCCAGTACAGGAATTGAACCCGCGCTTCTGGCATTGTTCTGCATTACAAGCCAGCTGTTTAGCCTACTGTGCTAAACCAGTCCCTGTTACTTGAGGGAGCAATGTCAGTCAAAATGGCAAGAGAACATGAGAGGAAATTAGAAGGTGGGGGGGGGGGAGGGGAGATATAAATTTATATTGCAGATCACATCTTTAACTAGGCTGGAGGTAGTCAGGCATGTGGGGTGGCAGATGTTGACTGCTCGAAATTCACTTTCCGTTCTATCACTGTTATCACTGGACAGTGGAGGAGCGGGGGGGGGGCACGGTGGAGTGGAGGGGGTAAAATAATCAGATGACTTCAGATAGCAGGCCCACCAATCTGATACTGTTTAACAAGACTTTCCCTGTTGATTAAATATCGTAGCATTGAGCTGAAGCCAAATCATTCGATCATTTCTTTTGCCAGTTTTACCCCTTAGTCTTATTAATACATTCACTGATGCCATGAGCATCAGTGATCCCAGCTGCCGCAAGCAAAATATATAGATTTCCAGAAGCAGGTGGCTTGGATTTAAGACAAGTAAATAGACAATCCAGATAGAATTTCTTAGACAATGGGGCAGTTGGCATATGGAACAAACCATTAGTATGAGTGCTTGCATTAAAACAATTTCAAGAAGAGACATGCTATGGACACTTGAGAATGTTGAAGGTAATTTTGAGTTCAGCTGACAGTGGAAAATGGCCAAGACCAGATGTTGTTCATTTTACATTTCCCTCTACTTTAATTTCCTATAATTACAGTTGAAATAAAATCGAGAGAGATTTGTTACATGAAGCTGATTGAATATCGCTATTTTAAAAGTCAATGTCAAATTTAGACCCTTTATGTCTATCTATCAATGATGTGTTGGGCAAGTGTGTGACACAGTGAGTTGGATACCAGACTTCACCCGTGGAAAATGGAATCTCAGATGAATGCACTCCTCTATCTTCTGGTTGCCAGGGTCCTATGAGAAAAGAATTTTCAACACAATTTAGCAATCTAATAGAGGCAGACCACAGGAAGAAATGCACATTTATAACTTTGCAGTGCAACAAGAACAAGGGGCGAAATTCTCCGGAAACGGCGCTATGTCCCCCGACTGGCGCCCAGAACGGCGCAAATCAGTCGGGCATCGCGCCGCCCAAAAGGTGCAGAATGCTCCGCATCTTTGGGGGCCGAGCCCCAACCTTAAGGGGCTAGGCCGCGCCGGACGAATTTCCGCCTCACCAGCTGGCGGAAAAGGCCTTTGTTCCCCGCCAGCTGGCGCAGAAATGACATCTCCGGGCGGCGCATGCGCGGGAGCGTTAGCGATCGCAGACGGCATTCCCGCGCATGCGCAGTGGACGGAGTTTCTTCCGCCTCCTCCATGATGGAGACCGTGGCGAAGGCGGAAGGAAAAGAGTGCCTCCACGGCACAGGCCCACCCGCGGATCGGTGGGCCCCGATCGCGGGCCAGGCCACCGTGGGGGGCACCCCCCGGGGCCAGATCGCCCCGCTCCCCCCCCAGGACCCCTGAGCCCGCCCACATCGTCTTGTCCCGCCGGTAAGGTAGGTGGTTTAATCTACGCCGGCGGGACAGGCATTTTAGCGGCGGGATTTCGGCCCATCCGGGCCGGAGAATCGCGGGGGGTGGCCCGCCAACCGGCGCGCCGCGATTCCTGCCCCCGCCGAATATCCGGTGGTGGAGAATTCGGCAACCGGCGGGGGCGGGATTCACGCCAGCCCCCGGCGATTTTCCGACCCGGCGGGTGGTCGGAGAATCTCGCCCAAGGTACCTTTCAAATAATTGAACGCTGCCATTTCATCACGCACACTCTATCACAGTGCTTCCCTTTTTATTTCTTACACTTCCTCTCCCACCTTCCTGCCTCTGTACTAGCTTAAAACTGGTCCCATCTCTAACCTGGGACCTCTAACTGTTGACGTGAAAGACTCTGGCCTAAATCTTAAGGTCCCACCTGCCGCGAGAAGGGCCGCAGGCAGGATGGAGAATTAGATGGACAAGCAAAAGGCCTGTTCTCCTCAGGTGGGAATCTTCCGTTCCCTATCTCTCTCCACATATGCTGTCGGACTGGCTGACTATTTCCAATATTTTCTGTTTTCATTCCAGGAAGGATGCTGTGGAAAGAAATGTTGCACTAAAAGAAGGGACATAATTTACATTTGCATAGTGCCTGCCACTACCTCACAATATCGCACTTCAAAGCCAAGTGCATTTCTGAAGTGTGGTTCCTGTCATAGTGCAAGGAAACACAGCAGCCATTTTGTGTGTGGCAAACTCCCACTAAAACAGCAAACTGGAGTGGAACTTGACGGACCCTCCCAGGAATAGGCTGGCAGGTGGAGGAGCCTGAAATTGAAGTGCCAGTGGTAGTGCCACTGTTTATCTGCCTTCTCTGCTATCTTACCAGCTGGGGGAAGGCCTGTCTATCCTCAATTGTTGCCCTTAAGTGGAAAATTAATAGACTTCCTCCCACTACCACACCCGGTGCCCAATGGATGCCAACGTCTCCCCTTCTGATTCCCACCCCCTCACCCTCCTGAACACATCTTCCCCATGCAACCCCACACCAACCCCCTGTTGCTGGTGCTACTGCTGGCACTCGAGAGCTGGCAGCTATTTGATTGGCTGCCAGTTTTTTTGGAGGCAAGCCCAGATGGGGCAAAAGCAAATTACTGCGGATGCTGGAATCTGAAACTAAAGAGAAAATGCTGGAAAATCTCAGCAGGTCTGGCAGCTTCTGTAGGGAGAGAAAAGAGCTAACGTTTCGAGTCCGGTGACTCTTTGTCAAAGTTAACAGACAGAGAAAGTGGGAAATATTTATACTGTGGAATGAGAATGAAAGATGAGTCATAGCCACAGAAACTAAGGGAAATCGGGTGCTAATGTCTTGATCTGGGCCACTTAACGGCCCAATGAATATTGCGTCACGGCTGGGTGACCCGGTCAAACAGAGGTAGACCTACCCCTGACCCTTCCACCAGGGAGCAGCAATGTCACCACCTCCAAATAAAATTGCAGTTGTGGTAATAACCAGTAGAGTGTGCTCATCTGAATCAAGGGCTGGACAATGCAGTTGGAGAAAAGTAGAGAGGGTTCTTCCAATTGTATGGGCTTTGTGGTGATATGTATCACTGTATATACACAATGGGTTAATATAAATACAATACAACTAAGTAAACACGAGAGGGAGCACCGGAGATGTCACGATATGCAAACATGCAGCTAATGAACACTTAGAATAGGACACAACCAATGAGCAGTCAAGACACCCAGAGGTGGCATTACCACAAGGGGGCATAACACAACCCATATAAAAGGACAGGGCACACATGCGCTGTCTCTTTCCGCAGACAGACATCTAGAGAGTACATCAGGGTTGATCAGAAGCATCACACCCAGCACGTGGCTTAGAGCAGACTGGTTTAGTTTTAGTTAGACTGAGTTACTACAGTTAGATTAGCAGGAGAGTTAAACTCATTTAAGAACTGTGTTAATAGTTCAATAAACATATTGAACTCATTACAAAGTCTAGACCTTCCTTTGCCAAAGCAAACATCAAGGAAGCAGCTTATGCTACACGAAGAAGCATAACACAACAGGCTTAAACCTGGGAGTGCTTGATAGTGGTACTGGAGACTGAATGTGTTATGGCACTAATATCCTTCACTTGATGAATCCCAAATCCTTTGGAAAGAAATGTAAGGGACTCCACAGGAAAAGAATCACCAATGGATTTCAGCCTAAAGTATTTTACTGGGAACTGATGAGTGCTAATACAGCTTGATTGAAATATGGTCACAGTCAATGCATTTACACTCAATAAAATGCAAATGGCCAAAAATATTTGGATAATCACAGGTCAGCATAAGATCAAAGCAAGGCAATGGATTATTTTTTCAAATGGAGTGACTTATCCTTTGACTAAATGTACACCAATGCAAACTTGTCAGGAGCTGATTTGGAATCATAGAATTTACAGTGCAGAAGGAGGCCATTTGGCCCATCGGGTCTGTACCGGCCCTTGGTAAGTGTACCCTACTTGATTTGCATGGTTCTGTCCTTCAGTTGGCCGTGACCTTTCTCCTGCAGTAATTTGTGACTTTGTAATATATAAATTTGAGGCCAATCAGCTGATTGGCCTCAAGCGGACCAAAGAAGAAAATACAAACAATGTGAAGAGTAAGCGGGTCAGCAGAGATTGGAGGTCATGTCCTGAAACAGAACAACAGGCCACTCAGCCCTTTATGCCTGAATCGACTCTCTGGAAGAGCTATCCGACTAACTCACTCCACCACACTCTCCTCGCAGCCCGATAAATCTTTACTATTGTAGGTAGAAATCCTGGCCGGGATCCTTCCTTCTGGGGACTAAGTCCCCACGCCGTCAGGAAAACCAACGGCAACGACTCCGGCGTCAATGGCCTCCCAAGGGGAGGAATTCTCACCTTTCTAGGGGGCTAGGTTGATGCCGGAGGGGTTGGCGCCACTCCAGCCGGCTCCGAAGGGACTGTGTGAGTCCGCGCATATGTGGAATGGCCGGTGTGATTCCGCGCATGCGCTGACCGGCCGGCATATTTTTGCGCCTGCGCGGGGGGTTCTCTTCTCCTCGCCGGTCTCTGGGGAATATGGCGGAGCCTGACAGAGGCCCGGCGCGGAAGGAAGAAGTGCCCCCACGGAACAAGCCCGCCCGCAGATCAGTGGGCCCCGGTCGCGGGCCAGGCCACCTTGGGGGCCCTCCCGGGATCGGATCACCCCGTGCCCTCCTGAGGACCGCCCACGCATACTCACCTGCCAGGTCCCGCCAGTGCGTCAGTTGAGTGATTCACGCCGGTGGGACTGGCCAGAAAAGGACGGTCGCTCGGCCCATCGGGGCCCGGAGAATCGCCGGAGGGGCCGCTGCCAACGGCCCCTCACCGGCGTGGCTGGAATCCCGAAAAACGGCGGCAGAGAACACGGCAGCTGGCGTTGGGGCGGCGGGGCGGGATTTACGCCGCACCCCAGGGATTCTCTGACCCTGCGCGGGGTTGGAGAATCCCACCCCCTATTTCCTTCTGAAAGTTAAAATTAGAATAGAATTCCTATAGTGCAGAATGATGCCACTTACCCTCTGAAAGAGCACCTTACCGAGCCCCACTCCCCCGCTCGATCCCCATAACCCCATGATCCTACCTAACCTACACATCTTTGGACACTATGGGGTAATTTAGCATGGCCAATCCACCTAACCTGCACATCTTTTGACTGTGGGAGGAAACAGGAGCACCCGGAAACCCACGCAGACTTGGGGAGAAAGTGCAAACTTCACGCAGTCACCCAAGGCGTGAATTGAACCCGGGTCCCTGGCGCTGTGAGACAGCAGTGCTAACCATTGTGCCACCATGTCGTTATTGCCACCATGCTGTTATCGCTGAATCCACTTTCATCACTCTTCCAGGCAGTAGGTTCCTTTTTTAAAAAAAAACATTTTATTGGAGTATTTGTAGTTTTTATAATAATAACAATAACAGCAACATTAATATGGTACATAAAACATTTCCATCGCTATCACGCTCTTTGCACCCCCAATCAATGAAACAATAGCCTAACAACTCCCGGCCCACCCCGCCTTAGATTTTAATTTTCTCCGAGAATGTCGACGAACGGCTGCCACCTCCGGACGAACCCGAACATTGACCCTCTCAGGGCGAACTTTATTTTCTCAAGACTGAGAAACCCAACAATGTCACTAACCGAGGTCTCCAATTTCGGGGGCTTCAAGTCCCTCCACATTAACAGTATCCATCTCCGGGCTACCTGGGAGGCAAAGGCCAAAACGTCAGCCTCTCTTGCCCCCTGGACTCCCGGCTCTTCCGACACTGCAAAGATCGCAGCGGTCTCGGTACCACCCGTGTTTTAAGTATCGTGGACATAACCTTAGCAAAACCCTGCCCGAACCCTCCAAGCTTCAGGCATGCCCAAAACACACGGACATGGTTTGCTGGGCTTCCCGCACACCTCGCACACCTGTCTTCTACCCCAAGGAACTTGCTCATCCGGGCCACCGTCATGTGTGCCCGGTGATCTACCTTAAATTGTATCAGGCTAAGCCTGGCACATGATGAGGATGTGTTAACCCTGCTTAAGGCATCCGCCCACAGACCCGCCTCTATCTCTCCCCCTAGCTCCTTTTCCCACTTGCCCTTTAGTTCTTCTATCTGAGTTTCCTCCGACTCCATAAGTTCTTTGTAGATATCTGATACCTTCCCCTCTCCCACCCATGTTCTGGAAACTACCCTGTCCTGTATCCCCCGTGGTGGCAGGAGCGGAAAGGTTGGAACCTGCCTTCTCAGAAAATCCCGTACTTGCAGATATCTAAACCCATTCCCTGCTGGCAGTTCAAATTTCTCCTCCAAGTCCTTCAAGCGAGGGAAGCTCCCGTCTATAAACAGATCTCCCATCCTCTCGATCCCTGCTATCTGCCATCTCCGAAACCGTCCATCCAGTCTACCCGGTACAAACCGATGGTTGTTGTAAATCAGAGACCAGACCGATGCTCCCTCCGCACTCCCTCCTCCACTGCCCCCAGACTCTCAGAGTCGCCACTACCACTGGGCTTGTGGAGTATCGGGCCGGCGGGAACGGTAGATGTGCCGTTATCAGTGCCCCCAAACTTGTGTTCTTACACAATGCTGCCTCTACTCGCTCCCACACCGCCTCCCCCCACCCCCACCCCCATAACCAGCCCCCACTACCCACTTCCTAATCATGGCTATATTAGCCACCCAGTAGTAGTGACAAAAGTTCAGCAGCGCAAACCCATTCCCCCCCCCCCCCCCCCCCCACCCCCGACTACGCTCCAATAACTTTCTTCACTCGTGAGGTTTTGCCCACACAAAGCCCAAAATCACCTTATTCGCCCGTTTTAAAAAGGCCCTCGGGATAAAGATGGGGAGATACTGAAAGACAAATAGAAATCTGGGGAGGACTGTCATTTTCACGGTCTGTACCCTCCCCGCCAGTGACAGCGGGAGTGTGTCCCATCTCCTAAAGGCCTCCTTCATTTGTTCTACAAGCCGGGATAGGTTTAACTTGGGCCATGTCTTCCATTCCTATGCCACCTGGATACCCAGATAGCGAAAACTCCTTCCCACCACTCTAAATGGCAGCTCTCCCAGTCTCCTCTCTTGCCCTCTAGCCTGTATCGCGAGCATCTCGCTTATCCCCATATTCAATTTATACCCCGAGAACCTGCCAAATTCCCCTAAGATCCGCCTAATCTCCCCCATCTCCTCTAACGGGTCCGAAATGCACAGGAGCAGGTTATCCACATAAAGCGAAACCCGGTGCTCCACCCCTCCTCGAACCAGCCCTTTCCTGTTCCTGGAAACTCTTAACGTCATAGCTAATGGCTCTATGGCCAGAGCAAATAACAGCGGGACACCCTTGCCTTGTCCCTCAGTTTATTTTAAAATAGCCCGACAACCGCCGATTCGTACGCACACTTGCTACTGGTGCCTGATACAACAACCGCACCCAATCAATGAAGCCCTGACCAGACCCGAACCTTCCTAACAACTCCCATAGATAATTCCTCGCCACCCGATCAAAGGCCTTCTCCGCATCTATCGCTGCCACCACCTCCATCTCCCCCCCCCCCCCCCCCCCCCACCCCCAGCCCCCGCACCCCACCTCCCTCTGAGGGCATTATAATAACGTTTAAGAGCTTTCTAACATTGGCCGTGAGTTGCCTGCTCTTTACACACCCCGTCTGGTTTTCCCCTATCACCCCCGGGACCCAATCCTCTATCCTTGTGGCCAGTATCTTAGCCAGCAGTTTGCCGTCCACATTCAATTGGGAGATCGACCTGTATGACCCGCATAGCTCAAGGTCCTTCTCCCGTTTCAGAAGCAATGAGATCGAGGCCTGCGATATTGTTGGGGGAAAGACTCCCCTCTCCCTTGCCTCATTAAATGTCCTCACCAGCAGTGGGCCCAATATCTCCGAGGACTTCTTGTAGAATTCCACCGGGTAGCCGTCCGGCCCCGGGGCCTTGCCCGATGCATGCCCTCCAGCCCCTCCATTATTTCCTCAATTTCAATTGGGGCTCTGATAGAAATCTACTTTTTTTATAGGTAATTAAAGTTTACAAGAAGAAATGATTTAGTGACATTACACTATTAAAAATCATATATTAGCCATGACAGCAGAAAAGGCTGAGAGCATGGGAAAAGATCAGATAAGGAAGTCAGTTTGAAAACTGACCATACTCTACAAGGCCACGGTGAAGAGTAAACTCATTGTTCTCATTACTGGGCAAACATCCCACTTCTAGAAAACATGGTGGGAAACAGGTGGTTTGATGACACCATATTATGGAACCATATAGAAATTCTCTCATGCCATATTATCTCTTAAAACTTGCTAGACAGACATTTTGGGCAAATTAGAAGAAATATAATTATTTTTACCCAATCACAGTCAGAAAGGGGCTGAGCCTTAAAGATTATGATTTCCTTATGAGACCGGGAGAGAACCTTTCTCTCTCTCTCTCTCACTCTCTGAAATCATCTTTAACCTAACCTTTGAAACCTATTCTTTACTTTGCTTTGCAAACTGCTATTTCCTTTCGTTTCATTCTTGTATTGTGCATTTTGATCTGACGAAATTTCCACAAACTGAATTGTATTTTGAATTCAACTCAACCATCTGTATTTGCGTTGGACAAACAACTTTCTAGGTTCTGTACTCGCATTTAATTGACTTGATCAGCAGACTTTAAAACTGACACAAATAAAGCTATACTTTACTTCACCCAAGAAGTTCAATCTCAAGTTCTGTCGATTAATATATAGTGCAGCGACATATAAATATATTGACAAAGTACAGTTCCATCAGGCTCCAAGTTCTTCCACCAGTTCTTCATCCACCCTCGGGAACCTCAGCTGACCCAGGAATGCCTCATCCCCTCCACCCCAGCCGGGGGTTCTGATTCATATAACGTACTATAAAAGTCCTTAAACACTTCATTCACCCCCACAGGGTCCAGGACCACATTCCCACCCCTATCCTTTACTCTCCCTATCTCCCTGGCTGCCTCCCTTTTCCTCAGCTGGTGTGCTAGCATTCTACTGGCCTTTTCCCCATACTCATACACCCCTTCCCTTGCCTTCCTCAGTTGTTCCACCGCCTTCCCTGTAGATAACAGCCCAAACTCCACCTGTAGCCTCCGCCGCTCCTTCAGGAGCCCCACATCCGGGGCTTCCGAATATCTCCTATCCACCTGGAGTATCTCCCCAACAAACCTATCCCTCTATGCTCATTCCACCTTTTCTCTACGGGCCCGTATCAAAATTAACTCCCCTTTAACCACTGCCTTCAGAGCTTCCCACACCGTTGCTGCTGAGACTTCCCAACGTATCATTTATTTCCAAATAGTTCTGGATGGATTTGCTCACCCACCCATACACCCCCTCATCTGCTAATAGTCCCACATCCAGCCTCCATGACGGGTGCTGCCCTCTCTCCATACTAACCTGTAGATCCACCCAACGTGGGGTATGATCTGACACCACGATTGCCGAGTACTCGGTATCCACCATCCCTGGCAGCAGAGCCCTGCTCAGGATAAAAAAGTCGATACAAGAGTATACTTTGTGGACATGGGGGAAAAAAGGAAACTTCTTCACTCTTGGATGTCCGAACCTCCATGGGTTTACTCCCCCCCATCTGCTCCATAAACCCCTCTAATTCCTTCGCTACAACTGGCACCCTCCCTGTCCTAGATTTTGACCAGTCCAATCCTGGATCAATAACTGTATTGAAATGTCCCCCCATGATCAGATTATGTGACTCTAGGTCCGGGATCTTACCTAACACCCGCCTCATAAATTCCACATCATCCCAGTTTGGTGCATATACATGCATATACATTCACGAGTACCACCCGCATCCCCTCAAGCTTCCCACTCACCATAATGTACCTGCCCCCCGCATCTGCCACGATTCTCCCTGCCTCAAATGCCACCCGTTTGTTAATCAGGATCGCGACGCCCCTGATCTTAGAGTCCAACCCTAAATAGAATGCCTGGCTGACTCACACCTTCCTCAATCTTGTCTGTTCTATAACCTTTAGGTGTGTTTCTTGTAACATTGCCACGTCTGCCTTCAATCCCCTCAGATACACAAATACGCGAGCCCTCTTAACCGGCCCATTTAGCCCTCTGACATTCCAAGTAATCAGCCGAGTCAGGGGCTTCCCGCCCCCCCCCCCCCCCCCACCCCCCGCCCCTACCCCTGCCGATTAGCCATTACCCTTCTTAGGCCAGCCGCCAGCTCACACCTCTCGACTCCTCATGTCCGCCCTCGGGCCTCTGCCGACCTCAACCTCCCTTTTGTCCCCTAGCAACAGTTCCTCCCGTCCGCAGATCAGCTCCCCCACACCCCTTCCTCCCCCCTAGTAACAGCACCAGAAACCCAACCCCCCCATATCAAACTTATCACCTGCTCACCCCTCACTGTGCTTCCGTGAGCTAGCTCACCTAGCCAGCCTGGTAGCTCCTGCCCATGTTACCAGACATCCTATCTCCCCATTGTTCTCCCTCCACCCCCCCGCTTGGACATACATATTCAAAGCATCACAGTCCCCAGTAAACGAACATTAGAAAAAATCCCTGCACCCACCTTCCAATGGAACAGATTTCTGAGCAGCTGCTCAAACATCTTATCACAATGAAAACCAAAGAAAAAAGGAAGGGGCAAAAAAAAAACCTTGTTACAGAAAGCACTGCATATTCAAAACAGCACAGAAGTGATTTTGACCAAATCGCCACCGCAATGCCCTCCCCCAAGGTTTAGTGAACTTAATCCCCTACTAAACTTTTGTCCTTGATAAAGTTCATAACTTCGTCCGGTGATTCAAAATAAAGCTCCTGGCCCTCAAACGTGACCCAAAGTCGCGCTGGATGCAACATCCTGAACTTCACCCCCTTCTTGAAAAGGGACGGTTTTGCCCTGTTAAATCCGGCTTGCCTTCTGGCCAGTTCTGCGCCCTGGTCCTGGAAGATGCACAACTCACAGTTCTCCCACATGGAACTCCGTACCTGCTTGGCCCACTGCAAGATCTGTTCCTTGTCCAGGGACCGGTGCATTTGCACCACCATCGCCCTCGGCGGTTCATTCGCTCGCGGTTTCCTTGCAAGAGCTCTATGCCCTCTGTCCACTTCCACGGGCCGCGTAAACGCCCCATCTCCCATCAACTTTTCCAGCATACTTGTCACATATGCCCTCGTGTCCGAACCCTCACTGCCCTCAGGGAGGCCGATGATCCTCAGGTTCTGTCTCCTGGACCTGTTCTCCAAGTCCTCCAACTTCTCCTGCAACCTTTTCTGGTGGTCCTTCATCAGCCCCACCTCGACCTCCAAAGCGGTCCTCCACCTATTCCTCCAACTTCTGAATCACCCGGCCGTGGGTTTCTAGACCCTGTTCCACCCGATCGATCGATGCTTTAATCAAGTCCAGCGTATCTTTGTTTAGCTTGGCGAAGCTCTCCTCAAATAACTTCATCAGCTGTACCGTCGACCGCTGTGCCACCGCACCAGGATCCTGCGACTCAGCCATGCTTTCTTGCGCTGCTGGCTCTGCACGCGTCTTCCTTGCTTGACTACGCCTCCTTACACGGCCACTTCTAGTCCACTGCTCCATACACTGGTGGGGGATTTCTCCTCACTGTCTCACTCTCCACGATTTATCAAGTGAAATTCCGAAAGAAACGGGAGAAAAGGTCCAAAAGTTTAATTACAAGTGGGAGCTACCAAATGTGCGACCTCCTACTCCATGGCTGCCACCGGAAGTCCCAGGCAGTAGGTTCCTAATCAGTATAGCTCACTGTGTTCAAAAAACACATTTTCTGCATGTGTCGCCTTGTACTTTTCCCGACTTTACTGAATCTGCGCCCTCTGGATAATCACCCTTCTGCCTGTAGAATCATACTTACTTACCTCCATACCAACTCTATTGGATTAATATTAAAATTTTAAGCAAATCAAGTGCCTGGGTTAAGACGGAACATGACTATAAAATAGGCAAAGTGTGAACAGTGAGCAAGTTATTGGAAACCACGGCCAGAATTCTCCGGTCGTTACGATTCGCTGTTCCCACCGGCAGCGCACACTTGCCAGTGAGTTTCCCGGCAAGAGTAGAGAATCCTATCGCCAGCGAACAGTGCGCCGCCGAGAAACATGCGGCTGGGGGACCGAGGAATCCCGTCCTGGAGTTCACGGGCGAAATTCTCCGGAAACGGCGCGATGTCTGCCAACTGGCACCCAAAACGGCGCAAATCAGACGGGCATCGCGCCGCCCCAAAGGTGCAGAATTCTCCACATCTTTGGGGGCCGAGCCCCAACATTGAGGGGCTAGGCCGCTGCCGGACGGATTTCCGCCCTGCCAGCTGGCAGGAAAGGCCTTTGGTGCCCCGCCAGCTGGTGCGGAAATGACATATCCGGGCGGAGCATGTGCGGGAGCGCCAGCGGCCGCTGACAGCATTCCCGCGCATGCGCAGTGGAGGGAGTCTCTTCCGCCTCCGCCATGGTGGAGACCGTGGCGGAGGCGGAAGGGAAAGAGTGCCCCCACGGCACAGGCCCGCCCGCGGATCGGTGGGCCCGATCGCGGGCCAGGCCACCGTGGGGGCACCCCCCGGGGCCAGATCGCCCCGCGACCCCCCCAGGATCCCGGAGCCCGCCCGCGCCGCCTTGTCCTGCCGGTAAGGTCGGTGATTTAATTTACGCCGGCGGGACAGGCATTTTAGTGGCGGGACTTCGGCCCATCCGGGCCGGAGAATCGAGCGGGGGGGCCCGCCAACCAGCGGGACGCAATTCCCGCTCCCGCCGAATATCCGGTACCGGAGACTTCGGCAACCGGCGGGGGCGGGATTCACGCCAGCCCCCGGCGATTCTCCAACCCGGCGGGGGTCGGAGAATATCGGCCCACATTCTGAAAAGAACACATTGAACTTTACAGCTCATAAGCTGATCATTTGACGCAACTTTACTGCTACACTTCATGCTGTTCCTTTCCTCTTTCCTTGCTTACCAAGCATTGAAAAAATATTTTCAAATACGCCTGAATAATCCCTTTCTAGCACTTCCTTGAAGCCCGTTAAATGGTGCAGAATGGGAGGATTGGGTTCATTTGTGGGGTCGACAGCAAAGATAAAGACATCAAAAGGATTAAACATAGGGTGGGCAATAAAAAGGCCGCCCCAGCCAGTAACGTCAGACCTGTGAAATAACTTTTTAAAAAGGAGACATCCTTTCAAAGTGGCAATGGAATGTTGGGAAGGGCTGAGGGATCTGACGGTATTATGATATGGTTTCTGAGGCTTCTGAAAACCTCTTGCAGATTAATCGCTAATCATCCTCTGAATGCTGCAACCAGTAATCCAATCTTCATTGCGTTAGCTATGCAAGAGATCTCTTGGCTGACTCTGCCGCCCACAAACTCCCTCTCAATTATAATGCAGAAACTTAGATAGCAACTTTCATGTAGCAAAACATCCTAAGACATTTCACAGGACAGTTATCAAACGACATTTGATACCAAGCAAAATAAAGGACCGGTGACCAAAAGGGGTAGCTTATGAGCAGTGACTGAAAGGAGGAGACGGACAGTTAGAGAGGTGACAAGTTTAGGGAAGAAATACCAGAGCTTAATGCCTTCGTAGCTGAAGTCACAGCCTCCAAAATCGGAGGGAAAAAATTGGAGGTGTGCAAGGGAAGAGCAGAGCAAACTCAAAGGGTTGCAGCACTGGAGGGAGCTACAAGGATAGAGATGGTTGAGGGCACAAACTGATCTGATCACAAGGATGAGAATTTTAAAATAAAGATGTCATGGACTGGGAGCTATTGAGTGCAGACACTTGTGCCACCACTCAGCCTGTCACATCCCACTTCTGCTGACTAATCTCTTGGCTTTAGCCACACTTTAATTTTGTAAGGTGAGTCACTGTGTATCATCTTGGGCTGCCACTCACGGTGGCGCAGTGGGTCAGCACTGCAGTCTCACGGCGCCGAGGTTCCAGGTTCGATCCCGGCTCTGGGTCACTGTCCGTGTGGAGTTTGCACATTCTCCCCGTGTTTGCGTGGGTTTCGCCCCCACAACCCATAGATGTGCAGGGTAGGTGGATTGGCCACGCTAAATTGCCCCTTAATTGGAAAAAATTAATTGGGCACACTAAAAAAAAATTTTAATCTTGGGCTGCCACTGTTTACTGAGGAGGAACAAGCAGAACATTCTATTCCCTGATGCAAACAGGAAATGCTGGAAATACTCACCAGGCCAGACAGCATGAAGAGAGAAAGAGGGTTGACATTTCAAGTCGATGATCTTTCAACCCATCATTTGCTTGGTGAAGAAAAAATACAACTTAACAAAAGTAATGTTAAAGAATAGAGTATTTATGCCTGGCAGCCCAACTGTGGAATTTATGGCGGCTATACAGTGTACCTCTGTAACTCTTTCCTGCATTCCAGAAGCTCCTTTCTTCTGAGGATGGAACTCAATGTGACATGTGAGAGTACCTTTAAAAAATGGGTGTTTACTACTGCAGTGATGTCAGAGAGTGGGTGGAGCTGGGCTGTCTGTCCGCTTTTTACTTTAGTTTTAGGCTGTTTGCTCAGTGTGCATTTTAGTTTTGTTTTCAGTGTTGGAGCTGAAGCCAGACCAAGCAGGTGTACTGCTGTTCTCTCTGCCAGACTATCTCTGGATTATTTGGTGAATTCAGAATTATAAATGTTTTCAATCGTGACTTTAACCTGATGTACTTCTGATAAAGTCGTATGGATGTTAAAAAGGAAAGCTTAAAGGTTTACTTAGTGTTGTAGTCTTTCGGGGTTGCATTTGAATTAATGGTTGCTAAGATGTTCACTGTATGTTTTAAAAAGGTTAACTTGAGCTCATAGAATAAACATTGTTTTGCTTTAAAAAATACTTTTCCATTTCTGCTCTACCACACCTGTAGAGTGGGCCGTGTGCTCTCCAAACCACAATCTAGTAAAAGTTGTGAGTCAGGTGAACTCCATGATACACTTTGGGGTTCTCTAAACCCTGGCCCATAACAAATGCACGGTTTCTTAATTCCCATTTTTAATTTCTCATTCTTAATTCCCTTGTCATTTTGTTATCATGGAGAATCCACTTCCACTGAAGCATTGTTCACAGTGTCACGGAAAGAATGTGCATGTTCCCTTACCTCCCTTGATCTGTGTGCATTCGCTTACCCTCAGAGTTTGGATCCAAATTAAATAAGCACAGCGGCATGTTTTTGTGAGTTTAAACAAAATAAAAGGTTAATTATTCTCCCACCTACCCCAAATTAAAATGCAAAAATCTCACACACTCGTTCCCACTCACCTCCTTTTGTGTAGGCTTCTGCTGGCGCCGAAGAGTCTGGTTTTGCTTTACGTGTCTAAATGTTGCTTATTGTTCCCGGGGATTGCTCATTAGTATGCAGGTGGCTGGTGTTTTGTTATGCTGATGGTTGCTGGTATCGATCTTGTCTGGCCTTTCCAGAGGTAAATACACAGCCAACCTGCAGCTGCTCATTTTCGTCCTGTTGACTGACTTTCCCATCAGCCTTTGCCGTTCGCCATTTTGAATCGGGAGTTGGCCATTTTAAGTGGCTCAGAATATTTACAAGGAGGCGGCCAATTAGGAAGCTGACTACGGGAGCTATTACCAATTAGGGATGGCGGGAAGGCTCTGCAGGCAGGAGGGTCAATGGGAGCATCGAAGGCTCGAGGCAGCCAGCAGCCTCATCAGAAAAGGTGGAGATTGCTGCTTCAGGTAGGAGACTAAGAGGGTGCCTCCAGATAGAAGCCCTCTGAAGACTTGTAAATGGCAGAAAGGATACCGTAGCCGCAGTTGCCAGGCCATCATTGCAGAAAGGGACCTCCTTCACACGATGGCCTCCAGATGTCACTGCAGCCCTCACAGTCCAATGTGAACTTCGCACCAGGCGATGCCACCAAAGACTATTCAGACATCAGCTACATCAGGGGCCCATATGCCATCTGGAAAATCCATACAGTTTGTGAAGAGTGCCCATATTTGGCACTTTGATTGGCACAATTAGTTATCTGCTGTTGACAGACTGGCAGCCTTCACTCCTAGAAATAGGCTAGAGTTCAGATTATACCAACAGAATGGCATGCCACCTGGTAGTGAGAAGCTGTCAGCACAACATCCCAGAACCTACCTCCGATTCCACCTCAGAAAGAAAATTCAGCCCACTGTGTTTACATGATGTTTTGAAGAGCCAGCCACTCGCAATTGAAGAAGCAATTAGTCCACTTATGATCCACTTGTTCCATATCTGGAGTTTTGGCATCGCTTTACAGAGTAAGCAAAGTTCACAGCACATTTTTGTTCATGTGCGCCTGGTATATTTGCAGGATTGATGCAGGCCAGCGTTTATTGTCCATTTATTGCCCATTGCTAAATTCACCCAGGCTCCTGAGCACTTTTCAAAATCCTGTAACTCCCTCCTGCAGAACGGTGTGGGATGGGCAATGAATGCTGGTCTCGCCAGAAAACGTTCACATCCCTTGAACGCATATTTTTAAAATTTGACCTCGAGAAGTTGGCTGTGAGCTGCCTTCTTGAACTGCGATGGTCCATGTGGCGTAGGAACACCCACAGTGCTGGTAAGGAAGGTGTTCCAGGATTTTTACCCAGCGACAATGAAGGAACGTTGATAAATTTCCAGATCAGGATGCTGAGTGACTTGGGGGGGAATTTCCAGGTGGTGGTATTCCCATGTGTCTCTTGCCCTTGTCCTTCTAGATGGCAATGGTTATGGGGTTTGGAAGGTGCTGTCTGAGGAGCCTTCGTGGGTTCCTGGGTGAATTATGAGTTGAACTGCAGTGACAGAAAGATGGGCTTTGATGTCGGTTTGTAGGCAGACACCCTGGCCATTCAATACTGTGATTAGACACCATGTGCAAGAGAAGACACCAAAATCACTTTCACATACACCTGAGACAGTATCAGTGATTCACTCAATAGTAGATCTAATGACAGAAGGTAATGCTGCGATTGTCTTTATAATATTTTGGTCTGAAGCCAAACTGCAGTTTGCCAGAAATTATTTAATTCAATTTTTGTGGTCAGGCATTCTAGCGTCACTCCCCTCTTTTCCCCCTCCCTTTCATCCCTCCCCACATTGATTCCATTATTCCCCATCTCCCGATTCCTCTAACTTAGATTTGATCAAGTCAAATCAGGCTTGACTATCCATATACAACTCCACATGAGAATAACCACTTAGTCATATAAAAGGCATATCCTAAGAAATATAGCTGTGAGACATGAAGGATCATCTGATGTGTCTTAGAAAAAACAGGAATGAAGGATAGTCCAAAGTCTGCAGATTGATATCAGTTCATGTATACAAATTACAAACATATGAATTAGGAGCAGGATTAGGCCATTCGGCCCCTTGAGCCTGCTCTGCCATTGAATAAGATCATGACTGATCTGTTTGTGTTTCGAATTCCTGTCTACCCCCCGATAACCTTAGATTCCCTTACGTAACAAGACTCTAGCCGGAATTCTCCGACCTCGCCCATGGCTGGGATTCTCTGATCCCCCTGCAGTGAATGGAGTTTTGGCTGAGTGCCAAATTCTGCCGATCTTGCCGGCAGCAGTGACGGGACAGACAAGGTCGGAGAATCTCCCGGCCTCTATCCGCAGAATCTATCCATCGTCTGGACAGAATTTCAGGAGAAACTTCTTTACCTCGAGGTGAGATTGGAAAACTCAGAATTGTGTGGGGCTGTTGAGGCAAATAGCATAGATACATTTCAGGGGTACCCCACAAAGGAAAAAGGAATAGATGTATGTTGTGCTGATCAGGTTAAGTGGGAGGGAGGAGGCTCGTGTGAAGCAGAAACACTGGTACGAACCAGTTGTGGGCCTAAAAGCCTGTTTCCGTGTTGTATGTTATGTCATTCTACACATGTATCATACATTGGAGCCTTAAAGGGGAGGAGTAGCTGCCTTGTCAGTTCACAGAGATTTCGAGATCAGCTGCCCTTGATTTATTGCTGAGCTACTAAGGCTATTTTTGACTAGTAGTCTCCAGTGTCAAGCACTGCTCAGTCCTTAAATGGTCTGTCAGGCCTGGAGAGCAGGTAAGGCTGGCCGTTCAAGACCCAGTGCCTTTGAGGTGGAAAACATGCAACTGGGAGAAATGTTACCTAGCCTTCAGACGTGTTGTGTAGAATGAGCCGTCAGTGGTACATCTGTAAGTGAATCCATTATTACCAGTTGTGTACAAAAAGAGATTGCGAGAGACTCATTATAACAAATACGCACCATGACTGCTAAAAAAAAAGTCACTTCAGAAGTGAGCCTCAATGTGCTTTTAATTATAGATTGGAATATGATATGTGATCCTGAGCAAATGCGAAACATAACAGTAACTAGGAGAGAGCAGCTAAATTTTACTTGAACCAAACGTTGTAATCTTTCTATGTCCTCTATTACAATCGTGCTTTGTTTTTAAAGAAAATGCTCGGCACCTTTGAAGAAAAGGGGTGTGACCAAACCTGGGAATTTGGTATCAGCTATGCCTCAGTGGCCAGCACTCCCACCCTTGAGTCAGGAGGTTGTGAGTTCAAATCCCACCCCTGCGATCTGAGCACAGACTCAAGGCTGTGCTACAGTTAAAGACTGATGGGGTGTAGTGCTGCTAGAGGTCTATTGGGGGATTCTCTGTTGGTGGGATCCTCCGCCCTGCTGGCAGCGCACCCACGCCCGCGTGTTTCCTGACACCGCTGGGTGGCCCACAATGGGAAACCCCATTGGCCGGATTATCCCTCAATGTTTGAGTGGTTACAGCACAGAAGGAGGCCACTCGGCCTATCATGCCTGTGCTGGCCCTCTGAAGGAACAATTCACCCAGTGCCACTCCCCTTCCCTTAGCCCCGCACAGTTTTCCTTTTCAGATAATGATCCAACTCCCTTTGAAGGCCTCAAATGTTCGTGCCTCCACTACATCTGCATTCCAGTCGCTGTGTGAGAACATGTTTCCTCATGTCATTACTGCTTCTTTTGGTCATCACTTTAACTCTGTGCCCTGTCTTTCACCACCTTCCGACCAACAGGAAGAGTTTTTCTGTACCTACTCTATCCTGACCCATCATGATTTAGAATATCTTTATCAAATCTCCTCTCAACCTTCTCTTCCCAAGGAAAACAGTCACAATTTCTCCACTTTTTCTGTGCAACTAATTTCTTCATCCTTGGAAATATTCTTGTGATTTCTTTCTGCACTCCCTAATGCCCTTCTAATTTTTTTCTGATGTGTGATGCCCAGGAACTGTGTGCAATATTCCAGTTGAAGTTGAACCAGTATTTTGTACAGTTTTAACATAACCTCGCCGATTTTATGCTCTGTGCCTCTATTGAGAAAGTCACTTTCAATGATTCATGCCCCTGTACATCGCGGTCCCTTTATTCCTGCACCCTCTTTATTTTTCATTTCCTCTGCGATCTTATTACCAAATTAATCACTTCATACTTTTCTGCATTAAATTTAATCTGCCGCTTTACCACCTATTGCATCAACCTGTCTATGTCATTTTGAAGTTCACCACTGCCTTCATGGTTCACAATACTTTCAAGCTTCACATCATTCTCTAATTCTGCAATTGTGCCCTTTATGCCAAGGTTTAGGACATTGATGTGTATCAGGAAGAGCAGCGATCCTAACACCAATCTCAGGGAACTGCACCAACATTATTAAAGCAGATTATTTGGTCATTGCCTAACTCCTGTTTGTGGAGCTTCACTTTTTGCAAGCAGCCTGCCTCCTACATCAAACGAGTAATGTTCATGTTTGGTGTTTACTAAGAAAGAAGATGCTGGCAAAATATCGGTGGACGTGTAGATGGTAGAGGTAGTGGATAAAGTAAAAATTGATAGGCTGGGAAGGCTGGCTAAGCTTCGAGTGGATAAGTCACCTGACCTAGGTGACTTGTGTCCCAGGTTGCTAAGGGAAGTGGGAGTAGAGATGGTGGAATGTGTTGCCATGATCTTTCAAATTCCCCTTGATACAAGGGAGGTCCCAGAGGATTGGAAAGTCAAAAATGCAATGCCCTATTTAAGAAAGGTTGTGAGGACAGTCCTAGAAACCACAGGTCAGTTTATTTAACATCAGTGGTGGGCAAAGTTTGTGAAATAATGATCAAGTTAAGACGAACAGACACAAGTTAATTAAGGAAACCAGCACGGGTTTGTAAAAGGCAGATCATGCTTGACTATTCTGATTGATTATTTTTCTTGAAGTAACAGAGAAGGTTGAACTCAGTGGATGAAAATGTTTGTCAGCACTTAAAAGGCTGGTTAACAAAATTGAGGCTCATGGAATGAGGGTCAAAGTCAGCTTCGATCAGAAAACTGACTTCTGGACAGAAAATAATGTATCATGGTACAGTTGTTTTTCAGACTGGAGGACACTTGTATTCTGCAAGAATCAGTTTTTTTAATATGTATACATATATATATATATATTTATAAATGACTATGATATTGGTATACAGGATAACATTTGAAAATTTCCCATGATATCAAGCAGGGACAAAAGGTTAGGATGATACCAGGACATTGATAGGCTGGCAGTAGTGGCAAACAAGTGGCAGATTAAATTTAATACATAGAAGTGTGAGGGGACGCACTTCGGCAGAAGGAACAGTTCAGTCCAGCTCCGGCATCCTACAAAAGATGATGGATACACAGCGAGAAAATTCATTCTGATGAGGTGGCCTCAAATGGAGCGCCTTTGCCGATGGCTGAATTGGCTAATCCTCAAGAGGCAGGCTGTGCCACAAATGCCACACATGAAGCTACCAAGTGTTGCAAGTTGTTGTTTTTGGCGTTGGTGTCTGTTGCCAAACTGCTGTAGTCACTGGTTATCACCGATGGTGCACACCAGGCCTCAGGAGTTGTCGCCATTTTCCTTTGTCATTAGCTACTCCGAGGTGAAATAATCAGTGTTGAGGGACCCTCATGCCATTCCTGCAAGAATCCTTGAAGCAGTGTTTTTGGCATCCTACTGGTCACCTGGCACCAGCTACTTCACCATAGAGAATATCCTTGGGTATGCAACAATCTTCTACCCTTAGACCTACCAGAGTCAATTAATCCATCTCTGTTTGATGAATGTAACAAACTGGGTGCAATCGAATGGCCTCGTTGCGCCTGACCCAATGACGCGACAAGGCCAAGATTTGCGATGCTCGGAATTCCTCGCGAGATCTAAAAAGATCTCTCGAGATGTTGCGATCTGGATCCCAGCCTCGCGGGATGAGGGTAAGTGCGGTCTTTGTGGGGCGTTCCTCACCAAATCCAAAAAAGAACAGTTCCTTTTGATAGCGGGGTCGTTCTCGGCACTGCAGGCTCCGACCAACACCCCGTTAGTCACACCCAAAACGAGACTCTGTTTTTCCTGCTAAATCGCACCCGGAAGCTCTGCCTTTGAGGCGACTGATGGATTTGTGGTTTTGCCTGTTCAGGATATACCCATAATACACCAGCAATTGCTGCTGCTCAGAGGCAGGGACACTACCCACTGCACCACAAGACCTCTCTTCTGTCTCATAAATAACGTTTAAATTTAATACACTTCTTTGTTGGCTACATTTCAAAACTCTGTTGACAATTTGTGTTAGGCTTTGCTTAACAGAGGCTACTTCTGAACCTTCAGGCCCAGAAATCTAGTCACCAATAAATCAAAGTGAGATTGGAACCGAACTGTCCCAGCTTCACCGACCGAATTTAACGCAATGGGCGGAGGAGGATAAATATTTATTGTAATAGATGAGGTCAATGAGGTGACAGATCAAGAGGTCAGGGCTGTGTTTCACATGAGGAGACTGTTACAGGTGTGAAATAGGATTAAATGGTCATGAATGGCATCATGGCAAAATGCAGTTAGGTGTTGGGAAAGGGGGGAGAGTGGCATGGGTATTCTGGAAGGAGAATCTTTAGTTCCCAGCTGACCTCTAAATCCTACAAAATATGTAAAAGATGTTTACAGTTGGTCCCATGCCCAGAATATTCCTTTGGAGTAACTATTTGTGTTTCCCCTTGAGCACTAGGTGAGTATTATATTTAATGATGCCAGTGTAACTGTTCCAGTGTCACAAAGTGGCTTCCTTCAGACCTCAAAGATCCTCACCCACCGTTAATGTTATGCTGGCTCATTACTTCAGTTGGATAGTTACAGGCACCATCACTATTGTGAGACATTCTTGACATAGCTCAGTTTAAATGGAGTTGCAGGAACTTGATCGTGTGCGATAGTGTGACCTCAGCCACTTCAAAATGCTTTTCACTGCAAAAGGAGGTGTTATTTATTAATTGGAGAAAATATTCTGCAAAATTGTTCTTATGTTACAGAGCTTGTTCAGCGCAGAACTGAGGGAGCATTCATAATTACATTCATAACTACCGTACCGTGGAGCGGCATGTTAGCATAGGGGTAGCACAGTGCATAGCACTGTTGCTTCGCAGCTCTAGGGTTCCCAGTTTGATTCCCGGCTTGGTCACTGTCTGTGTGGAGTTTGCACGTTCTCCCCGTGTCTGCGTGGGTTTCCTCCGGGTGCTCCGGTTTCCTCCCACAGTCCAAAGATGTGCAGGTTAGGTGGATTGGCCATGCTATATTGCCCTTAGTGTCCAGAAAAGTTAGGTGGAGTTACTGGGTTACGGGGATAGGATGGAAGTGTGGGTTTAAGTAGGGTGCTCTTTCCTAGGGCTGGGGCAGACTCGATGGGCCGAATGGCCTCCTTCTGTACTGTAAATTCTATGATTATCTATGAAGATGCTGGAGGAGGTCATAGGGCTCCTTGAACCTGCCCCACCAATTAATACAATATTGGTGGAGCTGCCTCAACTCCACTTCCCACCACTCCCCATATCTCTTGATGCTCTGAGATCAAACATCTCTCAATTCCAGTTTTGACTATACTTACCAATGGAGCATCACAACCCTCTGGGTTCCAAAGATCCACAAAGGAAAGACATTTCTCCCCATCTCAACCCGAAATGAATGACCTCTTACACTGAAGCTGTGCCCCCCATATTCTGGATTCCCCAGCCAAGGGAAAACAGCCTATCAGTGTCTAGCCGGTCAACTCCATCAGCATCTTGCATATTCCATTGAGATCACCTCTCATTCTTCTGAACTCCAGAGAGTACAGGCTCAATTTATCAGCATCTTATCATAGGACAGCTCTCTCACCTAAGGAACCAATCTAGTGGAGTCTGCACGTTCTCCCCGTTTCTGTGTGGGTTTTATCCGGGTGCTCCGGTTTCCTCCCACAGTCCAAAGACGTGCAGGTTAGGTGGATTGGCCATGCTAAATTGCCCTTAGTGTCCAAAAAGGTTAGATTGGGTTATTAGGTTACGGGGATAGGATGGAGGAGGGGCCTTAAGGAGCTGCTCTTTCCAAGGGTGGGTGAAGACCCAATGGGCCGAATGGCCTCTTTTTGCACTGTAAATTCTATGATTATTTATCAAGATGCTGGAGGAGGCCAGCATCTGCATAGCAGCTTCAAAGTCTTTCAAATCCTCCCATAGATATTCAGACAAAAACTATGCAAAATATTCCAAGTCTGGTCCTACCAAAGTCTGATCCAGATATAACAAGACTCTTCTTCTTGCACTCCCTTCCAATAAAAACCAACATGCCATTTGACTTCCTATTTGCTTGCTATACCTGTATGCTCACTTTCTGTGTTCTTGTTCAAGTGGACCCAAATCACTCGGTTAATCAACATTTCATGCCTATTCTAACATTATTCTACATTTCTATTCTTACGATCAAAGTGAATAACCTCACACTACCCCACACTGCGCCGTTTGCCACCTTGTTGCCCATTCGCTTAAGCTCTCTGTATCTCTTTGTAGCCTCATTGTGTCCTCTTCACAACTGCATTTCTGTATAGCATTCTATCATCAGCAAGTTTGGATACATTACTCTCTGTCTCTTATTTATAAAGGTTGCAATTGGCTGAGGCCCAGCACTGATCCTTGTAGCAATCCACTAGTTGCAGTCTGACAACTTGAAAATGCTCCATTTATCTCTACTCACTGCTGCTTGTTTGTTAACCAATCCTCCATCCATGCTTAGATATTTACCCCCCCCCCCCCCCCCGCCCCCAGCTCCATGAGCCAGTACTGTGATTTAGGGGGAGATGTTCGCATAGTGCTAATGTCACTCTAGTAATCCAGAGGCTCAGGCTAATGCTCAGGTGCCATGGATTCAAATCCCACCATGGCTGCTGGTGAAATTTAGGCCAGAATTCTCCAGCTGTTCGCCGGCAGCGGGATTCTCTGGTCCCGCTGGCAGCGCACCCCTTCCTGTGGGTTAGCCTGCGACCTGGGGTGGCTTCAACGAGAACACATTGACAGTGGCGGGAGCATAGAATTCTGCCGCCAGCGAATGGTGGGCTGCGTCCCAGCGCCAAGAAACATGCAGCTGGAGGCCGGAGAATCCCGCCCTTAAATTCAATTCATAAAAGTTAGTCTCAGTGATGGTGACCATGTGTCATTGATTGGCATAAAAATACACTTGGTTGTCTCATCTCCTTGAGGGAAGGAAACCTGACATCCTTACCTGGGGCGAAATTCTCCGTTATCGGCGGAAAGTCCACCGATCGGCGCAAAAAACGGCGCAAAACCGACTTGCGTCACGTCGGAAAAATGGGTCGATAGTCTCCGGCCCGAAGTGGGCTAGCAGCGACGTAACGGGATCCGCGCTTGCGCAGTGGTTCACGCCGTGCAGCGTCATACGCGCTGCATGGCGTGACGGCTCATAAGGCCGCGCTGCTCCCCCACCCGACCGGAATACCCGACCGCAACACCCGACTGGATGGCTGGCCATCGCTCAGCCCCGAGGTTCGAGTCACGCGATGTGGAGGCGCTCCTGGACGTGGTGGAGCAGAGGAGGGACGCCCTGTATCCCGGGCACGGCCGCAGAGTTGCCCCACGCCACAGCCGGCGTCTGTGGAGGGAAGTGGCAGAGGCCGTCACCGCTGTGGCTCTGACACCACGGACAGGCACCCAGTGCCACAAGAAGGTGAACGACCTCGTCAGGGCAGGCAGGGTGAGCCTCCCCCATATCCCCCCCTCCCCATATCCCCCCTCCCCCATATCCCCCATATCCCCCCTCCCCATATCCCCCCCTCCCCCATATCCCCCCTCCCCCAGATCCCCCATATCCCCCCTCCCCATATCCCCCCTCCCCCATATCCCCCCTCCCCATATCCCCCCTCCCCCATATCCCCCCTCCCCCATATCCCCCCTCCCCCATATCCCCCCTCCCCCATATCCCCCTCCCCATATCCCCCCTCCCCATATCCCCCATATCCCCCCTCACCCATATCCCCCTCCCCCATATCCCCCATATCCCCCCTCCCCCTTATCCCCCCTCCCCCATATCCCCCATATCCCCCCCTCCCCGATATCCCCCCTCCCCCATATCCCCCTCCCCCATATCCCCCCTCCCCCATATCCCCCTCCCCATATCCCCCTCCCCATATCCCCATATCCCCCCTCCCCATATCCCCCCTCCCCCATATCCCCCATATCCCCCCTCCCCCTTATCCCCCCCTCCCCCATATCCCCCATATCCACCCCTCCCCCATATCCCCCCTCCCCATATCCCCCCTCCCCCATATCCCCCCTCCCCCATATCCCCCCTCCCCCATATCCCCTCCCCATATCCCCATATCCCCCCTCCCCATATCCCCCCTCCCCATATCCCCCCTGCCCCATATCCCCCCCTCCCCCATATCCCCCCTCCCCCATATCCCCCATATCCCCCCTCCCCCATATCCCCCCTCTCCCATATCCCCCCTCCCCCATATCCCCCCTCCCCATATCCCCCCTCCCCATATCCCCCCTCCCCCATATCCCCCCTCCCCCATATCCCCCCTCCCCCATATCCCCCCTCCCCCATATCCCCCATATCCCCCCTCCCCCATATCCCCCCTCCTCAATATCCCCCCTCCCCCATATCCCCCCTCCGCCATATCCCCATATCCCCCCTCCCCCATATCCTCCCTCCCCCATATCCCCCCTCCCCCATATCCCCCTCCCCATATCCCCCCTCCCCATATCCCCCCTCCCCCATATCCCCCCTCCCCCATATCCCCCCTGCCCCATATCCCCCCTCCCCCATATCCCCCATATCCCCCCTCCCCCATTTCCCCCAGATCCCCAAGTGAATCCAGCCCTAACCTTAACCTCTGCAATGCACGCGCAACCGATGGCGTGCACTCATATACCTGCCTAACACTGTTGCCTTTTACCCCTGCCCCCCCCCCCCCCCCCCGCACAGGAGAAGCGCGCACACAACAATAGGGAGCATGTGAGGACTGGAGGAGGGCCCGCTGATGAGAGGCCACTGACCGTACACGAGGAAAGGGCCCTGGAACTGGCTGGCGGACCTGAGGACCGGGAGGTTGCTGATGCAGAGGTCGGGGGCGTACTAGCGAGTGAGCCACCGACAGCCCGTCCCCATATCCCCCCTCCCCTATATCCCCCTCCCCCGTATCACCTGATCACTGCCTGATGTCTAACCATGCATGCTTCATTGTGTATCGCAGGACCAAACGTCCAGGCACCCATCCCCGCAGATGCAGACCGCCCGCAGGATGCCCCTCGGAGACCACAGGAGACGGAGAGACCCGCACCCTCCAGCATGCGACACCCGCAGGATGCCCCTCGGAGACCACAGGAGACGGAGAGACCCGCACCCTCCAGCATGCGACGCCCGCAGGATGCCCCTCGGAGACCACAGGAGACGGAGAGACCCGGACCCTCCAGCATGCGACGCCCGCAGGATGCCCCTCGGAGACCACAGGAGACGGAGTGACCCGGACCCTCCAGCATGCGACGCCCGCAGGATGCCCCTCGGAGACCACGGGAGAGAAGTGACAAATGGAGTTTAATGCAGAAAAGTGTGAGGTGATTCATTTTTGAAGGAATAACGGAGACAGAGCACTGGGCTAATGGTAAGATTCTTGGCAGTGTGCATGAGCAGAGAGATCTCGGTGTCCATGTACATAGATCCCTGAAAGTTGCCACCCAGGTTGAGAGGGTTGTTAAGAAGGCGTACGGTGTGTTAGCTTTTATTGGTAGAGGGATTGAGTTTCGGAGCTGTGAGGTTATGTTGCAGCTGTACAAAACTCTGGTGCAGCCGCATTTGGAGTATTGCGTGCAATTCTGGTCGCCGCATTATAGGAAGGATGTGGAAGCATTGGAAAGGGTGCAGAGGAGATTCACCAGAATGTTGCCTGGTATGGAGGGAAGATCTTATGAGGAAAGGCTGAGGGACTTGTGGCTGTTTTCGTTAGAGAGAAGAAGGTTGAGAGGTGACTTAATTGAGGCATACAAGATGATCAGAGGATTGGATAGGGTGGACAGTGAGAGTCTTTGTCCTCGGATGGTGATGTCTAGCACAAGGGGACAACAAACAAACAAAGAACAAAGAAATGTACGTAGAACAAAGAAAGGGACGTAGCTTTAAATTGAGGGGAGATAGATATAAGACAGATGTCAGAGGTAGGTTCTTTACTCAGAGAGTAGTAAGGGTGTGGAATGCCCTGCCTGCAACAGTAGTGGACTCGCCAACACTAAGGGCATTCAAATGGTCATTGGATAGATATATGGACGATAAGGGAATAGTGTAGATGGGCTTTAGAGTGGTTTCACAGGTAGGCGCAACATCGAGGGCCGAAGGGCCTGTACTGTGCTGTAATGTTCTATGAGACGGAGAGACCCGCACCCTCCAGCATGCGACGCCCGCAGGATGCCCCTCGGAGACCATGGGAGACCGAGAGACCCGCACCCTCCAGCATGCGACGCCCGCAGGATGCCCCTCGCACACCACGGGAGACGGAGAGACCTGGAGCAACAGGGAGACGACACCCCCGTCACGTGCGGGAGCGACCACCCAGCGATGAGGGGGGCAGCCACAGGCCCCCGTCACATCCGAGCCAGGACACCACTACCCAGGATACCACTACCCAGGACACCACTACCCAGGACACCACTACCCAGGACACCCCTACCCGGGACAGCACTACCCAGGACACCCCTACCCGGGACAGCACTACCCAGGAAGACGAAATACCGGACAGTGAGTCAGAGTGGATGGGTGGAGACGAACCCCCACCCCAAAGTGCCATGGACTCAGAGTGGGACGAAGAGCACTACACAACGCCACTGCTGTCACCAACACCCTCCACCATCGCAGAAACACTTACCACGGTTGGGCACTTTAGTGATGAGGCGTCTGGTACACTCACTGGTGCGCACAACACAGCCATCCCGGTACAGCAGGTGGAGGTAGGAGCAGCAGAGGGACCGGGTGGTCGGAGGGCAGCCCAGCCCAAGCGAACATCTGCCGCCCAGATGGATCCCGGGATCCTGCAGTGACCACACCCACACATAGATCCGATGCAACCACCGACCCGGAGACGAGCGAAGAGGGTGACGGGCGGCTTGCGGCGGCTGCGGTCGCAGGTGGAGGAGTCCACCCGCGTACAGGAGCTGGGAGTGGTGCCGGTCATGCGTGCCACCCAGGCTGACACCGCACGGGTGGCGTCCGCGGTGGAGGCAATGGGTGCAACGGTGTCAGACATAGACATAGAATTTAACATAGAATTTACAGTGCAGAAGGAGGCCATTTGGCCCATCGGGTCTGCACCGGCTCTTGGAAAGAGTACCCCACTTAAACTCACACCTCCACCCTATCCCCATAACCCAGTAACCCCACCCAACACTAAGGGCAGTTTTGGACACTAAGGGCAATTTATCATGGCCAATCCACCTAACCTGCACATCTTTGGACTGTGGGAGGAAACCGGAGCACCCGGAGGAAACCCACGCACACACGGGGAGGATGTGCAGACTCCGCACAGACAGTGACCCAAGCCGGAATCGAACCTGGAACCCTGGAGCTGTGAAGCAATTGTGCTATCCACAATGCTACCGTGCTGCCCACATGGGGAACGGTTTGCGAGGCCTGGGGCCTTCCGTGCAGGCGGCGTCTGTGGCCCAGGAAATGGCTGCCCTCTCACAGGAGGCCATGAGCCAGTGCCAGCGCCAGATGGCAGAGGCGCTCAACGCCATAGCCCAGTCTCTGCAGGCCATGGCCCACTCTCAGCAGGCCATGGCCCAGTCTCAGCAGGCCATGGCCCAGTCTCTGCAGGCCATCGCTGAGGGCATCGGCGCCAGTGGCCATGTGCGAGCCGGCGTCGCACTGTCACAGACAGGGTTTGCCAACACCCTGGGCTCCATGGCTGCAAACCTGCAGACCCTTGTCGATACCAGCACGGGCCTCCAGGACTGGCAGCGCCAGATGTCGGGGGGGCGTCGGATGGCCAGTCCGTTCGCATCCCCCACCCATGTAGAGGCCTGGGGGCCATCGGGCACCCCGAGGGAGGAGGAGGTGGTGTGGTCCGTCCCGGCTCCCTCTGTAGGGGAGGTCCCGGTACACCGCGACACCTCGGACTCCCCCCCTTCCGTCCCAGGTGCATCGGGTGGGCAACGGGCAGGACAGGCTGGCAGCTCGCCATCCCAGTCGCCCGGGCCGCAGCCTGGCCCATCTAGGCCAGGACGCCCCAGGAAACGGCCGCCAAAGGGATCCAGTGTCAGAGGGCAGGAATCACAGGAGTCCACCTCCAGTTCTGCTGTACCGTCTGGGGAACCACGTAGACGTAGTCAAAGGGCCCATAAGGCCAAACAATTAGACACTGAGTAAGTTGGCACGGGTGCAGGGCACAGATGAGTTTTAGGGGCTAGGGCACGTGCATGAACTCCTTTGGTTATTAAAGTCAATGTTACACCTACAGAAGCTGCCTTTGTGCTCTATCCAAAGTGTGCGGGGGTGTCATGTACGTTGAGCGCAAGTGTGTGTGTGAGGGGTGGTCTTACCTCAGCCCCATGTGAGTCTGCCCCCTTCCCCCTGGGCCGCCATCAACATCCCACGGGCAGAGGACGGGACCGTGCGCTGCAGTGTCACAGCCGCATGCAGGGATGGTCCGGGTGGATGGTGGTACTGTGGCCATGGGTCAGACATAGTCCAACGATGTAGAGCCAGGAGCACATCGCAGGGCGGGTTGTCATCATCCTCCATGGCCTGCGATAGACACGCGTCCACCCGCAACTGTGTGAGCCCGGCCCGTTGTGCCGCAGGTGGATCGGCAATGGGGGGGGGGGGGTGGTGTGCATGCGGGTGGGGTGGGTGGGGTTGGGGAGGGGGGTGAGGGTGCTAGGTGGGTGGATGGGTGGGGGGTGGGGGTGGTCGGCTGTTGCCATGGTGTGCGGTCTGTGGCCATACAACCCGATTCCCACGCCCATCTAGTCAGTGAGGCGGGCGTCTATCAGTCTGTCCCGTGCCCGCTGGGCCAGCCGGTAACGGTGGACAGCCACCCGCCTGTGTCTACCCCGTCTGCCCTGACCATTGCCCCCATCCCCCTCATCTGGGGAGGACTGGGCCTCTTCCTGCTGCTCCTCCACTCCGCCCTCCTCTGCCTGCGGCACATCGCCCCTCTGCTGGGCTATGTTGTGCAGGACGCAGCACACCACAATGATGCGGCCGACCCTATCTGACCGATACTGGAGGGCGCCCCCAGAGAGGTCCAGGCACCTGAAACGCATCTTCAGCACGCCAAAGCACCTCTCGATCACTCCCCTTGTCGCTACATGGGCATCATTGTAGCGGTTCTCCGCCTCATTGCGTGGCCTCCGTATAGGCGTCATCAGCCACGATCGCAATGGGTAGCCCCTGTCGCCCAGCAACCAGCCCCTCAGCCGGGGATGGCGTCCCTCGTACATGCCGGGGATGGATGACCGCGACAACACGAATGAGTCGTGTACACTGCCTGGGTGACGGGCGCAGACGTGCAGGATCATCATGCGGTGGTCGCAGACCACCTGTACATTCCTCGAATAGGTCCCCTTCCTATTAGTGAACACGGCCCTGTTATCTGCAGGTGGCCGCACGGCGACGTGCATCCCATCGATCGCGCCCTGGACCATGGGGAACCCGGCAACGGCAGAGAAGCCCACGGCCCGGGCACCTTGGCTGGCCCGGTCCACGGGGAAGCGGATGTAGTGGTGCGCCATGGCATATAGGGCATCTGTCACTGCCCAGATGCACCGATGCACCGATGTCTGCGATATGCCGGACAGGTCCCCACTCGATGCCTGGAATGACCCCGTTGCATAAAAGTTCAGGGCCACCGTAACCTTGATAGACACGGGGAGAGGGTGTCCCCCGCCAGTGCCACGCGGTGACAGGTGTGCCAGCAGGTGGCAGATGTGTGCCACGGTTTCCCGGCTCATCCGGAGTCTCCTCCTGCATTCCCGGTCCGTGAGGTCCTGGTATGACTGCCTGGGCCGGTACACACGGGGCGCCCTCGGGTGCCTCCGTTGCCGTAGGGCCGCGACGTCCTCCTCCCCCTCCTCGTCCTGTCGGTCAGGTGTCCCTCCAGCCTGGGCGGCTGCCGCCTGCCCCTCTGCGGCAGCCTGCGCCGCCTCTCTGGCACGCTCCTCCTCCTTCTCCTCCTCCTCCTCATTCAGGGCAACATAGACATGAGCGGCTGCCACCACGGCGGCCAACATCACTGGATGATCTGAAAACATGACGGCCTGGTGGGGGGGAGGGGAACGACGACATGTCATCATTGCCCATATCCCCTCCTCCCCCCAGCCAGGTGGCATGGACCGCATGGGTCCAACTGTTGGAGGCTGGCACCTGGCCAGGTGGACCAACTCACTTGCCCTCCCATCCCCCTCCTCGGCACGGACCCCCCCCCCCCAACCTCCACCTCAGCACGGACCCCCCCCCCAACCCCCAACCTCCACCCCGGCACGGCACGGACCCCCCCCCCCAACCTCCACCCCAGCACGGACCCCCCCCAACCCCCAACCTCCACCCCGGCACGGACCCCCCCCAACCTCCACCCCGGCACGGCACGGACCCCCCCCCCAACCTCCACCCCAGCACGGACACCCCCCCAACCCCCAACCTCCACCCCAGCACGGACCCCCTCCCGGCACTCCCCCGGAGCCCAGCCTACTCTAACCCCCCCCCCGCCGCACACACACACACACAACCCGAGACACACCTCTCCTCACGCAATCAGACTGCGGCCACGCCATTTCCTGCCCAGAGCCAACCCCCCAGGCCGTCACTCACCTCCACGCTGGTCGGCGTGAGCCTGGAGCACCAGGTCACGCCGATGAAAAGGAGGTTTGATTCACGTCGACGTGAACGGTCATCACGTCGACGGGACTTCGGCCCATCCGGAAGGGAGAATATCGGCAGGCCGAAAATCGGCTGCCTTGCGCAGACCCGTGACATTCTCCGCGGCAGCGGCGCCATTAACGCCCCGCCGACTTTTCTCCCTTAGGAGACTTCGGCAACCGGCGGGGGCGGGATTCACGGCGGCCAACGGCCATTCTCCGACCCTCTGGGGGGTCGGAGAATGACGCCCCTGGTCTACATGTGATTCCAGACCCTCTGAAATGTCCTAACAAGCTGCTCAGTTCAAGGGCAGTTAGGGATGGGCAGTAAATGTTGGTGTTCCCAGCATTGCATTAAATAATAAAGAAAAAACTTCCTGCCAACTGCCCTGAATTTTCTTTCTTCCTCATTTCTTGAATAGCAGTGTTACATTTGCTAACTTTGTTGGAACTGTTCTAAAGTATTTTAGGCATTGTCAGAGCGTTAATCCCTCAAATGATATTTGTAATAAATGATATTTGTAATTCTAAGAGATGGGCCATCAGGAGAGGCACCATATCGGCGAGATTCCAATGAGGAGTTTGCAGTTGTGTCTGGGCTTCGACTGTTCCCCTTACCCTGGCTCTAAAACCTATTAGCAATTTCCCCTCCCTCCTATTGTAGCTTCCTCCAGAACGTCCAGCATTTCTCAGCTGCTCCAATTCTGGCCTCTGGTACATTTGCAATTCTAAATGCCCCACAATTGATGGTTGTGCTTTGAGTTCCTGAATCATTAAGCTCCAGAATTCCCTCCCTATGCCTCTTCACCTCTCTCGTTCCGAGGGACATGCGACTGGGGAGGCAGAGAATTCACCCAAATGTCTTCCTCTAAGATGGTCCTTAAAATCTATCACTTTGACCAAATTTTTAACTGTCTTCCCTCATAGCTCCTTTGGATGCGATTACATTAGAGATGCTGTGTAACCTCTTGTGTCTGGGACTAGGAGTTACTGATGCTTCCATGTGCATCTAGAGTGAACAGCGAAAGACATTTGGGTGAATTCTCTGCCTCCCCAGACGCGTGTCTCTCGGCAGGGCACCATCGCCGGCAATGGGATTCTCCGTTGCCGCCGCCACCGTATGGGATTTCCCACTGTAGCCACCCTGCGCGGCCGGGAAACCCATGGGCGGGGGTGCGTTGCTGGCAGAACAGAGAATTCCACCGGCGGATAATTCACCTCATTGGGTCAAAGCAATAGTCGGTGAAGCTGGTGTAATGGCCATATCACAATCCCAGTCCCAGGTCACTGTACGTGTGGAGTTTGCACATTCTCCCTGTGTCTGCGTAGGTTTCACGCCCACAACCCAAAGATGTGCAGGTTAGGTGGATTGGCCACACTACATTCCTCTTAATTGAAAAAAATAATTGGGTATTTAAATTTGTTTTTAATTTTCAGATGTTTTGACACAAAACATGCTACATAAATGCAAGCATTATCATTTCAATTTGAATTCCCTCTATCATAGAATCATACATTTAGAATCATAGAATTTACAGAAGGAGGCCATTCGGCCCTTCGAGTCTGCACCGGCCCTTACAAAGAGCACCTTACTGAAGCCCTACCCCATAACCCAGTAACACCCACTTAACATTTTTTGGACACTAACGGCAATTTAGCATGGCCAATCCACCTAACCCACACATCTTTGGACTGTGGGAGGAAACCGAAGCACCCGAAGGAAACCCACGCAGACACGGGGAGAACATGCAGACTCCGCACAGACAGTGACCCAGCCGGGAATCGAACCTGGGACCCTGGAGCTGTGAGGCAACTGTGCTAACCAATGTACTACCGTGCTGAAGTAGATATCACTTTGCGTAATAAGAAAATTCAGGTCTAGGTGCAATGTTCTATTGGATTAAGTTTTCTGTTGAGAATGTAAACATGGGATTCATTCACCCGTCACATCTGGAGGTGTAGGTTCAGCGAGTCCTGGCCTCTGGAGGAGGTGGAATGCATCCTCTGAAATAGCAGAGCATTATGGCAAGTACTGCTGGCAATGGGTTACTTAATCACCGTATTGTGCATCTTCTTCATTAAATATTACTGTTGCCACAAGCTTCCCAACAAAACAATTAGGAATAATTTCAAAGCCCAGCTTGTGGAGGCGATGCCTGCTGAGAAACCAAAAAACATCTTCATTGAGCACACAGCATTATGCCCAGTCAGTCTGTTGCCCTTTCTCCTTTTACTCTGTCCTTTCTGTGGCTCTGTTCCAATTATGGCAATCAGTGAATTTGCCCTCCTTTCTATGTTATCTATGCCCTAATGCTGAGAGTCGCCACTTATCGAATGATACCACCACAAGTTTCAGCCGGCTAGCGACCAAAGAGCCAAACACCAGTTAGTTAGTTCAAGGATACTTTATTTACAGACAATCAGTCATGCAACATAAACACTACTAGTTAACTACACCTATCGACTAAGACAACCTGTACTTAACTTCGGGTACCCGGCTTAGGCCAGAGAAACAGTGGCCGCTGTTCGATTCTGGATCAATCGAGTCCGAAGGAGTAACTGCTGCTCAGCTGGGCTCATCCGTCTGGTAGCGAACGTTGAACTTGTACTTGCTTCTGGTGTTGCTGCAATTGGAGATGGCCGTGACTGGGGTACCAGGTCCAAGAGAGGACGAACATGTGATGGACTCTTCTTCTTATACTTAGGGGCTTTCGCGCTCTTTTGGGTGGTCCTTCAGCCTGGGCCCTACTAATTGGGTGATCCCTGGTCACTCCGTTCGATTCCTAACCAATAAGTGGGTGGGGATCTGAATGGTTGGGCCTGTCCCAAGCGGTCACTGACCCCGTTGTTTACGTGTCCCCTGAACAGGGAGTGGCACCGAAATGTCTGGGACTGTACCAGTTGCTCGAGTACCAGTACTTTGTTTTGGTGAAGATGGGCCATCAAATGCTAATCGGCCCCATTAAAAATGCTCATTGGTCGGAGTTTTGATACCGTCTGGATTTCTTGCTTGCAAATATGCATTTCAGGCTCTGAGCCTGCCTGAGTCTTGGCTTGTCCATTTTACCCACTAGGCTTTGCGAGTTTCTCTGTACCTAGTTGTAAGTCTCACAACTTACACTTTGTTTCACATGTTGACAAGGGATGCTGTTTGTCCAGGACGCTAGATTCTACTGATTATGCTGCTTTTCCACTGCGATGCAACTTTTAAAAAATATATCTAGAGTGCCCAATTCTTTTTTTCCAATTAAGGGGCAATCTCGTGTGGACAATCCACCTACCCTGCACATCTTTGGATTGTGGGGGTGAGACCCACGCAGACACAGGGAGAATGTGCAAACTCCACACAGACAGTGACCCGGGGCCGGGATTGAACCCGGGTCCGCAGCGCCGTGATGCAGCAGTGCTAACCACCGTGCTGCCCTCCGATTTCCTTTAAAATTCCCTTTACCCTCTCCCTCTCTCCTACAAGTTCTACATCTTTTATCGGTTCCTTAATCCTCTGACACCATTATCAATGGGCTCTTGTTAATTTGTGAGTTAGGCAGGGAGCATAGATTGTGAAGGGCATCATAGCCTCGCCTGGTGCTGTCCTTATACGATGCCCTTGTGCATTTTCCAGACAAAATCACCAAGTTGTTCAGGAACCATGTTTGGCGTCATATCCTTCCAGTCATGGGAGCAGGATGCGAGGGCGGGGAGTATGGGTGAAGTTGAGATTGTAGGACCTCAAGCCAATGGTTGCACTTAAACCCTAATACCTGAGCAAGTAACTCAACCATAAAACCCGTGATAGAAGCCTAGGGAGACTGTAGCTCACATTCAAATTGTGCAGTGTTCCGTGAAAGTCAGTTTTTACTTCAAATGATGAACTAGCTGGTCCCGTAGGCCTCAATTAAATATGAGTCGAACTCCAAAGACAATCTGAACTAAAAACAGAAAACGCTGCATAAACTGAACAGGTCTGAAGCATCTGTGGGGAGTGAAACGGAGTTGACGTTTTGAATCTGTATGACTCTTCTTCAGAGCTTTTATCCAAAGACACTTTCTCATTCTATAGAAACAGAGTGAATGGGAAACAGGCAAGTCTGTCTCTCTTGTCATGATAGGGAACTTGGATCCAGAAATGGGGTCCAAGATGGAGCAGTCAATTTAGGGGTTAAACAGACTGAGGCAAAGACTGCTAGCAGCAGAGTCAGCGGGATACACCCACGGCCTGAGTTACCTTGTCCCATTCAGATTTAATCTCATTAATGGGAATACACTGGATCTCCGAGCTCAGCCAGGATGATCCACTCAACATCCATTGTCACTTGGGAAAATGTTGTTTGACCAGCCCATCACAGAGTCTGATGACCTATTTGTCCGTTAGTAGAAGTTTCATTGCATATAAATGGCATAGCTCTTTCCTTTTGTAAATGGAAATGGACAATCAGTCAAGATAGCAGTAATAGGTTCAAGTCTGGAAACCCGAGAGAACATTTGTTTGAGGGGATGGGCGGAGCTAAGAGAGAGAGAGAAAGAGAGAAAGAATGCTGTTCCGAACAGTTACAGGCAGAGGCCGTGGAAATCGACTAGGGAGGTCATGAAAGTGTTCTCTGAGGCAAGCTTTGGAAAAGGGTTCTGAACAAATGTCCCTAACAGAAGAAAAATTGCTTCGTAAATGCATGTATTGCCTTTGTTATTTGTTTAAGTGGAACAAGAGCTGTATGTTCATGTAAAGTGTTGTTTTTTAAAAATAAATTTAGCATACCCAATTCATTTTTTCCAATTAAGGGGCAATTTAGCATGGCCAATCCACCTACCATGCACATTTTTAGGTTGTGGGGGCAAAACCCAAGCAAACACGGGGAGAATGTGCAAACTTCACACGGACAGTGACCTAGAGCCGGGATTGAACCTGGGACCTCGGTGCCATGAGGCAGTAGTGCTAGTCACTGCACCACCGTGCTGCCCTAATGTAAAGTATTGTTTAATGGGAACTAGTGCGTTAAGGTTAAGAAACTGCATGTAATCTGTTATTGTTAGAGCTGAAGTAAAGATTTAAATATTGGTTTTTTTTCATTGTAATAAAGTTTTGCTATAAAATAACCAAGCCCTATTTCTTATATTATCATTCCTGGAACAAATCAAGTTTTCCGCACCACATTCAAACTTTTAAAAGTTATGACACCTGGCCCAGTCTCTTAACCATTGCTAAGAGGTGGCCAAGCGTCCGTAACACTCTAGGCAGCCCTTCATGCTCTAAACATCTTCATGCCCATGGAGCTAAAGTTACCATGGAGCTACGAGGGTTGCCAACTCTGGTAGGATGCATTGCCGGTGGTTCTATCGCATGATCTCCAGCCTCTAAGCATCTCAAGAAGTTAAACATCCCTTTCTTCAGACCTGCAATTTGTTTTAGGATGAATAAAAAATAAATTGTCCAAAGGTCACTTAAGAAAAGCGTACCAATTTTAAAATCCTCCCATTACCTTTCTCCTGAGGTGGCTCCCAAAAGTGATTAGGAGTTTAATTTTCAAATCCTGGAGGCTCCAGGGGCCCGGAGTGTTGACAATCACAATGTACAATCTTGCTAAAGGAGGTATTCCTGAGAAAGTAACCGTGGAGGACGGGGGCCATGCATTTCCGTCAATTGGTCTTCACATTCCACAGCACGAGCCCATTGTGACCAGCAACCGACTTAATAGTAAAAGGAAGAGGAGGATGTGCCAAGGCCTCTCTCACTCCAGCAGGGGGACATCTTGGAACATGCTTAAAACCAGTCTTCTGGCTTCATTTCTCTTGACACCTGTCCAGGGAGATTTGAATTCCTTCAGGCATATATCCTGTGCTCGGAGTTGTTTAATACCTAACAGCTGTTGAAACTGAACACAATGCTGCTTGTCGTTCTACTCCTCGGCTATGCATTCCTATGAAGAAGAACATGAATTAATAAACATTGTTGCTAAGTAACAAATATATAGCAGAACAGGATGAAATTGGGTAACCTTTACTGGGAGGTGCTTTCATTCAATGCAATTAGCAGAGGCCTGGGACTGTAATTAAATTGCCTGTAATGTGCCTGGGGAGGCCCAGAGATTTAGAGGTGAGCGAGGGAAATATGCTGAGAGGTTGAGGAACAGAACTAATCAGTTCATTTATAATTCCTGCACGTGTGTCTGCCTTTGCATCGAGTGTAAGTGTGGGACTTCAATCATAGGAAATTCTCTTTGACATTACGAGAGGGGCTGGTTTAGCACACTGGGTTAAAAAGCTGGCTTGTAATGCAGAACAAGGCAGCAGCGCGGGTTCAATTCTCATACCAGCCTTTCCGAACAGGCGGCGGAATGTGGCAACTAGGGGCTTTTCACAGTAACTTCATTGAAGCCTACTTGTGACAATAAGTGATTGTTATTATTATTACTATGGACTCCAGCAACTGGAACAGTTTGCATTTACATGGGGTCCAATGAAGAGTCACATTGGACTTGAAACGTTGGCCGGGATATCACACCTCATACCGCCAATGCGGCATGTTTTCCGGTGGCGGAGGTGGCTCGTCATTGGCTGCTAGCAGGGTCTTCCAGTCCCGCCGATGTCTACGGAGGTTTGTGTACATCGCCCGTCCCACCACCGGGAAACCCGTCACAGAAGGGTTGCCTTCAGTGGGACTGGAAGATTCCAACAGAGGGAAAGGCAGGAATATACCACCTATTAACTCTGTACGGGCTTCTCCGGACCCCCAACCGCGTATTTCTCAGTGGCGGGCAGTTCACTGGAGCTTGTTTTTATTTTATTTTAGTCTTTACTTTTCAAATAATGCATTAATATAGCACCTTCAGCAAAACATTCCAACGCACTTCACAACAAAGTTAACCATCAAAATGACACTGAGCCACAGCTGGATACAGACTACGAAAAGCTTGGTCAAAGAGTTGGGTATTAGGGAGCATTTTGAAGGGGGCAAAATTTGGGGAAGAAATTCCCAAGGTTAAGGCCAAGGAAGCTGAAAATACAGCCACCAATGGTGGAGTCATTAAGGGATGCTCAAGAAGCCAGAATTGGGAGGATAGCAGATATCTCAGATTGTTGAAGGACTGGAGGAGATTACAGATGAACAAAATCATGGAGGGATATGAAAACACAGGTGGAAATTTTCACATTGAGGCAATGCCGAACTGTGAGCTACCATTCAAACTGGCCCAAACCAAGTTCAGGTACCTAGCAGTATGGATAGCCCATGACTGGACCTGGCTCCATAAGTGGAACCTGTCCAGCCCGGTGGAGGAGGTGAAGAGGGACCTGCAGAGATGGGACGTACTCACACTCTCCCTGGAGGCAAGAGTGCAAACAATAAAAATGAACGTGCTGACAATGTTCCTCTTTATATTCACATCACTCCCGATCTTTATCCCCAAATCCTTCTCCAACAGGTTGACAAACTGATCATGGCCTTTGGCTGGGCTGAAAAGAATCCTAGGATATGGAAACCGTCCTACAAAGAGGGCGACACATGGGAGTCTTGGCTCTGCTGAAACTCCTATTCCACCACTGGGCAGCAAACACAAAGAGAGTGCGGGGGGATTGGGAGAGCCGGAGGCGGAGTGGGTGCAGAGGGAGGAGGCCTCCTGTACGGGGAGATCCCTCGGGTGCTGCCTCACTCCCAGCCCCACCAACCAAATACTCGAGGAGCATGGTGGTAGTAGCCAAATTCAGGACCTGGACTCTGTTCAGACACCATTTCAAACTCAGGAGCATGTCTGCTGCAGCCCCCACCTGCAGGGACCATAAACATATTCCGGCAAAAATAGATGCCAGCTTCAAAACGTGGAGAGGGGCGGAGGGACACTGACAGTGAGGGACATGTACTTCATGGTAGAGTAGCGAAAGGGAACGAGCTTTGGTAATTGTAGCTGAGAGACTTTCACCGCAAAGAGACCACGACGTTCCCCCAGATACCTGGACACACTCGACTGGACAGACTGCTAGCACCATACTTGCTCGTGTGAGTAAATGTGATGACGTATACGGGCGACTGTTAGAAGAGGCAAGGGCCCCACTGGACAAGACATGGAAAAAACAAGAGGAGGAGCTGGGCATGGACATTAGGGAGGACTCTGGATCGAAGCTTTGCACAGGGTAAACTCCACCTCCTCATGCACAGGGCTGAGCCTAACACAGCTAAAGGTGGGGCACAGGGCGCACATAACCAGGACACGGAGGAATGGGTTCTTGCCAGAGGTGTCAGGGGGTTCAGTCCCACATGTTCCTGTCCTGCCCCAGACTCTTCAGGTCCAGGACAGCCTCCTTCGAGGCCATGTCCAGAGTGGTGGGGTAAATATGGAGCAATGTCCATTAGTGGCAGTCTACGGGGTATCGTAGCATTCAGAACTTTTTATGGGAAGATGGGCCAATGCCCGGGCCTTCACCTCCCTGATTGCCCGGCGGAGACTTCTGCTTGGATGGAGGTTGGCAGCACCACCCAGAGCCCTCAGACTGGCTATCCGTACCTACCGTAGTTCCTAAATTAAGAAAAAATTAAATTTGTAATTAGGGGATCAGATGAAGGATTCCACCATACTTGGAAACATTTCACCAGCCTCTTCGAAGACCTGTTCATGACCAGCAAATAGCAGGGGAGGGGGGAGCAAGAAAGGGAGAAGGGAGCTGGGGGTCAGGGAAGGAGGAACTACCAGGGAAAGTGAGGGGGGGCGAGGGGGAGGAGAGAACACCCACACCACAGAGAGGAAAAGGGAAAATCAGGTCTACGTACCGAGGGGTGCAGATACCAGCACACGGAAGTCCTGAATAAAATGTAAATTGTAGATAGTCTCAAGAAGTGCAAAGAAGCAAAAGCGGCTCAGAAAATTAAGCCATCCGCATGGCGGCACAGTAGCACAGAGGCGGCATGGTAGCACAGTGGTTAGCATTGTTGTTTCACAGCTCCAGGATCCCAGGTTCAATTCCCAGCTTGGGTCACTGTCTGTGCGGAGTCTGCACGTTCTCCCCAAGTCTGCGTGGGTTTCCTCCGGGTGCTCCGGTTTCTTCCCACAGTACAAAGATGTGCATGTTAGGTGGATTGGCCATGCTAAATTGCCCTTAGTGTCCAAAAAAGGTTATATGAGGTTACTGGGTTATGGGGATAGGGGAAGGTGTGGGTTTAAGTAGAGTGCTCTTTCCAAGGGCAGGTGCAGACTCGATGGGCCGAAAGGACTTCTTCTGCACTGTAAATTCTAGGACTCTTTGATACATTTGTATCACCAGTCAATGCAATGTAAATAGGTCACCTGATTTTTGTTATAGTGTTTTGTTTTATCTCATTAATTTATTCCATGTGTTTTCTGTTTTCTTTAATTTATCATTTATAAAAATGTTATTTATTATTATGTTTTTTCCATTGTTCATTGTATATGCTTGATAACATTAATGTAAATTCATGTAAATTTGACCACTTGTTTCGCAAGAGATGTAAATTATTTATAATCTCAGTTAGAAGAGATGCAATTGTAAGATGGAACAATATGAAGCTAAGACTCACCTGTAATAAATTAAACTTCAATAAAGACATTTATTTAAAAAAACTAAGGGGAGGCAGCACTGTGGCGCAGTGGTTAACACTGCTGCCTACAGCACTGAGGACCCAGGTTCGATTCCG
Organism: Scyliorhinus torazame; assembly: GCF_047496885.1. Taxonomy (NCBI): domain Eukaryota; kingdom Metazoa; phylum Chordata; class Chondrichthyes; order Carcharhiniformes; family Scyliorhinidae; genus Scyliorhinus; species Scyliorhinus torazame. The sequence continues at coordinate 86,238,812 of NC_092727.1, forward strand.
TCCCCGGGTCACTGTCCATGTGGAGTTTGCACATTCTCCCCCCCACAACCCAAAGACGTGCAGGTTAAGTGGATTGGTCACGCTAAATTGCCTCTTAATTGGAAAAGAATTATTGGGTATTCTAAAAAAAAATTTTAACTAAGGGGAACTGTTGCTCCCTATCCATCCTGTCCATGCCCCTCATAATCTTGTACACCTCAATCAGGTCGTCTCTCAGTCTTCTCTACTCTAGCAAAAACAACCTAAGTCTATCCAACCTCTCATCGTAACTTGAAGTTCTATCCCAGGCAACATCCTGATGAATCTCCTCTGCACCCCCTCCAGTGCAATCACATCCTCCCTATAATGTGGTGACCAGAATTGCACGCAGTGCTCCAGCTGTGGCCTCACCAAAGTTCTTTACAACTCCAACATGACCTCCTTGCTTTGGTAATCTGTGCCTCAACTGATAAAGGCAAGTGTCCCGTATGCCTTTTACGCCACCCTATCAAGCAGCCCTTCCGCCTAATAATAATAATCTTTTTATTGTCACAAGTAGGCTTACATTAACACTGCAATGAAGTTACTTTGAAAAGCCCCCAGTCGCCACATTCTGGCACCTGTTCAGGTACACAGAGGGAGAATTCAGAATTCTCAACCGGTACGGGAATTGAACCCACGCTGCTAGCCTTGTTCTGCATTATAAAGCAATGTCTAGCCCACTGAGCTAAACCTTCTAAGATCTCTGGACAAAAACACCAAAGTCCCTTTGTCTCTCAGAACTTCCAAATGTCATGCAGTTCATTGAATACTTCCTTGTCAAATGATTCCTTCCAAGGGTATCAGCTCGCACGTTTCAGGGTTAAATTCCATCTGCCATTTATCTGCCGTTTGATCATCCTGTCTATATCTTCTTGTAGCCCAAGACACTCAACCTCACTGTTAACCACCAATCTTTGTGTCATCCTAAAACTTACTAATCCTACCCGCCCCACATAGTCATCTATTTTGTCTGATGAATGATCTTATTTATAATTTTGTTTATTTATATTTTATTTGTAAATGATGATAATAGGGGACCCAGCACAGATCTCTGTGATATGTCACCAGATACTGACTTCCAATCTCTAAAGCAGCTGTCTGTCATCTCCCTCCTACAAGTAAGCCTATTTTCAATCCACCTTATCAAACTACCATGTATCTGATGTGCCTATCCTTTCTTTATAAGTCTCCCATGTGGGACCTTGTTAAAAGCTTTGGGGAAGGCCAACCTTTTTTTGTCTCACTCAAAGTATTTTGCTTAGACCCTGATGCACCCATTGCTCTGCTAGTTCAGTGGGACAGTAATTGAGACAATGGGTGCAGTTCACAAGGTCAGTCCAATGAGAAAAGTGGATCTCTTTTGGAATGATGGGGAGGGTTGTGTGCTTGACTGTTCCCCAGGTAGTCGAGATCAGGAGAACTGTTCGGCTGGTGTTGGTTACATTCTTATCTAGATCAATATGGCTCTGGAGACAGTTTCATAAACAAAATAGCAAGAGGATGCAGGATGAAGAGAGATGATCTTATTTAAATTTTCAAGATGCTGAAGAGAAGACAGTCAGAGGTTATTTCCCCGGCTGAGGAATCTGGAACACAGGGACACATTCTCATAACAAGGGGTTGATCATTTAGGTCTGAGGTGAGAAGACATTTATATACAAAGGGCTATGAGGCTTTGGAATTGTCTGCCCCTGATTGTGCGTGATCCTTAATAGACAATGGCTGGGATTTTCCACTCTCTGCGGTAGATTTTCCAGCAGTGAAGGCGGGTCGCCATTGGCTGGCATTGACTTCGGCGGGACAGGAAGACCCTGCCGGCGGCCAATGATGATCCACCTCTGCCGCGGAAAAATCCCTCACGGTGGGAAGGGCTGGCGATGGGAAACCTCGGCCAATGTTTTGTTCTCAGGGAATCAAGGGATATGTGGGGGAGGTGTGGGGAAAGTGAATTTGAGGTAGAAAATCAGCCATAGTCGAATTGACTAGTGGAGCAAGGGGCAATATGGTCACTCCTGCTCCTCTTCCTGATGTTTTTATGAACAGGAGGGCTTGAACAATGTATTTTTCCAGGCAGGATGCTAGATAAATGTAACAGTTTAAAAAGGCTGATGAAGAAGTTGGTCAAAATCATGTCTGCTCCTTCCTCACCAACACCAACTGTCCTGTCTGTAAAACCCAGAAGTGGGCAGATTGCAGATGTGTTTAGGTTAGGTTACAGATTCCAAAAATGTTAACAGCTGACCAGATCCCAACCCATTCGTTTTTGTTTGCTAAAATTCATCTCTCTGTTGTCCCGAAAGGATTTTTGAGGATGTCGTTCAGTTGTCACGTGTGAAGGAGTATTTTCTCCCTGTGGTGATCCACTGTAATAGGAGATGTAAGGTAGGACCTGCACTACAGGTTTGCCGGTAGCTCCTGCCGGCTGGCTCCGCCCCACGGAGAACTGTATAAATATGCATGACCTCCAGTGCCCTGCCATTTCGCCAGCTGCAGCAGGAGGCCTCACATCTGACTGTAATAAAGCCACAGTTGTACCCAACTTTAGTCTTTGTGCAATTGATCGTGCATCACTCCCGGACTAATCACGGAGGCTTTTATTGACATAGAGAGGTTGCTCCTGCTGTGAATACACTAACTGAGAGTGATGAGTGTGCAATGAATAAAACAAGATGAATGTCTCCTTAGGCAGCTAGGGTTGGGTAATAAATGTTGGGCCGGATCTTCCGTTGGCCGACGCCGAAATCGGGAACGGGGATTGGGCGGAGAATAGCGTCCGACGCCAAAATCGTGGCAGGCGCCGGCCTGATGCCAAATCGCAATTCTCCATCACCTCGAAAACGGCATCAATGCGTTGCACTCCGTGCGTACTTTAAACACCGTTTGCATATCATTAGTGGGCCCACCCGCGATTCTCCACCTTCGATGGGCTGAGTTCCCGATGGCGTGGTCCATGTGTGCTCTCGAAAATCGTGAACCTGGCATGGTGGTTGCTGAAAGAGAGGACAGTGTCCAACTCCGCCAAACTTCGCCGACAGTTGTGCGGCTGGTCGGGGAGCATCTGCCAGGGCCAGGTGGAGTAGTGGGGGGTGGCCAGTAGGTGGGCTGTGGGGTCAGGCTGGACGGGTACGCAACACCATTACCACAGCTGGCAAGGCAGCCATGCAGCTGCGCATGCCGCTGACAGCCCACTTTAAATCTGATACCATGAGTCGCCTAGTTCACCCACCCGGGACACCCCTCTAGGTGCCCTCTGGCCTCAGCCAACCCATCAGCTGTATGGGTGCTGCAGCACAACCTGTCCCATCTGTCTGGCTTCGCTAAGTGTCTGGGTGGGGAGTGTAATATTTATGTGCAGCTGCAGCTTGTCAGCCCTGCAAGTGTCAATCCCGTACCGTTTTTCATGGGAATCGATGGTGCACCACGCGGTGCCGGTGCTAGCCCCTTACTAGTAGCGGAATTGGTGCAGGTACAGCGCCGATTTTTCAGTCGGAAAAGTCCATGGCTTCTCCGTTGGCGTCAACACTTAGGGCTGGATTCTCCGTTTCAGCCTCTAATTCCCGGCTCCAGCGGAGCATGTGTGGTCTTTTACGCCCAGAAAATCAGCGTGAAACCTTCACCGATTCCGGGACTGGTGAGGGCTAGCACAAGTGTCGGGTGAAACTCCCGCCTCCAGCGCAGAAAACAGCCGGAGAATGGCCAGGTCCCGGGCCGCTCATGCGCACGGCTGATGCCTGCACCAGTCGCGCCATACAACATGGCGCCGGTCATGCGCGGACCCAACCCATCATCCACAACCCCACAGCCATCTCCTGGCCACCCCCACCAGTCCCCCAGCCCTCGGGAAAGCACCCCACCCCCCAACTGGCCAGCGGCACGGATCCCGGTGGAGTGTGGTGGCGCTGAACACAGTCTACAGCCGCCACGTCGGGTTCCCGCATGGCTGAAACCACACGTGTCCTGCGCTGTCAGAAACTCGGCCCATCAGGGGCGGAGCATCACGGGTTGGCCGGACGATGGCACGGCAACGCCGTTGTAACGGCGCACAGCGCGATGATGCCTTTTGAAGGGTCGGAGCATGGCTGACTGGCGTCAAACCGGCGTCGGCCCCGATTTCGGCGTTGGAGCCCATTCTCTGCCGATCACCGAACACGGTTTCGGTGTTGGGCAACGGTGAGTCCCACCCTTAGTCTCAGAAATGGAGAATCCAGCCCGTTGACTGTGCTTGTGACACACATGGGTGTATTTCAAGAACTTTAGAGTAGAAATACTTAGAATGTTCACACCTTGACCATATTGGGAAGGGAAATGCTCTTGTCTCGGCATTAACATAGAATTTACAGTGCAGAAGGAGGCCATTCGGCCCATCGAGACTGCACCGGCTCTTGGAAAGAGCACCCTACCCAAGGTCAACACCTCCACTCTATTCCTATAACCCAGTAACTCCCACCCAACACTAAGGGCAATTTCGGACACTAAGGGCAATTTATCATGGCCAATCCACCTAACCTGCACATCTTTGGACTGTGGGAGGAAACCGGAGCATCCGGAGGAAACCCACGCACACACGGGGAGGATGTGCAGACTCCGCACAGACAGTGACCCAAGCCGGAATCGAACCTGGGACCCTGGAGCTGTGAAGCAATTGTGCTATCCACAATGCTACCGTGCTGCCCTCTGGCATCTGGCTCTACCTTTTGTATTTTGCCATACATTAAAATCCTGCCGTTCGTAGGTGTTATGTTCTTATAAAACCTCGCAAATGGTAAAATCACGCATGACCTAAGTACTTTGCAATGGGAGCCCATTAATCAGGTACCAGCTGTAATGTTCTTGTTGGATGGCCTTATTATTTAAAGCTATAAACGATTTATTAATTTTAACTTTGGGTAAACCATATACAAGAGAACAGATGAAAAAAAAGTAAAATTGTGCACAAGCAGCCTCTCTCTTTGACTTCCTCCAGCCAGTGTGAGGGGTCAGCTGACTTTAATGTTCACTTACATACTAGTGAGACTCCTAGTGGTCAGTCGGTGAATTTCAACACAACCATGATATCGCTACTCCAGCCACCTGAAAATTGTAGATGCATAAAGGTTCAAAGAGAATAAAAACTATGGGTGGGATTTTCAAGCCTTTCCCACTAGCAGGATCTTCTGGCCCTGCAAAAAGCCAGAATCTACCCTTTAGCGGTAGATTCCCCATTGGCAGGACAGACGAGCCACGCGAAATGTCAAAGATGCGCCAGTTAGGTGGATTGGCCATACTAAATTGCCCCTTAGCGCCCAAAGATGTGCAGGTTAGATGGGGTTACGGGACTAGGGTGGGGGAGAGGGCCTAGGTAGGGAGGTCTTTGGAAAGTCAGTGCAGACTCGATGGGCAGAATGGCCTTCTTTTGCACAGTAGGGATTCTATGGATTTATGGACGTTGGCTGGACTGGAAGATCCCGTTGACTACCAATGGTGAGCCATTTCCGCTGCCAGAAAACAAACCGTGGGAGGGACTAGAAAATCCCACCTAATATATTTAATACATTTAAAGAGAAATTGAGCAGTTTGTTTTCTTTATTTAGTCGTTTTTTCTTTTTTTGGCATTTGCTGAAGGTTGCTTCTATTTTTTTAATTTTCAAGTGAACATTGGGAGATGCAATGGGTGGGCTGGTGTAGGAAGACTTTTGCGCGAATAAGCGAATTTGCAAAAAGGGAAAGTCACCAACAAAGGGAGTTTACTGTACCTCTGTCTGCGGAAACATATTATAAAGAAATCAATAATTCCTGCATTATTAGTCATAGCTTTGGATGTGCTAGCTCCCTGGACCTATCATTTTATATCACGTGTGACGGAAGAAATGTAACATTTTTCAGTTCATCATCCTGATTATGATTCAAGAAAACCATTTTGCTGAAATGCAAATCTTAATGTCCACTTCCTGCTCTGCGATAATTTACCTGCTCTGATGAAGGTGACAGTAGTTAAAAATTAACCTCAGTACCCAGGAAATTAAAAAGCCAGGGCTTCCTCTTCCTTGTCATCCAGTGATTCATGCCAGTAAGTGAATTTCCTTACAAATCCATAAAATTCCTACAGTGGAGAAGGAGGCTAGAGGCATCCAAACCGACTTGGTCAAAAGAAAAATTGGTTTATTGCAAAGCAATTATATTTATAATATACATCACATCGCAGCCTGGTCTTCCTTGTCGGTCCCATACCAGGCCAGCTTTATACAGATCTCAATCATGAACGTCCTCAGGCGTGGGAGCTCGTATTCGCTGAGACTCACGAGGAGACTGATTGCTCCAACCTCGTAGGTCTGATGTGGGTGATAACGGAGGCTATTCAGCCCATTGGGTCTGCACTGGCCCTATGAAGGAGCCTAGACCCAAACCCCATTGCCCTATCCCCGCACCCTGTAACCTAACCATCTTTGGACACTGAGGGCAATTTATCACGGCCAATCCACCTAACCTGCACATCTCTGAATTGTGGAAAGAAACTGGAGCACCCTGAAGAAACCCACGCAGACACGGGGAGAACATGCGGACTACACATGGACAGTCACCCAAGGTCAAAATAGGACCCTGGTCCCTGGCACGTGAGGCAGCAGTTGATTTGTTATGTTGTAGGTGTAACACAAGAGGCTTCCTTGTGGTGCACTTGACAAAGGAAGGTTCAGACGTGGAGTAAACTTCAACACGTTTATTAAACTATTTACACTTCTATTACTCGGGTTCGACACTACTGCTAATCCTACTATAGCTACCCAGACTGACTAACCAGTTGCTGCAATCCACGTGGTGGGTGTAATATTGAATCAACCCTGTCTATGTACTCATTGACTGTCTCCACTGGAAAGAGGCAGATTATGTGTGTGGTGTCCTTTATATATGGGTTGGTGTAATGCCCTCCTGTGGTGGTGTCACTTCTGTGTGTATCATGAATGTCCATTGGTCATGTCATATCTAACTGATCTATTGGTTGAGTGTGTGTGTGTGTGATGTCTTTGGTGCTACCTCTAGTGTCTACCTAGCCTACATGCATTTACATTGATGCACATCACCACACTAACCACACTGCCATTTGTCCTGAGAGTTGATTTGGAGACATATGTGATGCCCCACGTCGATGAAGTTTGCGCGTGAAGCTGAGACATCGAGGGCAATTGACAAAGTAGCCCTGCAGGAATTAGCGCCTCCTGTAGCTCCAAAAGGTTTACAGCATGGAAACAGGCCCTTCGGCCCAGCTTGTCCATGCTGCCCAGTTTCTGTCACACAGACTTGTCCTCACTGCATTTTTTCAGCAGTTGTCAGATAACAAGCTCTGGGAATCCGAATTAGTTTACTGTCTCCACCTCCCCTTCAGTGAGTGAGGAACATCCAACTTTCACCAGACAATCTGGGGAATCAAACCACGGCCTTTTGGATATGCAAAGTTCAGTGACAGACAAGTTCCCTTTCAGAGTAACATGAGTGTTTATTGTCTCCAATATCATTATCTGAGCACAGTACTGTCTGTGTTAGATTCACAGCAGCAATTTATGTACAGCCTGACACTGCTGAAGTGACCCTGCACTTGGAATCACCTCAGCCTTTGAGGGAAGCCCAAAATTTGAGATGAGCAGCCCACCTCCATAGACGTTTGTTCATGAAGCACTTACTGAGAGGCAACATTGATTCACCATGGTGGGGGAGGGGACAGGGCAAGCAGCCACGCCAGCCACTGCCTGCAAAAACCATGCAGCAATCTGGGGCGCGAATCGCTGAGGGCTGGTGTGAATCCCGCACCCGCCGGTTGCCGAATTCTCCACCACCGGATATTCGGCGGGGGCAGGAATCATGCCGCGCCGGTTGGCGCGCCCCCCCCCCGCGATTCTCCGGCCCGAATGGGCCGAAGACCCGCCGCTAAAATGCCTGTCCCGCCAGCGTAGATTAAACCACCTACCTTACCGGCGGGACAAGGCGGTGCGGGCGGGCTCCGGGGTCTTGGGGGAGGGGGCGATTTGGCCCCGGGGTGTGCCCCCACCGTGGCCTGGCCCGTGATCGGGGCCCACCGATCCGCGGGCGGGCCTGTGCCGTGGGGGCACTCTTTCCCTTCCGCCTCCGCCACGGTCTCCACCATGGCGGAGGCAGAAGAGACTCCCTCCACTGCGCATGTGCAGGAATGCCGTCAGCGGCCACTAACGCTCCCGCGCATGCGCCGCCCGGAGATGTCATTTCCGCGCCAGCTGGCGGGGCACCAAAGGCCTTTTCCGCCAGCTGGCGGGGCGGAAATTCGTCCGGCGCCGGCCTAGCCCCTTAAGGTTGAGGCTCGGCCCCCCAAGATGCGGAGCATTCCGCACCTATGGGGCGGCGCGATGCCCGACTGATTTGCGCCGTTTTGGGCGCCAGTCGGCGGACATCGCGCCGTTTCCGGAGAATTTCGCCCCAGATATCAATTACACCATTCTAACAAACACCGAAATATGAATTAGGAACAGGAGGAGGCCACTCGGCCCCTCGAGGCTGATCTAAATTTAACCTCAACTCTACATTCCTGCTTACCCCCAATAGCCTTACACCAACATGCTTATCAAGAATCTATCTACCTCTGCCTTATATTCAAAGACTTTGCTTCCAATAACTTGTGAGGAAGAGAATTCCTCAAATTGACAGACTCACAAACCTATGAGAGAAAAAGGCATGATTTAACGCAAAAAAAACAAGACCTGTGATGTCAAGAACAACCCTGCTATCAAACAGGTTTTTTTTCAGGCCTCGGTCACCCCATCAAAGCCGCACTTGCCTCATTGACGGGCATCTCATTTTGGGCATTTTTAAAATCCCGCCTCAATCTCTTGACCTCCTTCGGGAACCCTGGCTTGGCCCCCAAGCCTTCCACTGCCCCAACGTACCCCTTAGAGGGCACTCGAGACCCACCCCCCCACCCCACCTCTTAAGGGAACCCCTGAACCTGACACCCAGGCACCTTGGTACTGCCAGCCTTGCACCTTGGAAGTGTCCCTGCCATCCTGGCAGTGCCAACCAGGCACCCTGGCAGTGACAGGGTGGCACTGTCAGGGTGCCTGGGTCATAGTGCTAAGGTGCCAGGCTGACAGTGCCAAGGTGCCTGGGTGTCAGGGGGAGTGCCACCTTGCCCAGAGCCCGACTACACACGGGCCTGGGAGACTCCCCTGGTGCCGTTATGTCTGGTCCACATTTGTTAGAGCTGGAACTTACTGGCAAACCAGTATTCTGGCACAAACTCACTGACATGCCAGGCTCCATGACAGAATACATATCCAGCTTCCAAATTTGGCTCCCTGCTGGGATGAGCGAGGTAATTCGTGACTGTGAGACAGCATCCAGTGAGCTGGGTCAGGTGAATGGAGTCACTCAATGCAACAGAACGCCAACTGCGTCTCTAGCAGTGGAAAATTAGGGAAAATAAACTCAGCCTATGGTCACCTCATAAAGAACTGGCCACCATGTCTTGTGGCTTCCTGCCTTCATGTTCTACTACCACTGCTGTTTATGTGAGGGTGAAGTCAATAATCTTCTAAAGTTTGGAATTCAGCAATAAATAAAGAGGACCTGTTTAGAGATTATAAAGAGCTAGGATTCAAATTAAAAAACAGGTCCTCAAGGGTCATAATCTCCGGATTACTGCCCGAGCCACGTGCAAATTGGCATAGGGAGGCAAGAATCAGGGAAGTTAACACGTGGCTGAAAGAGTGGTGTGGGAAGAGGGGTTCCTTTTCATGGGACACTGGCATCAGTTTTGGGACAGGGGGGACCTATACCATTGGGATGGTCTCCACCTGAACCGAGCTGGGACCAGTGTTCTGACGAAAAGAATAAATAGGGTGGTCAATAGGACTTTAAACTAAAGATTGGGGGGGAAGGGAAAGTCAGGGAACCAAGAGGTGAAGTAATCAGTGGGAAGCGTAGCTGCTTAGATATACAAAAAAGCACGAAAAGACAAAACTCAGGAGAGGTTACGATAGTCCCCATCCCACAAAATATGACACAGTGTATGGAAAGGCTCAGTAAACCAAGGTCCACCACACTAAGAAAACAAAAAGGGACGGTCAATAGAGAATTAAAGGTGCTATATTTAAATGCGCGCAGTGTACGGAACAAGGTAGATGAGCTTGTGGCCCAGATTGTGACTGGCAGGTATTATGTGGTAGGCATCACAGAGACATGGTTGCAGGGGGTTCAGGACTGGCATTTAAACATCCAGGGATTCACAACCTATCGAAAAGACAGGGAGGTGGGCAGAGGGGGCGGGGTTGCCTTGTTAATTAGGAATGAAATTAAATCAATAGCACTAAATGACATAGGGTCAGATGATGTGGAGTCTGTGTGGGTAGAGTTGAGGAACCACAAAGGCAAAAAAACCATAATGGGAGTTATATACAGGCCTCCTAACAGTGGCCAGGACCGGGGGCACAAAATGCACCACGAAATAGAAAGTGCATGTCAGAAAGGCAAAGTCACAGTGATCATGGGGGACTTCAATATGCAGGTGGACTGGGTAAATAATGCTGCCAGTGGACCCAAGGAAAGGGAATCCATTGAATGTTTACAGGAGGGCTTTTTGGAACAGCTTGTGATGGAGCGCACGAGGGAACAGGCCATTCTGGACTTAGTGTTATGTAATGAGCCAGACTTGATTAAAGATCTTAAAGTAAGGGAGCACTTAGGAGGCAGTGATCATAATATGGTAGAATTCAATCTCCAATTTGAAAGAAAGAAGGTAGAATCAGATGTAAAGGTGTTACAGTTAAATAAAGGTAACTACAGGGGCATGAGGGAGGAACTGACGAAAATCGACTGGGAGCAGAGCCTAGTGGGAAAGACAGTAGAACAGCAATGGCAGGAGTTTCTGGTAGTAATTGAGGACACAGTACAGTGGTTCATCCCAAAGAAAAGAAAGGTTATCAGAGGGGGGATTAGGCAGCCATGGCTGACAAAGGAAGTTAGGGAATGCATCAAAGCAAAAGAGAAAGCCTATAATGTGGCAAAGAGTAGTGGGAAGTCAGAAGATTGGGAAGGCTACAAAAACAAACAGAGGATAACAAAGAGAGAAATAAGGAAAGAGAGGATCAAATATGAAGGTAGGCTAGCCAGTAACATTAGGAATGATAGTAAAAGTTTCTTTAAATACATTAAAAACAAACGGAAGGCAAAAGTTGACATTGGGCCGCTACAAAATGACGCTGGTAATTTTGTGATGGGAGTCAATGAAATAGCTGAGGAACTAAATAAGTACTTTGCGTCAGTCTTCACAGTAGAAGACATGAGTAATATCCCAACAATTCAGGAGAGTCGGGGGGCAGAGTTGAATATGGTAGCCATCACAAAGGAGAAAGTGCTAGAGAAACTAAGAGGTCTAAAAATTGATAATTCTCCGGGCCCAGATGGACTACATCCTAGAGTTCTAAAGGAGCTAGCTGAAGAAATAGTGGAGGCGTTAGTTATGATCTTTCAAAAGTCACTGGAGTCAGGGAAAGTCCCAGAGGATTGGAAAATCGCTGTTGTAACCCCCCTGTTCAAGAAGGGAACAAGGAAAAAGATGGAAAATTATAGGCCAATTAGCCTAACCTCGGTTGTTGGCAAGATTCTAGAATCCATTGTTAAGGATGAGATTTCTAAATTCTTGGAAGTGCAGGGTCAGATTAGGACAAGTCAGCATGGATTTAGTAAGGGGAGGTCGTGCCTGACAAACCTGTTAGAGTTCTTTGAAGAGATAACAAATAGGTTAGACCAAGGAGAGCCAATGGATGTTATCTATCTTGACTTCCAAAAGGCCTTTGATAAGGTGCCTCACGGGAGACTGCTGAGTAAAATAAGGGCCCATGGTATTCGAGGCAAGGTACTAACATGGATTGATGATTGGCTGTCAGGCAGAAGGCAGAGAGTTGGGATAAAAGGTTCTTTTTCGGAATGGCAACCGGTGACGAGTGGTGTCCCGCAGGGTTCAGTGTTGGGGCCACAGCTGTTCTCTTTATATATTAATGATCTAGATGACGGGACTGGGGGCATTCTGGCTATGTTTGCCGATGATACAAAGATAGGTGGAGGGGCAGGTAGTATGGAGGAGGTGGGGAGGCTGCAGAAAGATTTAGACAGTTTAGGAGAGTGGTCCAAGAAATGGCTGATGAAATTCAATGTGGGCAAGTGCGAGGTCTTGCACTTTGGAAAAAAGAATAGAGGCATGGACTATTTTCTAAACGGTGACAAAATTCATAATGCTGAAGTGCAAAGGGACTTGGGAGTCCTAGTCCAGGATTCTCTAAAGGTAAACTTGCAGGTTGAGTCCGTAATTAAGAAAGCAAATGCAATGTTGTCATTCATCTCAAGAGGCTTGGAATATAAAAGCAGGGATGTACTTCTGAAGCTTTATAAAGCATTAGTTAGGCCCCATTTAGAATACTGTGAGCAATTTTGGGCCCCACACCTCAGGACGGACATACTGGCACTGGAGCGGGTCCAGCGGAGATTCACACGGATGATCCCAGGAATGGTAGGCCTAACATACGATGAACGTCTGAGGATCCTGGGATTATATTCATTGGAGTTTAGTAGGTTGAGGGGAGATCTCATAGAAACTTACAAGATAATGAATGGCTTAGATAGGGTGGATGTAGGGAAGTTGTTTCCATTAGCAGAGGAGACTAGGATCCGGGGGCACAGCCTTAGAATAAAAGGGAGTCACTTTAGAACAGAGATGAGGAGAAATTTCTTCAGCCAGAGAGTGGTGGGTCTGTGGAATTCATTGCCACAGAGGGCGGTGGAGGCCAGGACGTTGAGTGTCTTTAAGACAGAAGTTGATAAATTCTTGATTTCTCAAGGAATTAAGGGCTATGGAGAGAGAGCGGGTAACTGGAGTTGAAATCAGCCATGATTGAATGGTGGAGTGGACTCGATGGGCCGAATGGCCTTACTTCTGCTCCTATGTCTTATGGTCTTATGGTCTTAAATCACAGTAACATAGCACTGTAAATATGGTCAAATGTTCGAAGGTCTTTCACAAGACCATGGCCATATGAACATTTCGTTAAAGAAGGGGATATCAGGACAGGATACCAACCTCTCAGTCAAGGATATACATTTGAAGGAATGTCCTTAAGCAGGAGAGACAGGTGGAGGAGAGAGTTTGAAAGAGAGAACTCTAGGTCCAGCCAGCTGAAAGTCTGACCGCCAATGTCCGCGTGCAGGAAAGCATGGGTGAAAATTCCAGAACATACAACATATAACAACAAGGGCAGAGGAACACAGAGTCCTTGGAGGATCTGACAGCTCACTGAGATGGCTTTGAAGTGATTTGGATGCAGGGATGATAATTTTAAAACAGGGGCATTCAGGGAGCCAATATCAAAAAGAGTGTTTGTTGGTGGGTCTGGCATGGCAAATAGAAGCTGGCTCATGTTCTTTGTCATTCCTGCCGTTTGCTCTCAAAACAATATTGCCACACCCATTCTAAGCTGTCTGATTATCCAAACAATCCACAAATGATGCAAAAATTCTCGTTCCAATTCTGTCTACTTTTAATAAAAGCACAAGAAAGGATATGAAAACACAGTTGGGAAATCTCCTATAAAACACTCCCATCTTGACCATGTTATGAAGATTAAATGTTTTTCATGTTACATACTTACCTTATTGCACATGTACAAACAATGAGCATGAAGATAGGAATGCAGATAGAATCTCCTCCCCAGGTATATATTATACCTTCATATATTTGGTCGTGCATGCCTGAATGTCTGGACAGTGAGAAAAGAAAACTGTATCTGCAAAAGCATGTGTTAGTGGCGCCTGTGCGGGTTATGACAGCCTGTGACCTACAATCACTGTAGCTCCTGACATTATTACAGTGTGTACAAACGCAAATGAGGAAGTTTCATGTTTGTTCATGCAGGTGTATAAAATAAGCATCACTCTTCTGTGACTTTCTTCACCCAGGAAGCCTGATGCTGTGCATTGTGGGAAAGAGTCTTTGGGCAAGTGGGGTCGACTAGACTGTAAACCATCAGTTAAACAAGGTCAGCAGATGTGGGAAGAGTCAAACCATCGTGCCCTCTGATATGATGTCAAAAACAGCAATGCTGTATGTCCACTCACCACAAGCGTCCCTCACAATAGTCACTGCAGCAATCATTGAAAGACAAGCCCACGCTGCTTCTTTTGAACAGACTTGGTTAGATCATTTCTAGGATTAAATCTGATAAAGATTTGAAACGCAAATGTTTGTTAGGTCAAACCTCATCAGGCGTCGAATTCGGAGCCAGACCAGCTCCGTGCTTTTGACAGTTCCAGGTGGCACTGGTAAATAACGAGCGTGCCAGCACTTGATCCATTTGCAATCCCTGAGGAGATGCCTGCAGGCCCAGCAGAAGCATGTTCCAGTTTTACTATTTTCTCCTTATTTGTAATTTTGTTCCTGCCCAGAATTTTTTCTAAGCACTGAGGCTTTTACGTCAGTTGTTCTTGGCTAATGTTTGACGAGGAAAAACAGGAGAAGTGTCAACAACAATCACGGAAACTTGGGATTGTTCTCTGCAGACGCAGTCCAGGGGGACTTCAAAATTATGAAGGGATTTGTTAAAATAGGCAGGAACCGTTTCCATTGCCAGGATGGTCGGTAATTAATTTTAAGATGACTGACAAAAGAACCGGAGGCTAGACGAGGGGATTTATTTCAATGCAGTGAGTGCTCTGGGAGAAGATTCTATTATGATTGTCAAAAGGAAATTGGACGCACACTCAAAGTGGAAAGAAATAGTAGGGCTAATGGGAAAGTGTAGGGCAATGGGCCTAAATCAACAACTCTCTCAAAAAGCTAGCATAGCAAGGAGGGGAAAAGTGACCTCTTTCTGTGCCATTTGACTCTATGGACAGAACTTTATGGAACGTACTATGCAGTGCAGCAAGAAGGTTGTGTTCGGCAAAGAAAAATTAAGAAGAACATTGGTTATCTTTCCAACTCATTCTTAAACTGGGTGTTGAACTAATCTGATTCCCATGCCTCTAATTTAATCTAATTGGATGCCAGTCCTGTCACTATCAACATCCTGGGTGTTACCTTTGACCAGAAACTTAACTATACCAACCATATAAATACTGTGGCTAGAAGAGCAGGTCAGAGGCTAGGAATCCTGCGGTGAGTAACTCATCTCCTGACTCCCCCAAAGCCTGTCCATCATCAATAAGTTACAAGTCAGGCGTGTGATGGAATACTCACAGCTTACATGGATAAGTGCAGCTCCAATAACACTCAAGAAGCTCAACACCATCCAAGACATACCAGGCTACACATCCCATCCACTGAAGGAAACATTCACTCCCTCCACTTGCATTCCGGCACAGTGGCAGGAGTGTGTACCTTCAAGTGCATGTCTCACTTTTCAGCAATATTTCAGTTCTGTGCTACGAAGTGACTTTGGGGTGGAGATTGTGATGCGAGCCATCGACAAAGCCTTCAGTCTTCCCAATGTTTAATTGGACTGGGTGTCAGACCAGATCAGGAACAAAATTGACCAGGATGTTTCCTGGGCTGGAGCACTTCAGCTGTGAAGAGAGGCTGGTTAGGCTGGGAATTTTTCCCTTCGAGCAGAGAAGGCTGTGGGGGTAACCTGATTGAGGTGTATGGAATTACGAGGGATATAGATAGGGTAGATAGGAAGAAACATTTCCCTTTAGCAGAGGGATCAATAACCAGGGGGCATAGATTTAAAGGTAAGAGGCATGAGATTTAGAGGTGGTTTGAGGAAAAGCCATTTCACCAGTGGATGATGGGAATCTGGAACTTACTGCCTGAAACGGTGGTAAAGGCAGGAACCCTCACAACATTTAGGAAGCATTTAGATGAGCACTTGAAATGCCATCGCACACAAGGCTGGAAATTGGGATCAGACTGGATCGGTGCTTGATGGCCGATGCAGACACAATGGGCCAACGGCCTCCTTCAGTGCTGTAAAACTCTGTGACTATGGACGTGATTTGCCGGCCGTGTCACGCTTGAGCGAGAGAGCAGCGCGGCCATTAGATCATGGGAGATGCCGAAATCAGGAAAAGCGGCGAGCGGCAATCGGTTCAGTATCTAACAGGCCCGCCCCCATTGGTGAGAACCATATCCCCCCCCCCTCCCCCATATTGGCGAGAAACCAATAATCACCAGTTAAAGCCAATCTCCATATAATTTACTGGAACGACCCCCTATCTAATGGCCTCTTGTGATCAAGCAAGTGGTCACGCGGATGCTGATTAGTACACCTTTTTAAAACGTAAGGCTGGCGGAATGGCTGCTGTGAGATCCAAGGAGGTGAGTGATGGAGGGCCACCTCAGTGGGGAGGGCACCCCTAGGCTGGATGGGAGAGTGCTGGGTGCCACAGCGCACATGGGTCTGTCATGCCACTCCCTGGATCGTGTGTACTTATGACGGGAACAACCCAAGCTCCTGCCTGCCTTTCCCACCGACCACACATAACTCCCAATGATTGTGGAGTCCATGTGACTGAAGGCTATTGCTAATTGGGATTTGGCAATCGTAGTTAAATGAGCACTTCACAGCTTCCAAGTGGATTCCCGTGGGTAGGTGTGCCATGTGGCTTGTGGGAGTTATTGCCGAGCATCCCAACCAGACTGTAAGCCCTGGACACTGCCTGAACACTGCAGGAGGCAACACCATGGACGCAGCAGCCAACATCCGAACATCTAGGGGCAGGGCCCCAGCACCGGGGACATTTCCGTAACCAGAGGGTGGGTGTGTCCACCAGGGAGGAGATCAGCGCCCGGTCCAGTTAGCGTTACTAGTGGGTACGGGGACTGGGGTCAGGTGACCAGGATCCCAAGATGGAAGACACCGCTGATTGTTAGTCTCTCACCTTCCTCAATACCTTCCAGATATTACACGGAATGGATGATATCTTGGACCCCGTGGAAGCTCCCCTCGTGGTGCTGTTGGCAGGTCAGGCGGCCAGACACCAGAGAAAGCAGTAGCAGCGTTGACAGAGGCTCGAGGTGGCGACACATGTACAGGGCCCCACCCCACACCCTGAGGACCCGGCCACCCATCAGGCCAGGGAGGGACCCAGAGGGGGACGCTGGTGACAGCCCAAAGTGTCCAGGTGTCGCTGGTCTTTTGAACAGATGATGGACAGCGTGTGCCGCAGTAGGCTCTGCCTCAAAAAGACGACAGTGCGGCACCTATCCTCACGGACTTGGCACCACATGAAGAAGGAGGATACCCACTCTCGGTGGCAATCAAGATCACCTCAACCCAGAATCATTCCAGGGCTCGAGACGGGACTTGTGGGGCATCTCACAAGCTACAGTCCACAAGTATGTCCGTGAGGTCAAAGATGCCCTGTTTGCCTGGGTAGCTAACTATATAAACTTTGACCTGACCAGGCCCAACAAGATTCTCCGCCATCGCCGGGATGCCCCAGTTCCAGGGGGTAATAGATGATACGCATGTCGCTTTGCGCATGCCGGGTTGTCAGGGAGTGCTCTACATTAACAGGAAGTGGTTCCACTCCCTGAATGTTCAACTTGTGTGCGACCACCACATGAAGATCATGCACATGTGTGTGCATGGCAGCTACATCCTGGAGCAGTCGGAAATCCCTGGCCTCTTCGAGGACCACCGCAGGATGGCCGGTTGGCTCTTGGGGGATATGGGGTACTCACTGAGGGCTTGGTTAATGACACCAGTAAGGAGGCCAGTGTCCGTTGCAGAGACCCGATACAACAAGGCCCATGCGGCAACCTGGGCTGTCATTGAGCGGTGCATCGGACTCCTCAAAATGCAGTTCCAATGCCTCAACCGCTCTGATGGTGCACTGCAGCACACCCCTGGAGGGTCGCTCACTTTGTGGTTGTCTGCTGTCCCCTCCACAACCTGGTACAGCAGCGGGGCGATGTGCTGGAGGTGGAAGAACATGCGGCCATTTTCCAAGGAGGAGGACGAGGAGGCGCCGGACCAGGAGGATCTGAAGGACAGGCCCGGGGAGGACCCGTAGGACCAGCTGAAGGATGGAGGACAACGGCAATGGTCCGGCATGCTCATAGGGCCAGGGAGGTCCTCATCCTCGCCCTCTACACAGAGGACGTGGCTTCGTCCGTTATCTCAACCCCTCCCCCTTCCCCCCCACACCTCCCATCCCATACCTTCCCCTCACCACCCCACCTTCCCCCCTCCCCAACCACCCTGTTCCACCCTTCCAAGGTCTGTGTGCCACCCACGCCAATGTGATGGGACTCTGTCGGGATTATCAGCAGGTCACTGTCGAAGGCAGGGGAGGGTGATGATAACCCACGGAGAGCTGAGATTTGGTGCTCCTCAATCTATGCCATAGTCCGACTCCTGTCTGTCTGCTGAGTGCTTGCTCACACCCATCGCCTGCACGTCGTGTGCTGGGTGGGGGGCGGTGGGGGTTGAATCCAGGACCACCATGTGCAGGGGATTGGAGGTTGGCCCGCATTGTGGAAGAAAGTGCCAGAGGCGTAATATTTCTCCGGTGCAACATGATTTAATGCTGTACATATTTGTCCTCAACTGCCCCTTGGCCCCCGATGGTGCAGGCCTTTCCTTCCCCACCCCTCCCAAAACTTCCCCCCCAATCCTCCCTCCCCCCCTTCCCTTCTTCACCCCTCCCAACCCATTACCCCCCAGTGCCCTCTGGTGGCTGTCATCACCACTCTGTAGGGTGGCTCTGGGTTAGCACCCAGCACCCCCTCGTCCTGGTTACTGCCCGTAAGGCCCTGGGGGGTCACCTGGGGACAGAGAGACAGTTGGATTGAGCCCCGGCTGCCCTTGCGTTATCTGGCTTTGCCAGCCCTGGCAGCTCATGGTATCATGCTCTTGGCGATGTTCTTCAGTGACTGAGGCATGCTCTGGAGCGCCCTGGCAAGGTCCACCTGTGACCGGGACACGTCCCACAATGAATGCAACATGCTCTGGAGTGCCGTGGCAAAGCCCAGCTGAGACTGGGACTTGCTCCGCAGCACCTCGGAAACGTCCACCTGGGACTGGGACATGTTCCCCAGAGAGGCGGACATGCTACCATGGCCCTCAGCCATGGGCGTCACTGACAGACCCATGCCTTGGACACCTCCACTCATGCTGCCGACGTTGTGCAGCAGGTCGCTCCCCTAACAGTGTTGGCCTCAGTGCCACGCATTGCCGGCACCATCTCCTGTGCCCATAACCTCTGGGACTCCTCCAACCCACTCTGGACCTGCTGGAATGTCGCTGACAACCGCCTCTGAATCTCGCGGCCACATCCTGTCGACTGCATCTTCTCCGGGTAAACCTGTTCCAGAGGCTCAGCATCTGACTGGGACACAGCTGGATCCTGGGATCCAGCAGACCTCCGACTGCTGTCTCGTCTTGGAGTTCCTGCTTCCACCTGATGTGCATTAGCAACTGTGTAGTGCTCACCAGAATGTGCCCCAGAAGCCTGTCGACTGCTGTCGCCCACTGAGGTGTGTGTCTCTGCACTGGAGGAGGGTGGGATGATAGCTGTGCCACGAATATGGTGGTTTCCTTGGAGCTCCCCCCCGAGGTGTTCTCTTGGGCGGCAGGGCCTGGGGGACCACCCTGGCTGGGTGGGTACAGTCGGATGTAGATCCTGCAGGAGAATGGACATGTGCTCAGTGGGAGGGAAGGGTCATTCTGCATGGCGTTAATAACTCACGTGTGACAGATCATCTGGGTGGCGGACGATGGGTCCTCACCACTGCGCCATATGCCAACCTCTACATCAGTGACCGATCTGTCCTCGGCCACTCCCGCGACGTCCAGGGCCCGTTCTTCTTAGGGGTTCAGGGCCCTGATGTCTGGCACACCGCCGCCTGTCTGGCCCTCTCCCGTCTGTTGATCATAATGAATGGCGGTACAGTCTCGCAGGGCTGAATGGCCTCCTCCTGCTCTTATTTTCTATATTTCTGTGTTGTGGGCCAATTTCTCCTGCAGGGACACAGAGAGGGCACCGTAAGCCACATGCTTCGTTCATCGCAGAGGGAGTGTGGGGAATGCGGTGGTGGGGGGGGGGGGTGGAACAGGCATGGGCAGCCATGGATATGGGTGGGCCGGGCAAGGTATAGTTCTGGGCTGGGGCAATGCCAGGCACATGGGGGGCAGGGGTGGTGGGCAGAGCCAGTGCCATCCACCCATGCAGTCCAGTGAAGGTCATTGATCTTCTTGCGGCATTGGGTGCTGGTCCTTCTGATGACGCTCCCCGAGCTGACGGCCGCTGCCACTTCCTCCCAGGCAACACTGACTGCCCTGTGGCTGATGCTCTGAGTCCTGGGGGAATAGGACATCCCACCTGGACTCGACAGCGCCCAACAATCTGGTGGCATGGTTGCATGCTATGTGGGATTTGCTCTGTGGGATTGGTTTAAGTGCCCCCCCCCCCCCCCCGTTGTTGGGGGCTCGTTCAGTGGACCAATTAATGTTTGATACCGGTGATGGCCTCACCGGTGGAGCGTCGGGAAGCTCGGAGTTCACACTTGCTACCACACTTAGAAACTTTTCCATTCAATCGTCCGATTGTCTATGTCTATGCATTGTATCAATTCATCAAATGTTCCTTCAACAGAATGTTCCAAATTTGCACCTTTATCATTCAAGTGTTCCAAACTCTTGGGAACACCACCAGCTGCAAATTCCACTCCAAACCACTCACCATTCTGTCTTGGAAATATAATGCCTTTCCTTCACTGTCACTGGGAAAACTTTCTAGAGCTCCCTCCAACAGCACTGTGGGAGTATCTGTATCACATGGACTGCAGTAGTTCGAGAAGGTGATTCATCACCAGCTTCTCAATGGCAATCAGGGATTTGCAATAAATGTTGGCCTTGCCAGCAATGCTCACATCCCAAGGACTAATTTTTAAAATGTTTTGTTCACTCTTTGCATGAGTATGTTCTTTTGGATATCTGTGCTACCGGATTTCACCGGTTTTCCTTCGCACCTCTTGTTTCGGCATCTGATCGATCTTGAAGTCCTGCTCCAGATGAAGCTTATTGATATAATTTACATTCAATATTTCTATGTGGTGACATAAACGTTCAGGAGGCCCGTGATGGTAAGTTGAATAACATTTATTTGGTTAACGTAAACTAATGGCCGTAACGCAGCTTACAAGATTGGGGCCGCACTGTAGCACAGTGGTTAGCACTGTTGCTTCACAGTGCCCAGGACCCGGGTTCAATTCCTGGCTTGGGTCACTGTCTGTGTGGAGTCTGCACATTCGCCCTGTGTCTGCGTGTGTTCCTCCGGGTGGTTCTGGTTTCCTCCCACAAGTCCTGAAAGACGTGCTAGTTAGGTGAATTGGACATTCTGAATTCTCCCTCAGTGTACCCGAACAGGTACTTGAGAGTGGCAACTCGGGGCTTTTCACAGTAACTTCATTGCAGTGTTAATGTTAGCCTACTTGTGACACTAATAAAGATTATTATTATTATTACAACTCAAAGGTCCCAGTCGGGAATACCGGGAGTACTAGTCCCAGTCTGGGACATATTTTAAGGGGCACATTTACGAGCTCAAGCTGGACGGGCCTCTTCTACAAGTTCGACAGGGAGATCACTCAATGTGTCCGCAGGGGTCCCGTGAGGATTGTTATAGGTGTCCTTTATCATGCTTCCTGTAATAACTCCATGGAGGCAGAAGTCCCTTCACCAGAATCCCTTTTATTAACAAAACCAACAGTTGTACAACTATGTGCATTCGGCTTGCTGTCTACACTGGGAGTGCAGAGGATATGACACTCCTTGTTATATACAAAGAGGAGGTTCCCTGATTGGCCCACTAATCAGAGCACTCGTATTCTAATTGGTCAATTTCAAAGGCCTGGTCTAAGTCATTACACCTCCCCAGGACAGAAGTGCCTTACTTTCTCTAGATTTCCTCACAACCCAATCTTTTGATCCTTCTCTGCACTGCTTCCATGGTTTGAATATCTCGTTCGTGAAAGGGAGATCAAAAGGCGCAGTCTGCCCAACATGCTGACCAGCTTTAATATGACATCTCCTGTCTTATATCCAACTGACCTCAAAATATAATTTAGCATCTGTGTGCTTTTATTGCTGTTATTCCTATCATCATGCAATCCTTTCACCTTCAGCGGTCTGTATATGATCCACAGTGCATGTTGACATCTGCATTGAATTTCATCTTCCACTGTCCTCGCCAGTTACATTTAATCAATGATTTATTTATTTCAAAATCAACACCTGTCGTAGTCGAGGCCCGAATTGAGGCAAATTCATCATTCCAAGTTAAATATAAAATGCAAAAAAAATGATAGAATGTAGAGAATGGAATAACATACTGGTCATCAGACCAGGGTCAGGGTTCAAAGTTTAACAGTCCTCCGAGTTTATTACTTCTGCGGTTGAGGTTAGATGGTGAACTATTCTTAAAGTTCTGAGGAAATTAAATGAAATGAACTGCCTGGAGCACCCTGATATTTTTCTATACTTAAGTTGCTCTCTCGCCCACTGGGTCAATTGGGGTCCGATTGGTTACAATAGGGACTAACCAGTTGACCTGCTTACACACTGAGGGTCTCAAGCCAATAGAACTTACAGCAGGTCCTCTGGGACAGTCCAACACTGCTTAGCATCCAGAAGCACTGCAAATACACAAGCGCTGTGCGAACTGAGGGGGAAACACAATGCAATGTTTTTTGTTTTTAAATCTGGACTGCTATCGTCCATTACCACTAGATAGTTCCAGTTGATGATTTTGATGGTGAGCTACTCCTGTGGGTCTGTGTGTCATCCTACTTGACAAGAAAAGCACTGCAACACAGGGCTGTAGAGAACCAGATCCTGGGGCGAGATTCTCCGACCTCCCGCCGGGTCGGAGAATCGCCGGGGGCTGGCGTGAATCCCGCCTCCGCCGGATTCGGCGGGGGCGGGAATTGCGCCGCGCCGGTTGGCGGGCGCCCCCGCTCGATTCTCTGGCCCGGATGGGCCGAAGTCCCGCCGCTAAAATGCCTGTCCCGCCGGCGTAAATTAAACCACCTACCTTACCGGCGGGACAAGGTGGCGCGGGCGGGCTCCGGGGTCCTGGGGGGGCGCGGGGCGATCTGGCCCCGGGGGGGTGCCCCCACGGTGGCCTGGCCCGCGATCGGGGCCCACCGATCCGCGGGCGGGCCTGTGCCGTGGGGGCACTCTTTCCCTTCCGCCTCCGCCACGGTCTCCACCATGGCGGAGGCAGAAAAGACTCCCTCCACTGCGCATGCGTGGGAAGCTGTCAGCACCCGTTGACGCACCCGCGCATGCGCCGCCCGGAGATTTCATTTCCGCGCCAGCTGGCGGGGCACCAAAGGCCTTTTCCGCCAGCTGGCGGGGAGGAAATTCGTCCGGCGCCGACCTAGCCCCTCAAGGTTGGGGATCGGCCCCCAAAGATGCGGAGCATTCCGCACCTTTGGGGCGGCGCGATGCCCATCTGATTTACGCCATTTTGGGCGCCAGTCGGCGGACATCGTGCTGTTTCCGGAGAATTTCGCCCCTGATGTTTGAACAACAGCACACATTGGGCGCGATTCCCCACTCCCACGCCGGTTGGGAGAATCGCCTGGGCTGCCAAAATTTCCAGGGACGCCGGTCTGACGCCCTCCCGCGATTCTCCCAAGCGGCGGGAACGGCCGGGTCGAGTTTCGCGGGCTGCAGGCCGGAGAATCGCCGGAGACACCGAAAATGGCGATTCTCCGGCACCCCCGCTATTCTGTGGCCCGGATGGGCCGAGCGGCCAGGCCAAAATGGTGGGTTCCCCCCGGCGCCGTCCACACCTGGTCGCTACAGTCGTGGGTGGTGCGTGAACGCTGGGGGGGGGCGGCCTGTGGGGTGGCGAGGGGGGATCCTGCACCGGGCTTCACCTTAAATGTGGGGCGGCCCACGATCGGTGCCCACCGATCGTCGGGCCGTCCTCTCTGAAGGAGGACCTCCTTCCTTCCGCCGCCCCACAAGATCCGTCCCCCATCTTCTTGCGGGACGGATTTGGACAGGATGGCAACCGCGCATGCGCGGATGACGTCCGTTATGCGGCGCCGGCCGCGTCATCTAATCGGCGCCGACAAGGCCTCGCGCGGGTAGATGACGCGGCCCTGATACTGGCCCATTGTCAGGGCCTGAATCGGTCGCGACCGGGGCCGTTCCGCGCCGTCGTGAACCTCAACGGCGTCCATGACGGCGCGGCCACTTTGGCGTGGGGGTGGAGAATAGCGCCCATACTGTTAGACCAGAGGCAGATGTTTGAACAGCAGCACACATCCTGTTGTTGCACCTGCAGAATTGGTTCGTTTGCCTGGGGTTTTCCACCTCTGCATTAATCTGCCCTCGGTTTGCTATCCATTTTCAGTGCTATCTATTATCTTCAAAGAAAAATAGGAGCAAGCCATTCAGCCCTTCGAGCCTGCTCCGCTATTCATTATGATCATGACTGATCATCCAACTCAACAGACCATCCAACTTAGGGTGATGCGGCGGCACAATGGTTAGCACTGCTGCCTCACAGCGCCGGGTTTGATTCCAACCTTGGTGAGTGTCTGTGTGAAGTTTGCATGTTCTCCCATGTTTGCGTGGGTTTCCTCCGGGTGCTCCGGTTTCCTCCCACAGTCCAAAGATGTGCAAGTTAGGTGGATTGGCCGTGCTAAAATTGCCCGAGTGTCCAAAGATTAGTTTGGGTTATGGGATTAGGGATAGGGAGTGGGCCTAGGTTAGGGTGCTCTTTTGGAGGGTCGGTACTGACTCAATGGGCTGATTGGCCTCCTTTTGCGCTGTAGGGATTCTATGATTCTATGATTCAATAGCCTGATCCCATATTCCCGCCATAACCTTTGACCCCCTTCGCCCTGAGTGCTATATCTAACTGATTTTTGAAAATATACAAGGTTTTGGCTTCAACGGCTTTCTGTGGTACAGATTTCCACTTGCCAACCACTCTCTGGGGGAAGAAATTTCTCCTCATCTCCTAAATGGTCTGCCTGGTGTCCTCAGACTGTGATCCCAGGTTCTAGACACCCCCACCATCGGGATCATCTAATTCGGAGATTAGAGGGACCACACTTCAGATGGAGACTTCGCCGCTCCCTATGTAGTCCCTCCTCGGGGGCCTCTGCATATCTACCCTTAGGATCTCCCCCGCTAACCTTTCCCTTTCCCTGCCCTCTCTCTTCTCCCTGTGAGCCCTGATGGAGATTAACTCTCCCCTGACCACCGCCTTCAGCGCCTCCCATACTACCCCCACCTGCACCTCTCCGTTGTCGTTGGCCTCCAAATACCTTTCAATGCACCACCGCACACTCCCGCACACCACCTCATCCGCCAGTAATCCCACATCCAGACGCCACAGCAGGCGTTGGTCCCTCTCCTCTCATAACTCCAGCTCCACCCCCTGCAACCTACCGCTCACCATCACGTATCGACCTCCATTGTCCACTACAATATTCTTGACCTCAAACGACACCCGCTTCCCCACCAGTATTGCCACCCCTCTGTTCTTCGCATCCAGCCCCGAATGGAATACCTGTCCCACCCATCCCTTTCTTAACCTGACCTGGTCTGCCACCTTCAAATGTGTCTCCTGAAGCATGACCACGTCTGCCTTCAGTCCCTTTAAGTGCGCGAATACTCGGGCCCTCTTAACCGGCCCATTCAGGCCCCTCACATTCCAAGTTATCAGCCGGATTGGGCCCCCCCCCGCACCTGCCGACTAGCCATCTCCTTTTCTAGACCAGTCCCGTGCCCGCGCCTCCCGCACGCTCCAGTCCCCCAGACAGGGGCCCCCCGCCCCGAACACCTCTTCTGTTTCCAGTTCCCCATCGGCCAATGCAGCAGCAACCCTATTCCCCCCCCCCACCCCCCCCCGCCCCCCGCTAGATCCGTATCTAGCTCTTTTGCTCTCCCCATAACACTCCCGTAAGTCAGCTGACTCCTGCTGACCCCGGTCTCCCCCGCCGTCCCATTGACCCCCCCCGTGTGGGAATCCCCCCTCCCCAGCAATCAGTGTGCGCTCCTCCCCCCCCCCCCCGTCCTTCCCTAACGCGGGAAAAAGCCCGCGCTTTCCTGAGCCGGCCCCACCCCCTCTGGCGCCGCTCCTGTTGCGCCCTTATCGCAATTCCCCCATCCCCGGGCCTACCCTCCCTCCAGCACCGACGCCCACACTCTCTCACAGTCTCCCCATCAGATCTCTTCCCCCAACCCCATCCATCACCCAACCCGTACAATTGCAGCATAACCTCCCTAGTCTTAAACTCTATCCCTCTAGCAATGAAGGACAAAACTCCATTTGCCTTCTTAATCACCAGTTGCACCTGTGTGGTAATCATCACTGTTGTATATATTAGGAGATGTGTGGTAAGGCCCCGTACTACAGGTACGGGGGTAGTCCCTGCCTGCTGGCTCCGCCCAGTAGGCAGAGTATAAATATGTGAGCTCCCTATACAGCAGCCATTTCGCCAGCTGCTGTAGGAGGCCACACATCTTAGAGTAATAAAGCCTCAGTTGTATTCAACTCTCGTCTTTGTGCAATTGATCGTGCATCAATTTATTACTCTGAGAGTTTCAGACGGTGGACCTCCACATCAAGCCGGATCGCCTGCAGCTGGATCCGCAATCAAGCGATGCCAAAAAGGACTTTCAACACTGGCTAGCTTGTTTCGAAGCTTACATCAGGTCTGCACCAGACCCACTCCCGGAAGCTCAGAAGATCCAGATACTCGACTCGCGGCTGAGCTCCAGCGTCTTTCCTCTTATCCAGGACACGCCAAACTCTGATGAAACCATGGCGCTACTGAAAGAGAATTACGCCCAGTAGACGAACACGCTCTTCGCCAGACACGTACTCTCTGCTCGCAGTCAACTCCCTGATGAGTCCGTAGAAGATTTCTGGCAGAGACTGTGACTGTCAGGCCGTCACGGCCATGGAACATTCGAATCTCCTCATGCGGAACGCCTTCGTTACGGGGATAGGGTCAGACTTCATACGCCAGCGACTTTTAGAGGGGGCCACGCTCGATCTCGCAGCAACAAAAAAACTGGCGCTATCAATGACGGCCGCCTCGCGCAATATTCAGGCCTACACCCCCAGCCCACCCCTCCTATCCATTGTGGACTCCGCAGACGGCCGCCCCACCGGGGGCCTCACCCAGTCAATACACCTAAGCCACGCACCAGCCAGCCATCCCCGGGTGTCCCCAATGTTACTTCTGGGGGCAACAGAAACACCCCCGCCAACGCAGCCCAGCCCGCACCGCCCTTTGCAAGACCTGCGGCAAGAAGGGGCACTTCGCTGCGGTGTGCCAGGCCCACTCAGTCGGCGCTATTGTCCCGATCCCCCTCACGTACGGACAATGGGCTCCGCCATCTTCTCCCCCTCAGATCACATGTGGCCCATGGGCGCCGCCATCTTTTACAACCCCCGCCACGTGCGGCCCGTGGGCGCCGCCATCTTGTCCACCCCAAGATCATCAGGCGCCGCCATCTTGTCTTCCCCACGGCACATGGGCACCACCATTGTTCCAGGACCCGTGCCCCCCGGGCACCCCATCGTTCGACACCAGCAACGACCAGCCACGACTCGCCTCGGTCACGATCCACCAGTCTCGCCCGCACAATCTAGCCACCGTCTCGCAAGCGTGAAGATCGATTGGCACGAGACCTCTTGCCCGCTGGACTCCGGGAACACCGAAAGATTCATCCATCCAGATACGGTAAGGCGCTGCTCCCTTGCTGTAAACCCCGCCAATCAAAGAATCTCCCTGGCCTCCAGATCCCACTCCGTGGCGATCTGGGGATACTGTATAGTCACACTCACGGTCCAGGGCGAAGAATTCAGCGGCTTCCGCCTCTACGTCCTCCCCAACCTCTGCGCTGCCCTGCTACTCAGCCTGGACTTCCAGTGTAATCTCCAGAGCCTAACCTTGAAATTCGGCGGGCCCCTACCACCCCTTACTGTGTGCGGCCTCGCGGCCCTAAAGCCCGACCGACCTTCCCTATTCGCAAACCTATCCCCGGATTGCAAACCCGTCGCCACCAGGAGCAGACGGTACAGCATCCAGGACAGGACCTTCATCAGGTCCGAGGTCCAGCATCTGCTTCGGGAAGGTATCATCGAGGCCAGCAACAGCCCCTGGAGAGCCCAAGTGGTAGTTGTGAAAACTGGGGAGAAACACAGAATGGTCGTGGACTACAGCCAGACCATCAATAGGTACACGCAACTCGACGCTTACCCCCTCCCACGCATATCTGATATGGTCAATCAGATTGCACAGTACCGGGTCTTCTCAACTGTAGACCACAAATCTGCCGACCACCAGCTCCCCATCCGTAAGGCTGACCGGCCATACACTGCCTTCGAGGCAGATGGCCGCCTCTACCATTTTCTCAGGGTTCCCTTCGGCGTCACCAACGGGGTCTCGGTCTTCCAAAGGGAGATGGACTGAATGGTCGACCAGTACGGGTTGTGGGCCACCGTCCCGTACCTAGACAATGTCACCATCTGCGGTCACGATCAGCAGGACCACGATGCCAACCTTGCCAAATTTCTCCACACCGCCACTCTCCTAAACCTCACCTATAACAAGGAGAAGTGCGTATTCAGCACGAACCGCCATCCTCGGCTATCTGGTCCAGAACAGATCCCGACCGCATGCGCCCCCTCATGGAGCTCCCTCTCCCCCACTTCCTTAAGGCCCTCAAACGCTGCCTGGGGTTCTTTTCATACTACGCCCAGTGGGTCCCAAACTACGCGGACAAGGCCCGCCCACTCATCCAGTCCACCCTTTTCCCCCTGCGGCCGAGGCTCAACATGCCTTCAATCATATTAGAGCCAATATCGCCAAGGCCGCAATGCACGCAGTAGATGAAACGCTGCCTTTTCAAGTGGAGAGCGACGCATCAGACGTCGCCCTAGCTGCCACGCTCAATCAGGCAGGCAGGCCCATGGCATTCTTTTCCCGCACCCTTCATGCCTCCGAAATTCAGCACTCCTCTGTCGAAAAAGAGATCCAAGCCATCGTTGAAGTTGTGCGGCATTGGAGGCATTACCTGGCTGGCAGGAGATTCACTCTCCTGACTGACCAATGATCGGCAGCCTTCATGTTCAATAACACACAGCGGGATAAGATCAAAAATGATAAAATCTTGAGGTGGAGGATCAGGCTCTCACCTACAACTATGAGATGTTGTATCGTCCCGGAAAGCTCAACGAGCCCCCAGATGCCCTATCCCGAGGTACATGTGCCAGCGCACAGGTAGCCCGACTCCGGACCCTGCACGATAACCTTTGTCACCCGGGAGTCACACGGTTGTACCATTTCATAAAGGCCCGCAATCTGCCCGACTCCGTCGAGGAAGTCAGGGCAATCACCAGGGACTGCCAGGTCTGTGCGGAGTGCAATCCGCACTTCTACCAGCCAAACCGCGCGCGCCTGGTGAAGGCCTCCCGCCCCTTTGAACGCCTCAGCGTGGATTTCAAAGGGCCCCTCTCCTTCACTGACCATAACACATAGTTCCTCAGTGTGGTCGATGAATACTCCAGATTCCCCTTCGCCATCCCATGCCCCGATATGACGTCTGCCACCGTCATCAAAGCCCTCAATACAATCTTCGTGCTGTTCGGCTTCCCCACCTACATCTACAGTGACAGGAGATCCTCATTCATGAGTGATGAGCTGTATCAGTTCCTGCTCAGCAGGGGTATCGCCTCCAGCAGGACGACCAGCTGTAACCCCCGGGGAAACGGGCAGGTGGAAAGGGAGAACGGGACAGTCTGGAGGGCCGTCCAACTGGCCCTATGGTCCAGAAATCTCCCGGCCTCCTGCTGGCAGGAGGTCCTCCCCGATGCACTGCACTCCATTTGGTCGCTACTATGCACCACCACTAACGACACACCCCATGAACGTCTCTTTGCCTTCCCCAGGAAGTTCACATCCGGGGTGTCACTTACGACTTGGCTCTCAGTTCCAGGACCCGTACTCCTCCGTAGGCATGTCCAACTCCACAAGGCGGACCCATTGGTTGAAAGGGTGCAGTTACTCCACGCTAACCCCCAGTATGCCTACGTAGCGTACCCTGACGGCCGCCAGGATACTTTCTCCCTCGAGGACCTGGCACCAGCAGGTTCCACACACACCCTCTGGCCTGGCTCCACCCTCCCCTCCCCCGGCACACCCAGCAGCAACCCTCCCAGGACCATCCGTCCTCCCCTGCCCACGCCCGAGGATGAAGAGGATTTCGGCACGCTCCTGGAGTCACCGAGGACCAGACCAACACCGGAATCGCTGCCACCACTGCGTCGCTCCCAACGCCACATCAAGGCCCCGGACCGGCTAAATCTATAATTGGTTCGGGACTATCTAACCTTGTACTGGACTTCAGAAAGAAATGTTTTTTTTCACTTCTGTATATCAAACTTGCTCTGTCTATAGTTCTCCACCAGCCCCTCGGACTCAATTTTAACAGGGGGTGAATGTGGTAATCACCACTGTTGTATATAAGACCATAAGACATAGGAGCGGAAGTAAGGCCTTTCGGCCCATCGAGTCCACTCCACCATTCAATCATGGCTGATTTCAACTCCATTTACCCGCTCTCTCTCCATAGCCCTTAATTCCTCGAGAAATCAAGACTTAATCAACTTCTGTCTTAAAGACACTCAATGTCCCGGCCTCCACCGCCCTCTGTGGCAATGAATTCCACAGACCCACCATTCTCTGGCTGAAGAAATTTCTCCTCATCTCTGTTCTAAAGTGATTCCCTTTTATTCTAAGGCTGTGCCCCCGGGTCCTAGTCTAGTATTAGGAGATGTGTGGTAAGGCCCTGCACTACAGGTACGGGGGTAGTCTCTGCCTGCTGGCTCCGCCCAATAGGCAGAGTATAAATATGTGTGCTCCCTATACAGCAGCCATTTCGCCAGCTGCTGTAGGAGGCCACACATCTTAGAGTAATAAAGCCTCAGTTGTATTCAACTGTCGTCTCTGTGCAATTGATCGTGCATCAACCTGTAAACCAACTATTTGCGACACATGCACTAGCACACCCAGGTCGCTCTGCACCGCAGCATGTTTTAATATTTTATCATTTAAATAATAATTCCTTTTGATGTTATCCCTACCAAAATGGATAAACTCACATTTGTCAACATTGTATTCCATCTGCCAGACCCTAGCCCATTCACTTAACCTATCCAAATCCCTCTGCAGATTTCCGGTATCCTCTGCACGTTTTGCTTTACCACTCATCTTAGTGTCGTCTGCAAACTTGGACACTTGCCCTTGGTCCCCAACTCCAAATCATCTATGTAAATTGTGAACAATTGTGGGCCCAACACTGATCCCTGAGGGACACCACTAGCTACTGATTGCCAACCAGAGAAACACCCATTAATCCCCACTCTTTGCTTTCTATTAATTAACCAATCCTCTATCCATGCTACTACTTTACCCTTAATGCCATGCATCTTTATCTTATGCAGCAACCTTTTGTGTGGCACCTTGTCAAAAGCTTTCTGGAAATCCAGATATACTGCATCCATTGGCTCCCTGTTATCTATCGCACTGGTAATGTCCTCAAAAAATTGACCCATGCAGTGTACCCCTCGATGGGCCACAAGCAGCAAGCAGCCTTCACTCCGTTGCCAATATAACACACAATACCTTGCACTGTATATCGCAAATATGGTGCAAGTCATAATTCTTTATTTTGAATATTTTTTACTTTGTTTCCCTTGACTCCCGTGCATACATTTGAATATGGCAGTGCTTGAATGTTAGAGAATGGAGGATTGATTGATTGATTTATTGTCACATGTACCGAAGTACAGTGAAATTTATTTTTCTGCAGCCAAGGGAATGTACACAGTACATAGTAGACAAAAGAATAATCGATAAAGTACATTGGCAAATGGTACATCGACAAACAGTGATTGGTTACAGTGCGGAACAAGGGGCCAAACAAAGCAAATACATGAGCAAGAGCAGCAGACGGCGTCGTGAATAGTGTTCTTACAGAGAACAGATCTGTCCGAGGGAGAGTCGTTGAGGAGTCTAGTAGCTGTGGGGAAGAAGCTATTCATATGCTTGGATGTGCAGGTGTTAAGACTTCTATACCTTTTGTCTGATGGAAGGGTCTGGAAGAGGGCAAAGGCTAGGTGGGAGGGGTCTCTGATAATGCTGTGTGCCTTCCCGAGGCAGTGGGAGGTGTAGACAGAATCAATGGGCGGGTGGTAAGCTTGTGTGATGCGTTGGGCTGCGTTCACCACACTCTGCAGTTTCTTGCGATCTTGGGCCGAGCAGTTGCCATGCCAAGCTGTGCTGCAGCCGGAATGAAAAAAGGCAGGAGGCATTATCTGTACCTGTCCTCCCAGTTACATTTATGCTTGGCAATCCTCCAAGATTGGCCTGTAGTCTCCACGAATTGACAATCTATCTGAGGATACTGTTGTGGGCGACTCTTCGAGAACAAAATCACTGGGACATGAAAAAAATATTGTTTTTTCTGACATTTTCTTTGAACATTTCTCTTTATCAGATATTAAAATATTGAAAATGTGGAAAAAGGCTGTTTGGCTGACAGTCAAATGTCATCCAAACGGGCAATGTGTATTTTTGCTTTCCAATTGGTGTTGGAAGACATTGGGCCACAAGGATAAATGGATTGGCCGACTAATGGCTGAAGCTTGGACGCAATACACAGAATCACAGAATTGTTATGGTGCAGAAGGGGGCCATTCAGCCCATCGTGTTTACCCACCAGCTCTCCGAATGAGCATTATGACTTAGTGCCATTCCTCTGCCTTTTCCCCGTATCCCTGTACCTTGTCTCTATTCAAATAACCATCTAATACTCTCTTGAATGCCTCGATTGAACCTGCCACCACCACACAAGTCATGTGATGAAACCTCCAGGAATATATTTAATCACAGTTGGCAACCCTAATGCTGAAAATCAGTGAGGGATGGTGGGGACGTTAGGTCAGAGGGCACATTAGTGAAGAATATTTGAAGTAACTGTGACAGGAAGCGAATGTGATCTTACAGGGAGTGTATACTTTACGCACACTTACCATTTTACTGACAAATAAAAATAGGTTCAGCAACTTTTTAAGGTCTATTTTAGAAGCAATTGCAGTTGCGCACCTCATACAACCCAGCAAGGCCAAAGTATTAACATCACCAACTCTGACACTTTGCAGCATAACTCTGCCCTTCACAGTACTGCAACGTGTACCACTAATCCAGACACCGACCTTTGACCTGTGCATGTTGACGTTTATCTTCGACAGTGACAGCTGGCTTGTAGTACTGTTCCTCTGCACTGATTCTGTGTCGACTGGTGTTGCTGACCTGTTGCCAGTCAGATCTGAAGAGGTTGTCTGTGTGACAGATCCATGACTGATGAGCAGTTCCCATATATGTCGAGGTCAACACAGACGCAGAGGCCCATGGGCAATTTACTGAGTCCTGGCATCTTATTTAAGTATCAGATATACCCTGAGCGACATCTCAGACTGTCCGCGTCATTCACTGAACATTCAGATAATAAGGGTTGACAGTTCACTTGAGCGGTCCTTAAAGACATAGGCAACATTTGAAAAAAGAAATCTGCTTTTACAGAGCAAGAATTCAGTAATAGTCAGGTTGCTATGGTTTCATTGAATAGTCTCTGGTTAAAAATTAAATATTTCAGTGGCACCAAAGCAGGGAAAAGTCAGTTAGTAAAACTGACTTCGAGAATAATACAGAATTACTAACAATGCTGATGATCCCACTGCAGGTAAAGCATGTCCATTGCATGAGTGTTACAAAGCTATACTGTTCACATGCAGCAAGTTGCTGTCCCCCGATTTGCACAGCTTGACTCATTAATGGAGTTGTTATTTTGTTGATAGATGGCAACAGACTTGTGGGCAGCATGGTAGCACAGTGGTTAACACTGTGGCTTCACAGCGCCAGGGTCCCAGGTTCGATTCCCCGCTGGGTCACTTTCTGTGCGGAGTCTGCACGTTCTCCCCTTTCTGCGTAGGTTTCCTCTGGGTGCTCCGGTTTCCTCCCACAGTCCAAAGACGTGCAGGTTAGGTAGATTTAACATGCTAAATTGCCCTTCGTGTCCAAAAAAGGATAGGAGGTGTTATTGGGTTACGGGATAGGGTGGAAGTGAGGGCTTAAAGTGGGTTGGTGCAGATTTGATGGGCTGAATGGCCTCCTTCTGCACTGTATGTTCTATGTTCTATGTTTTGCACCAATAAGGATGCAGTTGAAGGTTGATTCTCAACCAGGAAAGCTAAGTGTTTACGTTGCACTCAATTGAAATCTCTACTATTCATAGACTCCCTACAGTGCAGAAGGAGGCCATACGGACCCTCGAAAGACCTAGGCCCAATCCCCTGTCCTATTCCTGCATCCCCACTCTAAGGGGCAATTTAGCTTGGCCAATCCACCTAACATGCACATCTTTGAACTGTGGGAGGAAGCCAGAGCACCCGATGGAAACCCATGCAGACATGGGGGGAAATACAGACAGTCACCTGAGGCTGGGATTGAACCCGAAGCCCTGGCGCTGTGACGCAGCAGTGCTGACCACTGTGCCACCTTGCTGCCACCATGCTACTTTTATTCAGAAGGGAAAATGTTACCATTCTTAAAACACTGGTATGGCAATAGAGAGAGAGCAAACTGGTCAGTTCCAGGCTGACTGCATCATGAAGCACAGAATCAGAGAATGTGACAACTGTCTGATTGTTGTATCTCAATGCCCCCCCCCCCCCTGTATTCCCGGCCTGATACTGATCTTTCCTCTGCTGAACTACCTGCCCTTCCTGTTGCTCTGTCTACCCTGCCCTCTCCTATATTGCCCTGCCCTGTCCTGAAGTTGAAAGCTTAGACCCAGCGCCAAATGGCATTGAGAGCAGCTTGACCAGATTTTCAAAAAGTCCAAACTGGGACACATTGAAAAGCCTTGGCAAGGCAGGGCTCCGTGATGATTGGCTGTTGAATGGGAGGAGTGTGAGGGAGGGGTAGTTGACCATAGGAGGCCATGCGATGACATCTCTCGGAATATATCCAGCCAGAGTTGACGACACTAAGGTAACCCAGTAAAATGGCTGTTACAAAGCACAGACCTCTGTTTCAATAACATTTCTGCCTCATTTTCTTAAAAAATACTGAAGCCAAGACTTCATTTGGCCTGAGATTTGGCGATATCTTGTATCTTGACCAATATTAATCCTGCAATCGACATCACAAAGATAGATTATCTGATCATTATCGTATTGCTGCTTAGGGAGCTTGCTATGTAAAAGTTTCCTGTGATGTGTGGTGTTGGGTGTTCTGACACACAGATGAGCCAACACAGTTGCATATGGTACAACGCTTCTTTATTTAAACTCACTATTTACAGTTTGGTCTTTGCACTCTGCACGTGGGGGGCTCCCTGCTTGTGGTGTTTCAACAGCTCTTTCTTGTTCCCTTCTCCCCAGACCTACTGACCACCAGGTGTCGTGCTCGTGCTTTTTATGTGGTTGGTGTTCTTGTCTGTGATTGGTTGTGGTGTTGTGTACTCTGATTTGCCTGTTAGTGTGTCCATCATGATGTGTGTGTTTGAATATCATGACATCCCCCCTTTTTACAAAGATATGTGCCTACGTGGTAATAAATATGATCGTGACGTGAGTGCATCTAAGAGTGTGTGTGTGTCGTGTGCAGCATGTGTCTATGACGGAACTATGTACATGGGGCGATGTCGAGTGCGTCACATGAATCCAGTTGTACCATAACATAACAGAAATGCGAACGAGAGAAGAAGAAAAAAAAACTTGAACAGTTGTCCAGTCAGACGACATCTGGAACGATAAACAACAACAGGTTATCATGTAAAATTGTGCAACTTGTTAAACATATGAACGGTATTATAAGTCCAGTCTAATGGGCTTGCGACGAGTTCGGGTTGACCGCCTCAAGGGTGGATCAAGAACCACCGGCTGCTGTGCAGGCATGGCCATGGGTGGCGATGGAAAGGGCGTGATGTGCGGCAGCTCCACAAAGTCATCCTCGGAAGCCTGTTGAGGATCTGGCGTGCTGTGTGGCTGTGAGCGTGGAAGTCGGCGAAGGGCGCGCCGATTGCGGCGACGCACGGAACCATCCGGCATGCGAACCAGGAACGAGCGGGGAGCCACTTGTCGGAGGACTTCGGCCGGTGCTGACCAGCCACCATACGGTTGATGGACGCGTACTTTGTCTCCGGAGGACAGGGGGGGCAGGTCCGTCGCTCGTGTGTCGTACCGACCTTTCTGGCGATCACGCTGCAGTTGCATGTTCCGAAGAACCGCCTCATGGTCTGTTGTCGGTGCCAGGACGGAAGGTACCGTCGTCCTGAGGGAGCGACCCATTAGTAGCTGCGCTGGCGAGAGGCCCGTGGATAACGGGGCCGATCGATAGGCCAGCAAGGCAAGGTTAAAGTCCGATCCGGCATCAGCCGCCTTGCACAGGAGCCGCTTTGCGATGTGGACACCCTTTTCAGCCTTCCCGTTCGATTGTGGATGCAGAGGGCTGGATGTCACATGAGTGAAACCATATGCTGCGGCAAAGGACGACCATTCACGGCTGGCAAAACAAGGTCCATTGTCTGACATGACAGTCCTTGGAATGCCATGGCGAGCAAACGTTTCCTTGCAGGCCCCAATGACTGCGGACGACGTCAGATCATGGAGAGGCATGACTTCCGGGTAGTTTGAGAAGTAGTCTATAATAACAATGTAATCTCTGCCGAGCGCGTGAAATAGGTCAACACCCACCTTCGCCCAGGGGGACGTCACCATCTCGTGTGGTAGAAGTGTTTCCGGAGGTTGCGCCGGCTGAAACCTCTGACAGGTTGTGCAGTTGAGCACCATGTTGGCTATGTCTTCATTAATACCCGGCCAATATACCGCCTCCCGGGCCCTTCGTCTGCATTTTTCGACGCCCAAGTGGCCTTCGTGTAGTTGATGAAGAATCATCTGGCGCACGCTGTGTGGAATAACGATCCTATGCGATTTCATAAGGACCCCGTCTATATTGGTGAGATCATCTCGCACATTATAAAACTGGGGGCACTGCCCTTTTAGCCACCCTTCCGTCATGTGGCGCATCACTCGCTGCAGAAGGGGGGTCAGTCGCCGTCTCTGCGCGTATGTGGGCCAGACTAGGATCATCAGCTGGCAGATTTGCTGCTGTCAGAGTCACGTGTGCCTCAATTTGACGCACGAACCCCTCTGCATCTGGTGGTGTGCTCACTGCTCGGGAAAGAGTGTCCGCCACGATGAGTTCCTTCCCCGGAGTGTAGATCAGTTCAAAATCGTACCTCCTGAGTTTAAGTAAGATGCGCTGGAGGCGAGGAGCCATGTCGTTCAGGTCTTTGTTAATGATGTTGACCAGGGGGCGGTGGTCAGTTTCGACCGTGAATCGTGGCAGGCCATACACATAGTCGTGGAACTTGTCCAGTCCAGTTAACAAGCCCAGGCATTCTTTTTCGATTTGCGCGTAGCGCTGTTCGGTAGGGGTCATGGCTCGTGAGGCATACGCAACCGGGGCCCATGATGACGTGCTGTCTTTTTGCAGGAGTACCGCTCCAATACCAGATTGGCTGGCGTCTGTTGAGATCTTTGTAGGGCGAGTCGTGTCAAAGAAGGCCAGCACTGGTGCCGTGACCAGTTTGTGCTTGAGCTCCTCCCATTCCCGCTGATGCGATTGGTGCCAGTTGAATTCCGTCGATTTTTTTACGAGATGGCGCATATTTGTTGTATGAGAAGCCAGGTTGGGAATGAACTTCCCAAGGAAGTTGACCATGCCCAGGAATCTTAAGACAGCCTTCTTGTCAGCCGGTCGTGGCATGGCTGTGATGGCGCTAACCTTGTCTGCATCGGGACGGACCCCGGACCTTGAGATGTGGTCCCCGAGGAATTTCAGCTCCGTCTGGCCGAAAGCACACTTCGCACGGTTGAGACGCAGGCCATTTTGTCGTATGCGGGTAAAGACACGTCGTAGACGATGCATGTGTTCCTGCGGAGTGGTGGACCAAATGATGATATCGTCCACATATACACGTACCCCTTCGATGCCTTCCATCATCTGCTCCATAATGCGGTGGAATACTTCAGATGCCGTAATGATGCCGAATGGCATCCGGTTGTAGCAGAATCTGCCAAAAGGGGTGTTGAATGTGCATAGTCTTCGGCTGGCCGGGTCCAGTTGGATCTGCCAGAATCCTTTGGACGCATCCAATTTAGTGAATATCTTGGCTCGCGCCATCTCGCTGGTGAGGTCTTCTCGTTTCGGGATGGGGTAGTGTTCCCGCATGATGTTGTTGTTCAGATCTTTTGGATCTATACATATACGGAGCTCGCCAGAGGGCTTCTTTACACAGACCATGGAGCTGACCCATGGCGTGGGCTCCGTGACCTTGGATAGGACCCCTTGGTCCTGAAGAATCTGCAGTTGTGCCTTGAGGCGGTCTTTGAGAGGCGCAGGAACCCTGCGAGGTGCGTGAACGACAGGGATGGCGTCCGGTCTGAGTCGAATCTTGTACGTGTGTGGCAATGTCCCCATGCCTTCAAAAACCTCCTGGTTGTGAGCGAGGAGGGAATGGAGATTCGCGTGGAACTCAGCATCCGGGAAGTCGGATATCTCATCTGGAGAGAGAGACATAATGCGCTGTATCAGGTGAAGGACCTTACACGCTTGTGCGCCCAGTAACGAGTCCTTTGATGAGCCCACAACTTCGAAGGGGAGTGTGGCCGTGTACCTCTTGTGAGTCACCTGTAGCTGGCAAGATCCTATGGACGGGATAACGTTCCCGTTATAGTCAACCATCTTAAGCCGGGATGGTGTGATGGGTGGTTTGACCTTCATGGCCTGGACTGCAGAGTA
The DNA here is from genome assembly GCF_047496885.1 of Scyliorhinus torazame. Taxonomy (NCBI): domain Eukaryota; kingdom Metazoa; phylum Chordata; class Chondrichthyes; order Carcharhiniformes; family Scyliorhinidae; genus Scyliorhinus; species Scyliorhinus torazame. The sequence goes on from NC_092727.1 coordinate 86,277,735, forward strand.
AGCAATCAGGTTGGCGGATGCGCCGGTGTCCAGACGGAAGGCGACGCGCGATCGGTTGACCGTCAGGGTGGCACACCACTCATCGGCTGGATTGATGGCATTGACCTTGTTGACATCAATGACGGCAACTCGGAAGGCATCCTGGTCATCTGCATCACTTAACTGGAAGTCTTGATGCGTGGGCTGGACGGTCCTGACTCGTGTGCGAGGTTGTCGAGGATGCGCCGGATCCATGGGTTGAGCCGCACGACAGCGGGCTGCGTAGTGGCCCATCATGGCACATCTGTGGCACTGTCGGTTTTTTGCAGGACATTGCCCTTTTAAGTGTAGACCTCCACAATTGCTGCACGTCATGACGTCACGGCGTTCGTTGCGCCACTGCGCATGCGCAGTGCGATCTTGCGGTGGGCGCGCCTGCGCAGTGCGTCCCTCGTTGTGGCCGTTATTTTTGGCGCGCACCTGCGCGGGAGACCGCGAAAAGCGCGGGAAGCGGCCGCTGTCGTCCGGGCCGTGGGTCGGGAAGTAATCGACGGCCTGGATGCGTTCGACGTCGTGGGCGGCCTGGCTTGCCGATTCGACGGCTGGGGACCCCCTCCGTGCCAACTCGGACGCCTGAAATCGGGCAAAACGGCAGGTAGCATTTTCATGGAGGACACAGGCTTCCACAGCAGACGCTAAGGTGAGGCTTTTCATTTTAAGAAGCTGCTGGCGTAGGCCACTAGAGGCAACGCCAAAAACAATCTGGTCCCTGATCATGGACTCTGTAGTGGTGCCGTAACCGCAGGACTGCGCTAGAATCCGGAGGTGCGTCAAAAAGGGTTGAAAAAGCTCCTCCTTACCTTGCAGGCGTTGCTGAAAGATGTATCTTTCAAAACTTTCGTTTACTTCAACTTGAAAGTGCTGGTCCAGTTTGAGGATGACCGTGTCATATTTGGCCTGGTTTTCGCCTTCTTCGAACACCAGTGAGTTAAAGACATCGGTTGCGTGCGGGCCTGCGTAGAAGAGGAGCATTGCAATCTTCGAATCATCCGAGACATTCTGTTTTTCGGTGGCACGGATGTACAGGTCAAATCGCTGCCTGTAGAGCTTCCAGTTGGTGCCTAGGTTCCCCGTGACTTGCATCGGCTGCGGTTTGCCGGTGTGGTCCATGTCCAGAATGGCAGGTTAGTAGGCAGGTATCGATCCACTCCTGTACCATGTGGTGTTGGGTGTTCTGACACACAGATGAGCCAACACAGTTGCATATGGTACAACGCTTCTTTATTTAAACTCACTATTTACAGTTTGGTCTTTGCACTCTGCACGTGGGGGGCTCCCTGCTTGTGGTGTTTCAACAGCTCTTTCTTGTTCCCTTCTCCCCAGACCTACTGACCACCAGGTGTCGTGCTCGTGCTTTTTATGTGGTTGGTGTTCTTGTCTGTGATTGGTTGTGGTGTTGTGTACTCTGATTTGCCTGTTAGTGTGTCCATCATGATGTGTGTGTTTGAATATCATGACATGATGTTTGCTATATTACAGCAGTGACAACACTTCAAGAAACATACATCATTGGCTGTAAAATGTTTTGGGATATCTGGCGGTCATGAAAAGCATTATATAAATGTAAGTTGTTCTTTTCTTTCCATCAGGGATCTCAAGTACTCACTCCTAAGAAAGCAATGTAAATCTTATTCTGGTCTCTGGCAGTTCTTAAGATTAGCCAATAAGTTTGAATGTAGCTGGCTTAATCTCTTAATTAAAATTTTTAAAATTGCTATTCCATCTATTGAGATTTTTGGAATCTTCTGCGGAACTCAATGGTTTTCAGGAAAGGTCAGCACTTCCTTGTGAAATTATGATATGAAAATAAAATCTATTTTATGCTTTTATCAGTATTTTATATTAAAGTTAATTTGTTGTAACTTTTTATAAACAGGTTATTTGCTGAAAGGTTGCTGTCGGTTTGGTTAATATCAAATTTAATAGGTTCCTGCATAAAATGACATTCAAGTAAATTATAGTCTAAATCCCAATGTTCGGCGGCTCTCTCCAGTAACCAAGACATTTTTGAGAAAGCTCTGGCTTTATGAAATGTTGTCTCATTATGCAGAGGAATTCTGTCTTCTCTCATTTAGTTTATGACTTTAAGAGATGGACTGAGCAATATCAATTATAATTTATGTAGTTATGAAGAAAAGGCTCAGAAAACTTCCCAAATTCAAGCTATCTCTTTATCTGTTGTCCCAGTACAGGTTTCACCTTTGTTAACATAGCGGAACTCCACCTTCTAAAGATGGAAGCGGGATGGGGGACACTGACGGTAGGAGACTTTGATGTAGGGTGCAGACTGGCGACACTGGACGAACTGACGAGGAAGTGGAAACTAGCAAAAGGACAGGAATTGAGACACCTCCAAATAAAACACTTCCTCCGCAAAGAGACGGTGGGGTACCCTGGGGCCCCAGAAAGCACACTACTAGAGGACCTGATAGGCACAAGCAGCGAGAACGGGGAGCTATGTGGGAAAATATACGGACAGCTACTGGACAGAGTGATGCGACCATCAATTCACACAAAACCAGGAGTAGAACTAAACTGTGGCTTTAATCAACTAGAACAGTGCCTGCCTGTGACTGATCTGTTAGTGGGAGCCGCATACAGGGCGAAGGCCCTTTGAAATTGATACTGAGGCGTTCAAAGGGCTGGGATGCCTTTACCAGGTAGGCCTTATCCGGTCGATAGAATCGATTTCAAAGGGCCCCTCCCCTCCAACAACCGCAACACATATTTCCTCAACATCATCGACGAGTTCTCCCGCTTCCCCTTTGCAATCCCTTGCCCCGACATGTCCGCGGCCACTGTTATTAAAGCCCTACACAGTGTCTTCACCCTGTTTGGTTTCCCCACGTATGTTCACAGTGACCGGGGCTTGTCGTTCATGAGCGACGAACTGCATCAGTACCTGCTCAGTAAAGGCATCGCCTCGAGCAGGACTACCAGTTATAACCCCAGGGGAAACGGGCAGGTGGAGAGGGAGAACGCGACGGTCTGGAAGACCGTCCTCCTGGCCCTCCTGGTCTAGGAATCCTCCCAGTTCCCCACTGGCAGGAGGTCCCTCCCCGACGCACTCCACTCTATTCGATCCCTACTTTACACGGCTACAAACGAGACCACTCATGACCGCCTATTTCTGGTGGTGACTGGTTTGCAGTCGGTGGTGAGATTTGCGAAGAGCGGGGAAGGGTCGACCTTTAGGGTCGCGAGGCTACAAACAGTGAGCGGGGGTAAAGGCCCGCCAAACTTCAGGGTTCGGCTCTTGAGGTTACATTGGAAATCCAGTCCCAATAGGAGAGGAGCGCAGAGGTCGGGGAGTAAATATAATTTAAAGTTGGCGCCCTGTATTGCGAGGGTTGCAGTAGTGCACCCCCGGACCTGTACCGAGTGCGACCCAGAGGCGAGGGAGATGGTTTGATGCACCGGGAAGATTGGGAGCGAGCAATGTCTTACCATGTCTGGATGAATGAAGCTCTCCGTGCTTCCGGAGTCGAAGAGACAGGGCGTTTCGTGTCTGTTTACTTGGATGGTCTTCATATAGAGCTCCGGAGGTGTTTGGGTCGCGACTGGTCAAGGGTGACCGCGCTGAGTTGCGGGTAGCCGACGTGGCCGAAGGTGTTGTGGCGGTCCCAAGATGGCTGGTCACACGTGTCGGTCGGTGTTGCAGATGGTGGCCAAGATGGCAGCCCCATCAGTCGCACGTGTCGGGCCGTGAGGAAGATAGTGTCCAAGATGGCAGCCCCCATGAATCGCACGTGGTGGGCCGCGTGGGCGAGAATGGACAAGATGGCGGCCCCCGTGAGTCGCACGCGCTATGCAGGCTGGAAGATGGCTGCTCCCACGGACAACACGAGGCCGATGACGCGTCCGGGGTGGGCGGAGCCGGCAGACATGCTGCCACACTGCGGGATCTGCGGGCCTGTGAGTCTGAGGGTCGGGCCTGCGATTTAGAGTTTTTGGACCTGACCAGGCAAACTTTAGCGAAATGTCCTTTTCTCCCGCAGTCGCTGCAGTTCGCGTTCCGGGCCGGGCAGCGTGCCGGGGCTGTTGAGGCTGGCCGCAGAAATAACAGGGTAGCCCCCCCATGGTGGGCAGGCAGCCGCGTGGCACAGGCCTGGGGTATCCTTTGGTTGGGGGTCCACGAGGGGGTCGCGTGATCGGATGGGAATGCGTTAAGGCTTTGGAACGCTCCTTCCAGAGAGGAGGCTAATTTTACCGTTTCTTCCAGGTCTAGGGCACCTTTTTCGAGTAGGCGCTGTCTCACGTAGTTGGACCTGACTCCAGCCACGTAGATGTCCCAGATGGCGAGGTCCATATATTGAGTGGCCGTAACGGCCTGGTAATTGTAGCTTCGTGCAAGGACTTTGAGGTCGCATAGGTAGTCTTCTAGCGATTCCCCAGGACGCTGGCGGCGAGTGGTGAGGAGATGCCGCATGTATACCTCGTCCACGGGCCTTATGTAGAGGCGCTCAAGCATCGCGAGGGCGTCTGCATAGGTGGAGGCTTCCTCGAGTTGAACAGAGATTCGAAGATTCACCCGTGCATGGAGGAGACTCAGCTTCTGTTCATCGGTGATGGAAGGCGAGGAGGAGGCGGCAAGGTAGGCCTTGAAACAGCGGAGCCTGTGCAAAAAAATCTCTTTCGCCTCCGCGGCCTGCGGATCGAGTGCGACCATCAATTCACACGAAACCAGGAGTAGAAATAAACTGTGGCTTTAATCAACTAGAACAGTGCCTGCCTGCGACTGATCTGTTAGTGGGAGCCGTCTACAGGGCGACTATTCTTATACCTCCCCTCAAGGGGAGGAGCCAGGGCCGGAGCCCACACAGGCCCCAACATGCTACATCATAGGTAATATCTTACAATGGTCCATAGGTGGAGCCCACATGGGCAACAGCATAATACAGATATGTACATGGTGAATTGTTACAGCAATAAATTCACCACACAGAGCCCGAACACCACTGGATGGGACCAGACAAAAATGGGAGGATGAACTGGGGGCAAAGGTAGGATGGGGACTCTGGAGCGAAGGACTGAGCAGGGTGAGCTCCACCTCCTCCTGCACAAGGCTAAGCCTGATGCAGCACAAAGTGGTGCACAGAGCGCACCTGACCAGAACCCAAATGACCAGGTTCTTCCCGGAGGTGGAGGACAAATGAGCGGAGCCAGAGGGTCCCGGCCAACCACACCCACATGTTTTGGGCTTGCCCCAAGCTTGCTGGATTCTGGATAGCCTTCTCCGAGACAATGTCCAAGGTTGTGGGGGTGAGGGTGAAGTCATGCCCAATAGTGGCAATCTTCGGTATATCAGAGCAGCCAGAGCTACACATGGGGAAGGGGGCTAAGGCCCTTGCTTTCGTTTCCCTAATCGCACGCCAGAGAATCCTGCTCGGCTGGCGATCGGCAGCACCACCCACAGCTGCAGACTGGCTCGCTGACCTCTCGGAATTTCTCCACCTGGAGAAGATTAAGTACGCCATCCGAGGGTCAGAGGAAGGCTTCCTGGATACTTGGGGGCAGTTCGTCGGCCTGTTCCAAAACCTGTTCGAGGCCAGCAACGAGGAGTAAGCCGGGGATTTTTAAAAATGAAGAACCAATAAAAAGATTTTCAAAAAAAAAAACAGAGCGGAGCCAAGTGCCGACCAATGGCGGAACCTGAACTCCATCTCCTGGGGTTCAATGAGTACTCAATTTCTTGATGTTTGAATTTTGAGGTATCACAAAAGAGATTGGGCTGAATGGCTAAAAATATTTTTGTGGACTAATCTTGTTGGCTTTCTCCTGCAGCTGTTATTGTGAAATTGTAAACTCACCAGCCATTTAGCCATCGTTTTGCCACAATATCAGCTCAAACCAACTTGTACTGGGGGAGTACTGCAACCAATATGGTAAATGTGAATGGTTATGTAAATTAGACAGTGATGATGTAAGCACGACTTCAGAGTCAGGTGACCAAGATGACTCCAAGACAGAGAACAGTCTGGGTCCAGAGAACGAATACCATGAGGCCTTGGATGTAGATCATTCTAAATTAATAGTTTTGGTGAAAAACCCAATGCTGACTATTCCCAAGTCACTCAAGAGAGTAAGAGGAACCTCATCCAGCCAAAAGTCCACACAAGTAAAATGGAACAAGCCAAAGCAAATAGCAGGTTAGATATGAAATCCTTAGAATCCCTACAGTGCAGATGGAGGCTATTCGGCCCATCGAGTATGCACCAACCTTCCGAAAGAGCACCCTACCTCGGCCCCCTCTCCCGCCCTATCCCCATAGCCCCACCTAACCTGAACATCTTTGGACTGTGGGAGGAAACGGGAGCACCCGGAGGAAACCCACACAGACACGGGGACATAGTGCAACCTCCACACAGTCACCCGAGGCTGGAATCGAACCCTGGTCACTGGCGCTGTGAGGCAGCAGTGCTAACCACTATGCCACCATGCTGCTGCTTCAAGTATCATATGCTATCGATGTTTCCCTGACTGATTGGGAACCAAATATTGGGCCCCAGAAATGTATGGCACCTACCTTCTTGCTCGTTGTGACTGTTCGCTTGGCTAGGAGAGTGTGGGGCCTGGTGGGCAGGGACATCATGACTTTGCGACAATATAACAGCTTTACTCACTTCACAGCAGATACAAAACCATGGGACCATTTCAAAGCCTTGTTTATTTCATGGACGCTTATACAAGATGTCACGTTGGGTCTTCTTATTTCTAACAATAAAATATAGATATCTTGAGCCAGCCAGAAGCAGGAAATTAGAGAGCATACCTCAAGTGTGAAGAACCAGAGTTACAAGCAGGGAAGCAGAAAACTCATCTCCTAACTCCTGAAAGCCTGTCCCCTGTCTACAAGGCACATTTCAGGAGTGTGATGGAATACTCTCTTTAAGGGGCAATCATTCATGGGCCATGTGACCCGCCCAGGGCTTATCGTGTGGGAGCACATGAACCCTGGCCAATAGGAAGAAAGAACAGGGCCCAGGATTCAGGGACCTGGTGAGTGTGGACCTGAGAGACAACAAGTAAAGCCCTGCATTATATACCTCTGTGCCTATATATAGTTTAACCTCATTGTTGTTCTAATAAATCATCTTGTGATTCAAGCAGCCTCCTCATTGATACCTTGAGCTATTACACTCCCCTTGCCTGGATGAGTACAGCTCCAACAACACTGAGGAAGATTGACACCATTCAAGATAAAGCAGCCTGCTTGATTGGCACCCCTTCCACATCCACTGACGCACAGTGGCAGCTGTGTGTACCATCGCCAAGGCTCCTTATGCAGCACTTTCCAAACCTATGACCGCTACCATTTAGAAGAGCAAGAGCAGCAGATACCTGGGAACACCACCACCTGAAGGTTCCCCTCCAAGTCACTCACCATCCTGATTTGTAAATATATTCCCAAACTGTCGCTGGGTCTAAATCCTGGAACTCTCTCCCGAACATCACTGTGGGTGTACCTAGGTCTGCAACGGTCAAGATGGCAGCTCATCACCACATTCTGAAGGGCAACTATGGATGGGCAATAAATGCTGGTCTTACCAGCGACGTGTCTGATGCACGATCAATAACTACTAAAACGAGGTTGTAGCACAACTGAAGGCTTTAATAAGCTAGAAGTGTTCCCCAGCAGCTCAGGTACAGAATGAGGGCAGCTGGTACGGCACGGGTTCTTATACCCCGCCTATCGGGGCGGAGCTACCATACTCTACAGCCAATGGTAAAACCCCTAGGTTTAACCAATGGCATTTCAGCCTCTTAGGTACCGTATTATCTGATAATACCACATTCACCCCCTGTTAAAAAAGCGTCCGGCGGGGGTGGTGGTCAGCAACTACAAAATGTAACAACATGGTGTAATCAGTTATGGAGGTACTGTGATACCTCCTTACAGTGTTTAGTGATTATTTACAAGCATGTCAGACATGTACATTCAGGTTTAATATTTACAGATCAGTTAAAATGTTGCAATCAGTCGGTCGGGTGCCCTAGTCGTCCTCTGTGATCGTCTGAGCCTCGGCAGTGACTCCGGTGGGGGCTCGGGCGTCTACAACTCCGGGAGCGGGGTTTTGATCTCCATGGCAGCTTTGTCACCCCTAGACGGCGCTGGTGGGAAAATCGGGAAGGGGGCGCCTGTAGGGGGCGTCGGTGGGTGGGGGGGCCTAGGCAGGGGCGGCAGGAGGACTGATCCTCCTGTAAAGTGCTGCGGTGGAGGGGAGGGTGGGACTGGTGGCTGGGATGTACGTGGGGTACCGGCGGGCGCCAGGTCCCGTAGGGAGACCGTATCTTGTCGGCCGACAGGGAACGCCACGTAGGCGTATTGGGGGTTAGCGTGTAGCAGAGGGACTCGACCAACGGGTCCAACTTGTGCGCCCGCACGTGTTTTCGGAGCAGGATGGGTACGGGTGTTGCCAGCCAAGTCGGGAGCGAGGTCCCGGAGGAGAACTTCCTGGGAAAGACAAGAAGACGTTCGTGAGGTGTCTGATTGGTGGTCGTACAAAGCAGTGACCGGATGGAGTGGAGGGCCTCCTGGAGGACTTCTTGCCAGCGGGAGACTGGGAGGTTCCTGGACCGTAGGGCCAGTAGAACGGTCTTCCAGACCATTCCGTTCTCCCTCTCTACCTGTCCGTTTCCCCGGGAGTTGTAACTGGTCATCTTGCTCGAGGCGATGCCCTTGCTGAGGAGGAATTGACGCAGTTCATCGCTCATAAAGGAGGACACCCTATCACTGTGTATGTAAGCGGGGAACCCGAACAGTGCAGAGATGCTATGGAGGGCCTTAATGACAGTGGTTGCGGTCATGTCAGGGCAGGGGATGGCGAATGGGAACCGGGAGTACTCGTCAATCACGTTCAGGAAATACGTGTTGCGGTCGGTGGAGGGGAGGGGGCCTTTGAAGTCCATGCTGAGGCGTTCAAAGGGACAGGAAGCCTTAATCAGGTGCATTCTCTCAGGCCAGTAGAAGTGCGGTTTGCACTCCGTGCAGATTTGGCAGTCCCTGGTGGCTGTCCTGACCTCCTCGATGGAGTAGGGCAGGTTGCAGATCTTAACAAAATGGAAAAAGCGAGTGACCCCCGGGTGGCAGAGGTCCTCGTGGAGGGCTCGGAGGCGGTCCACTTGTGCGGTGGCACATGTGCCGCGGGACAGGGTGTCAGGAGGCTCGTTTAGCTTCCCGAGACAGTACAAGATCTCATAGTTGTAGGTGGAGAGTTCGATCCTCCACCTCAAGATCTTGTCGTTTTTTATCTTGCCCCGCTGTGCATTATCGAACATGAATGCCACCGACCATTGATCAGTGAGGAGAGTGAATCTCCTGCCGGTCAGGTAATGCCTCCAATGTCGCACAGCGTCTACTATGGCTTGGGCCTCCTTCTCGACTGAGGAGTGGTGAATTTCGGAAGCATGGAGGGTACGGGAGAAGAAGGCCATGGGTCTGCCCGCTTGGTTGAGGGTGGCCGCCAGAGCTACGTCGGACGCATCGCTCTCGACCTGGAAGGGGAAGGACTCGTCGATGGCGTGCATCGTGATCTTTGCAATGTCTGCTTTGATGCGGCTGAAGGCATTGAGGGCCTCTATCGACAGGGGGAAAGTTGTGGATTGGATCAGGGGACGGGCTTTGTCAGCATAGTTGGGGACCCACTGGACGTAGTAACTGAAAAACCCTAGGCAGCGCTTCAGGGCCTTGGGGCAGTGAGGGAGGGGGAACTCCATAAGAAGACCGAGACCCCGTTAGTGACACCGAAGGGAACCCTTAAGAATTGATAGAGCCGCCCGTCTGCCTTGAAAGCAGTGTATTTGCGGTCACTAGTACGGAGGGGTAGCTGGTGGTAGGCGGACTTGAGCTCCACCGTGGAGAAGACCTTATAATACATGATCCTGTTTACGAGGTCGGATATGCGGGGGAGAGGGTACGCGTCCAGCTGCGTAAACCTGTTGATTGTCTGACTGTAGTCAATGACCATCCTATGCTTCTCCCCGGTCTTTACCACCTCTACTTGAGCTCTCCAGGGACTGTTGCTGGCTTCAATGACCCCTTCGCTCAGTAACCTTTGGACCTCTGACCAAATAAAGATCCGATCCTGGACACTGTACCGTCTGCTCCTGGTGGCGACGGGTTTGCAATCCGGGGTGAGGTTCGTAAACAGGGAAGGCGGGTCGACCTTAAGGGTCGCAAGGCAGCAGAAAGTAAGGGGGGTATAGGGCCTCCGAATTGGAAGGTCAGACTATGCAGGTTACACTGGAAGTCTAAAGGAGTGTAGCCGCGTAGAGGTGGGAAGAACATAAAGGCGGAAATTTTTGAATTCCCTTCCCTGGACTGTGAGGTTTGCGAAACAGAACCCCTTTATCTCTACAGAGTGAGAACCGGAGGCAAGGGAGATTCTTTGATTAACAGGGTGGATAAAGAGGGAACAGCGCCTTACCGTGTCAGGGTGTATAAAGCTCTCCGTGCTCCCAGAGTCGATCAGGCAGGACGTCTTGTGGCCGTTGATGAAGACGGTCATCGTTGCTGTTGAGAGTGTTCGAGGTAGAGTTTGGTCCAGGGTCACCGAGGCCAGACGCAGTAGTTGTGGATTTCGTTCAGGCAGTGCATGGTCGGCCGAGCTGGGGTCCTGGGGCATCCAAGATGGCGTCTCCCATTGGTCGCACATGGTGGACAAAATGGCGACGCCCCTCCGTCCAGCGTGGTGTCCGAGGGACAAGATAGCGGCACCTGGGGTCCGCACGTGGGCCTGGGATACGGGGGTGGCGGCGACCGCTGGCCGCCCGGGGCCCCTGGAAAGGTTCGCTGTGGCGGTCCGGAGTCGCCGCTGGAGACCGCGGCCACCGCTCGTGCCTGGCAGACCCCCACAGAATGGCCCTTTTTGCCGCACCCCCTGCAGATGGATGTTCGGGCTGGGCAGCGCTGGCGGGAGCGTTTTTCCTGCCCGCAAAAGAAGCAGCGGGGTCCATCGGGGTTGGCGGGCCGCCTTACAGCGCAGGCCTGTGGGGAAGCGGGGAAGGTCTCTGGGGCGGCCGCTGCGGGATTCCATGCTGCCCAGGGGGCCGCCGCGCGGTCGGGCACGTAGGATCGGGCGTTCTTGGAGGCAACGTCCATGGACCCTGCAAGGGCCCGTGCCTCCCTATGTCCCAGGGTGTCTTTCTCTAAAAGACGCTGGCTGATTTCTGAAGAGCTCATACCTGCTACAAAGGCGTCCCGGACTAGGATTCCGTGTGCTCGCTTGCCGAAACTTGCGGGCAGCCACAGCTTCTACCCAGCACCAATAGCGCGCTGTAGAATTCCTCCAACAATTGTCGTCTTGTTGTAAGCAGGTAACGTGCGTAGACCTGATTTACTGGGCGAATATAGTGCCCTTTTAAAAGTTTGATTGCTGCATCAAAATCTTCCGCCTCCTCGATGAGGGTGTAGATCTCTGGGCTTATCCTTGAGTGCAGGACGTGCAGTTTCTGCTCCCGCGAGGGTGTGCCTTCAGCCGTCTCCAGGTAGCCTTTAAAACATGCCAGCCAGTGCTTAAAGATCGCCGCTGGGTTCGTCGCGTGGGGACTGAGTTGCAGACACTCCAGCTTGATTCGGAGGTCCATCCTTTCTACTTAAATCTAGCTTATTAAATTGATGCACGATCAATAACTACTAAAACGAGTTTGTAGCACAACTGAAGGCTTTAATAAGCTAGAAGTGTTCCCCAGCAGCTCAGGTACAGAATGAGGGCTGCTGGGACAGCACGGGTTCTTATACCCCGCCTATCAGGGCTGAACTACCATACTCTACAGCCCTAGGTTTAACCAATGGCACTTCAGCCTCTCAGGTACCGTAATACCTGATAATACCACAGCGTCATGGCCCGAAAATAATTTTTTTTAAATTCCCATCATCTGCGGAATTTTGCTTTTGTACTAGTTTTGTTATGTGGTTTATATTTCTTGGTGACTTCACAAGGGAGGATCTTTTCTCCTCTGGAAAAAGGTAGATTTTTCAACCTTAAAAGCTTGTCACTTGAAAGGACTCAGCGAGCTAGTTTTTGGGGGGAGTTGTCCCGATCTGGACTTTGAAGATGCATTGCTTGTCATCCCCATGATCGCAAACCAAGAAATTATCAAACTGTAACACATTAACAGGTGGGCATATTTTATACGGTTGAGAGCATGGCCATGACAGATTATCCACCATCCAATCTGTTGCCACATTATTTGTATTATAAATAGGCCATGATGACTTTAAATCTAGTTGCTCGTGTGCTATTTCAACATTTCATCAATGTACATAGATCAAATGAATGTCATTTGAGGTTCAATAAAAGAAAATGAGGAACTTGAACAGATTACAAGAGCCAGTGGACTGCTGATTCATTTAACTCTGTTGCTCTTTAACCAATAAGGCATGCCCTCATTGGGCTGAAGGTAATTCACCAGGGGAATCTTTTTGGCAGCAGTTTCTTGAAGGCAATTTCGGTGGCAGCCATCTGCTCCCCTATCGTTGACACTCTGAATATCTGAAGAGCCCGCTTTGAGCAAAGCAAAGAGGGAGAGAGCGGCTGCTGCTTGTACTCGTACAACATTGGTTTTATTATCAGGTTTGTGTATTCTTCCATGTAAATGATAATCTATCTCTGAGGAAAGCACTAAGGTGAGCAATGTTGGAACAAACAGGCTGATAGTTAATGGGCAGGCTGAATAGAGACTATGATATTTATTTTTATTATTTCAGAGGATGTTGGTGTCCCTGGCTAGGTCAGCATTCACTGCCTATCCCTAATTACCTTTGAGAAGGTGGTGATGCGTCATCTCCTTGAACCGTTACGGTCCACATGCTGTAGGTACACCCACAGTGCTGTTAGGAGGGAGTTCCAGGATTTTAAACTAGCGACAGTGAATGAATGACGATATAATTCCAAGTCAGGGTGGTGAGTGGCTTGGCGGGGAACTTCCAGGTTGTGATCTTCCCATGCATCTGCTACCCTTTTCCTACTAGGTGGTAGAGATCATGGGTTTCAAAGGAGTCTTGGTGACTTTAATGCAGTTCATCTTGTGGATGGCACACATGCTGCCACTGTGCATCAGTGGTGAAGGGGGTGAATGTTTAAGGTGATGGATGGGGTTCAAACAAGCGAGCAGTTTTGTCCTGGATGGTGTTGAGCTTCTTGAGTGTTGTTGGAACTGCACTCATCCAGGCAATTGGAGAGTATTCCATTGCACTCCAGACTTGTGCCTTGCCGATGGTGGACAGGCTTTGGGAAGTCAGGAGGTGAGTTACTTGCTGCAGGATTCCTAGTCTCTGACCAATTCTTGTAGCCACAGTATTTATATGGTTAGTTCACTTCAGTTTCTGGTCAATGGAAATCACCAGGATGTAAATATTGAGGATTCAGTGATGGTAATGCCATTGAACATTGAGGGGAGATGGCTAGATTTTCTCCTGTTGGAGATGGTCATTGTCAAGCACTTGAATGGCACGAATGCTACTTGCCACTTATCAACCCAAGCATGAATGTTGGCCAGGTCTTGCTGCATATGACACGGACTGCTTCTGTATCTGAAGAGTCGTGAATGGTGCTGAGCATTGTGCAATCATCAACGAACATCCCCTTATGACTTTATGATGGAAGAAAGGTCATTGATGAAGCAGCTGAAAATGGTTGGGCCTCGGCAGTAGCCTGAGGAACCTCTGGATTTTTTAGAAGATGTTTGACTATTTGAAGCTTATCTTTGTTTGTTGTATTTTTTTTATGGAATCTGTCTAAAAGTAACTTAAATAGGTGAAAATGGAACTGAGCCTGTGACACTGTCTCTCTGGGGAATTTTTAAGTCTGGTAGTTTAATTCCAAATGAAAAAGAGTTGCTTCAAGTGTTGTCAATTTTTGTGTGTCGAAGTCAAAGCCTTAATTAAACATTAGATTGAGCCATTCTGCTTCCTCGGAATGGGCTTGTCTGCAGCTAACCTTTAGCTTTGCCAGGAATACATGTTGAGTCTAATTATCATATTTTTAATGTATTTTAATACATTGAAAGTAGGGGTCCTTGTTAATCTGGTATCATGGGGGCTCTTGGACTGATTTATTTCTGGGTTTCCCAGTGTCTCTTCCACTGATCCAGTTAATATATACACTACTAAAATGACGAGACATCAACACATGGCAACACACTTCAAGTAAGAGCAAAGCATATCTTTTGCAGAATGACTTGTTTTTTTCCCATCTCCAATTTTCTTCCCTGCTGTCTTCTTCAGTCCCTGACAGGTGAAAGATTTGATCCCACAAAAGCTAGCAGCCCTCTGATCCCCAACCCAATTCTCTGGACAGTGTGTGCTCACACATTATTTCCTCCAGTGAAGGAAGGGGGACATCACAACCGAGTGCAATTCTGTCCTCCGCTGATATACCCATGGCCATTTGCATGGTGTTGAAGGATAGCTTTTGTTTGGCAAAGGTATCAACGGGTATGGAGCAATGGCAGGAAAATTGAATTTTTAAAAATATATATATTTATGAAAGTTTTTTAACACAATTTTTCTCCCTTACAAACAATAACTCCCCCCCCCCCCCCACCCGTAACAAAAAAAACGAGAAATCGCGCAGAGCAAGATATATACATGGCAAAATGATATATTTACACAGCTTTGTACACTGGCCCTCACCCGTACGTGCCAGATTCCCCAACCCTTCATGTTATCTCTTGCTCATCCACCCTCCCAGGCAATCCCCCCTTTCCCCGCCCCCTCCCCCCTCTCCCCCCTCCCCCCTCCCCCTCACCCCCCCTCCACCCCCCTCTCCTCCCCTCCCCCTCCCCCTCCCCCTCCCCCTCCCCTCCCCCTCCCCCTCCCCCCTCTCCCTCCCCTACCCCCTCCCCCCTCCCCCCTCCCCCTCCCCCCTCCCCCTCCCCCTCCCCCCTCCCCCTCTCCCCCTCACCCTCCCCCCCCCTCCTTATTAAAAGGGCAGCCCTTTAAAGGGACTCTACCTGAACCAAAAGGAAATCGTAAATGAAACCTAAAACATCAAATCAAAACGTGATTACTGGGATTGATCAGGCTCCACAAGCCCAATGATGCCCACTGAGAATGGAGGACCTCGATCATCCCGTTAGACA
The DNA here is from genome assembly GCF_047496885.1 of Scyliorhinus torazame. Classification (NCBI taxonomy): domain Eukaryota; kingdom Metazoa; phylum Chordata; class Chondrichthyes; order Carcharhiniformes; family Scyliorhinidae; genus Scyliorhinus; species Scyliorhinus torazame. The sequence continues at coordinate 86,292,858 of NC_092727.1, forward strand.
GGTGCTCCCTCTCCAGGTCACCCGGCTGCAAATGTAGCTGGGGTATAGAGGGGCAGACAGTTGGATTAAACGACCCCCTCGATCGACCACGACCTGGACCTGTTGTTTTCAAGTTTAGCTAGACCCAGGAGCAGGTTCATGTGGAGGTCCTTCACCTTCCCTGCCCCTCTCCGCACTGGGTGCCCATAGAGCAAGAACGTGGGGCTGAAGTGTAAACAATACTGTAATAAAAGATTTTTTAAGAAAGCAAAACGGGGGTGCAGTCTCTAACAACTCTGGTTTAGCACACTGGGCTAAATAGCTGTCTTTTAAAGCAGACCAAGGCAGGCCATCAGCACGGTTCAATTCCCGTACCAGCCTCCCCGAACAGGCGGCGGAATGTGGCGACTAGGGGCTTTTCACAGTAACTTCATTGAAGCCTACTTGTGACAATAAGCGATTTTCGTATATAGGCATAGCCCACGGACTCCACCAGGACGTAAAAAAGGCCGCCCTCTTGCGAGTCCATGCAGCACACCCCACACCAGGTCCCGATAATAAGTAGGAGAATTCCTCTGTAGAGGGACCTCCACTGGGGGGCCTATGTCACAGGACAGCAACAAGGCACACCAAGGTTTGTCTGGGGGATGACTGAGAGCAAGCAAGTGAAGAGTGTGCAGCAGCAGTCCATACAGGAAACACCTCTGCGTAGAGCTAAGGGGCACACAGGGCATTTCAGCGAGGTAGCTTGAACTGTGGGGCTCTGGATCCTGAATGAAGGTTATGGGCTTGGGACCAATGTGAAATTCCATCCAAGCAGAGGTGTGCTCAGACACTGACCACAAGTGCCATCGGCTCCGAGCACAACCGTTTTAAGATCACAGAATATATGTGCTCAAAGTACTCAAGTGAACAATGCTCTTCAGCTGTGGGCAGACCTGACAATGGCTGAGGTCAGCCCAGATTAGAATTAAGTATGGGTCCTTCCTAGTCTTCAGTGACTCAGTTGGAAATTTTGGAGGTTCATCTCAAAGGTGTTCAGAAGATCATTAACAATCTGACAGTGGCTTTCAGCCAGGGGTCGATACTGCTCGGTAGATCTGGCATGAATCCCATCCAACTTTTGTCTCACACAATGGGAATGTCACTTAGATTACTGGCAAATTTAATGAGTAGAAAACTGGGAAGTGCCAAGAATCAGCTGCGCTAATCATTGCACTTTTATATGCACTGTTTATACTTAATGCTATAAAGATTTGAGTAGACTACTTTTGAGGGAGTTGATGGCAATGTTCCCCGTGCATTAGAGCTGTTCACTGATTTTAATCAACCACAGGCAAATTTGAAGTTGCTTCATTCAAAGTTGTCTGCTCATTCAATTTCTTTTCAGCACCAAATTGCTGTCATATTCAACATATCCAAATATTTGACTCTTTTTAGATTGCAGGAATGAAGAAGGGTTAACTTTTCATTGCAGGAGGATAGCTTTCAAAGCATATTTGCTTTGCGTTGCCAGATGTGAATGAAAAATTGATTTCCAGTAACCGTGAAATGTACATGATACAAAGGAAAGAGCAAAAAACTATTTCAGAATATTTTCTGAAAGTAAATGTACTTTTGTTTCAGACTCAATGTGCAGAGGCCATAGCAATCCTGAATGGTGATAAAGTTGTGAAAAGAAACACAACCTCATAAATACGAAAGAAGGAAAGATTCTGCGATCCTGCACATCCCCAGTGGTTGGTGGGGAGAGCAGAGGGGGAGGGGGATTGGGAGTGAAGGCATTTTGAGAAATCCCAGCAACACCGCCAATAATGGTTGCATCAATTAAAATGAATGGGTGACAAAATGATCATGTCCAGAGAGCACTGGATTGCAAGCCGTCCCAGTATAGCTACAACCCTGGCATTGACCTGGCAATGTGGAAATTGCCCAGTATTTTCTTGTCCACAAAAAGCAGAACAAACCCAATCCTGCCAATTCCAACCCTGTCAGTCTACTCCCAGTCATCACTATGGGTGGCACGGTAGCACAGTGGTTAGCACTGTTACTTCACAGCCCCAAGAGCCCGGGTTCGACTCCCGGTTTGGGTCACTGGCTGTGTGGAGTCTACACGTTCTCCCCGCGTCTGCATGGGTTTCCTCTGGGTGCTCTGGTTTCCTCCCACAAGTCCCGAAAGGCATGCTTGTTAGGTGAATTGGACATTCTGAATTCTCCCTCAGTGTACCCGAACAGGCGCCATAGTGTTGCGACTAAGGGATTTTCACAGTAACTTCATTGCAGTGTTAATGTAAGTCTACATGTGACACTAATTAAGATTATTATTAAGTGATGGAAGGTTTATGCTCAGTTTGGGTTCTGCCAGGGCTGCCTGCTTCCTTCCCAAACATAGACAAAAAGAGCTGAACCCTAGACGTGAGATGAGAGGGATTGCCCTTGACATTACAACAGCATTTGTCCATTTGTGGCATCAAGGGGCCTGGGCAAAATTGAGGCCAATGGGAATCAGGGGAAAACTCTCGACTGGTTGGAGTCATCCATAGTACAAAGGAAGATGAGGATGGAGACTAATCATGCCCAGGACATTGCTGCAGGAGTTGCTCAAGGTAGTGTCCTAGGCTCAACTACCTTCAGCTGCTTCATCAATGACCGTCCTTCCAACAGAGGGTCAGAAGTGGGCAAGTTCACTGATTGCACAACATTCAGCACCATTCGCAACTCTGGAGATTCTGAACCAGTCTGTGTCCATATCCAGCAAGACCTGGACAACATTTAGGCCTAGGCTGATAAGTGGCAAGTTGCATTCATGCCACATAAGTGTCAGGCAATGACTATCTCCAACAAGAGAGGATCTAACCATCACCCCTTGACATTCAATGGAATTCCCATTGATGATTCCCTACTATCAACATTCTGGAGGTTAACATTGACCAGAAACTGAACTGGACTATCCATATAAACAGTGTGGCTACAAGAGCATGGGCGTCATTATCCGACCCCCCAGCGGGTCGGAAAATGGCCGTTGGCCACCGTGAATCCCGCCCCTGCCGGTTGCCGAAGTCTCCGGTACCGGATATTCGGCGGGGGCGGTAATCGGGCCGCGCCGGTTGGCAGGCCCCCCCCCCCCGCTCGATTCTCCGGCCCGGATGGGCCGAAGTCCCACCGAGAAATTGCCTGTCCCACCGGTGTAAATTAGAGTACCTATTTACCGGCGGGACAAGGCGGCGTGGGCGGGCTCCGGGGTCCTGTGGGGGGCGCGGGGCGATCTGACCCCAGGGGGGTGCCCCCACCGTGGCCTGGCCCGCGATCGGGGCCCACCGATCCGCGGGGGGGGCCTGTGCCGTGGGGGCACTCTTTCCCTTCTGCCTCCGCAACGGTCTCCACCATGGCGGAGGCGGAAGAGACTCTCCCCACTGCACATGCGTGGGAAACTGTCAGCGGCCGCTGACGCTCCCGCGCATGCGCCGCCCCGACATGTCATTTCCGTGCCAACTGGCGGGGCAACAAACACCCTTTCCGCCAGCTGGCGGGGCGGAAATCCCTCCGGCGCCGGCCTAGCCCCTCAATGTTGGGACTCGGCCCCCAAAGATGCGGAGCATTCCGCACCTTTGGGGCGGCGCGATACCCGTCTGATTGGCGCCGTTTTGCGCGCCAGTCGGCGGACATCGCGCCGTTTGGGGAGAATTCCGCCCCAGATCAGAGACTGGGAATTCTGTGTTGGGTGACTAATCTCTGAACTCCCCAAAGACTGTCATATGAATTAGGTTCAGGGATAGGTCTCTCAGCCCCTCAGGCCTGATCCACCTTTCAATAACACCATGGTTGATCTGGTTGTTACTTAAGCCCTACATTCCTGCCTCCCCCTGATAACATTTCACCTCCTTGTTAATCAAGAATTGACTTAGATCAGGCAGCATGGTGGCACAGTGGTTAGCACTGCTGCCCATGGCGCTAAGGACCCGGGTTCGATCCCGGCTCCGGGTCACTGTCTGTGTGGAGTTTGCACATTCTCCCCGTGTCTGCGTGGGTTTCACCCCACAATCCAAAGATGTACAGGGTAAGTGAATTGGCCACCCTAAATTGCCCCTTAAAAGGAAAAAAATACTAATTGCGTACTCTAAATTTAAAAAAAAGAATTGACTTAGATCAGCTTTTGAAATATTCAAAGGTTTGTTTCCGCTGCGTTTTGAGGAAGAGGTTGCAAACTCACAACTCGCTGAGTGAAAAGATTTCTCCTCATCTTTGTCTTAACTAAACAACCCCTTATTTTTAAACAGTTACCCAAATTCTCAATTTTCCCACAGAAGGAAACATACTCTCCATATCCACCCTGTCAATACCCCTCTGGATCTTAAAGACTTTGATTAAGTCACTGCTTACTCTTCTATATTCCATTGGATACAAGACTAATCTTGCGGTTGTGGACTCTGGGTCTGTACTCATTGGAGTTTAGAAGATGAGGGGGGTCTTATTGAAACATACAGGATATTGAGAGGCCGAAATAGAGTGGACGTGGAGTGGAATTTTCAATGAGTAGGAAAAACTAGAATCCGGGACCACAGTCTCAGATTGAAGGGACGATCCTTTAAAACTGAGACGAGGAAGAATTTCTTCAGCCAGAGGGTGGTGAATCTGTGGAACTCTTTGCCGCAGAAGGCTGTGGAAGCTAAATCACTGAGTGTCTTTAAGGCAGAGATTCTTGATTAATAAGGGGATCAGGGGTAATGGGAGAAGGCAGGAGAAAGGGGATGAGAAACATATCAGCCATGATTGAATAGTGCAGCAGATTCGATGGACGAATGACCTAATTCTGTTCCTCTGTCTTATGGTCTTAATCTGTCCAACCATTCATCTTAAGACAACCTGCCCCTTTCTGGTCTTAGTCTAGTAAACCTTTTCTAAACTAACACTTTTTTGTCTTTCCTTAAATAAGGAGAACAATACTGTACATAATACTCCAGATGTAGGCCACCAACTGGCTACCATCTACAATGTACAAATCAGGAGTGCGATGAAATATTCTCTACTTGCCTGGATGAATGCGGCTTCAACAACACTCAAGAAGCTCAATACCATCTAGGACAAAGCAGTCTGATTGATCAGCAACACATTCATCTCTTCAATGCCGGGGGCCGTTCGGAGGTATCCCTCAAAGCACGCCAGCCAGTGCTTAAACGCTGATGTTGCGTTAGCTGCTTGGGGACTGATTCGCAGGCACTCCGGGTCGATCCGGAGCTCCATATTCCTTTTTAAGACTGCGCAATAAATTGTAGCACCATCGATCACACATGAGGTGAGACGTAAAGAACTTCAATCCAGGCTTTATTGAGCAGACTTGTTCAGACACGTTCCCCAGCAGCTCAGTCACAGAATGCAGCTGCGGGGATTAAACCCAGGTTCTTATACCCCGCCTATCTGGGTGGAGCCCAGTAGGCGGCAGATCCAATCGGGACCCAGCATCTGTCCTCCAATAGCTCCTCAGCATTCATGGTGTACCATATTACCCCTAATACATACCACCACAAACATCCACTCCCTCCACCAATGACACACAGTGGTAGCAGCATACACCAGAGGAACTGAGAAAAAAAAAATCACCTTTGACAGCACCTTGACCTCTACCGCCTAGGAGGACAAGGGAAGCAGATGCATGGGAACCCCACCACCTGCAAGTTCTCCTCCAAGCCACACACCACCCTTACTTGGAAATATATCGCCATTCCTTCAAATCCTGGAACTCCCTTCCTAATAGCATAGTGGGTGTACCTACACCACATAGACTACAGTGGTTCAAGAAGATGGCTCACCACGAACTTCTGAAGGCCATTTAAGGATGGATGATAAATGCTGACCTATAGCGTGAGGAGCCCACATCCCATGAAATAATTTTTAAAAAATCTTTCTGAGAATGAGCACTGCTCCTGAGGCAACTCCCCGCCCTGGGCTGATTACTGGTAAAACAGGTTTAAAAAAAAGTAGTGATTTGGCAGCAGGTTATACATATCTGTCCATTTTACTTATCACTGAGGTTAGGGGATGTTGCTAATTGGCTGTTTGACTTTTAATTTGGCTCTGTTTAATTACGTTTGCTCAAGAGTCGCCAGGTATCTTTCGACACCGCCACAAGGTTCAAAACTGAATACTGATCAAAGACTCGATACACCAGTTAGTAAGTTCAAAAGCAATGCTCATTTATTTACACACAGTCAAATCTACGCATGCATAAACTCTACAAGGTAAACTACCACTATTACTAAAGCCTATACTTAGCTTTGGGTGCCCACTCAGTCAGAGGGACAATGGCCGTTGCTCGGTTCTGAGGCTGCTGGGTTGAGCTGTTTACAGGATAGCAACTAGGTGCATCTATCTCGTAGCGTGCGTTGACTTGGGACTCACTTGGTCTGGTATATCTGCTAGGCTGGTCTCTCTCTTCGCTGAGAACCAAAGCCAAAGAAGAAAGATTCTCCCTTGGGGAATACCTTTTATACTAAAAAGGGCTTTGCGCGCTTTTGGGCGGGCCTTGAACTTAGCCTCAATTAATTGGGCCTTTCCGAATCATTCGTATTGATCTTCCTCCAATAGAGGGGTGGTTCCCTGATTGCTGGGCGTGTCCTAGGTGACCGTTGGTCTGCTTTGTTTTAGTCTCCTCTGGCGCTGGGGTGTCTGCCTTAACATTGTGTATCTAAGTGTTTCCGTTTTGTCCCCGGAGATGGCACATTAGTATGTAGATTGTTTGGTAGTTTCTGTCCTGTCTGAGAGCTTAAGGTTCTAATCAACAGACTGCTTGTTTCTTAGAATTGTCCAATTTTCCCTGCATTCTTTGCGAGTGTCCATTTTGTAATCGGGACGTGGCCACCCCAGATGGCTACAGAGAAACAAAAATAAGACAAGATATAAAACAGGCTGCCAACTCACTATCACCAGTTTTACACAATTGCAGAAAACCAAAATCCACCTCAGGTAGACTGCAAGCTCTCTTTGGACTGGGAAGGGAATTAACCACAATTTCTACTTCTGGGGCGGGATTCTCCCCTACCCGGCGGGGCGGGTGGTTCTGGCGTAATGGAGTGGCGGGAACCATTCCGGTGTCGGGCCGCCCCAACGGTGCGGAAGTCTCCGCACCTTTAGGGGCCAAGCCCTCACCTTGAGGGGCTAGGCCCGCACCGGAGTGGTTTCCGCTCCATCGGCTGGCGGGAAGGCCTTTGGCGCCACGCCAGCCGGGACAGAAAGGTCTTCGCCGGGCGACGCAGGTCGGCGCATGCGCGGGAGCGTCAGCGGCTGCTGACGTCATCCCCGGCATGCGCAGGGGAGGGGGGTCTCTTCTGCCTCTGCCATAGTGAAGGCCATGGCGAAGGTGGAAGAAAAAGAGTGCCCCCACGGCACAGGCCCGCCCGCGGATCGGTGGGCCCCGATCGCGGGCCAGGCCACCGTGGGGACACCCCCTGGGGCCAGATCGCCCTGCGCCCCCCCCCCCCCAGGGACTCCGGAGTCTGCCCGCGGCTTTGTCCCGCTGTTCAAAAGGTGGTTTAATCCACGCTGGCAGGACAGGCATTGGTGAGGGACATCTTTTGAAACATACCCGTGTGTGGGGATCGGGTGCTGACAAGGGTTGGCCTCTGGTCTGATGCCCTAAAATCAAATATCTCCTGCTAATCATTGCCTCTGTTCACACACAGCATCCCGTAGGGAATTGTACTCCAGCAGTAGCAAGTGTAACATCAATCTCTTCTGAAAGTGGAGGGGTTGGGGATGTTGAGGTGGAGGGAAGTGAAGGCAGGGACTTGGGGGTTGGCTAGGTGGTGGAGAACAATTGCACAGGACAGACAAAATTGGAAACATGCAAGCAATGTGCCTCACATTTCCACTCAGGGATCACCCAAAGACCCAGCCACTGTGCTGACTCCCACCTCACGCATGTCCAAACCCAACCATACACTCAGCCTTTGAACAATGCCATGAGAGTTCCACTAGGAATAGCAAAAGAAGTTACACTGGTGTGGGTGTGAGTAACCAGAGGACAGAGATCATAGAATCATAGAATTTACAGTGCAGAAGGAGGCCATTCAGCCCATCGAGCCTGCACCGGCCCCTACAAAGAGCACCCTACTCAAGCCCATGTATCTACCCTATCCCCGTAGCCCAGTAACCCCCACTTAACCTTTTTGGACACTAAGGGCAATTGAACATGGCCAATCCACCTAACCCGCACATCTTTGGACTGTGAGTAGAAACCGGAGCACCAAACTCCGCACAGACAGTGACCCAGCCGGGAATCGAACCTTGGACCGTGGAGCTGTGAAGCAACTGTGCTAACCACTATGCTACCGTGCTGCCCAAGATTTAAAGTATTTATCAATAAAACAAGAAATGAGGTGGGAAATTTTTTTTTTCAAGCCACAGCTTGTTATGGTCTGGAATTAACTTCCTGAGAACGAGGTGGAAAACGATATATATATATATATATATAGATAGACATATATATAAGGAAATATTTTCAGAGATATGCGGGAAGGGTAAGGGTGAAAACTAATTGGGTAAATGACTTAAGGAGCTGGCACAGACATGTTAGGCTAAATGGCCTCCTCCTATGCTGTATGACTCTCGGAAGCTACCAGATAACTTCTTAACCCCTCGAAAACAAAATGAAAGAATTAAATTAGTATCGCACCCCTCATGACTCAAATTATTTCACAGCAGATGATGTGGTTACTAAGGTAATTTAGAAAAACAGGGCACGTTCTCACTGATCGAAATGAGACAAATGACCAGACAGATGATTATCAGTGATGTTTGTTGAAGGATAAATATTGGCCAGGGCGCATTTTTATTCTCTGCTATTTTTTGCATTATGCCTGCCGATGTTTCAAGCCCATTTGAGAGGCCTTTGTTTAACGTCTCAATCCGGACTGCAGTATATCACACAGGGAGAAAATGACAGTAAACCTGGTAACTGAATTTGAATGAAGAGCTTTGTGGTTAAATATCCTGATTTGTTCAAATAGTTAGGGTAACACGAGGTGAGTGCCATCTGAACTACACCCACCTCCCTCGAAGAAGGGGAGAAAACATTCTAATTTCTAATATTAAAGCTAGTGGCAAATAAAATTGGAAGATTAACTCAATAAATCAAACAATATTTTGAAGTAAAAAGCTATGCGAAAAGAGATCAAATGGATCAGTAGCAATTGGGTGCTGATTTTCAATGGCCAACCAGCTGCATAGTAAGGATTAGAACATTGATAAGCAGGCAGACTCGGGACGCAAGCGGCTACATGACCTAAACCACAAGGCTGCATAAAATTAATCAAGGGTTCTGATATGTGATTATATTGTTAAAATATCAGACTCTACCCAGGTTAAGGTACAGGGCCAACAGCTGGGATCAGGAATGCATCAAAATTCAAATATGCTTAAACCTGTGCAATGGGCAAAGGTTCCTCTGAATCAAATTGAGCACGGTTTCCTGCCTTCACACACCCCCATCCAAGCCTCCTGTGCACACACAAGACATTCAGAAGGAAAGTGTGCAGTAAGATTGGGTACATGCCCCTCCCACTATGAGGCCAAAGTCCACATTTACCTTTTGGGAAATGCAGTACAAACAAACACTTTTACAATTCGCACAGCCTGTAGCATGTGAGTTCTCATCCCCGCACACAACCTTTTTATTTACTGGTCTCCAGAAAATGAACAGGGTGAACCTTGGTGTCACGGGGTGCAACAATATTTGGCAGGTATCAGGTACGAGTGTTTTGATGGATTTATTGTTAGAGTCCTCAGAGCTGTGCCCACATCTGTGCCTCTGTCAGTGAGGGCTGGATCTGTGTCAGGAGAACCTGTTTGGTCACATTCTCACTGAGTGACAAGTTTAAAGTGACAGTTTCGTAACCTGCTGTGCATGTGTGTGTGGATGTCTCTGTTTAAAAACCTGCGGCAGGAAGGCTCCTGAGTGAACCTTTTGTTTGCTGGCGCCCTGTGGTCGCTTCCTCGGCAGGATAGATGTAAACGAGCTCTCCCGACAGCAGAGGGAGGAGAGAGTTGCTAGGAGCTACTGAGAGTTGTGAGCGTTGTGGAGCCGGATCGCCAGGCTGACTGTGCCCCCTCCTCAATCTCACACCGCCTGATGGCTGAAGAGGAAGAACATCTCAGCTGACTGGAGTTTGGAGAACCGCCGGATTGTGAGTCAGATCAAATTTTTGAAAACGTTCCAGCCTGTTTAATAAAGATGAAAAGCAAAATCTTTTAAAACCATTCTGACAGCGGAATCGAAGATTTAGCTGCAGTCACGAGTTTTTACAAGTTCTGCAAGTTTAGAAGTGCCCTTTCAACTTCAATCCTGCTCTTTTTTTTTAAAAATTACAATAAGTTAGGATTTTGCTGTATTAATTATCACGCTGTCTGTCCGGGAATATGATTGGATATGTTGGAGATTGATATGGAAATCCATTTTTGAAATTCCTGTTCTAGATTTTGTTTGCAATGTTCTGCTTGTGGGTGAATCTCCTGCTGGGATGTTGAGTTACTTAACACAGCTGGAGCGAGCAACTCTGCCGCGCCACTGGGTCAGTTTAGTCAGTGTGCAGAATTAAGCCAGTCATTTAGGAAGCCAGTCATTTAGGAAGACATTCGCCACACCAAAGCCGAGGGAGGAAGTGATCATCAATATCTGGGTGTTGGCGACTGATACTGCTCTTTGTACGTGTCTGAGGTGACAGCACATGGTAATTCAGATAGCTGCATTGTTTACTTATTTTCTATTTTCTCCACTCCTCTCCTCAAGGTGCTGGGGGTAATTCCACTCGATCCTAAAATTCATCCAGTGGCTCATTCAATAGGATTTTTAAAAATAAAAAATTATCAGGGTGTCTGTGACCCTGGCCAGCTTGGCATTTATTGTCCATCCTTCCTTGAGAAGGTCATAATAAGTCTTTGGACGGATGCAGCTTTTGAGGCAAAGTTGCCCTTAGGTTTATTCTTGATTCAGTACAGCTTTCCCTGGTGGTTCGGTTAGCTGAGTTGGTTAGGTGGCTCGAGTTTGGTACGGAATGGTGCAATTCAATCCCAGCACTGGCTGTAGTACTTCATGGAGGCCCTGCCTCCTTGCCTTGCCCCGTGCTTGTGGAATGGCAGCCCTCCAGCTATGAGCTTCCAAAATTGCCTCTCCACTGAGGAAAAATGCCTATGGACCTTTGGGATGATGACTACATGACTGAGGACAAATTCGTTTTGCTGAACCAGGTGTTGTCCTTGACTGACAGCTCTCGGCAAACCTTGCTGCTTTCCCCTCCTCCCCGTGCACCAGTAGGCCCAGCAAATAACATGGGCCAAGGTTCAAAGGGGGACATTTCTGATCTGCATGGTACTCAAGTCACAAAATCACAGAAAATACTGTGGAAAAGAGACCCTTCAGCCCATCAAGTCTGCACCGACACATGAAAAACACCTGACCTACCTACCTAATCCTATTTGCAGCACTTGGCCCATAGCCTTGAATGTTATGATGTGCCAAGTGCTCATCCAGGTAAAGGTGTGAGCCTCTACCACCCTCCGAAGGCAGTGCATTCCAAAGTATTGCATGCAGCCAGAAAACTACCCAAAATTGAGTCTCTATATGCATCAACAACTGTTGCTGAGATTTCCCCCAAGTAAGGTCAGTCTTCGGACCTTTGTGCAGGCAATATATATAATATATAATTATACATGTATTTATATGTATATATAGTGTACATATATGGGAGGTGGCCTCCAGGGTTAGATGAGTTTATCTTGTGAGTTGTTGTAGTATATTAAGTAAGAAGGGCCCAGGTTTGATCCCAGGCAACTTAAATCCAGCATGAGTAGAGATTAGGCAGTAGTGAGTCAGCCTTTCATAGGAAGATCCAACAGGGCATACAATGGGTGGTTGCTAAACCCTGCTGAAGCTAAATTTCAATTCTTCATCCCAAACCCCCACCATCCAACCTCCCCTTCCCGAACTCTGCAAATCCGGATGACCCCGGACAAAGCACTGCAATTTATCTGAACACTGTCTGGCTGGGAAGGGGAAAACACAGTAACAAGTTCTGCTCCCGGTTGTGACTCCTGCTGGAAGTTTGGACGTTGGGACAAGGACAGGGGGTAATATGATGCCCCCTGCAGTGGAATATTCTGTTGCCTCACTATCAAAGCTCGGACATGACTAATGGCCACTCAGTTGAGTCAGAACGGATAATGGGTATCTGAGGAACAAGAGCCTACAAAGGCTTAACTGGCAGGACAGGAGAAAAGTAGTGAGAAAAATATAAATATGGATAATTTGCTGGCGGGTCTGTTATTTAAATCCAGAATAATGATTAGCAAATAATGTATTTAAAACAGTAATATAATTAATATGAGGTCCAGTGACTTAATAAAAGTTCATAGTAAGACTGTACCAGATTATAAATGTCATGTGACTCTTGATATTAGGTTACACCCTGTAATTATTCCCTTCTGTTTGCCATTATGTAAAATATACGTTGCAGAGTTCAATTTGTGTCACTTAGTATGTTTATTTTCTGGCTGCACTCCTGCCTCGAGAATTTATGTGAGGTAAGGAAAGTGCCAAACTGTTTTGTGTTTTATTGGGTTTAGTTGAGCTAACTGTTAAGATTCTAGGTTGAATTCTGCCAGCCCTGGGGAGACAGGCTGGGAGGTGGGAGAACTGGTAAAATGGCGGTGGAAGACGTGAGGAGAGTCCAATGTCCTTCCATGTCTCAGATTCCACTGGCAGCATGATCTCAGAGATACGGCTCACTGAACTGTGCCCACTTAGGGGCCACCTCCTGCCGTGCTGACATTTTACCAGTGTCGGGAGGGGCTGCCACCAAATGTTGAGACCACCAAGTAAACTATGGCAACCTCCCAGTGGGTTCCTGGCAGAGCGCCTCCTTTGTGGCTGCTCCATGCTCCCCATGTTATTGGCCATCACAGTAGCTTTGGCACCACAGCTTGAAGGTGACCCGGCCCATCACCTGATCACTGGGGGCTGCCTCCCTGAACACACTACACTCACCATGGAAACAACCTCTCCTTAATCTTGCAGCCTTAGCAGTGACGGCCTCTGACAGTGGCACTGATGAGGCGGCTGAGCCGTTGTCCCTCTGATTGCGCTGGCATCTTTGAAAGCTGTCCATCATGATCAATTGGATAGCAGCCCCGGGGATGACCTTTTAATTGCCTCCTACCAGTAAAATGCCCACCACAGTCCCTGTCCACTGGCAAGGCATTGCCTCTCACCTTTGTCCCAGTCATGGGTCATTCTCCCGAATGGATAAACACAACCTTGTGTGGAGACAAATCTCCAACCCTGTCAGTAAGTGATGATGATTGAGGGGCAAAGTGTTGCATTGTTAAGTGTCAGCCAGTACTCCATAGTGACTAGAAAACACTATTTGAAGAAGAATCGGGGAGTTCTCCCAGTCAACAGATATCTCCTAGATCAACAGATTCTCTGGTTACCATCACGTTGCTATTTGTGGGATCTTGCTGTGTGCAGATTGGCCACTGTGTTTCCTACATTTCAACAGTCACTGCACTTTGTTAATCGTAAAGCGCTTTGGGACACTCTTAGCTTGTGAAAGGCACTTTATAAATGCAAGTCTTTCTTGTCCGACTGCCCAAGATGAATTTCTCCCTCATGGAGAAAAGTTGAACCTTGGTTCTCGTGAATTTGCTCATATCCCAAGTTGCTGACAGTTTAGATGTTCTGCCTGAGGAAGCAGCTGGTGTTAAAACCATCTTCTCACAACCTCCAGAGCAGCACTTTAGTGAGTTTGTATTTTGAACCGCTGACATCAGTGCAGTTACCAATTTCAGAAGCATTAAGATGTTTGTGGTACAATGACAGAACAACACCCTTCAGCTTATTAGGAAGAAAATCTGTGTCTTTCATCTTTTGAATCATGTGTAACTTGCTGTAATCCATTGTAATTGATGGATTTCTGTCAGTTGTGCAGAAGTTCTTCTCATCCCATAATGTAAGTTTTGTTACACTGAAACGCCACAATCTTTTGGTCTTAAGAAATACAACCCTATTGTTTAAAATGGCAAACAGTAATAAACAGCAGAATTAATTTAAGACCGAGATTCTTGGAGTTTATGTGCATTTAGTAAAAAGGGAATTATTACTTTCAAGTAAAAGTTTGTATAAGGTACTTGGTGTTTATGGTTAACACTGTTGCTTCACAGCACCAGGGACCTGGGTTTGATTCCTGCTTGGGTCACTGTCTGTGCGGAGACTGCACATTCTACCTGTGTCTGCGTGGGTTTCCTCCGGGTGAATTGGACATTCTGAATTCTCCCTCTGTGAACCCAAAGAGGCGCCGGAGTGTGACGACTAGGGGCTTTTCACACTAACTTCATTGCAGTGTTAATGTAAGCCTACTTGTGACATAAGGTTATTGTTATACCATTTTCTTCGGTGTATAAGACAATGCATTTTCACCAGAGGATCAGGGGCGTGAGGCACGCTTCGGGTGCATTCAGCGGGATGTTTCGTGGCACCTGCAGCATCGAGAAAGACCCTGGGCTGAATTCTCCGAAATGGAAGCAGAGTGTCCGCACCGTCATGAACGCTGTCGCGTTTCACGATGGCGCGAAACGGGCGCGGGCACTACCGATTCTGCCGCCACAGGGGGCCAGCATGGCGCTGGAGCGTTTCAAGCCGCTCCAGCCTCCCATCCCGGTGCCAACTGGGTGCTGCGCCAACCTACGCATGCGCAGTGGCGCCGCGCCAACCTGATCGCGAGCTAGACCCCATCGGAGGGCCCCCCCCCCGGTGAAGGAGCACCCCTCTCCCACCCACAGGCCACCCCCGACGCTGTACGCAGAGTTCCCGCCGGCTGCGAGCAGGTGTGGACGGCGCCGGCGGGTCGCTGCCGTTTCCGCGCGGTCGCTCGGCTCATCAAGGCCGGAGAATCGGCGGCCCGGCCGCAGACAGCGGCCCGCGACCGGTGCCGCGCCAAACGCGCCGGCGCAAATGGCGCCAATTCTCCACTCCTCGGAGAATCGCGTGCCGGCGTCGGGGCGGCATGGTATGTTTACGGCGGTTCTCCGGTCCGGCGCGGGGCTCGGAGAATCCCGCCCCCTGTTATTCAACGACACTTTGCCGTTTTGTTTAGCCTCAGCTGGAAATGCCCCTTCGAGATCACACATACATAATTTCCTGCACTGGCAAGCTCAGCTTGCCAGAGCAGGAAGAGTACTCGCGGATCGGGGCACAATTTCTAAAGGCGTCCCAGATCATTTGATCCCTCCCCCTCCCCCATTGCACGCAACCAACCTACCTCTTCCAGGGTTCTTGAGCACACCCCTCACTGCACCTCTTATGGGTATGGCACCCCAGCCACACCCATGACACCATGGGCAGTGTCCCTCCCAGTCTGGCAGTGGCACCCAGGCACCCTGGCACTGCCAGGATGGCACTGCCAGGGTGACCAGGTGGCAGTGCCAAGGTACCAGACTGACCATGCCAAGGTGCCACCATGAGTGCAGAGGTACCAGCCTGCCCAGAGCCCAACCACCTGAAGGTCTCTAATGGCCTGGGACCTCACTCCTATGTGTCCTTATGCCTGGTCCACGTTTGTGGAAACTAATAATTAACGGCACCCTGGTGAGGCCGTTAGGTCTCGGACGCAGAGAGAAATAGGAGGGGACATATTTAAATGAGCCTAATTGCAAGATGCAGATCGTGATCAGTGGAATCTCGCAAGACGTATTAAGCATTGTGAATCTCACGAGACGCCTTTCATGAGATTCAACTGCCTCGGCACGTCACCATGTCAGGTGCGATGAGGCATTAAATCGTGCCCAGGTCTTGTTTGCTGCTTTGACTTATCATAGAATTTATATTCGGTCCATCGAGTCTGCTCCGGCTCTTGGAAAGAGCACCCTACCCAAGGTCCACACCTCCACCCTATCCCCATAACCCAGTAACCCCACCCAACACTAAGGGCAATTTTGGACACTATGGGCAATTTAGCATGGCCAATCCACCTAACCCGCACATCTTTGGACTGTGGGAGGAAACCGGAGCACCCGGAGGAAACCCACAGACAGTGACCCAAGCCAGGAATCAAACCTGGGATCCTGGAGCTGTGAAGCAATTGTGCTATCTACAATGCTACCGTGCTGCCCACTTATCTATCGATTAAGTGGATTTTAGATGTCCACAGCTTGGTGAGAATAAATAAATCCAAGAAAACCGCATACCTAATACCAAAATGCCTCCACTCAAGTCATTTCAATCTTGCGGCACATTTTGAGCTAGAAGTCATGAAATACGCAGAAGAAAATGGTGAGAACATGGCCTTTCACCATAATATGGAGCCAGTGAGAAAATTATTCAGCACAAGGCGGAGGATGTGTTTCATGCAACAGACCAGAGAAACCAGAGACTCAGCCACAGGAAGACTATGAGATGGAGGATGAAGAGATGACCATTCCTGCAATTGGCCTCGAGCCAGCGGCAAACTTGCACTCAGACACAGAGGAAATTCAAAGGATTCTCTGACGTAGAGTAAACTGTTCTGAAAGTGTCCATAGTCATGTCTGTTACACGTTTATCATTGTGAGTGAACCAGATATGAATTTGCTAAAAAAAATTGTATGATATTTATTTTTCACCTGATAAATGTACTAATAAAAGAGGTTTGAATTGAACCCATTTGTCTGGTCTGGTCTGGTTTTATGCACCACTTTGACATATACACCCGTAAATGCAGAATCTCATTACGTGTTAAGACCTGTGTCACTGCATGGTCAAGAACAGCCCCACTTTACCCGGAGTCGCAACATGGTTGAAATTAACTTTTATTTTTAAAATACCCAGGTCTTTGGCTGCACAATAACTACAGTCACCAGGTTTGTAAATGTAACACATTTAACTTTTTATAATTACAGTAACTATATTTAAACAGGCAAAAAAATCCAACTGGCTAACTACTATGTAATCTCTAACCCCCCCCACCCCTTTTAACACTGTCCACCCTCTCCATGCACACACATATAAACAGAGGGGAAAGAGGAGTGTGAAATAATGATGAAAGTAAAAAGATAAGAGACTTTGTTTCAGATGGATGTTATCTTTTCTTTCAACTTGTAATGGTTTTCACTGTAGACTCACAGAAATAACAGCTTGAATTTGTGTGTGAGAGAGAGACAGACAGCTTCTTCTTCCAGGGTGTAGAAGCTTCTGCCTTCAGTCAGTAGGCAGCAGAGCAGAGAGGGAGAGAGAGTTGCTTCCACTTGACAGTCCAGTGTCTTCTCCTGGGTTCTCTCTGAAAATCCCCACCTGACAGGAGCCAATCGCTGTCAGTTGCCAGGCAGAATAATGTCCCTGGCCAATCCATTGTCTACCAGCCAACCAATTGAAACGAGCCCCTTCAATCTCTTGGGTGCCATAATATCTGGGTTTGTCTGCCCAAGATACAAAACTTTATAACACAGTGTACTATTTTGACACTCTGATTTCCTCACTTCCTCTGCTCGACTTAAAGGTATGTCTCCGTGGATCCATGGACCAAAAACGATAAAGACAATTTAATAGAATTAGGAACTAGGGGAATCAACAGGAAGGACCATTGCATTAATTATAAACTGTTTGACGCTGCACTTGCGACTTTTGACATAGTTTAAACCTCCACCATTGGAATAGGGCAATTGTACAGAAATAAAACATCAGGATCAAATAAAGCACAGACGATGCCAATTTCTAGTGCAGCACCAATCACTCGCAAGTGAGTTGATCACTGTGTTGCGACAATTCCTCTTCCACTTCCTTCAATGTCTCACCTTGCTCCCACACCTTGGCCAATATCTTCGACACCGCCGGGGCAATCACCTCCTCCACCAGCACCTTCAATACCGCCACCATCTTCTTCCTCATCACCTCCATGTGCTTTGTGAACTTTTTTTCAAGTTCCACGACCATCACCTCGGTCTTTTCTGCCGTGAGCAGTGAGGCCTCACCCGGCGACCCAGCCTCCGCCTTCCTTCTAGTTCCTGAGCCGATCCTTCCACTCGACGGCGAACCTTCATTCGCCCCCTTCTTCACGGCAGCTTTCCTTTGGGTTTTGGACATCCTTCTTCCTTATGTCTTCCTGCACTTATTTAACAAAAAATTGCCCCTGGGACCAGGCATTAAATTCTAAAAAATCAAGCCTCGAGCAGCAGCCCTCCAATGTGCGACCTCCTCCTACATGCCACCACCGGAAGTCCCACTTGTATACATTTTATAGGCTTTGCTACACAATTTATTTTCTGAATGCTAAACATATCTTTTGAACATTTAATAAATAAATTAATATCTATCGCCAATATAATGGATCAAGGAGTATCATATGAACATATGACATACTGGAACACTAACATGAGAAACTGACATGTATATGTCCATATCAGCACATGCAACATGTAATTGAAATTCTTCTTGCAAATCTTAGTCAATGTCAAGGTTCATTTTCGAGTAAAGTTATGTAGATTTACTGAGTCCTGTTAACAGTGGAAGCAGATGTTCAGGCGTGTATTGAATTGATACGGCTTTGAGAGAAGCAAGATGTGTAGCACTTTTGCATCTTAGTCAGAAGGTTATGGGTTCAAGCTGCACTCCAGAGACTTGGCCATGACATCTTGTCTGGCACTAGTGCTTTGCTGTGGGAGTGTTTCACTGTCAGAGACATCAACTTTTGAAAAAGATGTTTAATCGTAGCCCCCACCTACCCTCGCAGGGAGATCCCAGGTCACAGGTTTGAAGACAGAAAGAGCATTCTCCCTGAAGCCCTGGTCACTACTTAACCTTAACCAATATCACAAAAGCAGTTTTGGAATTATTATCATATTGCTGCTGTGTGCAAACTGGCATTACAACAGTAACTATACTACATTGGCTGTAAACAGTGTTAGAATGCCTGAGGTCATGAAAGATGCACTAAGAATGCATCCCTTAGCAGCACGATGACAGTGGTTCGCACTGCTGCCTCACAGTGCCAGGGACCCAGGTTCAATTCCAAACCTGGATGACTGTCTGTGCAGAGTTTGCACGTTCTCCAGGTGTCTGCATGGGTTTCCTTCGGGTGCTCTGGTTTCCTCCCACAGTACAAAGATATGCAGGTTAACTGGATTGGCTGTGCTAAATTGCACCTTAGTGTCCAAAAAGGTGGTATTATGGGGTTACAGGGACAGGGCCTCGGGAGCTGCGGGACTGGGCCTGGATAGGTTGCTTTTTCGGAGGGCAGGTGCAGACTCAATGGGCCGAATGGCCTCCTGCTGCACTATAGGGATTCTATGGATTCTATGGAAGAGAGTAAATAAGCAGTCTATAAGGAGCTAAATCATCGTACCTCTCAATAGAAGTATTGAGTCTTAAATCATCTAAAACCTGTAAGTGATTGGCAGAGCACCTGGAATTATAGAATGACACAGCACTGAAGGAGATCACACAGCCCATTTTACCTGTGCTCCATCCTTGGTAGAACTAACCAATTATGCCCACTCCCCGACTCTTTCTGACACCTGTTCAGGAAATGCATTCCTGATCACAACTTTCGGGGTGGGGTTTTCTGGCCGTTCCTGCTGTCGGGATCTTCCAGCCCCACTGACGGCGAACCTCCCCCTCCATGGGTTCCCCAGAGGTGGAGGGTCCAAACAACGGGAAGCGTCATTGGCAGCGTTAGTACCAGAAGCTCCTGCTAGCAGCCAATGGCAGGCCGCCTCCACTACCCACTGTAAGAAAATGCTTCCAACAATCATATAATGATTATAGCTGGCTTTGTCCAGCAATCCTACATATAGCCAATCTCCATGTTTCATGATAGTTGCTCTGCATTTTAGTTGGTAGAATGTCTGAGCTTTGAGCATTACAATGCAAATAATCCTTTATGTTTTGACATTAAGTATTCAGAATTTTGTAATAATGCACATAGAAGTCCTGTCTGTGAGTTTACAGTTTGATTATTATTAATAATAAAGGTCCATGGGTGGACGGTAGCGCAAGCACTGCTGCCTCGCGGCGCCGAGGACCCGGGTTCAATCCTGGCCCCGGGTCACTGTCCATGTGGAGTTTTCACATTCTCCCTGTGTCTGCGTGGGTCTCACCCCCACAACCCAAAAATATGTACAGGGTAGGTGGATTGGCCATACTTAATTGCCCTTTAGTTGAAAAAATTATTTGAAAAAATAGTAAAGGTCCACTTTATTAGCGTTTTTTTTCTTTAAATTTAGAGTACCCAATTCATTTTTTCCAATTAAGGGGCAATTTAGCGTGGCCAATCCACCTACCCTGCACATCTTTGGGTTGTGGGGGCGAAACCCATGCAAACACAGGGAGAATGTGAAAACTCCATACGGATAATGTCCCAGAGCTGGGATCGAACCTGGGACGTCGGTGCCTGGAGGCAGCAGTGCTACTCACTGCGCCACTGTGCTGCCCCATTTTTGTGGTGTTTTGAGGCTGTCAAAGTGAGGGGTGTCCAACTCGGTACCTCTTATCGCTCTAAATCAGGTATTTCACAGGCTGATCCATCTACTGAGCCTCAATCATTTACCTGAACCCAAACGTCAAATGAGCATCTATTGTATTAGTGTGAATATGTCCATTGGTTGTAATAATAATAATCTTTATTAGTGTCATAAGTCGGCTTACATTAACACTGCAATGAAGTTACTGTGAAAATCCCCTCGTTGCCACACTCCGGTGCCTGTTCGGGTACACGGAGGGAGAATTCAGAATGTCCAATTCACCTAACAAGCACATCTTTCGGGACTTTATGTACCAGCCATTATGGTTGCAATAGTTTGGTGCCAACTTGTTTAAATTGCCCCTTAGTGTCCAAAAGGTGAGGTGGGGCTACGGGAATAGAGTGGGGCGTGAGCCCATGTAGGGTGCTCTTTCGGAGGGTTGGTGCAGACCCTATGAATAGAATGACTTCCTTCTGCACTGTAGAGATTCTTCAATGCTGTGATTAACTGTTCTGCGCTAGGGACTGATAGCCCCCAGGAACTGGACTGGTCCTCGACAGACTCATTTCATCGAGAACTCTTGTGAATATAGGGAAGCAGACTTTTGACCCATTCATTTGGGGTGGATTAAAACCAAGATATTGAAGGGCGGGACGGTGGCACAGTGGTTAGCACTGTTGCCTCACAACGCTGAGGACTCAGTTCTATCCCGACCCTGGGTCACTGTCCGCGTGGAGTTTGCACATTCTCCTTGTGTCTGCGTGGGTCTCACCCCCACAACTCAAAGATGTGCACGCTAAATTGCCGCTTAATTGAAAAAATGAATCGGGTACTCTAACTTTTTTTTAAAAACAAGACATTGAAAAAGCACAGGTTCCACGCATTTTGCTACTCAATTTCAGTTTGCATTATATTGGTGTCTGGAGAAAGCTTTTCGGAAGCAATGTGTGTCAGGTGATGCTCAATGAGTGTGTACATCAGGAATCTGACAGTACTCTGAGTGAAAGTGTTTATTATGTGTCTCATTCGGGCTGAATGTTAGTTGGATGGAAGAGATTGTTGATGATTTGTTCAAACTCTGCAGCATTGCTGAGGGAGGAATGTACCACTTATTGGTGTGATCTCAGGGACCGAAAATGTCCGCTCGCTTGAGGATGTGAAGTAAAGGAAGAAAGAAGGAACTTGCTTTCCTATTGCGCCTTCAGTTGCCTATAATTCTGTGCAGCACTCCTTCAGTACAGCACTGGAATCCTCAAATCTCTGGAGTGGTAATAGAAGTGTGGAGATGCTAAATGGACACTGCTGGGGATTGGAGGAGAACAAACTACCACATGGTGCTTCTAGTTCAAAGGGTCGTTACTCTGAGGCGGAGGTATTTAGCTGCTGGTGGCTATTTCTCATAATCACTCAATGCGATTAGAATGGTGAGAGTACGCAAAATTAGATTTCAAATATTATCCAATCAAAGATGGAATAAATTGCTTAATTAACTTTAGGAATAGTACATGCACGGTGAGCCAGATGGATTCCTTTAATGCTGAGGCACTCTACGACGCGAGAAGCATCATAATTCCTCTCCACCAATTCCTTTCTCTGCTTCAGATCATTACCTGCAGAAGAATAAAGACACAAACTGATACATTTATCATTCACAGCTGTTTTTAAAAAAATATATATTTATTAAAGTTTTTTAACAACACAATTTTTTCCCCTTACAAACAATAACCCCCCCCGTAACAAAATAACACAAAATCGCACTGAGCAAGATATATACATGGTAAAATGGTATATTTACATAGCTTTATACACTGGCTCTCGCCCGCACGTGCCAGTTTCCCCCACCCTCCATGTTATCTCCTGCTCCTCCATCCCCTCAAACAATCTCTCGTCTCTCCCCCCCCCCCCCCCCCCCCCCCGCCCCCAGGGTTGCTGCTGCTGCTGACCGACCTTCCTCTAACGCTCCGTGAGGTAGTCTAGGAATGGTTGCCACCGCCTGTAGAACCCCTGCGCAGACCCTCTCAAGGCAAACTTAATCCTCTCCAGCTTTATGAACCCAGCCATGTCGTTTATCCAGGCCTCCAGGCTGGGGGGCTTCGCCTCCTTCCACAATAGCAAGATCCTTCGCCGGGCTACTAGGGACGCAAAGGCCAGAATTCCGGCCTCTTTCGCCTCCTGCACTCCCGGCTCATCCACGACTCCGAATATTGCTAGTCCCCAGCTTGGTTTGACCCGGACTTTCACCACCTGAGATATTGCTCCCGCCATTCCTCCAGAACCCCTCCAGTGCCGAGCATGACCAAAACATGTGAACATGGTTCGCCGGACTCCCTGAACACCTTCCACATCTGTCCTCTACCCCAAAGAACCTACTCAACCTCGCCCCCGTCAAGTGCACTCTGTGAACCACCTTAAATTGTATCAGGCTGAGCGTGGCACATGAGAAGGAGGAATTAACCCTACCCAGGGCCTCAGCCCACAAACCTTCCTCGATCTCCTCCCCCAGCTCCTCCTCCCATTTACCCTTCAGCTCTTCTGCTCGGGCTTCCCCCTCTTCTTTCATCTCTTGGTGTATTGCCGAAACCTTGCCCTCCCCGACCCATACACCCGAGATCACCCTGTCTTGAATTTCTTGTGCCGGGAGCAACGGGAATTCCCTGGCCTCACAAAAGCCCTCACCTGCATATATCTAAATGCATTTCATTCACAGCTGTTTGTGCATCAGAAAGTGAACTGCAAAATCCATTGGATAGTTCACACCTTCACATCCAACATTAATTGTACCTCGGGTGTCTAAAATTAGAACTTTATGGTAAAATCAATTAGCTGCGGCTCATTCAGCAAGAAACTGAACTGATATTTCATTGGGAAATCATAAAGTCTTTACAATCTTCATAGAGACTCTGCAGACTTATTTCTCCTCGAACACTTGTGACTATAAGAGAGCAGACATTTTTGTCCCACCAGTTTGGGGAGGATTAAAACCAAGATGTTAAGAGAAGCTGAGGTCCCACACATTTTTCTGCACAATTCCAATTATTGTATTAGCACATGGAGGATGTTGTATATGAAAAGCAATGCAAATATACTAAGTGGATTCGAGCAGCACAATGGGTCGGGCCCTAAAATCTCCTATCTTTAGTATGCAGAAGGATGCTTTTAGGAAGTAACCTGGAGGCACAAAAAATGTAATAACCACAGCCATAAAACTAATACGTATTCATCAAGATGTAAGGCCGCAAAGTATGATTGGTCTTTCTATAGTACTGGTTGCTTTTTGTGAAGATTGATCTGTTAAAAGAATGGCAACTGCGAGAGTCTGTAAAAGTCACAATATTTTTTATGTTCAGATTATGAATGGAATTTCGAGATGAACTCTGCTCTGTTTGAGCTGTGGATGAAGCTCCTAACCTGATTGCATTTTCTTTAAAAGTTACAAACTATGATACTTACTCTACACACACGACTGTTTGGCAAAAATGGCTCCAACTCCATCTCCAAGTTTGCTGATGACACGACCGTAATGGGTAGGATCTCGAACAACCATGAGTCAGAGTACAGGAGGAAGATAGAGAACCTAGTGGTGTGGTGTAACGACAGGAATCTCTCCCTCAACGTCAGCAAAACTAAGGAGCTGGTCATTGACTTCAGGAAGCAAAGTATTGTACACAGCATTGTCTGCATAAATGGGGCCGAGGTGGAGATGGTTGACAGCTTCAAATTCCTAGATGTGCACATCACCAACAATCTGTCTTCGTCGAACCACATCAATGTTACGACCAACAAAGCACAACAGCGCCTATACTTACTCAGGAAACTAAGGAAATTCAGCATGTCCACATTGACTCTTACCAATTTTTACAGATGCACCATAGAAAGCATCCTATCTGGCTGCATCACAGCCTGGTATGGCAACTGCTCGGCCCAAGACCGTAAGAAACTACAGAGAGTCTTGAACACAGCCCATCCATCACGCAAACCGCCTCCCATCAACTCTCCCTCTGCCTCGGGGAAGCGGGCAGCATAATCAAAGACCCCTCCCACCCGGGTTATTCTCTCTTCCAACTTCTTCCATCGGGCAAGAGATTCAAAAGCCTGAGAAGACACACTAACAGGTTTAAAAACAGCTTCTTCCCCACTGTTACCAGACTCCCTCTTATGGACTTCTTCTCTCCTGAGTAGTACTACACACCGTGTGCTCATTCAATGCCTGTGCCTATGTATTTGCAATGTGTATTTATGTATGTCCTATGTTTTTTCATGTATGGAATAATCTGTGTGGTCTGTAAGCAGAACAATGCTTTTCACTGTACCTCGGTACATGTGACAATAAATCAAATCCCAATAAGTTCCTCAACGGGCTAACGGGTAAGGAAACTATTACGTGGTGATGTGTTGGGTACTCTGGATCTGTGGAGACTGCATTTAGCTTAGCAGTAACATAGACAGGCTACCAACACTTGTAATAGTACAACACTATTTTATTAAGCTAAAAACTGTTGAACATACTTTCACTGTGGGTTAACATGATGTTAGATTAAACTAAAGACCTATGCCTGTCCTAACCTGTCTATGCACTCAGCACATGGTGAAGATCTGTGTTGTAAGCTGTAAGCTCTGACCTTCTGAGAGGCTGCCTCCCGAATGAACGGGAAAACTGATGCCCTCTGTCTTTATAGTGAGTGTGCTCTAACTGGTGATTGGCTGTGGTGTTGTGCGTGTTGATTGGTCTTGCTGTGTGTCCATCAGTGTGTGGGTCTGCACCATGAAATACTGGTGCATATTATGACATCCCCCCTTTTATTAAAAAAATGTATGTTTGTGGCAATAAATAATGTGTAGTGATAATGTTCCTAACTACGTGTGGGGTGCAAAGACTTATTTACAGGACTATGTACATGACAACTAAGCTATTTACATGGGAACATGCCTGGTGCAGAGAAGCAGTATGCAACAAGAGGAACCAGATCAACACTATATATAAACCAAGGAAACGATCAAACAAAGCAACAAAACAATTCAGAGAGTACATAAATTCGAAAAGTTCATTTATTTAGTCTCTGAGGTTGGCGACGAATTCTAGTTGACCGCCTCAAGGGTGGGTCGAGAGTCGCCGGTTCAGGAACGGGCAGGACTGGGTCAAAGTCAGGAGGAGGCAGAGTGACAGGGAGCTCTGCATTGTCCGTGGCAGGGTCAGCAGGAAGGCGAGGCGACACTGGAGGATCACGTGGCGAGCGTGGAACAAGACGAAGGGCGCATCGATTGCGGCGCAGAATAGAGCCATCCGGTAGACAAACCAGGAACGAGCGGGGGGCCACCTGCTGAAGGACAACAGCGGTTGCAGACCAGCCACCATCCGGAAGATGGATGCGGATGTTGTCAGCTGGAGCCAGAGCAGGGAGATCAGCTGCACGGGAGTCATGTGCCATCTTGTGCTGTGCACGAGACAGCTGCATCCGGCGAAGGACCGGGACATGGTTGAGGTCTGGGACATGGATGGTCGGCACCGTCATCCTCAGCGTGCGATCCATGAGTAATTGGGCTGGCGACAGGCCAGTGGACAGTGGGGCGGAGCGATAGGCCAGCAAGGCAAGGTAGAAATCAGACCCAGCATCGGCCGCCTTGCATAGGAGCCGTTTGACGATATGTATTCCCTTCTCTGCTTTGCCGTTGGATTGGGGGCAGAGGGGACTGGACATCACATGGGCAAAATTGTACCGCCTGGCAAAGTTTGACCATTTTTGGCTGGCGAAGCAGACATAACCGTGAACGGGATGCCGTGTCGAGCAAAGGTTTCTTTACATGCACGAATGATTGCCGACGAGGTGAGGTTTTGCAACCGTATCACCTCCGGGTAATTTGAAAAGTAGTCCACGATCAGGACATAGTCTCTACCCAGCGCGTGGAACAGGTCGATGCCCACCTTGGCCCATGATGACGTGACTAACTCATGGGGCTGCAGGGTCTCACGTGGTTGGGCCGGCTGGAAGCGCTGACAAATGGGGCAGTTGAGCACTGTGTTGGCTATGTCCTCATTAATGCCGGGCCCGTACACTGCTTCTTGGGCCCATTGGCGGCACTTTTCCATGCCAAGGTGGCCCTCGTGTAGTTGTTCCAGGACAAGCTGGCGCATGCTATGCGGGATGAAAATGCGGTCCAGCTTTAGAAGAACCCCATCTACTACCACCAGATCATCTCTGACACGCTGTAGCAAGGGGTCAGCCACTGTCTCGCGGCAAATTTGGACAAGGCGTTCATCCGAGGCAGGTAAATTGGAGGCCGCGAATGCCACATGGGCGTCAAGCTGACAGACAAATCCCGCTGGGTTACATGGAGTATTGACTGACCTGGAGAGAGCATCAGCAATGATGAGGTCCTTGCCTGGGGTGTATACCAGCTGGAAGTCGTATTGCCGGAGCTTGAGAAGAATACGCTGGAGGCGAGGCGTCATGTCGTTCAAGTCTTTCTGTATTATATTGACCAGCGGACGATGGTAGGGCTCGACGGTGAATTGAAGAAGTCCGTAGACATATTCGAGAAATTTAACAACACCGGTCAGAAGGGCCAGGCACTCCTTTTCTATCTGCGCGTAGCGCTGCTCCGTGGGGGTCTTCGCACGCGACGCATATGCAACGGGGGCCCATGGTGAGGCCTCATCACGTTGAAGGAGCACTGCCCCAATGCCGGATTGACTGGCATTGGTCAAAATTTTTGTCTCCATTTCTGGATCAAAGAAGGCTAAGACCGGGGCCATCGTCAGTTTTGCTTTGAGTTCTCTCCATTCGCGCTCGTGGGCGGGGAGCCATTGGAAGTCTGTCATCTTCCTGACCAGGTTCCTGAGAGCCGTGGTATGAGAGGCGAGGTTAGGGATGAATTTCCCTAACAAATTGACCATGTCCAGAAATCGGAGGGCCGCCTTCTTGTCCTCTGGTGTTTTCATAGCTGTGATGGCAGCTACCTTGTCCGCATCCGGCTGCACGCCCAATTGGGAGATGTGGTCCCCGAGGAACTTAAGTTCTGTCTGACCAAAAGAGCATTTGGCCCTGTTGAGGCGGAGGCCATGCTCATGTATATGTCTGAATACGCGCTGGAGGCGACTAACATGCTCATGTGGGGTGGTGGACCAGATGATCATGTCATCGACGTAGACGTGAACACCTTCAATACCTTCCATCATTTGTTCCATAATGCTATGGAACATTTCTGATGCAGAGATGATGCCAAACGGCATCCTATTGTAACAATATCTTCCAAAGGGGGTGTTAAACGTGCAGAGTTTCCTGCTGGATTCATCGAGCTGGATTTGCCAGAATCCTTTTGAGGTGTCGAGTTTGGTAAAGAGCTTGGCGCGAGCCATCTCATATGTGAGTTCTTCGCGCTTGGGAATTGGATAGTGCTCTCTCTCATAATATTGCGATTGAGATCCTTGGGATCAATGCAAAGTCTCAATTCGCCGGAAGGCTTTTTTACACATACCATGGAACTGACCCAGTCGGTCGGTTCCATGACTTTGGAAATCACTCCTTGGTCCTGGAGGTCCTGCTTGAGGCGGCCCTTAAGGGGTGCTGGGACCCTGCGAGGTGCGTGCACCACAGGCATGGCATTCGGTTTTAATAAAATCCTGTAGGTGTACGGGAGCATGCCCATGCCCTCGAAGACGTCGTGGTACTGGTTGATAATGGCGCCGGGCTGCGCCCTGAAGTCAGTGTCCTGAAAGGCAGACGCGTCAGCAGGAGAGAGAGAGTGAACTCTCTGAACTAGGTTCAACAGCTTGCATGCCTGCGCGCCAAGCAGGGAGGCTTTCGAGGAGCCCACAATCTCAAAGGGAAGGATGGCTTTGCGTGACCTTTGCGTCACTTCAAGTTGGCATGAGCCGCTGGCAGCAATGGCATTGCCATTATAATCTAATAGCTGGCAGGCTGATGGCAGGATGGCTGGTTTGACACGAAGGCTTTGGAGGTCAGACTGTTGCTAACTTTTAGGTTGGTTCAATTGCACTGTTTTATTACCTTTGCTCTCGAGTCGCCAGGTATCTTTATGATACTGGCACGAGGTTCAAGTCTAAGTAATGATCAATAACTCAATACACCGATTATATATTATACACAGTAATCGCTACTCATGCACAAATTCTACGTCTAAGCTACTTCTACAACTAACAGGCCTATACTTAACTTCGGACTGGCCCACCAGGTCAGGGGAACAAATGGCCTTTCGTTCGGGTTCTGAGTCTGTGGGATTTGAAGTTGGTACGGATTGGTAGCTAGGAGCGCCTATCTCGTAGCGAGCGTTGAATTAAGACTTACGGTCTTTCAGCGGTCACTGCACCGGTCACGGTCAAGGTTGGTTCGTGTTGCTGGGTGACCTGTGCAGGAAGAAGAGAGCGAGTTGAACTTGGGGGATTAACTTTATAGTCCCCAGGGGCTTCCGCCTTTCGGGGCGGACCCTGTGCCTGGTTCTAGGTGATTGGACTTTGTTCCAATCGCTTGGTTTGATTTCTCCAATACTGGAGCGGTTCCCTGGTCGATGGGCGGTCTTGAGGTGTCCGTTAACCTCTTTTGTGTTGGCTCCTGCTGGCACCGGGGAGTCTGGCTTAGTTTTGTGTGTCCCAAATGTTGCTATTGTTCCCGGGATTGCTCATTAGTATGTAGATGGCTGCTACATTATTATGCCGATGGTCGCTGGTATCGATGCTGTCTGGGCTTTTGCAGAGTTAAACACACAGCAAACCTACACCTGCTGGTTTCTGCCTCTGTTGGCTGAATTTCCCTTCAGCCTTTGCCGTTCGCCATTTTAAATCGGGAGTTGGCCAACTTAGGTGGCTACAAGACAATGAGATTAGCGGAGGCACCGGTGTCCAGGCGGAATCATATTTGGGACTGGTTGACCGTAAGGGTGGCACACCATTCATCGTCTGGATCGGTGCTGTATACCGATAGAGGCTGGATTCTTTGCTTCGGGGACACCCTGTTTATTGTAATGATACCGACTCGAAAAGGCGCCTTTGAGTCCTCGGTGTCACTATCGGGTAGCAGGTCCGAATCGGGCTCGGTGACCATCGGTTGAATGGCCCGGACATTCCTGCGAGGCTGGCTGGAGCGACGAGAGTTGGCAGGCTGAGCTGATCTGCATAAAGCAGCATAGTGGCCAAGTTTGCCACATTGAAGGCATCGTCGGGATTTGGCAGGACATTGACGCTTTAAATGGGCGGAGCCACAGTTGCCGCATGTTGTAGCGTCAGTACGCTCGCTGTGCCACCGCGCATGTGTGGCGCGGCCGTACGTGGTGCGCGCCTGCGTAGTACGTTCGTTGACGTCGCCTCGTTCGGTGCACACAAGCGCAGGAGTCCGCGAAAAGCGCGCAAAATGGCCGCCCTCATCCAGGCTGAGGCCCTGGAGTTGCTTGATTACTTGGACCCGTTCTGCCTCGTGGGGACCTTGCCGCATTGTTTCAGTCGCTTGGATGTGGGAATACCGACTAGTGGCGTGTTAATTTAGCACGCAGGTCTCGATGGCAGTCGCCAGGGTGAGCTGCTTTACTTTGAGGAGCTACTGGCATAGGGGATCCGACTGAACACCAAAAACGATCTGGTCGCGTATCATGGAGTCGGAGGTGGATCCATAATTACAGGACTGCGCAAGGATGCGGAGGTGGGTAAGAAAGGACTGGAAAGGTTCATCCTTACCCTGCAAACGCTGTTGGAATACATAGCGCTCGAAACCTTCGTTCACCTCGATGTCGCAGTGACTGTCAAACTTAAGGAGGACCGTCTTGAATTTTGATTTATCTTCACCATCAGCAAAGGTGAGAGAATTGAAAATGTGGATGGCATGTTCCCCGGCCGTGGATAGGAAGAGAGCGATCTTCCTGGTGTTTGAGGCAGCTTCCCGGTCTGTGGCTTCAAGGTAGAGCTGGAAGCGTTGTTTGAATATCTTCCAGTTGGCCCCTAGGTTACCGGTGATGCGGAGCGGCGGCGGCGGGTGGACGCTGTCCATTTTGCTGGATGGCTGTATGCTGGTGGAAGGCAGATCACTTGCAGGTAGGTCTAAGATGTTCTAACATCTCCAAATTACTGGTACCATGATGTGTTGGGTACTCTGGATCTGTGGAGACTGCGTTTACCTTATCAGTAAGATAGACAGGCTTGTAATTATACAACACTATTTTATTAAGCTAGAAACTATTGAACATACTTTCACTGTGGGTTAACATGATGTTAGTTTAAACTAAAGACCTATGCCTGTCCTAACCAGTCTATGCACTCAGCACATGGTGAAGATCTGTGTTGTAAGCTGAGAGGCTGCATCCCGAATGAGCGGGAAAACTGATGGCCTCTGTCTTTATAGTGAGTGTGCTCTAACTGGTGATTGGCTGCGGTGTTGTGTGTGTTGATTGGTCTTCCTGTGTGTTCATCAGTGTGTGTGTCTGCACCATGATATACTGGTGTATATTTCGACACGTGGGACTGAGCTGCGAAGGAAGGGAGGTTCCTCAAAAGAATCCCTAATCCCTGTACACAGTTCGCACATTTCAGGAGCATTGCTAACATGGTTTGCTTTTCTCTGATTCTTGACACAATGCGTCAGATGCATGATCATCTCACAGAGCCCCCCAAAGAAGAATAGCCTACAGTATCTGGACTTGGATGTAACACATTCAATTCAATGGTGTGCGAATGAGCTGGCAGTGTTACATTGTCAAGGCTTGTTAGTTGCATCGAAGATAAATAGGTTATCTTAACGATTAATTGTCGTTGAGCACATATAAATAGGGGATAGCTAGGGCACTGGGTGGATTGGGGGTGGGAGAGCTGTGAGACTGACCAAGTCAATAAGCCCTCTCAAAAATGAAATGCTCCATATCTTGGTTTCTACGTTACCCACCGCTTTGGATTCTATTAACAGGCAGTCCCATTTGTCTATACCTTGAGACTAGAAAAGCTTGTGAGAAACTCTATTAAATCTTGAAGTTGGGTTCACTAAAGTTGATGCTCTATCTCTCTCTTTTATATCCAACTGATAAAAATCCTTTTATTTACCATCTTTACTTCAAAACAGCAAATTCCTCTTGGATTATAGATGAAATCCGTGACTTATTTGGAAGGGGTACTCATTAAAACATGCTTATGTGTTATGCACTCCCTCTACTTATCCATATGTAGTTATTGCAAAGAATTAGAGAAATTGAGAAAGAGAGTTTGAGCCAGAGAGATAAACTGACCATGGGAGGAATGTGTGTAAGAGGAATTCAGAGAGGGAGTACAGATGACATTTGTAGAATTAGGAATGGGGGAAAAAAACAGCGTGATAGTCATATGATGTGCAGGTTCTGTGTGAAATTCCGAGATGAACTGTGTTCAGTTTGAGCTGTGGATGGAGCTGATCAAAGATTCCCAATCGGATCGAAAATCATAATCAAGCTCCTCAATGGACTAACTGTTAAGGACGTTCCCATAGCCAGCCGTGGCTGGTTTTAATTTTTGCCCATGACTGTAAATAAATGTTGAACAGAGAATACAAAGGAATTGCTCTTTCTTTCTATTCTCTTGTGAATCTTGTCTTGTATAATCATTATTTTTGCTTACCTTTAATAATCTTGTGTCTTTCTTGCTTGCGTCAGCCCACGCACTTGTTTAAGGAATGTCAAAGTGTTAAACTGTAAACTGTGAAAATTACAAATGCTTCAATAAAATATTTTCTTTAAAAAAAATTATCTTGTGCATTTTCTCCAGTACGCTTTCATTCTGATCTTTCACTTTCATCAACTTCAGCAACATGCTATGAGGTACTTTGATGAACAAGAGATGAATCAATTGGCTGAAATTGGTCCTTGTCATGAGGTAATTGCTTCCTCTTTATAGCCTAGAATCTTCCCGCTATCAGCATTCCTTCACCTTTGGTAAGTTGGTGCGTAGTTACCCGGATTGTGGATTTTAAATGTTGACTTTCCTTTTGCTGTGATCTTAATCAATGATGGAAACACCTTCATGTCAGTTCATCTACATTTTCAACTCTCATATGGTCTTCACTTTACTTCTGGATTACCCAACTCTTGATATTGAACACGGAGAGCCTTTCCAGGTCACAAGGATTAGTAACATTCTCCATCCCCTTTTGCACGAGACTGGCAGGGAATTCTGACAGTTTCCAGCCTGTCTGGGATCAGACCTGGAGCAGAACCTGCCGAGCTTAACAGCAAAGTTTCCTGTAAATAAATAACTCGTTCAAAATGTTCAAGTTGTAGCAAAATCACATTTTCTCCAGTACAGATTCTGAATAGTGTTAAGATTCCGGGCCAGACCCCAACATTTGTTATGACCCCGGACAAGAACACCAAACACTTTTTAAAATTTTTGAAACTGAGGAAAGGATATTTCACTCCAGGAATGATTCTACTGACCAATTGATATCTTTTATATTAAAACAAACTTTATTCTTTAAAAAAAAAAACTTTTATTCTCCTCCTTTTTCACATTTTCTCCCAAATTTACACCCAACAATAAACAATGATCAGTAACGAATGTAATGTCAATCCCCTATCAATAACAACAATCCCATTCTCCCACCAAACCCCAAACATTACCCTGCATGTTAACATAAACAAATGTCAAAAAGGAATCAGGAATCACCCATAGTCACCATTAACATATATAGTCCCTCTCCCCCAACCCTCCCAGCACCACCCCAATGTTCAATGTAATCCAATTCTTGAAAGTGCATCATGAATAACGCCCATGAATTGTAAAATCCCTCCATCCCTCCCCTCAGTTCAAATTTGACCTTTTCGAGAGTCAAAACTTCCAGCAGCCCTCCCCCATGCCAGGGCACTTTTCCACCCTAACAGGATCCACCTTCGGGCAATCAACGAGGCAAAGGCTATAACATTTGCCTCCGCGCCCGTTTCCAACCCCGGCTGGTCTGACACCCCGAATATGGCCTCTCGAGGGCCCGGGTCCAGTTTCACATGCACCACTTTAGAAATTACCCTAAAAACCTCCTTCCAGTAATCCTCCAGCTTTGGATAGGACCAAAACATATGAACGTGGTTTGTGGGGGCCCCCCCCCGCAATGTTCCCACACATCTTCTACCCCCTCAAAGAGCCGGCTCATCCTTGCCCTTGTAAGGTGTGCTCTTTACACCACCTTCAGCTGTATCAGCCCCAACCTTGCACACGGAGGCGTTCAGCCTCCGGAGCACCTCACACAAGAACCCCTTCTCCATACCCTCTCCCAACTCTTCCTCCCACTTTGCCTTTATCCCTTCCAGGGGCGCCTTCTCCTCCTCCAAAATAGCCCCGTAAACTGCCGATACTACCCCCTTCTCCAGTCCCCTATCGTCAGCACCTCCTCCAGCAATGTGGAAGCCGGCTCTACTGGGAAGCTCTGTATCTCCTTTCTTGCAAAGTCTCGAACCTGCATGTATCTAAATATTTCCCCCTGCTCCAGCCCATACTTTGCTCCCAGGTCCTTCAATCCCGCAAACCGATCCCCAAGAAACAAATCATTTAGTGTCCTAATTCCTTTCTCCTCCCATCTCCGAAAATTTCCATCCCACTTCCCTGGCTCAAATCTATGGTTTCCCCGAATCGGCATTTGCCGTTACCCTGCCCCCAACCCGAAGTGCTGGCGAAACTGGCTCCAAATTCTCAACAAAGCTATTACTACCAGACTCCCTGAGGGTCTCCCTGGGGCCAACAAACTTTATTCTGAACACAGGATTAAACACATTAACATTGCATAAAATAGTTTTCTAATTAACAGCTAAACAATCCTTAAAATAAAAGGAAACCCTTTTTACTACTAACTTATGCCTGATCGGTCTCCAGTTAAACAAAGCCCATTATCGGTCAAAAGCCACTTTAGCACACACAGGGTTACTTACTGTACACTTGTATAATGTTTTCTTGAAAGACTGCTTGAGGAGAGCAAGAGAGATCATTTCAGGAAACAGCCTGCGGATCGTTCTGTTTGTGTCAGACGACTGCTTAACCTGACAGCCTTTTAGCAAATCTGCTACTCAGCTCAAAGGTCAGAACAGACTCCCAGCTAAACTGCCTGCCACTGACCTGGTTCCTCCCATTAATTACATCATCAGATCCCCTGATCTGCTTACCTAAGTCTAAACACAAGGGGCTGGATTCTCCGTCCTGCGAGACCTGTTTTCTGCAGCAGCGCAACCCCACTGGCAGCGGGATCCTATGTCCCGGCAGCCGGTCAATGACATTCCCCATTGTGGCCACACCCATGCCAGCAGGAAATCCGCGGGCGTGAGTGCGCTGCCGGCAAAGAGGAGGATACGGCCAACGGAGAATCCCGCCCAAGGTCACAAATGATCTACTCCAGGGAATCTCCAGCAATCATTTCAAAATTCATAACCACATACAAGATTGGAATGAATGATGATCTCACTTTTGCAACATCTTAAGTATACCTTTTGCAAACATACTGGGGCTAACCAGGATTTTAAAAAGCATTACTGCAACAGATACATATATACCTTAACCCAGGTTTTTAATATTAGTACTGCAACAGATAGATATATGGACATGATCACCGGGCCACGCTGCGGCAGAAAAGCAGCTCTCCGCAGCATAGCATGGCCAGTTAAAGCCGGGAGACCCCTCTCCCGATATCTATCCAGCTTGCAATGCCTCAAGAGATTCAAAGCAATCGTGAGAGACTTGCAAGGGGAATCCCGCCCATCATGGGCGGGATCAGTTTTTGGCAAATCTGTATATTAGAGCGAGGCAGTAAGCCTTACTCTAATGTGCAGATTCCCGAGGTACCTGAGGTTCGGTACGGACAGAATGGCACTTGTGGGGTCTCCAAGGGGATAGGAGGCCCCTAGCTGCATGCTACCTTTGGGCAGGGTCGTGCTCTGGCACTGCTGGTGCCAGCCTGGCACCCTGGCAGTGCCACCTGTGTGCCAGCCTGGGACTGCCAGGGTGCCAGGTTGGCACTGCCAAGGTGTCAAGCTGGCATGCTTTGCATGCACGCAATCGGTTCCCCGCCGTGGGTGTTCCGGAAATATGTAGCTACACGTGCTCGCTCGGGAACTTTATTACCTTTTGGGAAGATCGCGCCCATGCAATACATTATTTATTCAAAACAATCCTACATACATGACAATAGTATTTTAAATATTTCATTTAGGGCTTGTCCCTCATTATGGTGACTTGTAGTAATTTGAACTTTCTTTCTGTCCTTGCTTGGTGATGTATTCTTCATTTTGTCCACATTTACAGATTTATGACATTTTACTCCAACATACCGTATTGCCTTTTATGTAATTAATGCTGATGATCAACTATTCCTGCTATGGCTCAGTGGGGAGCACTTTTGACTTCAAAACTCATTGGTTCAAGTCCCACTCCAAGACTTGAGCACAGAATCTAGGCTGACACTCTAATCCAGTACAGAGGCAGTGCGACACTGGCAGAGGTGCCTTCTTTCAGCTCACACCTTCAACCAAGGCCCTGTCTGTCTTCTCAAAAGGTCATAAAAAATCCCATGATTCTATTTTGAAGAAGGGCTGTGGAGTGTCCTGGCCAATGTTTATCACTGAATTAACATCACAGAAACAGGTGATATGGTCATTATCACATTGCTGTTTGTGGGAGCGTGTGTGCAGTTTAGCTGTCATGTTTCCCATGATACAATAGTGATAACACTTCAAATGCTATTTTATTGGTCGTCAGTTGCTTTGGGATGTGCAGTCGTTGTGAAAGTGAAAGGTATGGGCTCAATGGGCCGAATAGCTTCATTCTGCACTGTTAGGATTCTATGAATTGCAAATGGAGATCCGGTGGCACAGTGGTTTGAATCCCACCCAGGACTTTTCAACCATGGAAAGGGCATTCATGACGTGGCCAAGTGTAGTATAAGGCTACCTAGCATAGTAAGGGTTAATGTGGGTTTGGGAAACAGTGTGATGTAAAGAGACACATGACCAGAGACCAGAGAGAGTTGTGGACTAGACAGAGACGTGTGAAGAAGAAAGTATGGCGTTAGCTCACACTTGGGTTACACCCTGTATATATGTAGTTATATGTCAGCAATAAACATTTAATATTCTTGATTTTAGAAAATATTTTATTGAAACACTTCAAACAACAAAGAGGTCCAACTCAGGCAGAAACCCCACAATAACATACCCAACTCCCCCTAGCCCGAAACACTAGCTACCCATACATTAAGTTCCCTGCCCTTATTTGTCACTTCCATGCCTCCCCTTCCACCCTCCTCCACACCTGCTGATGGTCAATTCTCCTTGAAGAAGTCGATGAATGGCTGCCACCTCCGAGTGAACCCCTGTAATGAACCCCTTCAGGCGAACTTAATTTTCTCCAGCCTAAGAAACCCTGCCATGTCACTGGTCCAAACCCCCGACTTTGGAGGCTCTGAGTCCCTTCATCCCAGCAAAATCCGTCTCCGGGCCACCAGGGAGGCAAAAGCCAAAATGTCAGGCTTACTGACACCTCTGGACTCGGAGTTGCGATGATATGCATCACTGTAAATACACAAGGGGTTAATGTAAATACACTGGGACTGGGTAAAAACTAGAGGGAGCACCAGAGACATTATGACATGCAGACATACAGCTAATGAACACATAGAATAGGACACAACCAATGGGCAGTCAAGACACCCAGAGATGGCACTACCACAAGGGGGCAACCCATATAAAAGGACAGGGCACACATGCTCTTTCTCTTTCCACAGGCGACACATAGGGAGAAGCACAGGGGCAGATCAGAAGCATCACACTCACCGTATGGCTTAGAGCAGACTGGTTAGTTAGACAAGATTAGCAGGAGAGTCTAACTCAAGTAGGAGAATTGTTAGCTGTTCAATAAATGTGTTAAACCTATCTCCAAGTTTGAACCTTCCTTTGTCAGAGTATACATCAAGGAAGCATCTTATGCTAATGAAGAAGCATAACACAACAGGAGTCACCCTCCCTTCCAGGACCTCTGACATGACATCTGAAAATCCCTGCCAAAATCCCCTCAGCCTCGGACACGCCCAGAGCATATGCACATGATTCGCAGGGCCTCCCCCACACCGCCCACACCTGTCCTCCACCCCCTCAAAACACCTGCTCATCTGGGCCACAGTCATATGAGCCCTGTGAACCACCTTGAATTGGATCAGGCTAAGCCTGGCATATGACAATGATGCATTGACTCTCCTCATGGCCTTCTCCCATAACCCGACTTCCAACTCCCCTCCCAGCTCTTCCTCACACTTCCTCTTCACCTCCCCAATTGGAACCCTTTCCCACTCCATCAGTTCCTTATATATTTGTGAGACCCTCCCCTCCCCAAGCCCTGCTTTTGACATCACCTTATCCTGTAGCCCCGTTAAGGAGGCGAGGGAAGCCCAGGTCCTTCCTCCAGCCAAAAACCTGCACTTGCAAGCACCAGAACCCATTCCTCCCTGGCAACTCAAACTCCTCCTCTAGTTCCTCCAGGCTCGGGAAACCCTCCTCAATTAAGAGATCCCCAAATCTCTGAAACATTTAATATTCAACCGTACAAGACTCAAGCCCCTTTTTGAGACCGACTGAACATACAACACCAAGCAGATTGATTGTGGACATGTACATCCTCTGATACACCCAAGGGAGACAAGAAAGGGAGAATGTTCTATGGTCAGCCACATCTGTATGGTAGCTGCAACACAAAAGTCTCCAGGTGCGAGCTCTTCCACCGGCTCTGTGGCAAGTGTCCTCCATTGTCAAGGGACTGCCAGAGAGAAGTGCAAGTGATTGTTTTTTATTTTATTGGATTCAGTTCTGTTGATTTTTCTGTTTCCGGTTAAATATATCCAGTTCTTATAAGCCCTTCCAAGTGTTAAGACTGTGCATCTGCTGACCAGTGGTGATATAAAGGTTCATTGTTTTAAATTTGTTCTTTGCTTGTTTCAATCAATGTTTGTGTGAAATTCTATCTACATGGGAGACTGTGTGATTCAGTTTTGCAAGTGGGTGTGTTGGTACTCTGTGCGGATAAAGAGAGATAGGCTGAATGGTCTACTTTGCCTGAACTAATTTGGTCTCCTCACACAGTTTGGGGTTGTCTTCTTCTGTAGTCCTGCCTCTGCTATCTGGAGGCCTATCAGGAGAGAGGTGACTCCAACTCCATTTGCCTCTTTCGAAATTTGATTTTGCTGTCAGAATTTTCATGGTTCTCTATCAACCACAGAGATAAAACTGACAGTGAAAATAACACAGCGCAGGCTATGAAGAAGAGTTGAACAGGTTTTTGACTAGAAAAACAATCATCAGAGCAGTTTTAATACCTTCCACTCAAAAATTTATTCACACCTCAATTAAGGTGTACTATTGTATGAAATGTGAAATGTTACATTTTTCAGATGATGAAGGACAACGATAACATTTTGAAATGTGCTTAGGTATTCTTGTTTGAACAAGCTCAAAGATAAGAAACGTTGGAAATCATGTTCCCACCTCAGTGCATAGCAAAACGTCTGAATGATTATGTGTTTATGCATGTAATTGTCTGTATGTGTCAAAATAGGTGTGAAAAATAGTGTCAATATGTTTGACCTGTAAAGAAATGGAGAGCACGGAGCTTCAACCTTCAGAGAGCTAAATCTTCCTCTGGCAAATTTTGCATTGACTTGTGCACCCCCCACAAGATCATCTCTTTCCTTTTCCCCTTAACTCCCCATGTAATAAATTGAAGAATTCATCAAAATGGTGTAGATCCACTAAACAAATGGTAAAAATATTGGGACCTTTTTCCTAAGATTAGGAACAGCCATCTACAAATTCCCAGAAGTGCATTTTCCTGACTTCGACTCTT
This sequence comes from Scyliorhinus torazame, assembly GCF_047496885.1. Lineage (NCBI taxonomy): Eukaryota > Metazoa > Chordata > Chondrichthyes > Carcharhiniformes > Scyliorhinidae > Scyliorhinus > Scyliorhinus torazame. The sequence goes on from NC_092727.1 coordinate 86,332,138, forward strand.
TGGATAAAGTCTCTATCTTACAAAATGCTGGCAGACTGGATGTGAACTGGTAATGAGTTTAAACCTGTGATGGTCACTGAAACTTACAGATTGGGAAGGTCCCAGCTTCAGTTTCTGGGTGTACCAAGTAACCTTGTCTTGGCTGGAGTGAAAAGAAGTGTTATATCTGCTGTCAGCACTTTGTGACCCGAGTTTGGGACCCGTGAAACAACCAGTCTTCTCACTGTCTTCTCACTCCTGTTTTTTTTCTATAAATTTAGAGTACCCAATTCATTTTTCCAATTAAGGGCAATTTAGCATGGCCAATTCATCTACCCTGCACATCTTTGGGTTGTGGGGGTGAAACCCACGTAAACACGGGGAGAATGTGCAAACTCCACACAGACAGTGACCCAGAGCCGGGATCGAACCTGGGACCTCGGTGCCGTGAGGCTGCAGTGCTACCACTGTGCCACCGTGCTGCCCTTTGTAGCGCCGTCAATATGACGCGAGGCAGGTTGAGGTAATGTCAATTGAAGGCTTTATTAAGCAGAACTTTATCCCCAGCAGCGTGGTTACAGAATGCAACTGCTGAGGGAAATGGAGGGAAAAACTGGGTTCTTATACCGGCATTTCTGGGTGGAGTCCAGTAGGTGGCAGATCCTATCAGGACCTGGCATCCCTCCACCAATAGCCTGTCGACACGTGGTATACCGTATTACCCCTAATACATACCACCACACCCTTCACTCCTGTTTTTTTGTTATTCATTCAGGGGATGTGGGCGTCACTGGCTGGGCCAGAATGTATTGCCATTCCTAATTGGCTTTTCACTGAGGGGCTTTGCTGGGCCACTTCAGAGGGCATTTACGTCGACTAGACCATGTAAGGGTGGCAAATTTCCTTCCCTAAAGGGCATAAGTGAACCAGGTGGGTTTTTACAACAATTGACCAATGGTTCCATGATCATCATTAGAATTTAATTCCAGATTTTTGAAATTGAATTCAAGGGCGCGATCGAATGGCCTCGTCGCGCCCGACTTGGTGGCGCGACTAGGCCGTTAAATCTCACGAGTGGCCTCACGTGAAATTTGCAATGCTCGGAACACCTCAAGAGATCTGATGGGATCTGGCGAGACATTGCGATATGGATCTCGGCCATTCTAGGCGTGATCCAGATTTACATATTTTAGTGAACAGTTACACTCACTTAAATATGTCACCGCCCGATGCTCCCAAGGCCCGGGAACAGACGTGTGAACTGGTGAAACCTCACCATGCGCCGTTTACTACTGGTCCGCACAAACTTGGACAAGTGAAATGGCACCTGGGGAAGTTTCCCAGGCCATTGGAGGCCCCTAGCTAGTTGGGCTCTGGGCAGGTGGTAACTTGGCACTCACAATACCACCTGGTCACCTTTGCACTGCCAGCCTGGCACCTTTGCACTGCCACTCACACACTTCCAGGGTGCCCGGTGGCATTTCCAGGCTGTTAGGACCACTGCCATGAGGCCAAGGTGTCCCAGTGTTGGGTTGCCTGTGCCAGGGATCGGGCCCGGGGCAGGAGAGGTTCGCCCTAATGTGGTAGGGTGAGGGAGGGCTCGAGGACCTCTTGACAGGTAAGTTGGGGCATTGGAGGATGGGGGGGTCTGAGGGCTGTGGTGGGAATGCCGAGGGGGGGGAGGCGAGAGATCGAGGCGGCATTTAAAAATGGCATTCCAATCTCTTCCTGTACTGACGAGCTGAGCTGTGGAAAGGAAGGCAAGAGCAGCCTCGGCAGGGCGTTTCTCGCCGAGGCCAAAATAAATCAGAGCTCCGTTTGATAGTGGGTTTCTTCTTGGCTAAATGGATTCTATTTCTTTCCCATTAAATCAAGCCCCAAATTTCACCATCTGCTGTGATGGGATTTGAACCTGGGTCTCCAGCATTACCCTGGGTCTCTGGATTATTAGTCCAGTGACAACACCACTCTGCCACTGCCTCCCTCAATTATTCCAAACTTTGCTCAGTTAAAAGCTTTCTTCCTTGCATCTGTTTCAAATTTACTTTGCACTAATTTGTGTCCTCTGGTACATCCATTCTGCCTTACTTTTTCTGTTGGGAGACCTTGTGGAGGAGTGGGTAATGACCCTGAGGGCCTCTGAGCTAGAAGCTCTGAGGTAGAATCCCACCCCAGGACTAGATGTCTAAGGAAGGCAGCCAAACAGGTTGAGTGTTTCTTCAAAACAAGCCAATGGCTGACAGTAAGAGCGGCAGAGACTCCTGGTCAGTCATGCTGGATGCGGAGCAACACCCCTCAAGCTGTAAGCCCCTGGAGACAGAATAATGGTGTGCTCTGGGAATAAGTAGCTATGGAAACACACAAAATTCAGCCTTAGTGCAACCTAGGTGTGTGAAGAGAATTGGACTTTATCTGTTACTTCTAATACTTCTTAACCTCTCTTGAAGCCCACCCTTAACAACCTTCTCCCTGGACCATGGTTCAACTCCTCCAATACTTGCTTGTTGCTCACTATATCACTCTAATACTGCATGGAGAAATATAGGAGTCAGATATTTGATTTGATCCAAAATGAGGCGAGTTCTCTTAAAGAATACATGCAATAGGTTCTTTCCCTTTTAAGATCTAGCCATAGAGGGTGACCGTTCATCCCATCAGCTGGATTTGCTTCAAACTAAGTAGATCTGATCGGTCATGAGGAGGAGCCTTTGATCTGGCCTGTTAACATGGGCAGACAGTGCATTCATTCCAAACAAAACAATCTGCCATTTTCTTTTTTTTAAATTCATTCATGGGGTGTGGGCAGTGGGCATTGCAGGCTGGGCCAGCATTTAATACCCATCCCTAATTGCCCTTGAACTGAGTGGCTTGCTAGGCCATTTCAGCAGGCATTTAAGAGTCAAACACATTGCTGTAGATTTTGACCCACATGTCGGCGAGACTGGTTAAGAGTGGCAGATTTCCTTCTTTAAAGTAAACCCGATGGCTTTTTATGACAATCGGCAACAATTTCATGGTCATCATTAGACTTTCTTCAGTCCAATTTTTTTTACTGAATTCAAATTTCAACATCTGCGCCCAGAGCATTACCCTGGGTCTCTGGATTACCAGGGTAATGACAAATCCATTGCCATTGCCTTCGCTACATGCCTGTATACTTTGGATTCCAAGAATCTAACGTCTATATATCTGCTATAGGCTTCAAATGGGTTAATTTTCTCCAAGGTACATACAGTTTCAAAATTAAGGCTGTGGAAATTCAAGTTACACCGATTACGACAAATTGCTTTGTTCCAAACAGATGAACAATTGCTGGTTCATACCTATCTGTCTCTAAATATTTTGAATTCTGTGGCCCAGAGTCTCGTGTGCACAGCTTGCCACAGGCCTTCCTCTGTTCTCACCCATTTCTAGAAACGTCATCAGAATCCATTTCAAGATCTTTGCCTTCATTTTCTTTTTTTCTTTTTTGAATTTCGAGCACCCAATTAAGGGGCAATTTAGCATGGTCAATCCACCTACCCGGCACATCTTTGGCTTGTGGGGGTCAAACCCACGCAAACACGGGAAGAATGTGCAAACTCCACACGGACAGTGACCCAGAGCCGGGATCGAACCCGGGTCCTCGGCGCCGTGAGGCAGGAGTGCTAACCACAGCGCCACCGTGCTGCCCTTGTCCTTCATTTTCAAGTCCCAACCCAGTCTACCCGCGTTACTGAGGGAGCTTTTCCAATCCTACATCCCAGCCGCAGTCCTCCTTTGACTGCTGGATCACTTCTCCTCTTCTCCATCTGATGCCAGTTTTCAGCTGCTAAACTCGTGCTTTCTGGAATTCACTTCCCAAATCATTTTGCTTCACCATTATAATATATATATTTTTTAATCCCCTTGTAAACTTGAGATAGGGCAGTACGGTGGCATGGTGGTTAGCACTGCAGCCTCACACTACCAGGGACCCGGGTTCAATTCTGGCCTTGGATGACTGTGAGAAGTTTGCACGTTCTCCCCGTGTCTGCGTGAGTTTCCGCCGGGCGCCCAGTTTCCTCCCACAGTTCGAAAATGTGCAGGTTAGGTGGATTGGTCATGAATAAATTGGCCCTTAGTGTCCAGGGATGTACAGGTTAGGTTACAGGGATGAGGTGGAGGCATGGGCTTGGGTGTTCTTTCGGAGGGTTGGTGCAGACGCGATGGAACAAATAGCCGAATGGCTTCCTTCTGTATTGTGAACTTTGGCTCCAGAATCCCTACAGTGCAGAAGGAGACCATTTTGGCCCATTGAGTCTGCACCGACCCTCCAAAAGCACACCCTATCGAGGCCCACTCCCCACCTTATCCCCATAACCTCACCTCACCTGCACATTGTTGGACACTTATGGACAAAATCTTCATCTCAAACAATATATTCTTTGATAGGTTTCTAAACACTGCCTCCTAAAAATTCTCCAACTCTACCCCCTCCCCCTGAATATATGGGCATGGTTGCCTGGCCCCCTCCCACATCTCTCATATTTGGGAAAAACCTACTCATCCGGTCCAAGTCCTGTGGACCCTTTGCACCACCTCAAACTGTTTAAGAATCATCCTTCTGCAAGAGGAGGTTGAGTTCACTCTGCGCATTACTTCGCACCAAAATCCCATCATATTATAGAATCGTAGAATTTACAGTGCAGAAGGAGGCCATTTGGCCCATCAAGTCTGCACAGGCCCTTGGAAAGAGCTCCCTACCTAAGCCCACACCTCCACCCTCTCCCCGTAACCCACTAACCCCACCTCACCTTTTATGGACACTAAGGGCGATTTAGCTTGGCCAATCCACTTAACCTGCACATCTTTGGACAGTGGGAGGAAACTGGAGCACCCGGAGGAAACCCACGTGGACACAGGGAGAACGTGCAGACTCCACACAGACAGTGACCCAAGCCGGGAATCGAACCTGGGACCCTGGAGGTGTGAAGCAAATGTGCTACCCACTGTACTACTGTCTTCCTCCCCAACTCCTCCTCCCATTTCCGTTTCATTAAGGTCATGCCTGCTCTCCCAACCCCTCATATATGTCCTCAATCCGACCATCCCCCCCTTCATCTGGGAGCAGCATTTTCTCCAAGAGTGTATATTCCAGTTACTGAGGGAATGAGGGAAGTTCCTTATCTGCAAAATCCCGCATCTGCCAGTATCTGAACTCACTCCCCCATGGTATCCTGAACTTCTCCTGCAGTTCCCCAGCCCAGCAAACCTGACCTCCATAAACATGTCCCTGACCCGCACTAGCCCTTCCCCACGTCATCGCCTGTACATCGCATCCATTCCCTCCCAGCGCAAACCTCTGATTCCCACATAATGCAGTCATCACCGACATGTGCCCCAGTTTAAAGTGCCTCCTCAGCTGGTTCCAAATATTTATGGATGACTCCACCACAGGGCTACTCGTGTAGTTCCTCGGGGAGAATGGCAGCGGGGCCGTCACAACGGCCCTCAGCCTCGTTCCCTGACACGACTCTTCCTCTAACCTGACCCAATCTGTCCCCACCCTCCCCCACCCCCTCCATCGTTTCACCTTTTCCACATTCATGCCCAATAATATTGCAGTAAATCCGGGAGTCCTTCCCCCCTCTGCCTTTGCAACGGAGCCCTACTAACCCTCGGCTCCCTCCCTGCCCAAACAAACTCCGATATTAACGCATATACCTTCTGAAAAAAGGCCTTGGGGAGAAAAATCGGGAGGGACAGGAAAACAAACAGGAATCTTGGCAGTATGTTCATCTTTACCACCTGTACCCCTCTCCACCAATGTCAAATGCAGAGTATCCCACCGTTTAAGGTCCCCCTTAGCCTCCGCCACTAACTCAGTCAAGTTCCACCTATGCATCATGGCCCACTCATGCATTACCTGGGTCCCCAAATCCCGGGACCTCTCCCTTGCCACCTTTAATGGTGAACACCACAGTTTGGCTGGGTACAACATCCCAAACCGAGTCTGTCACCGATACAACACAGCCTTGGCCTTGGTGAACCCTGCCCACCTCTTGGCCAACTCAGCACCAATGCCCTCATAAATCTGGATTTGGTTTCCTTCCCAATAGCAATCCGGCTGCGCTCTGGCCCACCTCAGGATCTTTCCCTCATCCTGGAACTTCAGCATACACACAATCACCGCTTGCGGTGGCTCCCCCGCTCTTGGCCTCTGCCTCAGGGACCTATGGGCCCGATCCACCTCCGGGGCCTTGTCCAGCAACCTCTCGTCCACCAACCTTGCCAGCATCCTCACGACATAGCCTGTTGCAGTCATACTCTCCATTCCCTCCGATGGACCCACAATTCAAAGGTTTTGCCACCTGGACCTGTTTTCCTGGTCCTCCAATTTTGCTCACAGCATCTTGCACATGAACCCCAGGATCACCATCTCCACTTCCAGCAACACAAAATCGGGTCGCTCTGGTTGGACACCACCCCTCGGATCATCACCCCCTACACCTCCAGGCATTTCTCCACCTGTTACAAAGTCCCACGGGGAGGTGCCACTGACCCCTCAATCACCTTCGACCAGTCACTCTGCATTTCTTTGCATTGCTGCTGAAATTCATCCTTAATGGCGCTCATAACTGCTCCATTGACAGCTTTCCAGTCAACAATGACCTTTCCGCCTCCGCCATTTTTCCAATTGATACTGCACCACAAGTCTCCTCCAACTCCTTAGCCAGAGCTCACACTGTCTTCTGTTGAGTTTGATACCCCATAGACATGCCGATCCGGAGGAGAACTGATCTCCCTCCACTCTCCGTACAACCTTTCCGCCAAAATTCCCCGAAATTCAGGTAAAAGGGTCCAAAACCAATGCGTCCAGGCATGAGCCAACCTGTGACACACTTCCGGAAGTCCAATGGTCTCCAGTCATGACATTTTGTCCTGGTGTAAGTCTCCATCTGCCAACCAGACAATTCATTTGGCTGGCTGTTGGGTGGGAGACTGAGCGACAAGACAGTAATGAGGTTATAACATTAATATCGGCACCCCCTCTGCATCTCTGGCCTTACAGGATTCTTTGGCTGTTTCTTGCGGCCCCCATCCCCACAGAAATATCAGGGCCATGACATTATTGATTGATGTTTATTTATTGTCACATGTGCCAAAGTACAGTGGAAAGTATTTTTTTCTGCGGCCAAGGGAACGTACACAGTACACACATACGAGACAAAATAATAATCAACAAGAATAATCTAATCATTATCAGAAAATTATGAACAAAGTGTGGGCAAAGGCCAGAGAATAGTGTCCCCCACCTCATTTGCTATTGGCTCCCATACTGTATCCAATGACTGACCACTCTTTTTGTTCTGTGTGGCTGGGGTAACTGTTGAGATCACCTTCAAAATCTTTCCTTGTAACTGACCCAGATGACTGTAGCCAATGAATGTTACCCTGATTCCATATGGACTGTGCTTCAGTATAAAGGTTAGCAGAAAGCCAGACAAATAAAGGCAATCTGTTTAGTTTGTTCCAATTCTCGTCCCACACCCAGGGGTGCATTAAGGTAGACGTTTGTCTATTTCCATAGCTAGTAATAGAACAGGCTGCTAGTCTGTGGCTGGGGACGTATACCACTCCACATCAAGCGTGACTGACCAGGAGTCTCTCCCACTCTTAGCGCTAGCCATTGGCATATTTGGAAGGATTCACAGGTTGACACACTCAACCAGTATTGGCAGCATTTTGAATGCATTTCCCTTGACCATCAAGTCCTTGGGGTGGGACTCGAGCACAGAGCTTCTGGCTCAGAGGCTGGGACGCTACCTACTACGCCACAAGACCGCCTCCTTTTTAATTTGTGCTATACCTTAATTAAGAGCAGTGCTTATTGCCAATTCCAGATTCTAACTGGGAAAGCAATGCCACTGAATTTTTCTCATTTACCTATGTAAATAGAAATAAAATGACACAATCCGGAAGCTCCATTATAAAAAAAAGCACAATGGCCATACCGTAAACAGACATAGAGAAATTAGAGAGCAGGAAAACTTACTTTTTGCCTTGAGGGCAAATATCCTGAATGTGATCAAGCTTTTGTTTCCATCTCCCCTCTCCTTATCTTCCAATCTCTCATCGAACATGCCCAATTGTCTGAAAAGAGACATGTTGACAAAAATGTCCAATCTATATCGAAGAGATATGGGGAGGTGGCTGAGCAGTGTCAATAGTGGAGCAGTCTTTATCCTCATTTCCAGTTTTGTTAGGAGCAATGAAAGGAGTCCACACCAAGTTGTAGCGAAAAACAAAGCTTATTTTATTTAACACATTAACTACTATGTACAGTAGTTCCCTACTGGGTCTTTTCTAGTCGGTGCTTGACTGGCCGACTCTATTTATACAAAAGCACATGAACTGTGCTTTTGTATAAATAGAGTCGGCCAGTCAAGCACCCCTTATGGGGGAGCTTGTCTTCTGAAAGCTCCACAGGGTAGTGGATCATCCCTACCCCTTCAGACCCATGCGGGTTATAACACTGTGATGAACGGTTACTGCCTTGTCATCATGTAAGGTGATGTCCCCTTTAAGACCGGGCTTGGAACCCTGGGGACTCCGCCTCTGGCTCCACCCATCGGTGAGCCAAAAATAAGGGGCTGCCTTGTGGGCTGTGCAGCAGTCAGTACATGTCTCAGCTCTAGCATAGTTCTTAATCTATTAAAGCCTTCTTTACAGTCTACACTCTAAGCGTCATTATTGAGGGTACCTCAAACACGTTCACTCTCATTTCTCTCTACCCTCAGGATTCATTGCTTTTTTTCCAGCCTAAGTCTATTATTAAAATTTTCTGTTCTATTTCTCATTTAACAGTGAGAGGAGAAGGGTCTTTTGAGTGCCAGTCTCCCAGGCATTGGTGACGAGGTTGACTGCCATTGCTCTCTGTGCCGACTACAACATCAATTTCTATCCAACCCTTCTACCCTTCTCACAGATGTCAAAGATATCATGAATGCTGAAGAGAACCAAGTGATGGAAACTAGGGCAGAACGCATTGCCTGGCTCAAGGCTGAGCGACACCGAGGGTTAGCTGAAAAAATTAGCAACCTTGATGAAAATACCATAGTTCTTTCCAAATGCTTGCGAAAGAAAAAGGAAAATGAACCTGTGGAAAATAGACACTCTCTTCCAGAAAGATCCAAAGCACTGGAGAGCTTTGTGAGTAAGTCGACTCTGCACGTACCATTCAAACTCCGGGGAATGAAGGACACTGAAATTCCAAAAGAAATCGTCTTGCATAAAACCAGTGGGAACGCCATAGAAAAGAAGAGTTCCTCGTATGTCCAAAGCCAAAAGTACAGGAATGAAGAATGGACAACAGGGAACAAGCTTCGTGATTCGTATTTTCAGGAGATTGATGGTTGTAGGAAAGAAAATTTGACTGATGGTGTGGAAAAATCTCTGCCTCTCCCACAGCGATCTGTCCTTGAGACCCAAATCACAGGTTTACCTCCACGGGTGAGGTTAGTATTTGTGTTTTTAATTAACGCATGACTGATTGTTTAAGTTGCAGAGGGATGTGTCTCAGTGCTGTTGAATATTCTTGGAGAGCATTGCCATTTATCTCTCATGGTTTTTGTAGGCCTAAATGGATAGAGCTCTCCTTTTACTGACAGATGATTTCATGTCTGCAAGAGAATATTTTATGCAGCTAGATCTATTGGCCGAACATTGAACTGGAGGTTAGTAAATTGCAGGCTTGATTTTCATCAGAGCTCATTCAGCACTTTATCTTTCTGAGGTAGACGGAGTAAGCATCACTGGGAAGAGCAGGATGTTGCAAGGGATTGTAGACTGTGCAGTCAGACTGTTACAGTGGGATGGGCACAACAACATCTCCAGGTCTTGTAAGCTTCCTTGTTACAAGGTTAAAATCCTATAACTAACTGCATTAGCGGAGTGCTACCACCACATAGAGTGCAATGGTTCAAATTGATCAACTTCTTCTCAAATAAGCAACGAGCTATGTGAAATAAATGCTAACCTTGCAAGCAATGTTCACATCCCAAAGAATAATTAAATAAAATACAAATGTCCTTGGATATCCGACCAGCAGTAAAAGACACAAATTCAAATACCACATGCTCCTTCTAAATACAGTATTGACTTTTGGTCTGTTTATCCCTCTTTCTTCTCTCTCTCTCTTCCTATCTGCCTCTCTCTTCCTCTCTGTATCTCTCTATCTATCTTTGTCCCTCCCACTCCCTCTCTGCCTTTCTCTTTTTCTGTGTCTCTCTCTGCCTCCCTGTTCCTCTTTGTATAGCTCTCTCTATCTTTGTCCCTCCCTCTGGCACCCTGTTCCTCTCTGTATCTCTCTCCCTCTATTCTTGTCCCTCTCTTTGCCTCTCTGCCTTGCTCTCTTTCTTTCTCTCTCTTTGTCTCTGTCTCGCTTTCTCTGCCTCCCTCTTCCTCTGTTTTCATCTTTTTCATTGTTTGTCACAGAGAATCCCGCTCTACATCTCTTTCTCGGTCTGCTGTTTCTCTATTGACTTTCGCTCATTGTCCTTTCACTCTGTCTCTCTTTTCACCTTCACTCTCTCTTTCCCTTCCTCTTTCTGTTACATTTGAAACCTACACGGCAATGTCCACAGAGAAGCAACTAAAGTCTCCCATCATATGGCTAATGAAAAGCCTATTGCATTCAACGAGACTGATATAGGACAGATGTCTGTCAAAGGAATATAAACCTTGTGCAACAGAATTCTACACACATAAATCATCTTAACGTTTTAGTTGTGCAATGATATTTAATATCATGCAGCTTTTCCTTCTATTTGGACAAGCAATACATTACTTGGAGTTTAATCGTGAAGGGCAGGTGATATAATTCATTGGAATGTTAATCTTTCATTTCTACCAGTGCTGGGCTAACACTTCACAAAGACGTTCTTCCAGCCATGTGTAATGTCTGTGCAGCTTGAGTTGTTGGGTAGGTGCCACAGGTGATTAATGTCCTAGTGGCTTTATATATCTGGTTCTAATCCAAAATTCAGTGGAGGGGTGGAAGGGGGAGAACTCTGTATAAAACTACCCTTGCCACTAATTCTTAATTTCAAAAGATCTGGAATGAGGATTATTGAGAAGGTAAGGAGGGACGGTTTAAAAGGTTCCTCGTTATCGAGCTTACATTACTCTTACATGTGTGAGTGCAGGACTGGGGAATGGATAATGGAACATCGCAGCCATTGGCTGTGGGCATTAACCACTTGTTAGCCAGCTATCTTCACATGAGTAAATTCAGGATGGTACAACAAAATCTTTACTCGTTTAAAGTAAAATCCTCCAAATAAAATTAAAAATCAAGTGGACCTGATTCAAGAAAAGATCTAGCCAGTAAACAGTCCTTGAGTTCAAATTTCCGAGGTCAAAATCAAACCCCTGTTCTAATTCATCACCTTTAATACTTTTCTAAGCTTCCAAATTCTTTATTAAAATATGAAATATGGTCAACTCCACGGAGTTCTAAATATAGAGTCCTGACTATTGGGCGATCTGCAGTGTTTCTAATTGATCCATCACCTTCCACCCTACACTTACACTGACACTCCATTTTTCAGCCCTCTTATTTCTTCCTCAACTGGATCTTACAGTCCCCGTCAGGCATGTTTTTGGAAGCAGGGAGTGGGGGGAGGGTTCGTAAAATATGTTGGCTGGCTAGCTCGCCATCTTAACGGGTGACTCTCATCCAAGTAAGGCACTCACTAGTCCAACCATCTGCGTTTATTTATTTCCCACTCAAGGCCCTCAATCCTCCTCCACTGCCATAATGTGCTGGGCAGAGGACAAGGCTGATTGTTTTCACCCAAGGCAGTGAAAAGGTGGGAATTGAGGGTGGGGAGGGAGTGGTGGCAAAGGGGGTTACATCATTGCGTGGGTGCTCTGTGATCATTAGAGGTAGCCCCGCACTCCACAAGAATGTGCCTGCCCCGCCTACTTTTGTGCCTCCCCGCCTGGCCAGCTCAAGTCTGCATTCCCACTCCCGGCCTTGCCTCCCACCCGGAGCCCAATCGCTGCCTACCTGCCCCAATCTGATTGAGTGGCAGCTCTTAAGGGTGGGACTTCCAGTAAGGGACGGAAACCCCAATCTCTGTTGTTAAGATGCTCCCAGTGTCTTATCACTGTGGGATAACATTATTTAAAGGTGTTTGGATTGGGATTGATTTTTCTTCCAGGCTGCTGAGCAGAACATCCCCTTGTAGATCCAGCCCTCTAGGTTTGCCCACTGAGCCTAAAGTTAAATTATGGGTTCAATAAGTACATTTTCCAGAATCTGCCCAATACCTGGGATACTGTTCCCAGAAAGGAATGCTGGGTTATGGTCACCAGCACAGATCACTGGGTTACAATTTCCAGCAGGGAGCAATTGGTTACAATTCCCAGCAGGGAGCACTGGGTTACAATTTCCAGCAAGGAACACTGGGTTACAATTTCCAGCAGGGAGCACGGGCTATAATTCCCAGCAAGGAACACTGGGTTACAATACCCAGCAGGGAGCACTGGGCTATAATTCCCAGCAAGGAACACTGGATTACACTTTCCTGCAGGGAGCCCTGGATTACACTTTCCAGCAGGGAGCACTGGGTTACAATCCCCAGCAAGGAACACTGGATTACACTTTCCAGCAGGGAGCATGCATCACAATTCCCAGCAAGGAACACTGGGTTACAGTTCACAGCAGGGAGCACTGGGTTACAATACCCAGCAGGGAGCACTGGGTTACAATTCCCAGCAAGGAACACTGGATTACAATTCCTAGCAAGGAACACTGGATTAGCTTTCCAGCAAGGAGCCCTGGGTTACAACTCCCAGCAAGGAACACTGGATTACACTTTCCAGCAGCGAGCCATGTATCACAATTCCCAGCAAGGAACACTGGATTACACTTTCCAGCAGGGAGCCCTGGGCTACAATTCCCAGCAAGGAACACTAGGTTACAATACCCAGCAGGGAGCACTGGGCTACAATTCCCAGCAAGGAACACTGGGTTACAGTTTCCAGCAGGGAACACTGGGTTACAATTCCCAGCAAGGAACACTGGATTACACTTTCAGCAGGGAGCCCGGGGTTACAACTCCCAGCAGGAAGCACTGGGTTACAGTTTCCAGCAGGGAACACTGGGTTACAATTCCCAGCAAGGAACACTGGATTACACTTTCAGCAGGGAGCCCTGGGTTACAACTCCCAGCAAGGAACACTGGATTACACTTTCCAGCAGCGAACCATGTATCACAATTCCCAGCAAGGAACACTGGGTTACAGTTTACAGCAGGGAGCACTGGGTTACAATTCCCAGCAAGGAACACTGGATTACACTTTCCAGCAGCGAGCCATGTATCACAATTCCCAGCAAGGAACACTGGATTACACTTTCCAAGGGATCCTTGGATTACAATTTCCAGCAGGGAGCACTGGGTTACAATTCCCAGCAAGGAACACTGGATTACACTTTTCAGCAGCGAGCCATGTATCACAATTCCCAGCAAGGAACACTGGATTACACTTTCCAGCAGGGATCCTTGGATTACAATTTCCAGCAGGGAGCACTGGGTTACAATTCCCAGCAAGGAACACTGGATTACACTTTCCAGCAGCGAACCATGTATCACAATTCCAAGCAAGGAACACTGGGTTACAATACCCAGCAGAGAGCACGGGGTTACAATTCCCAGCAAGGAACACTGGGTTACAACTCCCAGCAGAGCACACTGGATTACAATACCCAGCAGAGAGCACGGGGTTACAATTCCCAGCAGGGAACACTGGGTTACAATTCCCAGCAGAGCACACTGGATTACAATACCCAGCAGAGAGCACGGGGTTACAATTCCCAGCAGGGAACACTGGGTTACAATTCCCAGCAAGGAACACTGGATTACACTTTCAGCAGGGAGCACTGGGCTACAATTGGCTACAATTCCCAGCAAGGAACACTGGATTACACTTTCCAGCAGCGAACCATGTATCACAATTCCCAGCAAGGAACACTGGGTTACAATACCCAGCAGAGAGCACTGGGTTACAATACCCAGCAGAGAGCACTGGGTTACAATTTCCAGCAAGGAACACTGGGTTACAACTCCCAGCAGAGCACACTGGATTACAATACCCAGCAGAGAGCACGGGGTTACAATTCCCAGCAGAGAGCACTGGGTTGCAATTCCCAGCAGAGCGTGCTGGGTTACAATTCTCAGCAGAGCGTGCTGGGTTACAATTCTCAGCAGGGAACACTGGGTTACAATACCCAGCAGGGTGCGCTGGGTTACAGTTTCCAGCAGGGAGCACTAGGTTACAATTCCCAGCAGAGCGTGCTGGGTTACAATTCTCAGCAGGGAGCACTGGGTTACAATACCCAGCAGGGAGCACTAGGTTACAATTCCCAGCAGAGCGTGCTGGGTTACAATTCTCAGCAGGGAGCACTGGGTTACAATACCCAGCAGGGAGCACTGGGTTACAGTTTCCAGCAGGGAGCACTGGGTTACAATTCCCAGCAATAAGCACTAGATTATGATTAGGATGTGGGAACTGTAACTGATTTTCTCTCCACCACTTTCCCTTCCTAATTTAAAACAAAATTACTCCTCTTAACATGTTCTGCTATCTGACCTTTTGCCACTATTAGCACTCTTCATTCCTTAATGGGACCATTAAATCTTCCCTTTGTCTTACATCATGACAAATTTGTCCACATCTCTTTTGCCCTGGTCTTTTATTCTCTCTCCCCCCACCCCCAGCCTTTCTAACTGTATAATTCTTTAAATTACTGCCTTGTGTCAGTGTGGTTAACCACGTTATTGCATGATATGTATTGTATTGTATTGTGCATGCTTGTCCATGCCTGGCTTGTCCAGGCTGGCTCCGCCTGTGGCTCCTCCCCTCAGGCTTATGTATAAAGGTGGCAAGTCTCCGCCTCCGACCCAGTTCGGGTCCAGAGGCAGGAGGCTTGCTGTTTAGGGTATTAAAGCCTCAGTTACATTCATCACTCGTCGTGTGTTATTGATGGTGTATCAGTCAGTCCTGTAGAAAGGTCATTTAGGCCTGAAACATTACGGGTGTGATTTAATTATTGTGCCCCCTGAGTTGGGCGCAATGCGGCCATTAGATTGCGCCCTATGTTTTAAATTGTTAAGACTTGTGCAGAAATCTAAAACTATGAGACACAGATATAAGTTAGTTACTGATAAATCCACTGGGAATTCAGGAGAAACATGTTTACCCAGAGTGTGATTTGAATATGAATTGTATCACCACAAGGAATAGTTGAGACAAATCACGTAAATGCTTTTAAAGGGGAGTGTGATAAACACACCAGCAAACAATGAATAGCAGGATAGGCTGATAGAACTAAATAATGTAGGGCGAGAGGAGGGTCACGTGGAGCATCAACACAGGCAAAGACGTGTTGAGCCCATGCTTGTTTCTGTCCCGTAAATATTATGCAACTCTTCTCCAGAGGCGCAGCAAAGCTCTGATTGTGAACTTTTCTGGTAGCTTCCCTCTGCAGGCAATGGTTCACAAACCGCCAGTGGTACGGAAGGTCTCCTGTTATGACAGCAGTGGCACACAGCACCCTGAGGTGGGAACGGTGGACACGCGGGTCTCCGTGGGTTGTCTACGCAGCACCTTCATGGAAAAGAGCATCAGCTCCAGCGGACAGAAAGTGTAGGTGCTGAGGCTTGCTCTGCATTCCACCTGACTTACCCAATTACTAAAAGACATTTCCATTCCGAGCATGAATCCAGAGGAGCTTTTCTGCTTTGTCCGCTCGGTGTTCGAATTGCCATGTAGAACATAGCCTGGTTCAGCCTTAAAGACATTAAACACACTGACATAATGTAATAGTAATTGGGGAGTTGTGTATTTTCCTAAGTATTTAATCATTGGGGTTAAAGCATTCCTGAGCTCGGTTATTCAGTAACTAAATTCCAGTTTTCAGTGCAACTTTTGTGGCCAATTTTGATAACAAGGGAAGGCCAGTTCCATCAATCAAGTATTGCCTTGTAACTGCGTTGCATTGTGCTTTGGTGCAGTCTGGTATGTAGTATGGGGAGTGTTGTTCAATACGTTGCCTATTTAACACATAAGGGTCAAATGGGAGTCCAAATGTGACCAATTGCATTTCTGATTAGCATACAAAAAATGAGTACTGGACACTATGGTTGGGCACGTGATCGTGATACTCACACGCATGGTGTTGGCATGTGATTTTTAAAACCTCTTTTTGTGTGCTTGTCAGTAAAGAAGAGTGTGCGAGTGTTTTTTTTCTTCTTTGCTGTGTGTGCTTTACTTCCTTGGTTACTGAATGGTGACAGATGTTTGTTCAGTAAATATGCGCACATGTGAAGTACATTTGTCTGTGTTAAGTGCCAATGGGCATTTGAAGGTATTTGAAACGTGCAGAGCTATGGAGATCGCACGGGAGAGATTGACTGGATTTCTCTGCAGGGGGCTGGTATTAACCCGATGGACCAAATGGCCTCCTCTGGCCGTAAATTACTATGACACTGCATTTTCTACTAAAATTACTGCAGGTAGTTAAAGCGGTGTCACCTTAGCAACATCTGTGGCTAATATTTAGGGATCTCAGCATGAGTTGCGATAAGTAACAGACACTCAAACGTGTGAAATTACTAAATACAACTCAGAAGCATCTTTAAACATGAACAAAGTCACCGGCCAGCTTCTATCCCAAGATCCTTGATGCTCTATTACTGCAGCTCACTGATACTGGCTCTTGGCCTCCAGGTGATATTGTTGGTTCTGGAAGAGGTATTAATCTGCTGACAAAGTTGGGAGAGATGGTAATCCAAGCCCTTGACAGATTCCAGAACCCATAGACAACAGCCTTATTAATCTGCAGCAACTTTGAAAAATGGATTTTGAGGATTGGTCTGTAAGGGAGGTTGTATCAGTGGACCCTTATTTTTTAGCAGGTACAGCCTTCTTAATAAAAGTCTTTGAGCAGATTTAGAATTAACTGGAGACTAGTGTAAGAGCTGACATAGGTTACTTGTTTTAAAATTGGAGATGCTCAAGTTGAGGTAAAAGGTAACCTTTCACTGATGTTAGTTAACTATAATGCAGGAAGAAAGCTCCCTTCCCATTCTCTCTCTCCTTTTCCATGAAGATGCATGATCAGAACCAAACTCAATACGTTGTCTGATTTTTATGTGATAAAGTGTGAGTAGAAGACCCTGACCGGCTGCTCCCATCCTAGGGCTCACCTCACACCCATGATTGGTCTGATCTCACTGTCACTATCCCCTTCCCCATCAAGACCGGGCTGGTTGATTCACTGTCCCAGGGCGCCAGTCCTCCTCCATCTGCTACCTGGCCAGCCATTGTGGGGTGTCCCTATGACCATACAACTCACAGAGGTCATGCTAACAAAGACACCAGGCCCAAAGTAGCTCATGTCTCACTTCTGGGACAATTTTAAGTGCCAACCAAAGGTCCAAATCTACCTTTGGAAATATAAATATAAAATAATCACTGAATAATCCAATAAGGTGGTTTCTTTAACCAAAGGGTAGCTGGGATGTGGAGCCCACTAATGCATAGCTCAGGCAAATAGTACCGGTGCCTTGAATAGAAATCTGAATAAACACACAAGCAAGAAAGAAATAGAAGGATACGCTGATTGGATGAGATCAGGTGGGGAGGAGACACAAGAGAAGCAATATCAGAATGGACCCCTTTGTTCTGAAAGGTTTCTGTGAAACGTTCATTGTAAGTTCCCTGCCACTCCCTCCAGGCAGAGGGAGACAGTAAGCAGTGGTATTGTCACTGGACTAATAATTACTGTGGGGGCCTGGGGTTCGAATTCCACCACAGTTGGTGAAATCTGGCTTTAAAAAATTCTGGAATTAAAATTCTGATTAAACCATTATTGATTGTCGAAAAAATCCATCTGGTTCACTAATGGGAAGGAAACCTGCCACCTTACCTGGTCTGGATTACATGTGACTCCAGGTCCACAGCAATGTGATTGACTCTTAAATAGCCCCGGAAACCATTTAGTTGATGGGCGATAATTACTGGCCCTACCAGCGATGCCCAAGTCCAATTCATGAACAAAAATCCCTCCCTCCACTTTCATTTTTATCTGCTCTTCTTATTTTCTCCTCCCTCTCTGTTAGTGGTTTCCCCCTTGTGCTGGTGTCTGTCTGACAATAGTGGAGAAGACAATAATGAAGAGCAGGTTGTTACCAATGTGTGACAGGAATCTCTTCAGAGAAAGTTTCACAAGGAACCACTTGTGTTGTGATGACAGACCAGGACTCCACACGTAGCCAGATAGACAGGATACAACAAGGTTTATTCCACTACTCCACAGTACAATAATTCTCTACTCCACTCCCCTCAGAGTGTACTCCCAGACCTGCTCCCAGGTCGGGGTTTATATCCTGTGGGGGTTCCTCCATTGGGAGGAAGGTCTGCCACTAGTCACTTAGGGAGTTCATATTCCAAGGTTAGGAGGGGAATCCGACACAATGTAGGTTCTGACCCTTTAAGGGGTGGTAACAACTTGTGATACGATCTTCAAACTAAACCGGCCCTTTTGTCATACGTGTCTCTTTCAAGTGCCTGTTTCGAGGGAGATGCAACCACTGCTCAGTAATGCGGAGAGAAAAAATGAATGAAATGTAGAAGAGTTAATGGGAAGCTGTTGTGACAATCGACAACATAGCGAGTGACATCCTCAGTTACAAACTGGGCAGAATCTCTGTGGGACTTTTGGAAGAGGGATCAGTAAACAGAATGGAACTCTAAATGAGAGTGTTTGATCCCGCAGTGATTTTACTCCTGCAGTGTGGGTGTGCAAGAGCTTTGGTTTAAGTTACAGTGAAATGGTAGACAGGAATGACTGGGAGACTCCAACTCAATGACCCTTTGTCCTGCTTTGCTGAGGTATGTAGCAGTGGGTAGTTTTAAACAATGCAATTGATTGTTTCCATTCAGAGCTTGGCTTCTTCCACTCATGGAGCCTGAGCCCTAAACTTTGGGTATATGTTGAATTCTGTTCAACCACCTGATACCTTCAGTATACACACACAACTGCCAGAATAAGGGTCACGTCGATGCTGTACTTTGTTCATGTTCAAACTAATGCAGCAGATCCCGTCGGGTTAATCACTCCCTTCCTTCCTTCTGACTCTTATTTTTCTCACACTTCAAATTTCTTTTCATTTACCTTCATGCTGTCCATGTTTTGTTCTCTTCTCTCTTGCCCTGTCTCTTTCTCCTGAACTAGTGATGATGAGGCTAACATGGCACTGAGTCTCGATTTGGCAGCAGTGCCTGGCTCGGAGGTGCGGCGGAGACCCCGGCGGTACATCAGCCCAGGCTTGAATCGCAAAACATCTGATCGGTTCAGGACGCAGCCCCTCACAGTGACTGAACGGTGAGGCACACATGGGCAAGAGGCTCCTGTAATAATAATAATAATCTTTACTGTCACAAGTAGGCTTACATTAACACTGCAAAGACGTTACTGTGAAAACCCCCTCGTCGCCTATTCGGGTACACTGAGGGAGACTTCAGAATGTCCAATTCACCTAACAGCACGTCTTTCGGGACTTGTGGGAGGAAACCGGAGCACCCGGAGGAAACGCACGCAGACACAGAGAGAAGGTGACCACTCCGCACAGACAGTGACCCAAGCCAGGAATTGAACCTGGGACCCCGGCGCTGTGAAGCAAGAGTGCTACCCACTGTGCTACCGTTTTACCCTAATAATTGTAATAATCTTTATTGTCACAAGTAGGCTTACATTAACACCCCAATGAAGTTACTGTGAAATGCCCCTAGTTGCCACATTCCGGTGCCTGTTCGGGTACACAGAGTGAGAATTCAGAATGTCCAATTCACCTAACAGCGCATCGTTTTTGCGACTTGTGGGAGGAAACCGGAGCACCTGGAGGAAATCCACGCGGACACAGGGAGAACGTGCAGACTCCGCACAGACAGTGACCCAAGCTGGGAATCGAACCTGGGACCCTGGTGCTGTGAAGCAACAGTGCTACCCACTGTGCTCCTATGCCACCCCAATGGACAATGACCATGAGCTGGACCTCCAGCTGACCTTTGGTCCCCACCCTGTCCAAGGGATTTAGAACGCAGCTATAGCACCTCAACTTCTATCACACTGACGCAACTTACTCAGCACTGCCTGGAAGGCGAACTGGGAACTTTCCAGTCTGTGAGGCTGAGTGATACACTGAACTACTTATCCATCACATGCTGTAACACGCCTCCAAGCTAACCTGTCCCAACTGCTTACAATGAAGCAAGCACTAGAGAGAGAGAGAGTAGTTATGTAATGAAACAATTGTGAGTCTGAGCGTTTGTGACATCTCAACGAACACATAACTCCTTGAATAATTGTATTGGGATTACATGGCTTGATTTACATGGAACAGTTAAGGCCCAATTTTAATGCAATCTTTCCAGCAAGGACTGGTTGATGCCAGTTTGGCACTCCACCTGGCACTTCAAGCCAGCCCATTTTCTAAAATGTTAATCAGAAAAGAGAACGCATTTTCCAATTAGTCTATGCTGTAGATATAGCTGCAATTTTAAAATTAGAGCGAGTCTAATCAGGACTGAAATGAAAGCATCCTGTTCACACAATGGGTATCAGAAATGTGGAACTCTCCTCTCCAAGATATATCATTCCAGCTTTGACAAAGAGTCATCCAGGCGAGAAACGTTAGCCCCCTTCTCTCTCCATAGATGCGGTCAGACCTGCTGAGGTTGACCAGTATTTTCTCTTTTTGTTGTATATTATTCTTAGGCAGTCCATCGGGATCGAGGATGACTTACTTCACTGGGTTCTGATGGCTGGCAAGTCCACTGTGCAACCTGCACACTCTGCCACACACTAGGCTGGTGATGTTTGAAGGGTTGGGTCAATGATTTTTGTTTGGGGGTTTGTGTGGTCCCTCCAACACCTCAACTTTGCTTCAGAATGTTCCTGAAAAAAGTCTCTCGATGGGTTCTGGGCTGTACCTTCTCCATTTTGATTGGTCACGAGCTGGGGTCTTCCATGAGTCCGCAGGGATATTTGATGTCTCCAGCGATGCTTTGAGGACATCGCTAAAGCATTTCTGTGACCCTCCTGGGATTCTACTGCCGTGACCTGAGTTCCCAGTGGAGTTGGTGTCAGACATACGACCAACATGTCCCGCACAGTGAAGCTAATTTTGGGTGATTAGTGCCTCGAGATTTGTCATATTGGCCTGCGAGAGGACGCCGTTGTTGGACTGCCTTTTTTGCCACTGGATTCGGAGGGTTTTGCGAAGGCACCGCTCGTGATCCTTCTCCAGCGCTTTGAGGCTCCTGCTGTAGGTTATCCAAGTCACCGAAGCCCTTGGAAAATCCCCAAGAAAAAAAGTGAACGCTGGGTTCATGAAAATTTTCAAGTCTGAGATTGATCAATTTTTGTTGAGCAAGACTATTAAAGGATGTGGAACAAAGTGTGTAAATGGAATGGAAACACATAACAGCCATGATTTAATTGAATAGTGGAGAAAAGCTCAAGGGACTGAACAGCCCGACCTCTCTTCCTATATTCTTATTTAGTTGTTAATGGTTCAATGAACTTTCAACATCAGCAAAGGTCAGAAATCTTTAATCCCTGCCCTTCATGAAGATAAGAGACTAGATAGCCTGTTGTGATTCATCCTCGGACCAAGATAAATGTTGATTTTCATTTGCATGTTGTTGATTGTTGTAAAAACCCATCTGGTTCACTAATGTCCCCTTCGGGAAGAAAATCTGCCATCCTTACCTGGTATGGCCTACATGATACTCCTGACCCACAACAATGTGGTTGACTTAAATGCGTCTCTGAAATGGCCTGGCAAGCCATTCAGTTCAAGGGCAATTCGGAATGGGCAACAAATGCTGGCCAAGCCAGCGACACCCACATCCTAAGAATGAATTTTAAAAAATCTCTGAAAAATGTAACATACAAGGAAAAGTGCAGAGCAAGCAGCGTGTGATAACACAATCCAGGAGCACAATGCAAACTGCTAACTGAGGTGGAAGAGTGCAAGACTCCAGCACAGTGTCACCCATCACAGATCTTCCTTTTGTCCTGGTTCCACCCACCCCTGGCTCAAAACCTGTTACATCTCAAACTGTTCTGTTGAAAGGTCACTGATGTGAAATGTTATTAACTCTTATCTCTCTCTCTGCACAGATGCTACCAAACCTACAGAATCTATTTCCATATTTTTTTACTTTACCTACAGACAGTTTGTTCGCAAAGATTTAATTATTAAAACTTAGATTATGTTATGTTGGGGAAAGGTATGAGTTTTGTTTCATCCCTCAACATCCTTCTGTACAGCTTGTATTCGTGAATGAAGCTCAGTTTCTCTTTCTCCTTTACTATTTTACAGAAATGCAGTGCTGAATGCAGGCAAGGGGAACTCAGAGGGTGAGTACCGCATCTGTGCATCCACCAACAAGTAATCCACTTAAAATATTGGTTATGTAAATTCTTTGTAAAACATCTGGAAAACTGGGGCAAATTCGTGCAGGTAATTGCAGAGTGGCCTTCAGACAGTTACAAACATTATGAATCTTTAAGGGAGCCCGGTAGCACAGTGGTTAGCACAGTTGATTCCTGGCTTGGGTCACTTTCTGTGCGGAGTCCGGATGTTCTCCCCGTGCCTGCGTGGGTTTCCTCCGGGTGCTCCGGTTTCGTCCCACAGTTTAAGGATGTGCAGGTTAGGTGGATTGACCATGCTAAATAGTCCTTAGTGCCCTAAAAGGTTAGGTGGGGTTACGGGGATAGGTTAGAAGTGTGGTCTTAAGTGGGGTGCTCTTTCCAAGGGCCGGTGCAGACTTGATGGGCCGAATGATCTCCTTCTGCACTGTAAATTCTATGATTCTATGGACTGATTTCCGAGTTTGGACCTCAGGTAGAAAGCCAGTCACATGCATCAAAAACATGGCACCTTTGTTCCTTTTCTTCGTTTTTGTTCCTCTTCGCCAAACTCATGCCACGTTGTGAGCATTAGTGCATTGCTGAGCATTTTAACTTTCCTTTCCTCATTTGCCCCCTGCCCTGAGGGGTTGATTCACTCCATGGTTCTGTCCCAGCTTTGCTGGATCTCGGATACTTTGTACACGAGCCTGGACTCTGAGTGTTGGCAAGCTGTGGAAGGAGAGACAGGATTGTAGAGCCTAATCTTCTTTTCTTGATACCATAATGTCAGATGCCAGCAATAGGAATCCCTCCCTAAATTAAGGAATGCACTGAGCCGAATTAAGGCCCAGGCTTGGATCAGCTCACTCAGCACATACTGAATGTGGAATCTGCCTCAGCTCTATATTCAGTGCTGTACCACTGAACTATAGAGTAATCTAATAGCAGTGGTTTAACAAAATGATGCTTGCTTTTATTCTGTCAGAATTCAACACCTACACATACAAAGGAGTTTGAATCATATTAAAAAGAATTACATTTCATTACCATACTACATTTCACAACCTCAGGGCATCTCAAAGCTCTTCACAGTGGATGGACTATTTTGAAGTAAAGTCACACATACACACACACACACACGACACTTCAAGAACCCCACTTCCCTCTTTCCATAAGAGCATAAGACCTAGGAGCAGAATTAGGTAACTCGGCCTATCGAATCTACTCCGCCATTCAATCATGGCGGATATTTATCTCATCCCCATTCTCCTGCCTACCCTATAACCCATACCCCATAACCCCTGATCCCCTTTTTAATCAAGAACCTATCTATCCTAAGACATTCAGTGATTTGGCCTCCACAGCCTTCTGCAGCAAAGAGTTCCATAGATTCACCATCCTCTGGCTGAAGGAATTTCTCCTCATCTCTGTTTTAAAGGATCGTCCCTTTAGTTTGAGATTGTGTCCTCTGCTTCTATTTTCTCCTACAAATAGAAACATCTTCTCCACTTCCACCCTATCAAGCCTCGCAGTATCCTGTAAGTTTCAATAAGATCCCCCCTCATCCTTCTAAACTCCAACGAGTACAGATCCGGAGTCCTCAACCATTCCTCATACGACAAGCTCTTCATTCCAGGGATTATTCTTGTGAACCTTCTCTGGACTCTTTCCAAGGCTAGCACATCCTTTCTTAAATACCGTGCCCAAAACTGCTCACAATACCCCAAATAAGGTCTGACCAGAGCTTTATACAGCCTCAGAAGTACATCCCTGCTATTGTATTCTAGCCCTCTTGACATGAATGCTAACTCTGCATTTGCCTTCCTAACTGCCGACTGAACCTGCACGTTAGCCTTAATAGAATCTTGAACAAGGATCCCAAGTCCCTTCGTGCTTCTGGATAATAGCAAATTCCAGCAGATGCTGGAATTTGAAACTAAAAAAAAAAAATGCTGGCAAATCTCAGTATGTCTGGCAGCATCTGTAAGGAGAGAAAAGAGCTAACATTTCGAGTCCAGGTGACTCTTTGTCAAAGTGGCACGATAGCACAGTGGTTAGCACTGCTGCTTCACAGCGCTAGGGACACAGGTTCAATTACCGGCTTGGGTCACTGTCTGTGCGGAGTCTGCACATTCTCCCCATGTCTGTGTGGGTTTCCTCCGGGTACTCCGGTTTCCTCCCACATGTCCCAAGAGAAGTGCTGTTTGGTGACTTGGACATTCTGAATTCTCCTTCAGTGTATCAAACAGGCGCAAGAGTGTGGTGACTAGGGGATTTTCACAGTAGCTTCATTGCAGTGTTAATGTAAACCTACTTGTGACAGGAATAAATGTTATTATTATAGCCAGCTAAGAGGGATTCTCAGCCACAAGACAGCTGCTCCTGCAGTGCTGCAGCCTCTGGTATAGTCACTGTTGCGACATAGAAAACACGACAGACAATTTGCATACAGCAAGCTTCCACAGACAGCAAGTATTAATTAACATTGAATGAGCAAACATTCTCGTATTTGCATTCCAGCATATGTTGAGATAATATAGCAAATGTGATATTAATACAGATTAAACAGAAAGAAAGCAGGAGGGCCTAACTCTTGTTAACCAAGAAATGGTTAATGCCCAGACAGAAATGATCAAAATCTCTCTCTCATGCCCAGTGATAAGATAAGCCAGGATGCAGAAATCATTGCAACAGCCAACCTGAGTTGTGCAGATACTGTAGGAATCAGCGATGGATGTTTATTTCTTAGAGAGCATTTAGACTAAAAATCTGTGGTCCCTTGCATCTTCTGTTGGCATATCATCTTCGATAGAGACTGATAGGACATTACAAAAAGAAACATGGGAAAACCTCACTTGAGGGTTTAGACCGACCCTTAACTGCATTACATTAATAAGGAATCATAGAATTGTTTCTGTGCAGATGGAGGCCATTCAGCCCATCGTGTCTGCACCGGCTGTTCGAATAAGCAGTACACCGGTTGCCATTCCCCCCACCTACTCCCCGTAACCCTGTGCATTCTTCCTTTCCAGATTCTCTTTTGAATGTCTCGATTGAACCTGCCTCCACCATACTCTCAGGCAGTGCATTCCAGACCCCATCCACTAGCTGTGCGAAAAGGCTATTCCTCATATCGCTTTGGCTTCTTTTGCCAATTATTTTAAATCCGTGCCCTCTCATTCTCAATCATTTCATGGATGGAAACAGTATCTCCCGGTCTACTTTGTCCAGGCCAGAAAGAAACGTCATCTAGCTACTTGCATGGGACAGAGATTGAAAAGAAACATGTCAAACATAAAACAGGAGTTAATCATTAATTGGATCCTAGCTAGATGATAAAGTATGACAGTGAACACGGATTATTTTCCTGATAGTAGGTTTATTCATAGAATGCAGCATCACAGATCTCTGTCTCCTACCTATCAACACCCCCAGTGTCCCAGTGTTGATTCCCAAATTTCTTTCTCCGTCAGTCTGGCCTCAATAAAAGTCGAGATGGATTTGCACGTAAAAAGAAGTTATTTTATTCAGCTTGCAAGCTTGATTCATTTCACAGAAACATAAGAGACATCCAGTCTCCTACATCCCAGAAAGCGAATGAACAAAGAGACAAAGGGATCTCTGCAAATCAATTCAAATGGTATCAAGTTTCACATACTCGACGCCCATAGGTCAGCCTATATCCCTCCTGACCTGTTTGATCTATTCTGATTGGCTCACTTCCAATCCCTTTCTCTGGCCCCTATCAATGCAGCATCACTCTCGTAGACACACCTCTTCCTGCTTTCCCCATGCGGTCTCAAATCCCTTTGTCTCTATCTGCCAGAATCAAAGTGGCTTATTTCTACATTACATTAACTAATATCTCTAAAGTAACTATTTTATATCACATTCGTCACCAGCAGTCCATTTTGATATTCTTTTGAGTTTACTAATAAAATAAACAAATGAACTAACAATCAAATGAACTAATTAACAGCCCCGTAAAGGGGCACTGTAATAAAAAGCTAAATTTCCAACAGAAATTCATCAAATCAAATGAAAATGTCATTGCGAAGGGAGATAATGAACTCCAGTGTCAATCTTCATATTCTTTTGAAAAACCAATAACTCAATAGGTTAAACTCATTAACAAACTATTTATATTAGTCTGTTTTTATTCGTTTTTATTCAACTATATTAGACTTTATTGGAAAAGTGTTTTTTAATTAGACTGCCCCTGGAGGGCATTAAGTTCCATCAGTGGCCCGAGCAGGATTTCTGGTTTATCGGCATCTCGGGTTTACTAGTCTAATGACATCACCACTGTCTCAACAAGTCCCTTTTACATGTGTCAAAGACAATCAGACCATAAGGCGTAGGAGCAGAAATAGACCATTCGGCCCATCATCGAGTCTGACCTGCCATTCAACAAGAACATGACTGATAATCCTCAATTCTACTTATCCCCATAACCCTTGATTCCCTTACTGATTAAAAATCTGTCCATCTCAGCCTTGAATATACTTAATGACTCAGCTGCTACAGCCCCCGACAATAAAGAATTTCACTAATTCACTACCCTGTGAGAGAAGAAATTCCTCCTCATCTGTCTTAAATTGGTGACCCTCACTCAGTTAATCAATCAATACCTACCACCTGCTTATTCTTAACCGTAAGAACAAAATTGATGGAACATTAACATTAACGTTCAGATTGTTGAGCTGTCATGAGAACAGGTGAACTTAGTAACTTAGGCACCTCCCTCCTTCCTGCTTTTGTCGTTCTTTAATTCACTGTTGTCGCCATGCGAACTTGACAAACCTTTATACAATTCTGTTGCTCTCGAGTGATTTCTTTCCTCTCTCCAGTCTCATTCAAAGGATTGTATCCAAGGGTAATCCCTCATTTCCTGTCAACCAAAACATGAGCTTATGCACGGAGTAAAGTTAATGTTGGTGGTGCAGTCTAAACAATGAGCTTCTTGTGCTATTATTAAGCCCAATGAATACTGTGCGAGTTACCTCATACTTTCAATGGTAAATTAGCAAGGGCAAATTCAAGAGATTTCACTTGTTGGCAAAACTTTGCTTGCTGACTCTGTTTGTATGGTTGGGAAAGCAGTTACCATTGAAAGTGGAGGTTAACAATCCATTCAACAGCTTCAGCTGACACATTTGAATAGTTGTGATGCTGGGTCTCTCAGAGCAGGAGCTCAGTATAGTGGCGATGGTCCGACTCGGATGGCCACACTTTGTGGAGCAAATGGCCACACCTTCCCTGGCCCATCCTTAAGTGGCTGAGGGTTATCCAGATTTTCCGCAGAAGGTTGAAATTTTGGGACTGCCAACCCTGGCCAGTTGACAGGTGGGAGGTTGAACGACAGTCTTGGCAATGTTAGGTCGAAATGCCCATTTTCTGAAGTAGGCTTCCAGAGAACAATGATCTTCCGTGAATCTTTCCTCAAAGTCTTAGAGTTTTTTAGTCTGAAAAGTCATGGTCCAGTTGCCAGCATATGTGACAATCTGTGACTTTACGGGAGGGAGTTCATTGCTCTATATGTTGACCAGAGCTAGCATGAAGACTGATCCCTGTGGATCTCCTGGAGATTGATCTTCAATTCCTGCCGTCTCCAAGCCAGTCCGGAAGAGTTGTCAGCCCTAACCTGGATTTGTGAATAAAGATGAACAAGGGAATTAGAGTGTTGGTAATGCACTACCACTGGACACGTTTAAAACGTTTTAGCCTGAACTTACCGCACAAAAGGAAAACTAGCTTAATTAGTCAGATCTAATTTGTTTCCACTCACATTTTTTTTTAAAAAGGTGTGTTTGGTGTCGCATTGATGTGTTTGTCTCTTCAATAACCCTGGTCATTGTTTCATTTTGCAGAGGATGAGAAGATGGATGCGAGATCGAAGCTGAGTGTGGCTGCAAAGATGTCACTTTTTAAAGTAGGTGCCAGTTTGTCGAACAGTCATTCTGTTGCAAGGAGAATTTATTATCTTAACCCCTGTTCATACATACCAGTGGAGTGTGGGAAATATTTGAAATCTTTTACACTTTTATGAATTCTTACTGCTGTTGTTGAGGGTGAGGTGGAAACCTTTGCTAAACATGAATAAAAGACAACTATTGAGTTCAACATAACTTCCAAAGGTGTTTAATTACACAATAGAGTATGAACAAGTGGATTGAAATTCTGATGGGATGCAGTGCCGTAACAGCACAGTAAAAGGCCCTTCAGCCCATCAGGTCTGTGCTGGCCATCAACTTCCTATCTATTCTAATCCCATTTTCAAGCACTTGGTCCGTAGCCTTGTATGCCATGGTGTTCCAAGTGCTCATCTAAATGTTTCTTAAATGTTGTGCGGGTTCCCACCTCTACGACCCTTTTAGACATTGAGTTCCAGATTCCCACCACCCTCTGGAAGAAAAAAACATTTCTTCAAATCCCCTCTAAATATCCTGCTCCTTATCTTAAATCAATGCCCCCTGGTATTGACCCTCTACTAAGGGGAAAAGTTTTGTCTTATCGATCCCATCCATGTCCCTCATAATTGTGTACACCTCAATCAAGTCCCCCACACCCTCAACCTTCTCTGCTCTAAGGAAAACAAGCCTAGCCTAAGCAGCCTCTCTTCATAGCTGAAAAGCTCCAGCCCAGGAAACACACTGGTGAATCTCCTCTGCACCCTTTCTAGTGCAATCACATCCTTTCTCTGGTGTGGCGATAAGAACTGCACGGAATGCTCCAGCTGTGACCTAATGAGCATTTTATACAGCTCCATCATAACCTCCCTGCTCTTATGTTCTATACCTCAACTAATAAAGGCAAGTATCCCATGTGCCTTTTTAACCAACTTATCTACTTGTCACCCCAAGTTCCCTCTGGTCCTCTGTTCACCCTAGAGACCTACCATTCATTGTGTATTCCCTTGCCTTGTAAATCCTCCCAAAATGCATTACCTCACACTTTTCAGGCTTAATTTCCATTTACCACTGTTCTGTCCATCTGACCAGGCCATCTATATCATCTTGAAGCAGCAACAATGAAAACCAGGTGGGACATTTCAACAACTGTTCATGACAATTCTGGTTGAGTCGATTTGATTCGGTTCATTTGGAGTTACCAAACTCATCTGGTGAAATTCAACTTCTGGGGGTCAGAAATAGCTAAACGAATAATAAAGTATGTGTAGGGCCAGTCACATCTAATGCAAGCTGCAAAAACATAGATGTTGGCCTGAGGTGGGAATAAGAGGTAACAGGTCAGTTTACCCAGCTCAATGTGAAAGACAATTGATTGAGGAGATACACATACTCTCTTTGGGACAATGGGTTGAATTTTCAGGCCCTTCTTGCCAGCAGGATTTTCTGGTCCCGCTGAATTCGATGAACAGCTCCCCCCATTTTCCAATCTCATTCCCGCCTCGACGGGGCAGTAAAATTCACCCAGTGTGTAGCATAGGGCATCTACTATTTTGTCTCAGTTGGAATTGTCTCAGTTGCAGAGATTGATTCTGATACTTCTTCTCTTTGCTTGTCATATTGCCATCAGGAACTTGAGAAAGCATCGCCTGTGGAGTCTGTTGCTTTGCTGCGTCCCCGTAGCAGTAATGCCGCTATGGAGCGCAGACTGCGACGATTGCAAGACCGTTCCCGGACTCAGCCAGTAACCACAGAAGAAATGGTGGTGGTAAACAGGTATGGGATGGATAGGATGCAAGCTCAATAACAGCATACGGTGGAAGGTTAACATAGCAGTTTGTCTTTTACCTTCAGCAAGGTTATTCTTCATGCAGCCCTGTGGAGTTACAATCTTCTTATAATTTCTCCCCAACCTCAACAGTTCCAGCTGTGTCCATTTATAGCCTTTTGGAGGTTGAACCAATGACCATCATCTACCTTTAACAATGCAGTTACCTTGACATTGTAATTGCCAAAGCGTGCACTTGTAGATACATTGATATTGAACAGGTGAAAGTTATTTATTCAGCAGGTAATCTACTGAGCATGCATAGTGGCAGGAGACCTTTGTTTGCCTTTCATACATCTGACACCTTTCCAGTGAAGGAGGGAGAGAGACACACAGTTTTGTGCCAGCAGTGCGTACTCTGAAGAAAGCAGCCCTTGCTATAAAGGATTCTCAGACTAGCACGGATTGTGCCACCAAAGTAAAAGTGAAATTAATGAGACACACAACTATCAATGTGTAACTCATCCAGCAACTTGTAACATAGAAAGGATAGTCCATGAATTGTGAATTACTAAGTGTTACTGCAAGATTTGTGCTATTCCACGGTTAGCCTCACGTCAACAGCAGCCTCCCCTTATGTGGGATTGTGTCCACTTTTATAAAATTAATTTACGGGATGTGAATGTCGTTGGTTAGGCCAGCATTTATTGCCCATCCCTAGTTGCCCTTCAGAAGGTGGTGGTGGGCTGCCTTCTTGAACCGCTGCAGGTAGCGTTTTCTGGTGTGCCGCGCCCCCGCCGGCAGCGTTATTCTCCGTCCCTACAGCCGCCCAATGATTGTGGGCACTCCCACGCCGTCGGGAAATCCGCAGGCGTGGGTATGCTGCCGGTGAAATGGAGGATCCCGCCAATGGAGAAACCTGCCCGGGATCTTTTTAAAAAAAAATTTTTTTAAATAAATTTAGATTACCCAATTATTTTTTTCCAATTAAGAGGCAATTTAGCGTGGCCAATCCACCTAACCTGCACATCTTTGGGTTGTGGGGGTGAAACCCACGCAGACACGGGAAGAATGTGCGAACTCCACACGGACAGTGACCCAGGGCCGGGATTCGAACTGGGTCCTCAGGGCCGCAGTCTCAGTGCTATCCACTGTGCTACATGCCGCCCCTGCCCGGGATCCTTTAAGGTAGAAACAGCCTTTGTTGCTGACCTTGTCTTAATTCACAGCAAAACCCATTCCCCTTTCACACTTGTGCTCGCCGACCTACATTGGCTCTTGATTTTAAAATTCTCATCCTTGTTTTCATATCCCTCCATGGCCTCACCTCTTGCTATCTCTGTAAACTTGTCCATGCCACAGCCTGCCAAGGTATCTGATCTCCTCAATTTCTCGTCTGTTGTGCATCCCTGATTTTAATTGCTCCATCATTGTAACCATGCCTTCAGAGCTGCCTAGGCCTCAAGCTGTAGAATTCCCTCCCTACATCTCTCCACCTCGCTTTCCTCCATTAAGACATGCCTTCAAACCTACCTTTTTGGTCAAGCATTTGGTATGATGACATAATTTCCCTTATGTGGCTCAGTACCATATTATGTTTTACAAAGCTCCTGTGAAGCACCTTGGGGTGTTACATTATGCTATATCAATGTAAGTTGTTGTTTTTGGTTGACTGCCTCATCCAAAAAATCAACACCTCTGGCAACGCAGCGTACTCTCTGTACAACACTGGAGTTTCAATCTAAGTTACATCTTCATAACTGGAATGGGACTTTAACCCACAATGTTCTCACAGGTGACAGTTCTACCCAGTGAGCCAACTGGACTAGTCATATTAATACTGCGGCTACCAGTGCAGATCAAAGGCTAAAAATCCTACGGCAAATCCTCCTGACCCCGCAAAGCCTGTCCACCATCTACAAGGCGCAAGTCAGGAGTGTAATGGAATGTTCTCCACTTGCTCGATGACTGCAGCTCCAACAATACTCAAGAAGCTCAACACCATCCAGGACAAAGCAGCCCGCTTGATGCTCCCACTTCCACAAACATTCAAACCCTCCACCACTGACGAACAATGGCAGCCATGTGTACCAACTACAAGATGCACTGCAGTAACTCGCCAAAGTTCCTTAGACAGCACCTTCCAAACCC
Source organism: Scyliorhinus torazame (assembly GCF_047496885.1). Taxonomy (NCBI): domain Eukaryota; kingdom Metazoa; phylum Chordata; class Chondrichthyes; order Carcharhiniformes; family Scyliorhinidae; genus Scyliorhinus; species Scyliorhinus torazame. The sequence goes on from NC_092727.1 coordinate 86,364,398, forward strand.
ACAACCACTACCATCTAGAAGAAGAGCAGCAGATACCTGGGAACCCCATCACCTGGAGGTTCCCCTCCAAATCACTCACCACCCCGACTTAGAAATATATCGGCCTTTCCTTAACTGTCGCTGGGTCAAAATCCTGGAACTCCCTCACTAACAGCCGTGTGGGTGTACCTACAGCTCAGGATTGCAGCGGCTCAAGAAGGTAACTCACCACCACGTTCCGAGGGGCAACTAGGAATGGGCAATAAATGCTGCCCTAACCAGCGAAGCCCACATCCCAAAAATGAATTTTTAAAAAGCTGCATTTTTGTTTAAGCCTTATGGCCCCTTTCTGGTAAATCAGTGCCTCAATCTCCAAACAGTCCTATCCCTTTTTCACACGATGGGTAGGACAAAATTGAAAATCTCTCACTGCCCCCTGACGCTCTGAAAACTGGATTTTGAAACAATCAAAATACATGGAGCAAAAGCAGATAAATGAAGTTGAGGTGGCGATCGGCTCGCCTCTAATTAAGTGCTGGAACAGGCTGTAGGGGCTGAATGGCCTTATCCTGCCATTAACCTCGAGAGATAGTGGCCGGGATTCTTTGAAATCCCGGCCAAGAGTTGACACCCGCTCCAAAACCGGTGCGAGCAATGCTGGCGCCAACGGGCCTCGAGGCCCAGGCATTCACCCCTTCTTCGGGGGCTAGTAGGGCGGCGGAGTGCTGTGCGCTCGAAAGCCGGCGCACCACGGGTCCGCGCATGCGCGTGGGTTGCCGTCTCCACGCCGGCCCCCGGGCAATATGGCAGAGTCCTACAGGGGCCCGGTGCGGAGGAACATAGCCCCCCCCCCCAGAATTAGCCTGCCCGCCGATCGGTAGGACCAGGTCAGGGGCCTGGCCACCGTGGATGCCCCCCCCCCAGAGTCGGATCCCCCCGCACCCCCATCAGGACAGCCCCCGCAGCCAGAACTCCGAGGTCCCGCCGGGTGGGACGATACGTAACCGACGCCGGCAGAACTCGGCGGGCACTCAGCCCGTCGAGCGTGGAGAATCACCGCGGGGGCCACTTTCAACAGCCCCCGACCGGTGAGGTGGCAACCGTGTACGCGATTGGCACCGATTCTCCGGTCGACGGAGAAACAGCGGCCCGGCGTGGCACGATTCTCACGCCCCCCCCCCCCCCCCCCCCCCCCCGGTGATTCTCCGACCCGGCGCGGGATCAAAGAATCCCAGCCAGTAGCTCTCTCTGAAGAGAACGGCGGGATTTAATTGAAGGATGTTTTTTTTTTTCACTTTGCTCAATTATCTGTTTCTTCGCTAACCGATGAATCCTCTGCTGTTAGCATCCCCAGGGCACAGTCACCAAAGGAACAGGATGTGGATGGACAAAAGGGATGTGTGGCTGAACAGGAGGCAGAAGAAAGAGGGGATGAGAATTCAAAGTTGAGTCTGAACCAGAAGATGGCCTTGTTCAATAGCCTGTGTCAGCCTGTGCCAAAGAAGATGGCCTCGGAAGGGCGTAACGGGCGCAGACAGAAGGGGGCGCGGTATCACACCCAACCTGTCACCATCAGTGACGTCAAGCTGGTAAATATTATTTTCATTTCAATTTTTCCAAGGTGGTGAATACTTTCCTCCACTTGGCCTGTCACAGCAAAGAAACCTTAAGGGTCCAGAGTGATTATGCAATAATTAATTGAATGTACTTGCTGCTCAAAGATTTTGTATTTTCTTTGAAGATTCTACATATTGTGGTTGCAGTTTCCCCTCTTGGCTTGGTTGTCAAGGGTGATATGCTAACTGAGACATGCAGACTGAGCCAGGGCAACAGTGGTGACATTATGGCTAACTGCCTAGTATGAGGGATGCATCAATCAACCACTGTTCCTGCTCACACTGACCATCCACTGATTCCTGCTGGAAAATGCATGGGCACCAGGCGAGGATGGGATGTGTCTTTAACTGCGATAACTTCTATAATTAAATGGCCTTCTAACACCATATAGGATCACACCTGAATAAAGACTATTTTGGCATGGAACTGTAGTGTTGTCAGTTCCTGGAGATACCTTAGGAAAGGAAGAAAAGGATTAGGGTGAATATTGGGTCAGAACTTCCAAGGAGTAGCAATCACAGTTTGATTGCCTCTCAGCTCCTTTTTCACCACCTTAGATGGGAGCTGCACCTTCCTCACCTGCCCTTTTGACTTGGGCCGGGTGAGAAAACAGCAGCACAGCGACTTCCCAAGGCCTTCAGTGCAGGGCACCATATTCAGGGGAAGTGAAGCCAAGCCCAACTGAACTGGGTAAGTTTAAAGGTCCAAGCCACTTTGAGAACCAGGTTGAAGGTAGGTGTGTAAGGTAAGTAGGCAGGGTTGTGGGGTGGGTAGAATGAGTCCAGGGTGGGGAGGTGGCTATTCCAGGGGGACGGTGGCCAGTTGGGGGAGTTAAGATGGGTCGGGTGGTTTGAATGATCGGTGGGGGGGGTGGTCAGTGGGGGGTTGGTCAGGGGGTAGTTGAGGGTGGGGGAGGGGGTAGTCAGGAGATTGGGGCTAGATGTGGGGACTGACGGTACTCTGAGGGTCAGGAGGGTAGTCATGGGGCTGGAGGGATAGTCATGATTGCGGATGTAGTCACAGGGCTATCAGGAGGGTTTTAAAGTGGGGATGTGGGTGGGATAAGTGGGTGGCGGGGGGTTTCCAGTTGGGGAAGGGGGGTCACTAGTATAGTCACACAGGCATTAGAAGTGGTTTTAATCCTTCTAACTTTTCCTGGGAATCTATTCTGCTAAGAAAGTCAGAACCGTATGAAGTCTCAGATTTAAGTTGGAGCCCATTGGAAGTTTGAACTTCCTGGGTAATTCCCATCCAACCCTGCATGGGGACCTCTGCGGAGGTTCTCCAGCACATCTTCAGGGATACTTTACATGCACACCGCCCCAGAGGTTGAAGGTTATGGGCCATAATATTGATTGGAAAATGTACCTGAGATATCATTACAAGCTAAACTGTAGTGCTGTCAGTTCAGCAAGCCATGGACTTTGACCAACTCTCGTTCCTGCACTGTCTGTGAGGAAAACTCAACAGTATAATTAAAGAGGCAGGAATTGTCAGTGAGATAAGGAACCACAAGCTCCTGAAAATGGACTATTGCCAGTTTCCCATTTCTCGTCTATTTAAAATTGTTAATTTATGGTGAAGAGTGAGCACATCACAAAGCGGTTAAAAAAATAAAGCCAATCAACGAAACCATCCAACCAACTCATGAAACGGTTTATAGGTTCAACGCTCAATAGTCCAAAGACTCTGACTTATACTACTGGCAAGTCAGGCTGCACACATATTTAAAAATATATCCTTGTGTCAACATTGGCAGCATTTGATTCACCAGATTGAAGGGTCAAGCCCCATTGCAGACCTGTAGCGTGACTATTTCAATGCAGTACTGAAAGAGTGCTACACTGATGCAGATCTTAACCTTGAGATCGCTCAGCTTGTAAAGGGTCTCATAGGATGATTTGTAGAAGAGGAGGGAATTCTCACCGTGCCCTGGTTAAAATCCCTCTCTCAACCGTAACACCAAGGACAGTATAATTGTTCATATGCTGTTTCCAGCTACTGTGCACAAGAGTCATAGAGTCATCGAATCATGCAGCACAGTAAAGGCCCTTTGGCCCATCATGTCTGCTCCGGCCAATAACAACCGCCTAACTATTCTAATCCTATTTTCCAGCACTTGGCCCATATACTTGTATGCCCTGAGATCGCACGCCTAAATACTTCGTAAATCTTACGAGGGTCTCTGCCCTTTCAGGCAGTGAAATTCAAACTCCCACCAACCTCTGGGTAAAAAAAGGTTTTCCTCACATACCCTCTAAACCTCCTGCCCCTTACCTTAAATCTATGCTCCCTGGTCATTGACCCCTCCACCAAGTGGAAAAGTTTCTTCCTGTCTACTCTATCTATGCCCCTCATAATTTTATACATCACAATCATGCCCCTCTCAGCCACCTCTGTTCCAAGAAAACAACCCTAGTCTATTCAATCTCTCTTCATAGCTAAAACTCTCCAGCCCAGGCAACATCCTGGTAAATCTCCTCTGCACCCGTTCCAGTGCTATCACATAAAGTCACAGGTTGTTGCATTTTGTTCAAGTGGCATCATTTTAAATGTGTTTAATGTGAACTGCTTTGGGGGCATTGAGGGTGTGATAAGCAGATTGATAAATACAGAATTGTCCCTCTGTGAAACCTGAAGAAGATTTTAGCTAACAGGTTTGTCATGTATTCTCAATTCTGCTGCCTTTGATATTCATTTCCAGTAACTTCGAAATGGTACTGTAAATATTAGCAAGGTATCCTTCATATACTACCAGGAGTGGAGTCAGCAATCCTAGGATGCTCAGAAAGGAAAAGGTCACACATCAAGGGCGCAATTTAATGGCTGCATTGCACTTAAGCGAGATCGCAGCAAGTCCATTAAATCGCATGAGAGGCCAGAATCGAGAACAGGGCTGGGTGCTGATCAGTTTGCGATCGAAACGGCCCGCTCCTGTGGGCAGAATCAGGATCTCGCCTGAGCATGGCGAGAAACCAATAATCACCACTTAAGCCCAATTTCCACACATCTGATGGCCTATCGAGATTTAACCGCCTCCCCAGCACGTGGTCACGCCGGGTACCGATTAGTACACCTTTTAAAAACGTGAAACTGCCGGAAGGACTGCTGCGGGGACCCAAGGAGGTAGCCATCTTCGCTCACTGGCAAAGAGCCCAGGGGCACTGGGGTTGCTGCTCCAGTGCTCGGAGTGGGGTGGGGAGCTATTATAGGGCGAGCCTCGGTCGGGGTGCACCGTCATCAGTGGGGGTGGGGGAGAGGTTGTGGAGCTGGGAGGGAGGGACCCCATGGCCTGGGTTAGGTGGGGGGTGGGGTAGGAGATGGGTATTGCAGCACCCGCTGGTCCACCATGCCAACCCCTGCTGTGGTCCCATTTGGAGAGCAACCCCAGCCCCTGCCCACCTGGTCCACTGACCTCCCATAGCTCCCACTGACTACGAAGGCCTCTGGTCATGCGGCTAAATAGTCACTGGGAATTAAGTGAGCACTTCACACATACCAAGTGGATTCATATGGGTAGACAGGCCATGTAGCCTGTGGGAGTTATTGCCTAGCATCCCAATCAGACCATGATGGTGGACACTGTACCTGAACACTGCGGGAAGCAACACCTAGGACGCAGCGGCCAACATCCGAACACCCATTTCACCTTGCGCTCACCGGGCCGTTTGGGAGTGCCCTACATCAACGGGAAGGGGTTCCACTCCCTGAACATCCAGCTCATGTGCGCCCACCACATGAGGATCATGCATGTGTGTGCATGTTTCTCAGAAGTTGTGCACGACAGTTACATCCTGGGGCAGTCGGACATCTCTGGCTTCTTCGAGGACCACCCCAGGATGGCTATTTGGCTCTTGGGGGATAAGGTGTACCCACTGAGGGCTTGGCTGATGATGCCAGTACGGAGGCCGGTAATCGATGTGGAGACCCAATGCAACAAGGCCCATGCAGCCACCCAGGCTGTCAGTAAGCAGTGCATCGGACTCCTCAAATTGCGGTTCCGATGCCTCAACAGCTCTGGTGGTGCACTGCAGAACACCCCCGGAAGGTCACCCACTTTGTGGTAGTCTGCTGTGCCCTCCACAACCTGGCGACGTGCTGGAGGTAGAGGGGGAGGAATATGTGGCCACTTCCAAGGAGGAGGACAAGGGCGAGGAAGGGCCGGGCCAGGAAGGGCTGGAGGACAAGCCTGAGGATGGAGAACAGGCAGGAGCGGCGAGGGTCCGGAGGCCCCTATCCTCACCCGCCCCATCCATCATACACACCCTCCCCAACCCCCTTCCAGCCTCCCTCCCCCCATCCCTCTGCCTTCTGCCTTCCCCTTCACCATCTTTCCCCCGCTCCCCACCCCACCAACATCTGAACATCCAGGGTCTGTGACACATCACCCCAGGGTGATGGGACTATGTCTGCACTGTCAGCGGGTTACAGCCGAGGGCAGGTGGTTGATGATAACCCACGAAGAGCGGAGTGCCGGAGCTCCTTATTAAATGCCATAGTCTGACCCATGTCTGCTGAGCACTCGCACACACCCACACCTGTACATGGTGTGCCGGCGTTGGGGGGGGGCGCAACAGACTTTAATGTTTTACAAAAGTGTCCCCAATTGGTTCAATCTCCCGATCGTGCTGCACCACTCACCCCATCCCTCCCAGACCTGTGCACCCCCCGGACCCTGACCAGCCCCAGTTCCCTCTCAATGACCCTCCACCTCCGCCTTCTGTGCTCTAACGCTGCATCTCAGGTATGTCCCCAGGATGCACATCAGAGGTGGAAGCAGCCTGCTGCTTACGGCATTCTGTGGCCCTCAATACCCCTGGTGGCTTTGCGGTCGAAGGACCCCTGAGAACTTGCCGGCGGCACATGCCCTGCGTGCTGCATTGTACCGGGTGCTGACTGCGAGAGGCACCATTTCCAGAGGGGTGGAACTCGGGGGAGCTGGTGGAAGGTATCGCCACTCTGTAGGGTAGGTCCGCTTTGGCATCCTCTCAGTTGGTGCCCATAGGGCCTCTGGACGGAGGGGCAGCTGGATTGAACCCCAGTTGCCCCTGCGTCATCTGGCTCTGTCAATCCTGGCGGCTCCCCATTGTCTGCTTACCCAAGCGGCCTGGTGGAGATCGTAGACCTTGTGGCACTGAGTACCGGTTCCTGCTGGTCATGCTCCCTGAGCTGACTGCCGCTGTCTCTTCCTCCTAGATGGCAGTAGCTGCCCTGTGGCTGACCCTCTGAGACCCTCAGGGGAACAGGGCATCCTGTCCGGTCTCCACCGCATCCAGTAGTCTAGCCAGGTCAGTATCGCCGAATCGTGGGGCTAGTCGTCTTGGCAGCATGGCTGCGAGCTGAGTGGGCTTGGCTGTGCAGGATCGGTTTAAGGGCTGTTCTTCCTTGTTGGAAGGGACTGGTGAGTTTGGACCTGGCAAATCAGCCGGCGGGACCATGATTTGCGGCTTGAAGCCCATGGGGCCTCATTAAGTGAACCAATTAACGTTTTATTGCGGTGACAGCCTTGCCGGGTCAAGCGTCGGGAAGCTAGCGGCAGTTCTCGCTTGCTCCCACACTTTTGGCTGTTTTTTTTCGGCTGCACCTACTGCCGCAAGATCGCCAGGGACAGGATGGGGACCATGTAAAGGTCTGTTGACCTTAGACGGGAATTTCCAGTCGGAAGGCACAGTCGAAGTATTCCGCTTATAGAAATTGTTTTGGTTAATCGCGGCCCAAGTCTCAATTGAGAGTAGGCTGGGAAAGTGATCTGATGCTTGGTCAAAGGAGAAGGATTTTCGAGAAAGAGAGAGGGCTGGGGTAAGCTGTACTTAGGAAGAGAATTCTAGAGTGCAATGTTAAATCTATCCCAAACTAGTTGGTGAAGCATGAAGCCATGCAGTAATACTTTACTTGATAATAGGTTTATTTTCAGAATGCAGCATTACTTATGTCAGCTTCTGACCCAGTAATCCTGTGTTCCAGCAGTCTCTCCTTATAAGTACTCCAGGCAGGACTTCCGGTGGTGCCCTCGAGGAAGCAGGTCACAGGTTGGATCGCTCCCACCCGCGATGGGCAAACGGACCTGTTAAACGGACTTTTGCGGGACCTGCGACCTGGTAGGTTGAGGAGACAATAGGGAAGAGGCTTCCCCCCCGGGGTATGAGCAGCTGGACCAGAAGTGGTCGAGTGGAGCAGCAGGGCTTGAAGCGGGAGCAGTGGGGACCCCAGGCCGGACGGCGAAACATGGCGGGCGGCAGGGACCAGGGAGCGGAGGCTCACTGGCCAAGGAAGCAGCAGATGGAGTTTTTTAAGAACTGCTTCACCGAATTGAAGAGGGACACGTTGGACCCGATGAGGGCGATAATGGACCGAATGGTCGAGGTGCAGGCGGTCCAGGAGAAGGTGCTCAGGGAGGTCGAGGGGAATCTCTCCAACCAGGTGGACACAGTGGCGGAGCTGGAGCACGAGGTGGAAGACCTGAACGCCCGCCAGAGGAGGATGCAGGAGCAGCTTGAAGAGCTGGGGAACAGAGCCAGGAGGCAGAATTTGTGGATCGTTGGCCTCCCCGAGGGCTGCGAGGGATCGGATGTGGGTGCATACGTGAACGGTATGTTCGAGGTGCTGATGGGGCCGGAGGCCTTCCCCCGACCCCTGGAGTTGGATGGGGCGCATAGAGCCCCCGCAAGGAAGCCCAGGACGGGCGACCGACTGAGGGCCTTGGTGGTCCACTTTCACCAGCTTGTTGACAGGGATCGTGTGCTGCGATGGGCCAAGCGGAGAGGAGCAGCAGCTGGGAGAACTGCGAGGTGCGCATCTACCAGGACTTGGGAACGGAGCTGGCCAAGAGGCGTGCAGGATTCATCAAGGTAAAGGCAGCCCTCTACAAAAAGGAGGTGAGGTTTGGAATGTTGTATCCTGCAAAGCTGTGGGTTACGTTTGAGGAACTCCATTACTACTTTGAGACACCGGAGCAGGTTTGGACTTTTATCAAAGAAAAGAAGCTGGACTTGAACTAAAGGGCACTTAGTTTTTTCAGTGCTGTACAGTGGTGGCAGTCTGTTAACCTAACTTGCTCTGACTAGGAGTGATTTTTTTTTTTCTTGAAAGAAGAAGCTGGACTTGAACTAAAGGACTCTGGGCTCTCAGAGCTTTTGTGTGGCGGCGGTTTGTTAGATTATCCTGTACTGTAATGTTATATCCAAGATTGTTTTCAGCCAGGACAGTGAGCGGGGGCTGGAGGGCGCACTGTGTGGGGTGTTTGTGGGAGATTGCATTGGGGGGGGGGGGGGGAGGGAGGGGGGTAGAGAGAGGGGGCCTGCAAAGGGAGTCCCACGTTTGGTACCTTTTGGCAGGAGATCGGGACCTCGGAGAGGGGCATGGGCTAGGGGCTGGTCAGGGGACATGGAAGGGCACGGGGAGATCCGATCAGGTTAATGGGTCCTTGGTGTGTGAGGGGAGGGCCCGAGTGCTCGGGTAGGAGACAGACAGGCGCCAAGGGCAGGGGTCAGCGTAGCTAGCGTAGCACCAGGGAAAGTAGGAGGAGGGGCGGGCTAGGGCCAGGCATGGTGCTGGCCTGGCAGGTCAGGCCTCGGGGGCTGGGAGAGGTTAGGGGGGGCAGACGGGAAGGGGAGCAGAGGAGACTTAAAGGGCAAGGGGGGGTGTCGAGGGATCTCCTGAGGGAGATTAGGGGGGGGGCAGACGGGAAGGGGAGCAGAGGAGACTTAAGGGGCAAGGGGGGGGGTGTCGAGGGATCCCCTGAGGGAGGTTAGGGGGGGCAGACGGGAAGGGGGAGCAGAGGAGATTTAAGGGGCAAGGGGGGGGGTTGTCGAGGGATCCCCTGAGGGAGAGAGTCGCTGCGGACTCACAGGCAGCGGCGCAGGAAACTGATAGCAGCAGCACCCGAGGGGGGGGGAGTGTTAGAGCCACATTAGTTTAGTTGAACACGTGGGGCATGGCAAACAGAGTTGATAGGGGAAATGTTTTGTTAACATGTTTATTCTTTCCCACTGTTTGTTTTCACTATGTTAAGGCCCTTTGCATAGGCCCTGTGATCTCTCTTGAAATGTTACAAATTTGTTTTAAATTAAAAAAAATAAGTACCCCAGGCACTTAATTAAACAATGCTCATCACTGGTGTATCTTAACACTGTAATGAACATATCGTTAACATGCAAGGTGGTCCTGACTGAGTAGAGTGGACAGGATAGACAGAGTTGAGCCCTCAATGTTGTGCAGACACAGAAGGACAGAGGCTGCGAGCTGAAAATAGGGTCAGACAAGGATGCAGAGCTGGAGGGGAACAAGGTCATGGAATGAAGGTCTAAAACCCTTGAGCTGAGAAATAGGGTTTAGTCTGGGATAGGGGTTTGGAATAGGGGTTGGGTTTGGGATTGGGAAGGGGGGATCGGGATAAATGCGTGTGGCAGTTTTGGATCATTTGATGTTGGTTCGAAAGGGAATCTTGAGGAGGTGTTGTTTTGCCTGAGAGAGTTCTTGTGGAAAGGGGGAGGTCGGACTTTGAACTGGCAATTTGCCGAACGGTGCTCGATTTTCTGACTATTCATACATTGAGTGAGAAGTAAATCAAGTTTTTAAATGCTGGAGTGTCAGCTCTGGAAGGACATTACTGCTGTGAAATGAATGAGAACAGTGTGGGAGAAAGAGTTAATAAAAAAGTAGTTTTGCTGAAATGAATCACTTTTATACACTGCAACAAAAAAAAAATCAGGTGTGTGGGTTTGGCACTGGACCATGTATTTAACTTCAAGTCTTAACAACGTTTTAGAGAATTGAAAAGCACTGCAGGATTGTCTTTCAGTTCAGAGCTTATGCAGTCTCGAAAGAAACAGCTGGCTTTAAAAGTTTAAAGATCGTTTTCTTTGATGTAAACGACTCAACTGTTAAGGTCCGTGTTGATGATACTGTTACATGGAGTTAAAGTAATAATCGGGCTCCCCAAGAATGGTCTTAAAGGAGGGAAACATGCAGAATTTGATTTCAAATGCAGTCTGTGTAATCTTGGTTGGTGGAGGCAAGAGCGAGTTTTTTGGGAACTAGAAGCTCGTCACAACTTCTGCCTTCAATCATCAGCAGTATGTGGGAGTGGATGTGTTTATTCACCAAGTAGGCAATTGTGAAGCAAACTTCCACAGGGCTTTAGCCAGCCCGATGTGCTCAAGTGTCGGCAGTCGGGCTTGAACCTGAAACCTTCAGACCCTGAGGTAAGAATGATACCAATTTAACCAAGGCTGTATGCGAGATGCTGACTGACGATGCTGGTCTGTAGGCAGGAAATACTTCACATTCTCAATGTGGTTTGCTTGAGGAACTGGAGAATCAAGTACACAATGAGTTAAGGCAGTTTCGCTGGTGTGCATGTTTAAGCTCGGTGGCCAATTGACACATTATGCTGACAGCTTCAGTTGGGATGAGGTTTAGTATTTTTCAGCTGGACTGCCAGGTAAAATGCTGTGTTCACAGCAGCATTTCACCTCAGGGAGGAGAAAGTGGACATTGTCCAGTGAGAGAATAACAAGTGTACTTTCAACGGGCCAACTGCAGAAGGCAGTCATCCATACATTTATGATCTGAACACAATTTTTCTTTGGGGCTGAAGCAGTGCAGGTAGTGTGAGAGGACCGAGCAGACAGAGCTGGAGATATCGGGGGCTTTGATTTATAAAATCATCTACAGGAATCTGGATCAGGTCAGTAGAATCACCTGAGGCTAATTTGACTGCAGATTGCTCAGAGCGTTTCTCACACATGGCAACAAATGAAGGCGCTGTTTGAAATGTGTTTCTCCCCCCCCCCCCCCCCATTTTAGTCATGCACTGCACTCGTCAGAGGGTTGGGTCAGGAGCATAGCAAGTTAGTCAATCCAGACTCCCTCAGGCAGAACAGTACAATATTTGTGCTTTGATCTCTGGACCCAGATTACCGTTGGTTCTACAGTCCTGTCTAATTCTTCAGTGGTGAGTATGTCACGGTTTTGAATTTGTGTCAAGCTCTTACTGCCATTTTATCTTGATAACTGGCCACCAGTGGCGCCCGACAACGTGAAGTCTGCACCACTGATGATCAGGGCTTAAGTTTTCACGAGATCCAATAGATTCTGTTGGGAGGAAAACAAAGCATTGGCTCCAACCTATTTGCTGCATGAGGTCTGACCGGGCCAGACACACTGCAGGCAAAATCAGGGATGTTGACAGTCCATAAATCAAGAGTTTCCTTTTGACCACAGCCCTCTATATTGACATTATTGCTCATGATATCGATTGAATAGACAGAGGCCTGGATAGGTGAGTCAGATCCACGTGTGGGTTTTGATTTGAGGGAGTGGATGTGAAGTCTGATTCCTGACCCAGGAGTCTTCCTATATGAGGGATGTGTGAATGGGTGGGACAAGCTGGAGAAGGGGCAGGGGGAGGGGTGGTCCACAGGAAATGTTCCTGCTCCCCTTAGCCCACAAGCAGTGCTATAAAGGCATTTACCTTCTTCCTGCCAGTCACAATTAAGCCTGTAAACCAGGTTAAATCAGAGGTGGCAAGCCTCATTAACACATTTAATTCCTGGGACCTGGTTGGTTGCCTGCCACTTTTCCCACCTCTGTAACCCAGCAGTGCACAGGTTGAAGGCAGGTGGGAATGGGTTGAACGTTTTTATTAAAAATCACATTTGACCAGACCCTAAACTATCCATTCTTACCTGTTAAAATTCAACTTACTGTTTCCTTTGGACTGGACCTTATTCAGATTTCAATTCAAATCACCCACCTCTACACACCCACTTGGTTCTCTCTGGAGGTCATCTTGCTCTAACCAGCCTGTAAACTAAGCCAATCAAGTTAATCATTTTCAAATGGTCACGGATTAGAGACTGGGATTGTAGACTGGAATCCCAGTTAACAAATCCCCGAGTAGCTTGCGTGCATCAGTAATTAAAGCAAGTGTCACACTTTCAGCTCCAGGAAGTACCGGAACAACGGCATCAGCCTCTGCCCAACTCGCAAGTCCAGATTCCTGCAGATGAAGCAGCATCGGACATTATAAGCCTCCCCCAGCCCACAAAGAGATTGTGAAGCCTGAGATAATGTCAGCTATGTCAGCCACCAACTCCGAGGGCAGCAGAGAGGCAGCTACTGTGGGAAGTGGGGAGGCACCTAAGGAAATCAAAGGAATATTGAAAACGCAAAGAGTGAGCAAGGAGAGGGATAACAGCGCAGAGGGTCACATCCCGCAGGAGCAACATGGTATATATATGAAAAGCAGCACATCCGATACACTGGCAGAGAGCAACTCCATTCCAAGTGCTCTGTGTGGAGAATACAGAGAACAACACAGCACAGATATGACAGGTGTAAACCAGGAGCTGGAGAGAAGTGGCGATGAAGTGAAAGCAATTGAGGAGGATGTTTTAGAGATACAAAACTCCAATGAAGTACAAGAGGACAAGCAGAGAGATACACCAGGTAAATAAAATGTTTGTGCATTAGAGTTTATCTTTATACAGTTCTAATGTTGGTTATTATACATCATTCCATTTATTCTGAATAGAGGCTGCAGTGTTTCAATTGTGCTGTCATCACTCTTGAATGATTCCCTCTCAGGATATGGGGGTCACTATTAAAGCCCGCGTTTATTGTCCATCTGTGAGAAGGTGGTGAGCAGTCTTCTTAAACCTCTGCTGTCCATGTGCAGCAAGTGTTCCCAGAGTGCTATTCGGCAGCGAGAGTTGGGGGTCCAGGATTTTGATAGTGAAGGAACAGTGCCAGCCTGGATGGGCTGTGACCTCCGAGGAACCTGGAGGCAGGGGTGTTTCAACGATGGTGCAGTGGCAATGTCACTTGGACAGTGATTCAGAATCTCATGCTATGGGAACATGGGTTCAAATCTCACCATGGCAGCTTGGGAATTTAAATTCAATTAATAAATCTGGAATATAAAGCTAGTCTCAGGAAATGTCCCTGTGAAACCATCATTGATTCTCATTGTTTTAAAAACCTATCTGGTTAATCAACCCCCTGTAAGGGAGGAAGCCTGTTGTCCTTACCTGGTCTGCCTATATGTGATTCAACATGTTGACTCTTAACTTCCCTCTGAAAGGACTGAACAAGCCATTCAAGGGCAATTAGGGATAGGTAACAAATGCTGGCCTTGCCAGCGATGCCGACATCCTGTAAATTAATTTTTAAAAGCTCTTGTCCTTTCAGGTGACCAGGCTGTGGGTTTGAGCTGATTTAGTATGTTGAGACTTTTATAGTTGCCTTTATTTTCTTTTTCTTTTAGAAAAAATTGGGGAAAAGAGGTTCTTTTTCAGGTGACGACTTGTAACCAGTGGGGTTCCACAGGGGCCAATGCCAGGACCGCAACTGTTTACAATATACATTAATGGCTTGGAGGGAGGAAGCGAATATACTGTAGTCGAATTGACATACGACACAAACATAGGTGGAAAGGCAAGTTGCCAGAGGGATACAAACAGTTTGCAAAGACATTGACAGGTTAAGTAAATGGACAAATGGAAAACTGTGCCATTCTTCATTTTGGAAGGGAGAACAAAAGAAGAGTATTATTTAGATACAGAAAACCTGCAGAAAGTTGCAACACAAAGGGACTTGGGGCTACACGAAACACAGAAAGCTAGCACACATGTGCAGCAAAGGAAGGCGAATGGAATGTTGGCCCTTATTTCAAGGGGGTTGGAGTATAAGAGTAGGGAAGTCTTGCTGCAGCTGTACAAGGTACTCGTGAGACCACATCTGGAGAACTGAGAGCAGTTTTGGTCCCCTTATTTAAGGAAAAATATTATTTAATTGGAGGCAGTTCAGAGAAGGTTCACTATGATATCCCCGACATGCTGCAATTATCTAATACCCAAATGTTAAACAGGTTGGGACTCTACCTATAGGAATTTAGAAGAATGAGAGGTGATCGCAATGAAACATGTAGGGACGGGATTCTCTCAGCCCGGGGCCGGGCCGGAGAATCCTCGCAACCGGCACGAACCGCGCCACGCTGCCCGAAGCCGGCGTGGTTGACGCAGCGCCAGTTGGGGGCCGCTCTATGTGGCCCCCCCGCAGATTCTCGGCCCGGGATGGGCCGAGCGGCCATCGTAAAAAACCCGAGTCCCGCCGGAGCCGTTCAAACCTGCTCTCAGCCGGCGGGACCTCGGCATGGAAGGGTCCTGGGGGGTCCGACCCCGGGGGGAGGCCTCCGATATGGCCTGGCCCGCGATCGGGGCCCACCAATCGGCGGGCCGGCCTCTCTGGCTGGGGGCCTCCTTCCGCGCTGGCCCCTGTAGTCCTGCGCCGTGTTGCGTCGGGGCCGGCGCAGAGAAAGGAGCCGCTGCACATGCGCGGACCCCGTGGCGCCCAGTTCACGCCAGGATCAGCGGCTGGAGCGGCATAGATCGCTCCAGTGCCATGCTGGCCCCTAATTGCTGATCCTGAGGCCGTGCTGACGCCATCGAGAAACGCAATGGCGTTTCTGACGGCGTCAACACTTAGCCTCAGGATCACAGAATGCCGTCCAGGATTCTTAAGGGGCTTGACAGGGCAAATGCTGAGAGGGTGTTGCACATCATGGGAGAATCCAGGACCAGAGAATATAGGGCGGGATTGTCCGACCCCCCGCCTGGTCGGAAAATCGCCAGGGGGCAGCGTGAATCCCGCCCCCGGCTGCTGCCGAATTATCCGGTCCCCCCCAAAATCCCGTCGATGTGAATCGCGCCGCCTGCCTCAGAGAATGGCGAGGACCGGGGCGATGCAATGGGCCCCGGGGCCGCCCAAATTCTCCGGCCCGAATGGGCCGAAGTCCCGCCGACGTGACCCGTGGTCAATCAAACCACCTATTTAATGGCGTCAATCAGTCGGCCAGCGAGGTAGGGCTCAGCATTGGGCGGCCGCAGAAGAAATGACAGCACGGCCGCAGTTGGTGCAGGACTGCGCGTTGGACTGCGCGTGCGGGGGGGGGGGGGGGTTTGGCGAGGGCGGGGGGTTTGGGGATGGTGGGGTTTTGAGGTGACGGTTTGGGGAGGGCGGGGGTGGGGCTGGGGGGCACGTGCCGGGGAGGAGAGGGCGAGTGCCGGGGAGGAGAGGGCGAGTGCCGGGGAGGAGAGGGCGAGTGCCGGGGAGGAGAGGGCGAGTGCCGGGGAGGAGAGGGCGAGTGCCGGGGAGGAGGGGGCGAGTGCCGGGGAGGAGGGGGCGAGTGCCGGGGAGGAGGGGGCGAGTGCCGGGGAGGAGGGGGCGAGTGCCGGGGAGGGGGGGGCGAGAGCCGGGGAGGGGGGGGCGAGAGCCGGGGAGGGGGGGGCGAGTGCCGGGGAGGGGGGGGCGAGTGCCGGGGAGGGGGGGGGCGAGTGCCGGGGAGGGGGGGGCGAGTGCCGGGGAGGGGGGGGCGAGTGTCGGGGAGGGGGGGGGCGAGCGCCGGGGAGGGGGGGGGCGAGCGCCGGGGAGGGGGGGGCGAGCTCCGGGGGGGGGGGGGGGGGGCGAACGCCGGGGGGGGGGGCGAGCGCCGGGGAGGGGGGGGGCGAGCGCCGGGGAGGAGGGGGGCGAGCGCCAGGGAGGAGGGGGCGAGCGCCGGGGGAGGGGGGGGGGTGGTGGCGAGCGCCGGGGAGGGGGGGGGGTGGCGAGCGCCGGGGGGGGCTGGCGAGCGCCGGGGAGGGGGGGGGCGAGCGCCGGGGAGGGGGGGGGAGCGCCGGGGAGGGGGGGGGGAGAGCCGGGGAGGGGGGGGGGGCGAGCGCCGGGGGGGGGGGGCGAGCGCCGGAGAGGGGGGGGGGCAAGCGCCAGGGAGGGGGGGGGCCGAGCGCCGGGGGGGGGGGGGGGGCGAGCGCCGGGGAGGCAGGGCGCATGCTGGGGAGGGGGGTGTTTGGGGAGGTTGTCCTCCTGGCCAGGTGCCGGCTTCCAGCTTCCAGCAGTCGCGACCATGTAGCCCATGGCACCTGGCTGCGGAGGGGAGGGTATGGGCAATGATGACATGTCGTCTATCCCCCCTACCCTCAACCCCCCCCACCCTCAACCCCCCCCCTTTTGCAGGCCGATATGTTTGGTCATCACCCAGCGATGTTGGCCGCCATGCCGGGAGCCGCACTTCTACATGTTGCCCTGGGGAGCAGGAGCAGGAACGTACCAGGGAGGCGGCAGAGGCTGCCACAGAGGAGCGTGCTGCAGGGAGGTAGGTGGCAGGCGCCCAGGCTGGTGGGCTGCCCGCCCGACAGGACGAGGACAAGGAGGAAGAGGAGGAGGTGGTGGTGCCACGGCGACGGAGACGCTCGATGACGCCCTGTGTGTACTGGCCCGCTCGTCATACCAGGACCTCACGGATCGGGTATGTAGGAGGAGACTCTGGATGAGCCAGGAAACCGTCGCCCATATCTGCCACCTGATGGCACACCTGGCACCACGTGGCACTGGAGGAGGACACCCTCTCCCTGTGGCCGTCAAGGTTACGGTGGCCCTGAACCTTTATGCCACGGGGTCATTCCAGGTGCCGAGTGGGGACCTGTCCGGCATATCTCGCAGGCATCGGTGCACCGGTGCATCTGTGCTGTGACAGACGCCCTATATGCCATTGCGGACCGCTACATCCAGCAAGGATGCCCGGGCAGCGGGCTTCGCTGCGGCGGCCAGGGTGCCCATGGTCCAGGAGGCGATCGATGGGATGCACGTCGCCGTGCGGCCACCTGCGGATAACAGGGCCGTGTTCACGAATAGGAAGGGGACCTATTCCATGAACATTCAGGTGGTCTGCGACCACCGCATGATGATCCTGCACGTCTGCGCCCGGTACCCGGGCAGTGTACATTACTCATTCGTATTGCCGCAATCTTTCATCCCCACCATGTTCGAGGGACGCCCCCCCCGGCTGAGGGGCTGATTGCTGGGCGACATGGGTTACCTGTTGTGGTCGTGGCTGTTGACGCCTATACGGAGGCCACAGACTGACAAGGAGAACCGCTACAAGGATGCCCATGCAGCGACCAGGGGTGTGATATAGAGGTGATCTGGGCTGCTAAAGATGCACTTCAGGTGCCTGAACTGCTCTGGAGGTGTTCTCCAGTTCCCGTCAGATAGGGTCGGCTGCATCGTTGTGGTCTGCTGCGTCCTGCACAACATAGCCCAGCAGAGGGGCGATGTGCCGCAGGCAGAGGAGGGGGAAGGGGAGGAGCAGCAAGACGAGGCGCAGACCTCCCCAGATGAGGAGGATGGGGGCAATGGTCAGGACAGACGGGCTGGACATGGACGGGAGGCTGCCCACCGTTACCGGCTGGGCCAGCGGGCACAGGACAGGCAGACAACTGCCCGGTTTACGGACTAGGGCATGAGAATCGGCGAGTATGGGCACAGACTGCACACCACGGCACAAGCCTACCACCCTCATCCCACCCACCCACCAGCCTACCACCCTCACCCCATCCACCAACAACCACCCTCACCTCACCCGCATGTACACCACTCCTCCATTGCACATCCACCTGCGGCCCAACGGGCCAGGCTCACACGGTCGCCGGGGGAAGCGTGTCTATTGCAGACTATGGAGGATGATGACAACCAGCTCTGCGATGAGCTCTGAGCTCTACATCGTTGGACATTGTCTGTCCCATGGCCACAGTACCACCCTCCACCCGGACCACCCCTGCATGCGGCCGTGACACTGCAGCGCACAGTCCCGTCGTCTGCCCGGGGGGATGGCGAGGGCGACCCGGGGGGAGTGGGGGCACACTCACCTGAGGCCGACGTTCTATTACCTCTCACACAGACACTGGCGCTCACCTCACACCGTACCCCCGCACGCATCAGAGAGAGCACAAAGGCAGCTTCTGTAGGTGTGAAAGTGATTTTAATAACAAACAGGTCATACACATGCCCTAGCCCCTCTAACAAATCTGTGCCCTGCACCCGTGCCAACTTATTCAGTGTTGAATATTGTGGCCTTACGTCTAGGTGGTTCCCCAGACGGTACAGCAGAACTGGAGGTGGACTCCTGTAATTCCTGCCCTGTGACTAGGGACCCCTTTGGTGGCCATTTCCTGGGGCGGCTCGGGCGACTGGGATGGCGAGCTGCCAGCCTGTCCTGCCTATTGCCCACCAGATGCACCTGGGACGGCAGGGGGGCGGTCCGAGGTGTCGCGGTGTTCCGGGGTCTCCCCTACAGGGGGACCTGGAATGGGCCCCAGCACCACCTCCTCCCTCGGGGTGCCCGATGGCCCCCAGGCCTCTACATGGGTCGGGGATGCGAATGGACCGAGCATCCGACGCCCCCCCGACACCAAGTGCTGCCAGTCCTGGAGGCCCGCCCTGGTATCAACAAGGATCTGCAAGTTTGCAGCCATGGAGCTCGGGGAGTTGGCCATCCCTGTCTGTGTCTGGGCGACGCTGGCCAGCACCAGGGCAATGGCGCCGATGCCCTCAGCGATGGCCTGCTGAGACTGCGCCACTGCCTGCTGAGACTGGGCCACGGCATTGAGCGCCTCTGCGATCTGCTGCTGGCTCTGGCTCATGGCTTTCTGTGAGAGGGCAGCCAGGTCCTGGGCCACAGACGCCGCCCGCGTGGAACTCCCCAGGCCTTGCCTGCGACCCACGTCTGACACCGCCGCACCCATTGCCTCCAGCATGGACGCCACCCGTGCGGTTTTGGCCTGGGTGGCACGCATGACCAGCACCACTCCCTGCTCCTGCACGTGGGTGGACTCCTCCACCTGCGTCTGCAGCTGCCACAAGCCGGTCGTCACCCCCTTCGATCGTCCCTTGGCCAATGACTGCATCGGGTCTATGGGTGGATGTGGCAACTCCAGGAACCTGGGACCCATCTGGGCAGCAGATGGTTGCTTGCGCCAGGCTGCCCTCCAACCGCCCGTCCCCTCGGTTGCTCTGCCCCCACCTGCTGTACCAGGACGGCTGTGTTGTACGCATCAGTTAGTGTCGCAGATGCCTCATCGTTAAAGTGCCCAACCGAGGTTTCTCTGCGATGGTGGAGGGTGTAGGAGATAGCAGTGGCGGAGTGTTGTGCTCCTCATCCGACCCGAAGTCCAGGGTCCCCTGGAGTGGTGATTCTTGTCCATCCGTCCCCTGTGTGTGGGTGTCCAGTGCGTCAGTGTCGTGGGCGGGTGTGTCGTGGGCGGGTGT
Source organism: Scyliorhinus torazame (assembly GCF_047496885.1). Lineage (NCBI taxonomy): Eukaryota > Metazoa > Chordata > Chondrichthyes > Carcharhiniformes > Scyliorhinidae > Scyliorhinus > Scyliorhinus torazame. The sequence continues at coordinate 86,384,096 of NC_092727.1, forward strand.
GTCGTGGGCGGGTGTGTCGTGGGCGGGTGTGTCGTGGGCGGGTGTGTCGTGGGCGGGTGTGTCGTGGGCGGGTGTGTCGTGGGCGGGTGGGTCGTGGGCGGGTGGGTCGTGGGCCTGTTCCTGTGGCTGCCCCCCTCGTCGCTGGGTCTGGCCTGCCGGCGTCGCCGCACTCGCACTCGATGGGGGTGTCGTCTCCCTGGTGCTCCGGGTCTGTCCCTGGCTCATGGCCATCCTGGATCGTCCTGGGGGTGGTCGCCATCCGCGAGCATGGGTGGGTCGACGTTTGGTCCTGCACAATACAGCATGCATGGTTAGACACGCAGACGGGGATAGGGGGAAGGGGGGTATGGGGGCTATGAGGAAAGGGGGGCAGGCAGTGGGGGGTCTCACTTGGTGGTGCGCCCCCGACCTCTGCATCCGCAACCTCTCGGTCCTCCGGTCCGCCTGCAAGTTCCAGGGCCCTCTCATGGATGGTGAGTGGTCGCAGTTCAGGTGGACCCCCTCCGGTCCTCTCACTCTCCCGGTTGTTGTGAGCGCGCTTCTCCTGTGGGGGGCGGGAGGGTGGCAGGGATAAAGGGCAACAGTGTTAGGCAGACATATACATGCGGACCAGTGGTTGTGTGTATGTTGGCAGAGGTTCACAACCCATCCTGCCACTGCAGCCCGCATGGGTGGGTGCAGCCATGTCGATTGCGCCTAGGGCTGTGCCGCCCATCGGGGGTGGGGGCGGATACTCACCCAGGCTGCCCTGACAAGGCTATTGATCTTCTTGTGACACTGGATGTCTATCCTTGCTGTCACGGCCACGGCACTCACGGCCTCTGCCACCTCCCTCCACAGGCGCCGGTTAAGGCGTGGTACGACCCTGCGGCCGTGTCCGGGGTACAGGGCCTCACTCCTCTGCTCCACTGTGTCCAGGAGCCCCTCGATGTCCCGCTCCTGGAACCTCGGCGCTGCATGGTGGGCGGCCATTTTGACGGGTCTCCGGGGGGTGGGACCGTCTTTCGTTATGCGACGTGGGGGGGGCCGTCTTTTGTGCTGCAATGTGGGGGGGCTGTCTTTTGTGCTGTGATGCTGCGCAGCGTCACTGACGGCACGCGCATCCGTGACGCCAACGCGAATGGCGTCATGCCGCTGCTAGCCCATTCCGGGCCAGAGAATTTGCAACGTTTCGGGGGGCCGGATGCCGGAGTGATTCGCGCCGTTTTTGGCACCTGGTTCAGGCCATCGCGCCGATTCATGGAGAATCCCGCCCATAGTCTTTGAATAAAGGCATGGTTGGCGCATCACCGGTCACGGGCCACTCCACGCAGCCGGCCCGCCGATTTCCGGGCCGGGACGGGCCGAGTGGCCATCGTGGAAACGGCGAGTCCCGCCGGCGCTGTCCACACCTGCTCTCAGCCGGCGGGAATTCAGCGTTGAAGGGTCGGGTGGCGGCCTGTGGGAAGGGGATCCGATCCGGGCGGGGGGGGCCTCTGATGTGGCCAGGCCCGCGATCGGGACCCACCGATCGGTGGGCTGGCCTCTCTGTCTTCCAGCCTCCTTTCTTCCGCGCCGACGCCTGTACTCCTGCGCCATGTTGGGTCGGGGCCGGCGCGGACAAGGGAGTCACCGCGCATGCGCGGATATCGCACCGGTGGGACTGTGCATGCGCGAGTTCGCGCCAGACCCACCGTGCATGCACACATCCCACAGCGCCCATTCCATGGCCGGATCAGCAGCTGGATAGCAGCTGCAGCAGCGTGAACCGCTCCAGCGCCATGCTGGCCCCCAGTAGGGGCCAGAATTGCTGATCTTGGGGCCGTGTTGAGAAACGCGATGGCGTTTCCGACGGCGTCAACACTTAGCCTCAGGATCAGAGAATCCTGCTCCCGGTATATATTTAAGACTGAAACAAAGAGATTCTTGATCTGTAACAAAATCAAGGGTTGCAGGGAAAGGGCAGAAAAGTGGACGTGAGGAATACTGGATCAGCTATGATCGTATTGAATGGCCATGCTGGCTCCAGGGGTTGAATGGACCAGTCCTGTTCCTATTTCTTATGGTCTGATGGTCATATAGGGCGAAATTCTCCGGTATCGGTGCGATGTCCGCCGACTGGCGCCCAAAATGGTGCAAATCAGTCGGGCATCGCGCCGCCCCAAAGATGCGGAATGCTCCGCATCTTTGGGGGCTGAGCCCCAACCTTAAGGGGTTAGGCCCGCGCCGGACGAATTTCCACCCCGCCAGCTGGCGGGAAAGGCCTTTGGTGCCCCGCCAGCTGGCACGGAAATGACATCTCCGGGCAGCGCATGCGCGGGAGCATCAGCGGCTGCTGACGGCATTCCCGCGCATGCGCAGTGGAAGGAGTCTCTTCCGCCTCTGCCATGGTGGAGACCGTGGTGAAGGCAGAAGGGAAAGAGTGCCCCCACGGCACAGGCCCGCCCGCGGATCGGTGGGCCCCGATCGCAGGCCAGGCCACCGTGGGGGCACCACCCGGGGCCAGATCGCTCCGCGCTCCCCCCAGGACCCCGGAGCCTGCTCGCACCGCCTTGTCCCGCCGGTAAGGTAGGTGGTTTAATCTATGCCGGCGGGACAGGCATTTTAGCGGCGGGACTTCAGCCCATCCGGGCCGGAGAATCGCGGGGGGGGGGGGGGGCCGCCAACCGGCGTGGCGCGATTCCCGCCTCCGCCGAATATCCGGTGCCGGAGCGGGGGCAGGATTCACGCCAGCCCCCGGCGATTCTCCGACCTGGCGGGGGGTCGGAGAATCTCGCCCATGAAGTGGGATTCTCCGAACCCCGCCGGGGGGGCGGTGTGAATTCCACCCTGCCGCTCCGACGCCGGCTGCCGCATTCTCCGGCCACAGTTTTCAGGGGGGGTGGGGATCATGCTACGCCGGTCGGGGGCCATTGGCGTCGGGCCATCGGAGGATTCGGGAGAATCCTGCCCATGGTCTTTATATTTACACTGAAATTGACTGCCGATATGCAGTCTCTTTCCTTCGGCTACTGTCCTCAGTGAGAACCGGCCTAGGTTCCAGGAACCAAGGTCCTCTTAAGGTGTTAGTGAAAATTAGAACCAATTCCATAATCTAAATACAAAAGTGAGAGAGCAAGATCCAGAGGTTAGTCTCTGCACGGCGAATGCAGTGGTATATAATTAGCTTAGATATCCAGCCACTTCCCTTCTGCGACCACAATCACATCCCTTGCAGCCTGATCACTGACAACAGGTTGTGGACTATTAGTCATTCAATTCCTTGTCCCCGGTTTGGAAGCGTGTCACAATCAAACGTAAGGGGTGATATTAAGGAGTTATTAACAAGCTACCTAATTAAATACATTTTATGACGTTGGATATGGAGACATTGGTTGGGATTTTCCCATTCCCTGGCCCATAATTCTCTGCTCATTAAAATGAACAGAATGAGGATGGAAAGGGAAAAGCCCACTCTTTAATTAATAAGGCAACAAGCATTTTCACTGCATTTTAAGGAGGAGCAGAGTAAGCATGGGAAAGGAAATAGGCAACCCTTGCCATCCATGAATGTTGCTGAAAAAGGTCGTGGTGAAACTGAAAGAGGCCAAGTGTTGAAATCAGCCAATGGGGAGCGACACTCAACAAACACATAAGTTACTGAAATAGTTGAATACAAATCAGTAAATGTATAATATGGTTGCACTGCCCCCAGTTCTAACCTCTGAGAAACAGGGGAACACTCATGGGAATGGAATGTTGCCCGGGGTCAGTGAGAAGCTTGGGCTTCCCAGGTGAGGAAGAAGGCGCCTTTCAAGTGACATTGGGAAACCTTTGTGAGGGCCAGGGAGAATCCAGCACGTGCTTGTAGAGTCAAGCAGAAAGTAACTTTGTTTACAAGACAATGTACACAGGGCTAGTAGTTCACTACTGGTGCCCTCCCTAACCGGTACCACACTGGCCAGCTTTATTTATACAGCTGTGCTGCTAATGATTGCCCCCCTCCATCCTCCTCTGGTTTAACACAGTGGGCTAAATAGCTGGTTTGCAATCCAGAACAATGCCAGCAGCACGGTTCAATTCCTGTACGGGCCTCCCCGAACAGGTGCCGGAATGTGGCAACTAGGGGTTTTTCACAGTAACTTCATTGAAGCCTACTTGTGACAATAAGCGATTATTATATTATTATCTCATTAGGGGAGCTCATATTCCCCAAGTAGGTAATCAGCCTTCCATGCTCGGTGGGCACCGCAGGGGTTGGACTGTTTCATCGACCTCAGTTTTCACATTTTGATTTGATGTTTTTAAGTTTCCATTCCTCTTTGTTCTTTTTGGGCTGTGCCTTTTTGGGCTGTGCTCCGTTTGTCTTGAGGAGCAGCCCCTTTGGATTTATCCCTCAGTTCATTTCTGTTCATGTGTTTAGTTGATTGGTCCCTAAAATAAAAGATAGGGAAACCAATTGTTCCCAGTCGGCAGGTCATAATAGGAATGTTCCCTTGTCTTGAATTTATTTAAGGTGTTAAAGAAAGCCACGTTTATTTAATGTTGCAAAGGGAACGAAGCAGTTAAATCTGGAATATTACCTAAAATTAAGTGTGAGACAAAGGTCATACCAATAAAAAACAAATTTAGCACTGGTGTCAAATCTTCACACAGAAAATAATTGACACACAAAATGAATTCCGAGGTAATGGAGGTGAAAATCCTGACATCATCTAAAAAAACCAAGTAGACGCAGCAGTGGGAGGACATTAAGGTCATTCCTGATGGATGAGTTAAGTTGGGCCGAATGACCTCCTCATCTGTAATTATCTTGTGAACTCAAGACCAGAGGAATGGAAGCTCGGGTTCCTGTTTCTGATGCTGATTTAGCGATTGCTGCTGTAAAATATTTGGCAGTGGGCACTGGGTTTGAAGACTGGAATTGGCTGTGCTGTGAATGTTTTGTTAACACTCTCACCATCTAGATTTGGCTTCCTGGACGGTGACCACTTGGGAGGAGAGACAAGTTGATGAGGGAGGGCCAGGTGAATTTGCAAGGCAAGCTTTGGGATTAAATGTGACTGTGATGGTAAGAGGCGCACCTTCGATATATTTGGTTTACACTGTTAGGGCCAATGTAAATAATGGATGCTCCCTTTGTTAGGGTGCTGCTTTAAACAGACTTCTCTTCCATTAATGCAGACACTGAGAATTTAGAAGTGCTCTCCCAGGACATTTTCTCAACACCGCCCTCCTCACCACCGTGGCAACAGGAAGACAATAGTTTTCTACCGCAATGCCACGAGGCTGATATCTACTCCACGCCACAGTGCCAAGAGCACGAGAAAAGCTACATGGATCTGTTATTTGATGAGAACAATGTGGAGCAGTCCCAAACTCCAATTAACGTGGGAGCCTCGCTTAAGGACAGGTACAGAGATTGAGAACAAGTCCACCCATCAGTTACATTCTAATCCCTCCCACTCTTCCCGCATCTATTTTTCTCTTTGCATCTAATTGTTTTATTCTGGGCACCCTCTATTATGACCATGCTTGCTGCAGAGCCTGGAGTGCAGGTACTGTCTGTGGAAGGCAGCATTACTGAGTATGGTGCTCTTCTTATCCAACAACAAAACCTTAATAGGAAGGGTAACTGGGCAGTGATTGTGGCCAATTATCCTGGTTTGGACAACTGAGCATGTGTAGTGCCCACAACTGCCGGTCTGTCAGTCAGTAATAAGGCCATGCTGACTTATCATCCCAACCTTTTCCCCAGTATAACCCTGAGTCATTCTATCGCATAGTGTCTCACAATACCATCAAATTGCATATCATATCATGAATATTGAAAAGCGTTGTTTCAAATTTAGTCAGACAATGGACAGAACCAGATTCTGACCATATCTCACTGGCTCATTCCCTGCTAACATCATGAATAAACAGCATGGGTCAGTGAAATCACTTTGTGGTGTGGTTTTGATTTGAATCGGAAGTATTCGCTCAATGTAAACTGTCTGCTTTGTATATTAAAGATACTCAGCACCAGGGTATGAGCGAGTGCCTGTTTCTAGTGTGTTCCTCAGCAAGCCATTGGGCGATTTGTACAATTGTGTGAATGAGACCAACTATTTCGACTTTATAACATCGCCCCACATTGCTTCTGCCTCAATTCCTCTGCTGCCGGAACTCTCACCCATGCCTTTGCTACCTCGGCACATGACTTTCCCAATCCACATCTGCCTGGTCTCCAGTCTCTGCCCTTCACAATCTTGAGGCCAATAAGAACTCTGCTCCCCATGTCCTAATTCATGACAAATCCTGGTCCTAGAACGTACAGTGCTGAAGGAGGCCATTCGACCCATCGAGTCTGCACCGACCCACTTAAGCCCTCACTTCCACCCTATCCCCGTAACCCAATAACTCCTCTTTACCTTTTTGGACACTAAGGGCAATTTAGCATGGCCAATACACCTAACCTGCACGTCTTTGGACGGTGGGAGGAAACCGGAGCACCCGGAGGAAACCCACGCAGACACGGGGAGAACGTGCAGACTCTGCACAGACAGTGACCCAGTGGAGAATCGAATCTGGGACCCTGGCGCTGTGCTACTGTGTTGCCCCACGATGTCCTCGATGTCCCTCTATGGTCTCGCCCTCCTTATGCCTGTAATCTCCTCAAGCTGCACAACCCCCCCCCAAGATATCTGCACTCCTCCAATTCTGGCCTCGTCCGCATCCCCAATTTTAATCGTGGCACCTTTGGAGACCACGGGTGGGATTCTCTGAAAATGGGGCTATGTCCCCATGCCAGCGGGACAACCGCCGCCAACGATTCCGGCATCAATGGCCCCCCAAGGTGAGGAATTCTCACCTTTCTAGGGGGCTAGGTTTCCGCCGGAGTCGTCCCTGCTGCTCCAGCTCGTGCCGAAGGGCCGGCGTGATCTCGTACGTGCGCGGAACAGCCGGCGTATTTCCGTGCATGTGCAGACCGTCCGGCATATTTCCACGCATGTGCGGGGGTTCTCTTCTCCATGCCGGCCCCCGGTCAATATGGTGGAGCCCTACAGGGGCCTGGCGCGGAGGAAAGAATGCCCCCACGGAAACAGCCTGCCCACAGGATCGGTAGGCCCCAATCGCGGGCCAGGCCACCGTGGGGTCCCTCCGGGGTTGGATCTCCCCGCACCCCCCCCAGGACCGCCCCTGCATACTCAACTGCCAGGTCCCGTCGTGCGTGAGGTGAGGAATTCACGCCGGCGGGACTGGCAAAATCTGGACGGCCACTCGACCCATCAGGGCCCGGAGAATCGCCGGGGGGTGGGGCTGTCAATGGCCCCCAACCGGCGTAGCGGGAATCCCGCCGCCGCCCAAAAAACACCGCCAGAGATAGGGCAGCCGGCGTCGGGACGGGATTCGCGCGTCCCCCCGGGGATTCTCCGATCCGCGTGGGGTCGGAGAATCCCGGCCCACGACTTAGGCTGCTCGGGGCTCAAGCTCTGGAATCCCTTTCTTAAACCTCTCCATCTCTGTCTCCCTCTCCCCTCCTTCAAAATGCTTCAAAAAAACTTTGACCCAATATCTCCTTATTTGACTGTGTCAAGGTTTGCCTTATAGTGCTCCTGCGAAGCACATCTTGCAAAGTTTTATTGCAGGATTGATAAATATAAGTTGTTGTTGTATCTCACTGAGTGTGCTCCACACCAGGTTGCAAAAGCTGAAAGGGGGTGAAGAGCAGTGGAAGAATAAAATGAACAAGCGGCAGAGTGATGTCCATGTCCCATTGACTGAACGCTACAGCCAGCTTCAACAGACTGAAGATGCCTGGAAGAAAAAGGTAACAAGAGTCCCGACAGGTCAGGGTTGAGATGTGAGAGTTTGGCCCTGTTGATACCTGTTGCAGCTCGTTCAGGAATATTATGTCAAAATAAAATTGATCGTTGGGCTTGGAGTTACTGGTAGGTCACTAGTCAGTGAAAACTTCCAGGATGTTATAAATAGCAGGAAATCAGAATCAGAATCTTTAGAATTAATCCCGTGTTAACAAGAGATGCATAAGATGTTACGTATGAACCTAAATATACCACAGAGCCTAGCTGATGAGAGCACCTTGCTGATATCTATGGTTGAAATTACTATCTCAGTGAAGTTTACTTTACCAGCAGTAACAGGAGTGCAAGTTGTCTGTTCCTAGTTTCTCCCTTTTTAAGTTATCACTATCTGGTATTAATTTTAAAAGATAGAGCGTTGTGTTTATGCCTGTGTCCAAGAAAGGGAGAGACAGATTCCGTAATTAAATCCATTTGTTTTATGATGTGCAATATTTAACAGAAACCAGAGCCTGCAAAGTTCAGGAAATGCTGGATGATGGCGTTTAGGTTGTGACAGCCACATTAATGCATTGAACTTGGGTCCACTGATGGCTCAGCTTTTTAAAGCAGCGAGTTACTGAGCTGTGAAGCTCAAAGACAGCCCCCTGAGTTTGCTGATTGATGTCAGCTGGTAGAGATAATGCATCTTAGCTTCCATACCCTTGGGGTTAGAAAAGAAAAATTGATAAGATTAAACTTTGCCAAGTATTTAAGATTTTTGTCTTGAGATGACAGTCAAAGCGAATTCGCCAATACACAGTTCCATTGGAAACCAGCATCTTGCAGCCAGGCAGGCGTCTGCAGTGTGCAGTATTACTATTCCCGAACAGACCCCAACAGTTGCTCGGATGCTGGACAGAAATCCCAATATTTTATTTTAATTTTGTAAGACTGTAAGGAAAGGATACTTCGTTCCAGGAGTGATTCCATGCACAAATAGGGATATGGTATGTTAAAACAAAACTTTATTACTAACACAGGATTAAAATATCTTTAACATCACACAAGAAAATAACTTATAATTACCCATTTAACAATGACAATGAAACATTAATTCTGAACTGCTGTCTTTTATCCCCACTCAAGGAAAAACCATCTCCAGTCACAATCCACTTTTAAATACAGTTAACAGGCTCAGGAATACTTGCTGTAAAGCAATGTCTTGGATAAAACCATTTTGAGAAAGAGAGATGCTCCAGGATGCAGCTTGCATGGCCTTTCCTTTTCAGACACCTCTGTTCTGATCACACACAAAAATCTTTTAAACTAAACTGTTTGGGAGAGAAGAAGACAGACAGATCCAAAACTGAACTGGACCTCCGGAAACTGCATCAGCCCCTGCTCCTCCCATTAACTACATCATCTCACAAAGCTGAACCCAATGGGCTGAATTCTCCTCCGTCGGGATGCTCCATTCCGCCGGCAGCCCGGGGGTTTCCTGATGGCGTGGGGCTGCCCCCTTAATGGGAAACCAGCCGGCAAAACGGAGAATCCCGATGGCGAGGTGAACCAGAAATGCGGCGCGGCGGGACGGAGAAACCTGCCCAATGTCTCTAATTATCTATTCCTCAGGGAACCCTCTTAATATAAACAAAAGTCCATTGGTCCAAACTTTTACAATGCTTTAAGTGCACCTCTGTCTCCCAAATGTCCAGCTGTCTTTCAACCCAGGATTTTAAAAAACAACAGGTTGTTGCATAAGGTTAAAGCTCACGGGATCCAGGGTGAGGTTGCCAATTGGATTCAAAATTGGCTGGACGACAGAAGACAGAGGGTGGTTGTAGAGGGTTGTTTTTCAAACTGGAGGCCTGTGACCAGTGGTGTGCCTCAGGGATCGGTGCTGGGTCCACTGTTATTTGTGATTTATATTAATGATTTGGATGAGAATTTAGGAGGCATGGTTAGTAAGTATGCAGATGACACCAAGATTGGTGGCACAGTGGATAGTGAAGAAGGTTATCTAGGATTGCAACGGGATCTTGATCAATTAGGCCAGTGGGCCGACGAATGGCAGATGGAGTTTAATTTAGATAAATGTGAGGTGATGCATTTTGGCAGATCGAATCATGCCAGGACCTACTCAGTTAATGGTATGGCGTTGGGGAGAGTTATAGAAGAAAGAGATCTAGGAGTACAGGTTCATAGCTCCTTGAAGGTGGAGTCGCAGGTGGACAAGGTGGTGAAGAAGGCATTCGGCATGCTTGGTTTCATTGGTCAGAACATTGAATACAGGAGTTGGGACATCTTGTTGAAGTTGTACAAGACATTGGTACGGCCACACTTGGAATACTGTGTGCAGTTCTGGTCACCCGATTATAGAAAGGATATTATTAAACTAGAAAGAGTGCAGAAAAGATTTACTAGGATGTTACCGGGACTTGATGGTTTGAGTTATAAGGAGAGGCTGGATAGACTGGGACTTTTTTCCCTGGAGCGTAGGAGGCTTAGGGGTGATCTTATGGAGGTCTATAAAATAATGAGGGGCATGGATAAGGTAGATAGTCAACATCTTTTCCCAAAGGTAGGGGAGTCTAAAACTAGAGGGCATAGGTTTAAGGTGAGAGGGGAGAGATTCAGAAGGGCCCAGAGGGGCAATTTCTTCACTCAGAGGGTAGTGAGTGTCTGGAATGTGCTGCCAGAGGTAGTAGTAGAGGCGGGTACAATTGTGTCTTTTAAAAAGCATTTAGATAGTTACATGGGTAAGATGGGTATAGAGGGTTATGGGCCAAGTGTGGGCAACTGGGACTAGCTTAATGGTAAAAACTGGGCGGCATGGACTGGTTGGGCCGAAGGGCCTGTTTCCATGCTGTAAACTTCTATGATTCTATGACTGCAGCAGTCGCACACTAACCCTGGTTTTTAACCCTTACTGCACCAAATACATATGATACAATATTTCTGAAATTCCTACATTCATCAGAGCTGTCGTATCTTTGAGCACATCATCAAATTTGAACCCCTCCAGGGTGGGTTCCTTTTCAAAATGAAGATATGTCAAAATTGTGCTCCTAATTTCTTTGAAATGCCTGGAGGAAAGCAGTACTCAAATAGTAAATCATGGTATCAGTCATCCTCCTTTGGAATCTGAATACCACTGGTGCAGAGCTCTGCAAAAACAAACTCACCCGGGACATAGGTGGGCAAGCAATGAAAACAAGAGATTTAATTCATGGAATTTCTTTACTTTGAGTGTAGGGGGAGATCAGGGTAGAGGTTATATCACTCTGAATGTGGGATCGGTTCCTGCACAACAGCAGTGACTAGATTGAAACATGTAAGATCCTGAATGGTCTCTGCAAGGTGGACGTTGAAAGGATGTTTCCTCTTGTGGGTGAGTCTGTTTTAAAATTAGGCGTCAGCCTTGTAGGACAGAGATGAGGAGCATTATTTTCTGTCAGAGGGTTGTGCAACTTTGGGACTCTGCCTCCGAAGGTACCTTGTGAAGGTAGAAGCGGGTCACGGAATATTTTTAAGGGCAGAGGTAGATAGATTCTTATTGGTCAAGGGAATTAAAGGCCAAAAGGGGTTGATGGGTAGTGTGGAACTTGGCACAAACAGATCAGCCGTGATCTTATTGAATGACAGAGCAGGCTCTAGGGGCCGAATGGCCTACTTCTGCTTCTATTTTGTATGTTTGTACTATACGTCAAAAGCACCTTTTTTTTCCAATTAAAAGGCAATTCAGCATGGCCAATCCATCTACCCTGCACATCTTTGGGCTATGGGAGTTAAATACATGTAGACACGAGAAAATGTGCAAACTCCACAAGGACAGGGACCCAGAGCCAGGATCGAACCCGGGTCCGCGGCACCATGAGGCAACAGTGCTAACCACTGCGCCACCGCGTGCCCCACTTCAAAAGCACTTAATTGGCTGTAAAGCACTTGGGACATCCTGGGCTACAAATACATAAACGCAACACTTCCTTTCAGTTATTCTGCATTGTTGTTACCTATCCTTCATCATTGTTATCTGAGGTAGATTCCAGTCCCATGCCTGTTCCAGGGATGTCCACGGTGCAGTTGTGTAAAGTTGTTTCTAAGTAGGAATTCTCTGGGATTCTCTCTCAGTTCATTCCCACTCTTCTAAATCAGTAAGCATGGTCCTGACCTCCAGGTCCTTCTGCTGGAGGCTCTTATTGCCTATTGAGGAAGTTAGATTTGCCAGCTGGCGAATTTGGCTGAAGTCCAGACCAAGGAAGAATTTATTTCCTACTCCATAACTTCCATCACACGCACCCTTTCCTCCAGCTGTGCTTCCTTTTGTTTAACATCCTCGGGCAGCGTGGTTTGCTAATTTGTCGCATGTGTTCACCCTCTCCTCTGATAACCTTTTCCCTCCATGTATACCTCTATCTTTCTGTCCTTTTTCCTGAATGTAGGGAGAAGATGGGAGCCTGAGTGATACAGAGCAGTCACAGTACTGGGTAAGAGCAAGAGTCCACAGGAAGGAAGATAACTTGATGAACGCCAAGGAACATATTGTGTTGCAGGTTGAGCAAAATGTATTTAAACTGGTCAATCTCACCGCCACCATACATCCCAAACACAGAGCCGCTCAGGCCCCCCCCCCCTTCCTCATTAAAATCATGAGGGGAGGGACAAGCGGGGATAGATCTCATTGATGACTTCCCAATCTTCGACTTGCAATTTACTAAACCCTCACTGATTTTCTTTTGTTTTATTCTTCCTATTTCTCAGTGTTTGGTGTCTATCGTAACTGGATCAGTTCTCTCGCTGGTCTCCACACAGCAGTAACATGCATGTAAACAATAAAGTTATGAGAAACCAAGGCCTACAGTCACACACAAACAGACGCACAGTCCAAGTCACAGATCACAGTCGTACACTGTAGTGAAACTCGAAATAGATATCGAAATCTTGGTACAATTTGTAAAGTAAAGTTCTTTATCATTCCGGCCTACTCCTTATAAACCTTCAGGTATGGGCAACAGTGGGCCATACGCCATAACGTTTCTCCAACAAAGGTAAGATGTTTGTCAAAGCGGTCTATGTGTTATACACAACTCGGAAAAAGTAATTTTTAAAAAAAACTCCTAGTATCGATCGGCTCATTTTAATCCCGTCTTCAAAATCTACCACCAGCAGTTTGGGCGGGGGGGGGGGGTCAGATTGGTTCTGCAACTTGCAGTCCCCACTGCTCTATATTCCCACCTTCCAACTGAGCTGATGAATCGTGGCGACCTTGCAGTTCCAGTGGCAAACAAACGCCTGTCTAGTTGTGGAACACTAACAAGCTGAAACGCTGATCCTCAGTTTATAACTGTTGGCATGTATGCAATCATCGCTCCTTTCATTTCATCCCCCACTCATCACCCTGCAAGTTCTCCAGAACTAGTTTGACTGCCCTGTTTGTAAAGAAAACAAATGCCTGAATGATGGGTACGTTTCTTTCCTCGTGCATTACATCATCGTGCCTCTACTAAGAAATAGTCTTCCCCTCTCCATTATTCAGTTGAAACCATTCTCCTCCTGTCTGTGTGTCCACTTAACCCAGCCGTTGAGTGATGAGTGAAGTTGGGGAAAGTCTGCGCAGAAAGGAAGATTAGGGGTTCCATATTGATTAAATGCGTAATGGGCGGGGTGTAATGGAGTCAAGATCGGGATAGTTGTTGGGATAAGATAAAAAGGGCTGGGGGTGCATTTCTTTTGTGTTTCATGTCGTAACTGCTAAACATCTCAATCTGTGGGACTGTACTCCTGTGACAGTCAACAGCTTTTATAGAACCGCAGAATTCCTACAGTGCACAAGGTGGCCATTCGGCCCATCATGACTGCACCGACCCTCTGAAAAAGCACCCTACATAGGCCCACCCCCCGCCCTATTCCCGTAACCCCACCTAACCTGCACCTCTTTGGACACTAAGGAGCAATTGATCATGGATCATGTTCACATTTTTCGACTGTGGGAGGAAACCGGAGCACCCGGAGGAAACCCGCACAGATACTGGGAGAAAGTGTAAGTTCCACGCAGACACTCAATGGAGGCTGGAATTGAACCCGGATCCCTGGCGCTGTGAGGCAGCAGTGCTAACCACTGTGCCACCATGCAGCTTCAGGGGAGCTGGGTAGAGAACTGAAGGGGAGGGTGGGTGGAGGGGCAGAGGGCGACAGAAAGCGTCAAAGGTGAAAAATTGTTGATGCTCCTGAGTTCCAGCTCATTGTAAAATAATGGGATTAAAAACCACCCAATGAACAGGAATGTTATTCGTAAGCGGAGAAATGTTGAGATATTATTTCACTTGCAGGAAGCTAGTTTAATTTAAAAATATTTCACCCATCTGTAATTCTAAAGGTTGCAGTAATCCTGGCAATCTAAACTTTAGCTTTGCACCTCTAACTATATATTGTGTTTCTATTACTTTCAATAGAAAATAAATTAATCTCTGAGATAACACGAGCTGATCCTTACAGCAATAGATATTGCTGTATAAATATATTTTTGTACCAGGCTCCTTGTTTTATTAGTCAGAAAAATGAAGGGATTGTGTATTTGTTGGCCTTGCACTTCTCCCTGGCTGTCCTGTCACATCCTGTTCTAACCATTCTCCATTCTGTTTCTTCTGGCACCTGTAGGGCCCAGTCTATTCCTCTATCTATTCCCCTGTTATTAGACAGTGCCATTACATCATGTATTATGACCAGGTGAGCTCCTTCCCTATTCATTACTCATGCCTGTTAATATGAACTGAAATACTAAATGCATGCCGCTGTTTCCCAGAGTGACACTCGAGCACCAACAGTTCTTTGGGCTGGGCTTCAGTCTGACCGAAAGATTTGCTCTCTTCATATTACTATGTCAATGGGTCAGTCACAAGGTTATGATTGATCTTATGCATTTTTCACAGCTGTCTCCAATTCTTCTTTATCATTCTTCTGTCTCTTTCTGTCTCCCTCTCTTCCTGAAGGAAGATTTTTCTTACAAGCTCAGAGAAGCAACGTTTAATCAAAGTGGCCCTGAGTGTCAGTGGAGACAAAAGGTGACCATTTAACTATTTCCTGTCAGGCTTGGGTGTATAGGGAATATTAGATACCTGGAAGAAAGCTAATTCCCCCTCCCTATTAGCTTTATAATTGGGTGCCCAGATAGCACCAATCAATCTTTATCTTAATTTGATGTTCAATCCTGAATGTGCTAAATTAACGAATTTAAGATAATCAGTTGAGCTACTAACATTTATATTTGCTTGAAGTGACATGCATTCATATGTAGGAACCCATTCTCTCCAAATAAAAGGGATCTGATCAAGCACTGTGCCTTTTTGACTTACTGGAAGCTTGAGGAGCCTGTCGTTCCCCCTTTACTTTTTCTATGGCAACAATCAGAGTTAAGTTGCCAACCAGTCAACCCCTTTTTTCTCCTGTTGCCTAAATTGTTGTGATCATTTGAAATTTGGCATTCTTGCATTTGTCCTGATGAGTGCCATTTGAAAAGCTTTGGCAACATGTCTCTGTCTTCAGCAATATTTTACTTCTGTAGCACTGGGCAAATCTTAAAATTAGAGCAAGGGCATTTAGGAGGGCAAACAATAAACATTTGCTTCACACAAATGGTACTGGAAATCTGGAATCTCTCCCTCAAAGGCTGTGGATGCTGGGGACAATTGGAGATTTTTGTTTGATAAGGGCATCAGTGGAATGGAGCAAAGGTGAGTAAATAGAGTTGAGGGATAAAATTGAACGGTGGACAAGGCTCCCAGGCGAGAGAGATTGCATAAACTTTACTTCCAGCATCAACAAACACACTGTTCTGAGAGCGGTGAGCAGAAACATGTTTAGACTGGTATGGCCAGGGAGACAGAACACTAAACAATGAGGTCACAGCAAGTCTGGGTAAACTGACTACTCCAGAGTGCTTGCTAAATTTGATTTGAGTACAGTAATGCCACTATGAGTGGCTCCCACTGTATCCTTGAGGGGTATTTTTTGAATTGACAATATCATTTACCACAGGTCTGGGAGCCTCAGGCTTTATGTCGCACCTTTAGCTTGTGGTCAAGATTACTTTTGGCATATGAGAATTTATTGTAACGCAAATGCCTACAGAGACACATGGGGATTCTAAGGACTGGATTGTCACCGAGTTGGGACGATTCCAGAGCCCTTTAAAAATGGTTGCTGTGTCTCAATTCCAGGATTGCTAACCCCATTCCTGGGCTGTGTGATTTTCATGGTTTCCTTTCTTGGATCTGGCCTGGTTGATGTCAAAAGCCCCACATGGCTGGCTCCATTGGGAGATGGGCATGTCCTAATCCTCTGCAATTTTCACAGATTTAAGGCCAGCTTTGTATAGAATTGTGGTTCATGGCCCCTTGGAGGAGTCATGAACTCTAGTGTGCATGAGAGAATCTTTTAAAAGTAAGTTCAAAATTCCCTCCTCATGATCCCTTGTGCCAAGGTAAGGCCTGCCCTGCACTCCCAAGACCATGCTCTCTACGCTAAGCCATAATCGGTCATGCCTCTGATGCCAAAATATGTCCCTCCCCCTACCCCCCATGCCCATCATGATCTCTATACCAAGCCATAGCCCCTCATGCCTCCTAAGCCAAGTAATGCCCCCACCCCCCACCCATGGCCCCTCATACTCTCTGTGACCAGCTATGTCCCTCCACAGAGACATGAGTTAACCCAGGATGCAATGTAACAAAAATAAAACTTAGTCCAGTACTGGGAATGACTCCGCTATCTAACGGCATTCTGGATTTTTTTTCAGGCCTGAGCGGGGACCATCCTTCGAAGGCTGCACTCAGTCCTGCTCTGAGGAGCTCGGCTCAGGCAGGGCATTCCCCCAGGCCCAATCACCAGCGTGGGAAAAATGTCACCTGGGCACCTTGGCACAGTCAGCCTGGCACATTGATAGTGCTCCTGGCAGCCTGTGGTTTTCAATAGCAGATTGGTTGAAATGAGCAGAAGTGAAAATGATCAATGTTCGGAGATGCAAGTATGCAGTCTTGATGATGGAGAAGGGGTTGTAAGTTCAGAGGTTGTAACCCTTGTCTTCCAAAGTCTTAGAATGGAGCAACAATCTTCACACCTCCAATATTATTATGAGACACTCACAATAGAAAGAGTGGAGGCGAAGTGCGAATACCGAGGCGGTCAGCATAGCAATGAGAAGTTGTCAGTCTGGCTCAGAACAGCCTGTTTTTGTGTTGTATATTCTAGCATTTCTATATAACACTGCTACTGCCAGTCCTACTGAGGGCACTTTCAGTTATCAAAAAATAAATGGAAAAGAAAGCAACCGGACCACAGATTTTAAAAATACCTTCCAATATGTATTAAATTGGACTTGGAAAACTCAAATAAAATTTTAATTTGAAAAATCATTGGTCAACAATAGTGTGGAATGCCCTTCCACGCCATCACTTAAGCTAACTACCACTGAAGTTGTATGGATTTTAAATGCAATAAAATTCGTCTCACCTGTGAAAGAAAATGGTTGGGTCAAGAGGCACATAGGAAGAAGTCTTTCCGACCCTTGACCTTGCTCAGTCTTTCGATTGGAACGTGACCTGCAGGTATCTCATTTCCATTAACTCCCTTTACCAATGTTTACACCATATCCCTCGATACCTTTACCTAACAAAAATCTATCAGACCCAGTTTTAAAATGGTCAATCAAAACCTCCTTGCCATTTATATAAAGAGTGGTCCCTGACATCTTCTAAAGTCAAGGAAACATCAGCCAAGTTTATGCAAATTGTCCTCACAATTTAACCCTTTTGCCCTGTTATCATTCAGGTGAAGCTGAGCTGCCCCTTCTCCATGGACAGTCCTTCCACGTGTCCTTCCAGAAATGTGACGCCTAAAGCGAGATTTAGGTCAATCAAACAATGTTTCCTCTGGGGAGCAGCTGTTCTATTGTTCTAATAGCTGCCTGGGTGCTCAATCGCTGGTCCAGGCTCTCTGATCTCTGTGGTCAATTTCACAATGTTTATTGACACAGGTTAATTGGTTTCAAGAATCTGTGGTTCTTCAAACTTCAAAGGGCAGGGCCTAATGACCTCATCCTGTGTTAAAAATATTTTGTAATAAGTAAAGAGCAGTTAGTCCATCAAGCCTACCCAATACTCATGATAGCTGAGGAATGATCACTGGGCACTTCCCACGCACTCCGCTGCCATGTAAACCCTCAGAAGAGGCAAAACAAAATCAGAGAAGAACCAAGAACCCAATAAGGGGCAAAATAAGGGGCTCTGGAAAATTTTCCAGGTGATTGAAACCAATTCAGGAAATCATGGATATTTGCGACATTTGCCTAATTCATGCCAAACACTTACAGAGACATTACTGCTTCAAAGTGTTGGGTTTGAACACAGATAACTTGGTTGGATGACTGAAGCTGCTTATCTCACTCCACATAAAGGAGAATTATTATTAAAAACTTTTCCTGAGGTTAGAGAGTTTGCAGCACGGGATACTAAGCTTCAGTTTCTCTGACATTACTAACTTTCCCAGTTGATGTCACTGTTGGTGATGAAGATCTGTGTTGGTGTTGGAAACAGTTAAAATTTCCCGTAGATTAGGAGGGTTTTAGACCTTTGAATTACACATTATTTTTCATTCACTCGAGTGCACAATGGACAAGATGTTACGGGCACCGTGCACACCTGTACATTTTACAGCATTAGTTTAATTTGCGTCGAGGCGACCAGGGAAACATTTTGATCCCTACAGAGTGTTCACCTTAACTACCTTTATTGTTGTATAGTAGGAAAATGTTACAGAGTATATAAAAGATCCTATAGTCACTTGGTAATACAGTACTTGAGCATAGTTGAGAAAAGGAGAGGTGTTGTCAAATGTTTTCATCTTGCACTCATCAGAGGGTAGCACAGTGGTTAGCACTGCTGCATATGACGCGGAGGACCCGGGTTCGATCCCGGCCCCAGGTCACTGTCTGTGTGGAGTTTGCACATTCTTCCGGTGGGTGCCTGCGTGGGTTTCACCCCCACAACCCAAAGATGTGCAGGATAGATGGATTGGCCACACTAAATTGCCCCTTAATTGGAAAAAAATTATTGCGTACTCTAAATTTATATTTAAAAGTAATCTTGCACTCAGCAAAGGTGAAAGAAAACAACAATTTATACTACATGGTACGAGAGTGCTGATTTGTTGGCAAGTGGATTCGGATTTATAGAAGCACTGCCATGGAGAATGCACCAGGGGATAGTGAACTGCCGAGCTTTTGGTTAAAATCAAACCAGGCAGGTTGATTCTAATTGGTCAGAGCATTGCCCATTCCCTGTGGTAACATTTATTTCCATCTCTCCTCATTATCTAACCTTCATAAGTTTTCCTTGTGTGCGCTGATTGCAATATCTCTGCTGCACAGCCACCAATGTACCTAATGGGGCGTGCAGTTACTTCCCACACAGGTGAGTTACTCCCACACCAGTGGCGTTAGACAATACAATGCTTTCTCTATATTTTAAAAAAGAAATAGTGCTGAGATACCTTTACTCTGCCAGAGAACAGCAACTAATACCGGGGGGCAGATATCGCTGGAGGAACGGAAACAGCTGATCAGCATGAGTGAGGAGCAGTGGAAAATGAAAGGCAAAGGTGCATTCAACGACTCCACACAGTTCACCGTGGCGGCACGAATGGCAAAGAAAGGTCAGTCTCAACATTCTCAATCTTAGAACATTTAATGAGCGGGAAACTGATACTTGACATCTCAAAAAGAGTTTTCTTGGAAACACAACAGAAAATTCGAAGTAGAAACAGAAAATGTTAGAAATACTCAGCAGGTCAGGCAGTGCTTGTGGTGAGAGAAACAAGAGGTAACCTTTCAGGTCAATGACCTTTTATCAGAACTAAAATCTACAAGGATTGGTTCCATTTTCCAGCTGCGCAAATGTATTTTCCAGGGCTTGTTTCCATATCTCTCTTTCGTTTAGGTTTTAACCACCACCTTTTCTACCCTAGCTGGGCAACTTATCTCTGAGCCCTTTATAATATCTTCCCTAGGTGACCACCTCAAGGTTCCCAAAGGTCAGGAGGTAGGTCAGAGTACTAGAATCACAGGAGCACGGCTCATGGATAAACTTGACCAATCCTAAGGAAATCCTCAAATGACCGATTCACCAGGGTCTGAAAATTGGTTTGCACAGCTCAGCACTGACTGTGTTCCAGACAGTCTACTCTTGCAATGAAGAGGCATTAGGTGGGCCACCTCATTTGAATATGCAAAAGACTAAAGCCAATTTGATGCACAGCTTCTGGATGCCTCTTTTCCTGGCTTTATCAATATGGTGGCTGGCATGCTCCCAGTGCAGAATGCTGCCATGCACATCACCCACCAAATTGGACACTTTGGTGTCTGTTTGTCACTTTTGAAATGTCAAAGTGACAAACAATGTCGAGACCCCACGTGCACGTTCCGTCTCTACTTTTGGGTTGCAAACAATTGACCTATGAATTGTATTGAAAGCTAGGTGTCAAATGGGTCAGATTAAGCTGACATGAAACATCAATTGATAGGAATGCAACCCCCTCTGGCAATAGTTGCAGATGCAGAATGGAAAATCTCAGGAGTGATAACACCTGCTATCATCATTATTGTTTTAGGTGCAGTGAGACTGCATAACTGAAATGTTTGCTTATTCATACCACCATCGCTGAAAAATTGGTTGACAGGATTTTAAGTCCCTTATTATCTTACCTCCTCTTAATGTGAAAAGTTGACAGACTAATGTGTACAAACGGGGAATGCCGCCAGCGTGATCACTGGCTTCTGCAGAGTTGGCTGGTCTAAATTCGAGAATAAAATCAAAGCATCAGCAACTGTCACTCCTCTAGCGCTTGTAACGTAGTCAAAAAAAAAAACCAAGGTGTTGAATAGGAGCATAATCAGACAAAGCGTAGCCTCACGGGTGGGGTCTTTCAGCCCTGTCTACCACTGGGATGGTCCAGTTGAGCCGAGAGTGAATGGATGCTTGGCTGAGCCACTGAATCCCCTGTGGCGAGTGGGTCCTGCCGCGATGGCCCAGAAAATCACGGCTCAAGTCAGGAGTGGATCGATTAGGACAGATGTGTGCGTGTGTCTGTGTCTCTGCGTATCCCTGTGTCTGTGTGTCCGTGTGTGTTCATGTCTGTGTGTGTCTGTATGTGCGTGTGTCTGTGTCCCTATGTGTCCCTGTGTGTGCCTGTGAGTATCCTTGTGTGTGTGTGTCTGCGTATCTGTGTCCCTGTGTCTGTATCTATGTGTCCCTGTGTATGTATCTGTGTCCCTGTGCGTGCGTGTTTTGTGTGTCTGTGTGTGTATTTGGTGAGGAAAATGTTGGGCTCTTTCTTGTTATCGTCCATTGACGACTGACTCGAGGACTCAAGTGTTCAGAGCATGTCAGAAGCTGGCATGAATTATCAGATCAAAGTTAGTATCTGTGGGAACCATAGTTCAATAGGAATCATTGATTCTTACAGAACAGATGACGGTTATTCTGTCCATCTATGCTGTACCAGTTCTTTGAAAGAACTATCCAATTGGGCTCACTCCCCTGTTCTTTTCCCATTGCCTTGCATTGGATTTCCCACCATTCCCAAATGTAGAAGGGGGAGCAAATTGGGGGCATAATAAATTCCAAGGTAGATATTTGCTTCAGAGTGAGGTTTGAATCAGACACTTTTTTCCTTTAGTGCTAGACCTCATCAGGTGTAAATACAGGAAAAACAGTCTGCGATGTATGGAATAATTTTGAGTTTTATGCTGAACTAAACTACGGTGTGGAGGGTAGGGGGGCCCCTGGTGAGCACAAGGTGTGAGATTTCTAAACACGAGCCAAATCTGCATCAATTAATCCAAGTCTAGCCTGAAAATCCCAACCAGTCCTTGTTTGGTTGGCTTGTTCAGGAATGGAGTGAAATGGAATTCTCTGATCTTTGAGAAATCAGAACCTGGAGTAACAACACAGATGGAACAGGTCCAGGCCTTCACTGGTATTGCTGCCTGACAGAAAGTGCAGAGTTAAATCTGGAAGGTTCTGGCGCATGGGAAGAGAAAGAGAAGAATCCTGCTTTGGCCACCATGGGCGGGATTCTCTCAGCCCGGGGCCGGGCTGGAGAATCCCCGCGACCGGTGTGAATCACGCCACACACCCCCGACGTCGGCATGCAATTCCACACAGAATCAGCGCCACTGGCGCCAGCGTGGTTGGCGCGACGCCGGTTGGGGGTCACTCTACGCGGCCCCCCCCCCCGCCCGGGATGCGCCGAGTGGCCGCCGTAAAAACCCGAGTCCCGCCAGCACCATCCACACCTGCTCTCAGCCGGCGGGAACTCAGCGTGGAAGGGTCAGGGGGGAGCCTGTGGGTATGGTGGGGGGGGGGGGGGGGTCGGACCAAGGGGAGGGCCTCTGATGTTTACCTGGCCCACGATTGGTGCCCACCGATCGGCGGGCCAGCCTCTCTGGCTGGGGGCCTCCTTTCTTCCACGCCTGCCCCTGTAGCCCTGCGCCATGTTGCGTCGGGGCCGGCGCGTTAAAGGGAGCCACTGCACATGTGCGCATTGGCGCCAGTGCCACTGCGCATGCCCGGATCCCGTGGCGCCCAGTTCATGACAGGATCAGCAGCTGGAGTGGCGTGAACCACTCCAGTGCCGTGCTGGCCCTCTGTAGGGGCCAGAATTGCTGATTCTGAGGCCATGTTGATGCCGTCGAGAAACGCAATGGCACTTCCGACAACGTCAATATTTAGCCTCAGGATCACAGAATCCCACACCATGCCTTAGGCTTCATAGTCTTGAGTATCTTAAAGGAAGTCTTTATTAACAACTCATAACTATGTACATAAACACAATAGAGGGTACAGCTGACTCCAAGTGGGACAATTTTGAGGCCTTCTCATGAGAATTAAGAAGCTGGATTCGCGCCAGAGTGGTTGCGATCCCTGATTTTCCCTAACCCGCACCGACGACGTCAGGAGATGCACGGGCACAAAGGGCGTGGAACTAGTTTAAATAGATTTGCATAATTAGCACCACCCCCACCCCGGCCAAATCCCACCTCACTAAATATTCATATGTCGGAGAGGTTTACAACAGGTTTGTCCAGAAGTGAGGCAGTCAAGGGATCTCTCCGGACACTGCCTCCTGGTACATGTTGACACTGCCAGTTTGGCACAGTGCCAACCTGTGCCAGGGCAGTGTTGGGGTGGGCCCTAGTGGGAGCCCCATTGTGGGGGGAGATGCATGGATGGGTAGTGCCGGAATGCCGGCTATACTTCTGTGGTGGGGTGGGTGTTCAATGCCAGTGGTGGATGGCAGAGGGGATTGGGGGTGGAGGGGGGGTGGCTTGAGGACCGGAATGCTGATGAGGATTGTCATGGGGGTATGTGGGCCAACATCCTAGTGATGGGGTCTAGGGGCTGCTAGTCAGTAGCACTGATTGGGGTGCCATCTTTAAAGATGGCATCCCGATCTCTTTGGAGTCGATTGCTGACTCTGAGGCCCCTCCCTGTCACAGTTATAACGTAAACCATGCTACTCATTGTTTTTCCTCATGATTTGGCGAGAATACTGGTCTGTGCAAATGGAGCGTTGCATGCCAGTTTTCAGTCTCAGCCTGACACTTTGCCAAATTCTGATAAGATTCAGCCCTTGGCCTTTACATATCTCTGTCCATCTCCAGACTGACCCTGGCTCTTGGATATGTGCCTCCTTCCATCAATGTATGTGTGGTACTGTAATCAATCCCACATGTAACCCCTTTATATATCAACATCGACTCCGCCCCAAGTCTTTATCCCATGGATATAGAGTTACATTAGTTTGCTTCAAGTCTTACAACATTGTAAGTCCAGTGAATTTACTTTATTGTTAAAACCTTAACACTATTCTAACATTATTGCTATCACAGTATTAATGTTAACAACATTCTCGACTACAACAGAGAGGAGGGCCCTTTGGGGATAACTAAATAGTGAGCAAGGGTAGGGACAGTGGCCAATTTCTTCATGCTCTTCCCAGCTCAGGAGAGCTCTGCATATATTTATACAGTCCAGCAGATTACCATTGTTGTTAAGATCAGTAAACTCAGCACAGACGATAAGCTGAATTTTGATCCTTCTGGTTTGGCCAGCACAGTCACAACCGTGCTAATAGTGAAGGGGGATAGCAAACATCATAATCTTTGTAATCTGGGATTGAAGCGCTGGCTTTTGTATCATTAAGTAGGCACATAACAATGGCATTATTAATGTTACATTTAAGATGTTATAATTATTCTGAAATACCATTTTATTGAATTGCAGGGTTAGTATCCACAACTGTAGCAACTGACGATGATATAATTATTCCATTCAAGAAAGTTGCTATAGCAACGAGCACGCCAACCAAACCTCTGATGGGTGAGTGGAGCTTTTCAAAGTGTTATAAAAGTTTTAATCAGTTTGAGACATAAGGGGCGGGATTCTCCCATCCCGCTGCAGAGTGACCACGCCGTAGTAAACGCTGTCGCGTTTTACGACGGCGTGAACAGGCCGCTGCCAGGAGTAATTCTGCATGGCGCTAGAGCGGTTCAGGGCGCTCCAGCTGCCGATCCCGGCGTGAACTGTGTGCCACGGGATCTGCGCATGCGTAGTGGCGCCGGCGCCAACGCGCGCATGCGCAGTGGCCTCCTTCAACGCGCCAGCCCCGACGCAACATGGCGCAGGGCTACAAGGGCCGGTGCGTAGGAAAGGAGGTCCCCAGCCAGAGAGGCCGGCACGCCGATCGGTGGGCCCCGATCGCGTGACAGGCCACATCAGAGGCTCCCCCTGGGGTCGGACACCCCCTCCACCCCCACAGGCCGCCACCCGACCCTTCAACGCCGAGGTCCCGCCCGCTCAGAACAGGTTAGAACGGCGCCGGTGGGGACTCGTTTTTTTTCTTACGGCTGCACGGCCCATCCGGGCCGGAGAATTGGCGGGCCGGCCGCGTAGAGCGGCCCGCGACCAGCACCGTGCCGACCACGCTGGCCCCAATGGGGCCGATTCTCCGCCCTGCGGTGCGTGTCGCCATTGGGGCGGCGTGGCCCGGTCGCAGGGATTCTTCGGCCCAGCCAGGGCTGGGAGAATCCCGCCCAGATGATTTTTATTTTTATTTCAGTTGAATATATACATACCAAGCTTATTCATTAATTTGCGTAAAGACATATTGTGCAGAATCTTGCTGAGGTGTCGGGAATCTCACCTGTCAGGTGGAGCACCAGCGAGGGGTCCCCCACTCCTGCTTTGTATAAAGGCCTGCTGAACCACAAGCCAAACGCAGTGGTGAGGCCAGAGCCGGGCCTTGCCCTGGAATCAAGAAGCAGAGGTCAGATGTCTCGCCTACCAAGAGCTGCTGGCCAGTCAGAGACTAGAAGCTCATCAGCACCATAAGAGAGGTGGTGGCTGCTGCAGGAAAAACAGCTACTGGGGGCCCAGGACTGCAGAATGACCAGGCCACAGGGTGGGGGTCACGGGGAGAGAAGACAAGGATGTTTGGTAACGAGAGCAAATGTTTAGCTTTCAGTGGACCCCTTCCCACTTCTGATTCCCAGTCCACCGCCTCCCCCGCCCCCACCTCTGCTCCCAAGGAGGGTGACCAACTGGTTGTATGGTTTTAGCTGCCATGCTGAGCGCATGCAGGCTTAACTACAGCTGAGTTAATATTAGCAACAGTGGGAGAAGACCCTTAAGTAGTCATTAATTAGCCACTTAATGATCTCGATTTGTGGCAGGGAGGAAAGGTCAAGCATGGACCTTCTGGACCGAGGGGATAGGCAGCAGGGTTCTGGTCACCATTGCCACCACCGAGAGCACACGCTTTCACCATTTATCTGGGGAAATGCATGTTCGAAATGAGCACCATTGCTGCAGCAAATGGTTTAACTTTGTTGCTTGAACAGAATACAGTACTGGAGCAGGCGGGGAAAAGCGGTTATGCAGCCAGCTTTTCCCGCCATAATATCCAGCACTTAAGAAGAAAGAAATCCTGGAGGCGGGCCCCATGCCATCAAACTGGTGGGGCGGTGCCTGAAAAAGCTGGTAATGCCGGGTTTCCACAATCTGTTTTTTAAAAAAAAGAGGACCCTTGCCGCATGCGGGCAACCCCCCCCCACCGCCACCACGTTCACAGAGACCACCCCATGTACATTGGAAACCCCTCCTCTCCCATGGTGCTCTCTAGGGAGGCCACTGGTACTTCACTGCATACTGTCTCTGGTGCCAGAGGGCAGTGCCAGTGAACTATTGGGGCATGCCCCGACCCCCCCACCGGTTCCCATTTTTCAAAACCTGTTGTAAACCTCGCTGACATTTTATTTTTAGAAATATTTTTATTCAAATTTTTACATATTTTTAACAAACCCCCCCCCCTTACAGAAAAAAGAAAAACAAAGAACACATAAATAAACAATAATAAGCACAGTAGAAAACACGAAGTACACTACCCCCCCCCCCCGTCTCCTGGGTTGCTGCTGCTGACCACCTCCTAACGCTCTGCTAGAAAGTCTAGGAACGGTTGCCACTGCCTGAAGAACCCTTGCACAGACCCTCTCAAGGCACATTTTACCCTCTCCAATTTAATGAACCCTGCCATGTCGCTGATCCAGGCTTCCACGCTTGGGGGCCTCGCATCTTCCACAGTAGCAGAATCCTCCGCCGGGCTACCAGGGACACAAAGG
Organism: Scyliorhinus torazame; assembly: GCF_047496885.1. NCBI lineage: Eukaryota > Metazoa > Chordata > Chondrichthyes > Carcharhiniformes > Scyliorhinidae > Scyliorhinus > Scyliorhinus torazame. The sequence continues at coordinate 86,410,571 of NC_092727.1, forward strand.
CCAGAATACCGGCCTCTTTCGCCTCGTCCGATACCCCAAATAGTGCTAACCCCCAGCTCGGCTTAACCCGGGTGTTCATCACCTGAGACACCGTCCTCGCACTACCCCTCCAGGATCCATCCAGCGCTGGGAACGCCCAGAACATGTGGGTGTGATTTGCTGGGCTCCTCGAGCACCTCACACACCTGCCTTCCACCCCAACGAACCTGCTCAGCCTCGCCCCTGTCATATGCGCTCTGTGAAGAACCTTAAATTGTATCGGGCTAAGCCTGGCGCAAGAGGAGGAAGAATTAACCCTACCCGGGACGTCCGCCCATGCACCCTCGTCTATCTCCTCCCCAAGCTCCTCCTCCCATTTACCCTTTAGCTCCTCCACCGAGGTCTCTTCCTCCTCCTGCATCTCCTGGTAGATCACCGAGACCCTGCCCACTCCAACCCACACCCCCGAGAGCACCCTATCCTGGATCCTGAGTGCTGGAAGCAGCGAGAACTCCCTCACCTGCCGTCTTACAAACACCCTTATCTGCATGTACCTGAAGGCATTTCTGGGGGGTAGCCCAAATTTTTCCTCCAGCGCCCCAAGGCTCGCAAACGTCCCATCTAAAAACAGGTCCCCCCTCCTTCAAATCCTGCCCTGTGCCAGCTCAGGAACCCTCCATCCATTCTCCCCGGGACGAACCGATGGTTCTCCCGGATCGGGGACCAAACCGAAGCCCCTACCTCACCCCTGTGGCATCTCCACTACCCCCAAATTTTCAAAGTCGCCGCCATCACCGGACTCGTGGTGTACCTAGTCGGTGGGAGCGGCAGCGGTTCTGTCACCAGCGCTCCCAGATTCGTGCCCACACAGGATGCCATCTCCAGCCTCTTCCATGCCACCCCTCCCCCTCCATTACCCACTTGCGTATCATCGCCACATTGGCAGCCCAGTAATACCCACACAGATTAGGCAACGCTAACACTCCTCTGTCCCTACTCCGCTCCAGAAACACCCTTCTCCCCTCGGGGTCTTTTTCGCCCACATGAATCCCATGATGCTCCTACTGACCCGCTTAAAAAAGGCCTTAGGGATCAGGATGTGCAGGCACTGGAATATAAAAAGGAACCTTGGGAGCACCGTCAGCTTCACCGACTGTACCCTACCCGCCAGGGAGAGTGACAGCATATCCCACCTTTCAAACTCCTCCTCCATCTGCTCCACCAGCCTCGTCAAGTTGAGTTTGTGTAGGGCCCCCCAGCTCCTGGCCACCTGGATCCCAAGGTACCGAAAACTCCTTTCCGCCCTCTTCAGTGGAAGCTCGTCTATCCCCCTTCCCTGGTCCCCTGGGTGTACCACGAAGAGCTCACTCTTCCCCACGTTGAGCTTATACCCGGAAAAGTCCCCAAACTCCCTGAGGATCTGCATCACCTCCAGCATCCCCCCACTGGGTCCGCCACATAGAGTAACAGGTCATCGGCATACAACGATACCCGGTGTTCCTCCCGCCGCCCGGACCAGCCCCCTCCCTTAGAGCCATAGCCAAAGGCTCAATTGCCAATGCAAATAGCAAGGGGGATAGGGGGCACCCCTGCCTCGTCCCTCGGTACAGCCGAAAGTATTCCGACCTCCTCCGATTCGTGGCCATACTCGCCACCGGGGCTTCGTAAAGTAGCCTAACCCAACTAATGAACCTCTCCCTGAACCCAAACCTCCTCAACACTTCCCAAAGGTACCCCCACTCCACCCTATCGAAGGTCTTCTCCGCGTCCATTGCCACCACTATCTCCGCTTCCCCCTCCACTGCAGGCATCATGATTACGTTAAGGAGCCTCCGCACATTGGTATTCAGCTGTCTTCCCTGAACAAAACCCATCTGGCCCCCGTGAATCACCCCCAGGACACAGTCCTCAATTCTGGTAGCCAACACCTTCGCTAACAGCTTTGCGTCCACGTTGAAGAGAGAGATTGGCCTATACGACCCACACTGTAATGGGTCCTTGTCCCGCTTCAAGATCAGCGAGATCAGTGCCCTGGACATCTGGTAGGGCCCCCCCCTACCTCGCCTCATTGAAAGTCCTCACTAATAGAGGGCCCAGCACGTCCATGTACTTCCGGTAAAATTCCACTGGGAACCCATCTGGCCCCGGTGCCTTCCCCGCCTGCATACTCCCCAGCCCCTTGGTCAGCTCCTCCAGCCCTACCGGTGCCTCAAGCCCAGCCACCTGCTCCTCCTCCACCCTCGGGAACCTCAGCCGATCCAAAAATCGACGCATCCCCCCCTCCTCCGTCGGGCGCTCAGACCTATACAGCCCCTCATAATAGTCTCTAAATACCCCATTTATTCCCACCGCACGCCGCACCGTGTTCCCCCCTTTACCCCAATCTCCCTCGCTGCCTCCCGCTTCCGAAGCTGGTGTGCCAACATCCGGCTAGCCTTCTCCCCGTACTCATACACAGCCCTTTGCGTTTTCCTCCACTGCACTTCTGCCTTCTTGGTGGTCAACAGGTCGAACTCGGCCTGAAGGCTTCGTCGCTCCTTGAGTAGTCCCTCCTCGGGGACCTCTGCATACCTCCTTTCCACCCTTAAAATCTCCCCCACCAATCTCTCCCTCTCTCCTCTCCTTCTCCTTGTGGGCCCTAGTGAGGATTAGCTCTCCCCTAAACACCGCCTTCAGCACCTCCCAGACCATCCCCACCTGCACCTCCCCATTATCGTTAGCCTCTAGATAGCTTTCAATGCACCCCCGGATCAGCCTGCTCACCTCCTCATCCGCCAGCAAGCCCACATCAGGCGCCACAGCGGGCGCTGGTCCTTCTCCTCCCCTAGCTCCAGCTCCACCCAATGCAGGGCATGGTCTGAGATGGCTATGGCCGAATACTCCGTGTCCTCGGGATTAGTACCCTGCTCATAACAAAGAAGTCTATCCGGGAGTAGGCTTTATGGACGTGGGAAAAAAAAGAAAATTCTCTGGTCCCCGGCCTGACAAACCTCCATGGGTCCACTCCTCCCATCTGGTCCATAAACCCCCTCAGCACCTTGGCCACCGCCGGCCTCTTACCCGTCCTGGACCCGGAGCGGTCCAATGCTGGATCCAGTACCGTGTTGAAGTCCCCCCCCCATTATCAAGCTCCCTGCCTCCAGGTCCGGAATCCGGCCCAATATGCGCCGCATAAATCCGGCATCGTCCCATTTCGGGGCATATCCATTCACTAATACCACCTGCACCCCCTGCAGCTTACCACTCACTATCACATACCTACCTCCATTGTCTGCCACGATGTTCAGCGCCTCAAACGACACCCGCTTCCCCACCAAAATCGCCACCACTCGATTCTTTGCGTCCAATCCCGAGTGGAAAACCTGCCCTACCCACCCCTTTCTCAGCCTAACCTGATATGCAACCCTCAAATGCATCTCCTGGAGGCGTCTCCTGGAGCATAACCACATCTGCCTTCAGTCCCTTCAGGTGCACGAACACACGGGCCCTCTTGACCGGCCCGTTCAGGCCTCTCACATTCCAAGTTATCAGTCGGGTCAGGGGACAGCTGTCGTGGTGCATATAGGCACCAACGATATATGTAAAAAACGGGATGAGGTCCTACAAGCTGAATTTAGGGAGTTAGGAGTTAAACTAAAAAGTAGGACCTCAAAGGTAGTAATCTCAGGATTGCTACCAGTGCCACGTGATAGTCAGAGTAGGAATGACAGGATAGCTCGGATGAATACGTGGCTTGAGAGATGGTGCAAGAGGGAGGGTTTCAAATTCCTGGGACATTGGGACCGGTTCTGGGGGAGGTGGGACCTGTACAAATCGGACGGTCTGCATCTGAGTGGGACCGGAACCGATGTTCTCGGGGGTGTGTTTGCTAGTGCAGTTGGGGAGGGTTTAAACTAATGTGGCAGGGGGGTGGGAACTGATGTAGGAAGTCAGTGGGGACGGAAACAAAAGACAGGAAGGGAGAGTGTGTAAAGCATGACCAGAGAAAGCAGGGCAGAGAGCAAGGAAAGTCTACATTAAACTGCATTTATTTCAATGCAAGGGGCCTGATGGGCAAAGCGGATGAACTCAGGGTATGGATGGGCACATGGGACTGGGATATTATAGCTATGACTGAAACATGGCTAAGGGAGTGGCAGGGCTGGCAGCTCAATGTTCCGGGGTACAGATGCTATAGAAAGGATAGAACAGGAGGTAAGAGAGGAGGGGGAGTGGCGTTCTTGATTAGGGAGAACATCACGGCAGTACTTAGAGGGGATATATCCGAGGGTTCGCCCACTGAGTCTGTATGGGTGGAACTGAAAAATAAGAAGGGAGAGATCACCTTGATAGGACTGTACTACAGGCCCCCAAATAGTCAGCGGGAATTTGAGGAGCAAATATGTCAGGAGATTACAGATAGCTGCAAGAAAAATAGGGTGGCAATAGTAGGGGACTTTAACTTTCCCAACATTGATTGGGACAGCCATAGCATTAGGAGCTTCGATGGAGGGAAATTTGTTGAGTGTATTCAGGAGGAATTTCTCATTCAGTATGTGGATGGACCGACTAGAGAGGGGGCAAAACCTGACCTCGTCTTGGGAAATAAGAACACTAACAGAAGTGTTAGTGAGGGATCACTTTGGGACAAGTGACCATAACTCCATTAGTTTTAAGATAGCTATGGAGAATAATAGGTCTGGCCCAAGAGTTAAAATTCTTAATTGGGGCAAGGCCAATTTTGATGGTATCAGACAGGAACTTTCAGAGGTGGATTGGGGGAGACTGTTGGCAGGCAAAGGGACGGCTGGTAAATGGGAGGCTTTTAAAAATGTGTTAAACAGGGTTCAGGGTAAGCACATTCCCTTTAGAGTGAAGGGCAAGGCTGGTAGAAGTAGGGAACCCTGGATGACTCGAGATATTGAGACTCTGGTCAAAAAGAAGAAGGAGGCATATGACGTACATAAACAACTGGGATCAAGTGGATCCCTTAAAGAGTATAGAGATTGTCGAAATAGAGTTAAGAGGGAAATCAGGAGGGCAAAAAGGGGACATGAAATTGCTTTGGCAAATAATGCAAAGGAGAATCCAAAGAGCTTCTACAGATACATAAAGGGAAAAAGAGTAACTAGGGACAGAGTAGGGCCTATTAAGGATCAACAAGGACATCTATGTGCAGAGCCACAAGAGTTGGGTGAGATCCTGAATGAATATTTCTCATCGGTATTCACGGTGGAGAAAGGCATGGATGTTAGGAAACTAAGGGAAATAAATAGTGATGTCTTGAGAAGTGTGCATATTACAGAGGAGGAGGTGCTGGAAGTCGTAAAGCGCATCAAGGTAGATAAATCCTCGGGACCTGATGAAATGTATCCCAAGATGTTGTGGGAGGCTAGGGAGGAAATTGCGGGTCCCCTAACAGAGATATTTGAATCATCGGCAGCCACAGGTGAGGTGCCTGAAGATTGGAGAGTAGCGAATGTTGTGCCCTTGTTTAAGAAGGGAAGCAGGGAAAAGCCTGGGAACTACAGACCGGTGAGCCTAACGTCTGTAGTAGGTAAGTTGCTAGAAGGTATTCTGAGAGACAGGATCTACAAGCATTTAGAGAGGCAAGGACTGATTCAGGGCAGTCAGCATGGCTTTGTGCGTGGAAAATCATGTCTCACAAATTTGATTGAGTTTTTTGAGGGGGTGACCAAGAAGGTAGATGAGGGCAGTGCAGTAGACGTTGTCTACATGGACTTTAGCAAAGCCTTTGACAAGGTACCGCATGGTAGGTTGTTGCAGAAGGTTAAAGCTCACGGGATCCAGGGTGAGGTTGCCAATTGGATTCAAAATTGGCTGGACGACAGAAGACAGAGGGTGGTTGTAGAGGGTTGTTTTTCAAACTGGAGGCCTGTGACCAGTGGTGTGCCTCAGGGATCGGTGCTGGGTCCACTGTTATTTGTGATTTATATTAATGATTTGGATGAGAATTTAGGAGGCATGGTTAGTAAGTTTGCAGATGACACCAAGATTGGTGGCACAGTGGATAGTGAAGAAGGTTATCTAGGATTGCAACGGGATCTTGATCAATTAGGCCAGTGGGCCGACGAATGGCAGATGGAGTTTAATTTAGATAAATGTGAGGTGATGCATTTTGGCAGATCGAATCAGGCCAGGACCTACTCAGTTAATGGTATGGCGTTGGGGAGAGTTATAGAAGAAAGAGATCTAGGAGTACAGGTTCATAGCTCCTTGAAGGTGGAGTCGCAGGTGGACAGGGTGGTGAAGAAGGCATTCGGCATGCTTGGTTTCATTGGTCAGAACATTGAATACAGGAGTTGGGACGTCTTGTTGAAGTTGTACAAGACATTGGTACGGCCACACTTGGAATACTGTGTGCAGTTCTGGTCACCCGATTATAGAAAGGATATTATTAAACTAGAAAGAGTGCAGAAAAGATTTACTAGGATGTTACCGGGACTTGATGGTTTGAGTTATAAGGAGAGGCTGGATCGACTGGGACTTTTTTCCCTGGAGCGTAGGAGGCTTAGGGGTGATCTTATAGAGGTCTATAAAATAATGAGGGGCATAGATAAGGCAGATAGTCAACATCTTTTCCCAAAGGTAGGGGAGTCTAAAACTAGAGGGCATGGGTTTAAGGTGAGAGGGGAGAGATTCAGAAGGGCCCAGAGGGGCAATTTCTTCACTCAGAGGGTAGTGAGTGTCTGGAATGTGCTGCCAGAGGTAGTAGTAGAGGCGGGTACAATTGTGTCTTTTAAAAAGCATTTAGAAAGTTACATGGGTAAGATGGGTATAGAGAGTTATGGGCCAAGTGCGGGCAACTGGGACTAGCTTAATGGTAAAAACTGGGCGGCATGGACTGGTTGGGCCGAAGGGCCTGTTTCCATGCTGTAAACTTCTATGATTCTATGATTCTAACCCAGCCCCCCCCACCCCCGCCCCCACCCCCCCCCCCCCCGCCCCCAGCTAGGTCCCCCCCTAGCTGCGTTGCTCCCCCCATAGCACTCCCGTAAGTCAGCTGACTCCTGCTGTCCCCGGCCACTCCCGCCACTCCCATCAACCACCCAGTGTGGTAGTCTCCCCCCCACCTCCTGTCGATCAGCAGGCACTCCTCTCCAACGCCGCCCTTTCCCCCCGGCCCCGCCCCCTTCCTTCCCTAGCGCGGGAAAAAGCCCGTGCTTTCCATCAAACCGGCCCCGTCCTCTCTGGCGCAGCTCCCTTTTGCGGCCTAATCCCAGCTCCCCCACCTCGGGCCTCCCATCTCCCCTCCCCCCAATGGGGCCCAGTCCTTCCAACCACCGATGCCCACACTCTCACAAAACCCCCACTTCGAACCATTTCACCCTATCCCACCCAGCACCCAAGGAAACAATACAGAACAGAACATCCACCAACATCCCCCAAAGCACAGTAACCACAGTAGCCCACCGCGACCTCCCTTCACAACTGACCCTCAGTCCGTGTCCAACTTTTCGGCCTGAATAATGGTCCACGCCTCCTCCGGCATCTCAAAGTAATGGTGCCGGTCCTTAAACGTGACCCACAGTCGCGCCGGCTGCAGCATCCCGAATTTCACCCCCTTCCGATGCAGAGCCGCCTTAGCCCAATTGTACCCGGCCCTCTTCTTGGCCACCTCCGCGCTCCAGTCCTGGTATATACGGACCTCTGCATTCTCCCACCTGCTTCTCCGCTCCTTTTTTGCCCATCTTAGGGCACACTCCCTGTCCACCAAGCGGTGGAACCGCACCAATACCGCCCGCGGCGGCTCGTTAGACTTGGGCCTCCTCCCCAGGACTCGGTGGGCCCCATCCAGCTCCAGGGGACTCGGGAAGGCACCCGCGCCCATCAACGTGTTCAGCATCGTGATCACATATGCTCCAACATCCGATCCCTCCACTCCCTCCGGGAGACCCAGAATCCGCAGGTTCTTCCTCCTCGACCGATTCTCCATGTCCTCGAACTTCTCCTGCCATTTCTTATGCAGCGCCTCGTGCTCCTCCACCTTCACTGCCAGGCCCAATATTTCGTCCTCATTCTCCGAAGCCTTCTGCCGCAGCTCCCGGATTGCCGCCCCTTGGGCCTTCTGGGTCTCGACCAGCTTGTCAATTGAAGCCTTCATCGGCTCCAGCAGCTCTGCTTTCAATTCTGTGAAGCAGCGCTTGAGAAACTCCTGCTGCTCTTGCGACCACTGCGGCCACGCTGCCAGGTCTCCACCCGGCGCCATCTTGGCTTTCCTCCCTCGCACTTTTCGCTGCACCAGAATTACATTTTTCACCGCTCCACTCCTGGTCCAATCCATACAGTGCCGGGGAAATCGTACTGTCACCTTCCCACACTGGGAACGGTCGAACAAATGCCGCTGGGGCCCCTAAAAAGAGCCCAAAAGTCAGTTTCTGGCAGGAGCTGCCGAACGTGCAACTTAGCTCAGCATAGCCGCAACCGGAAGTCCCTAAACCTCGCTGACATAACATCACGCCAGTGATGGGGGAGATCCCACTGTGGGAGGATGATACAGCGGGAAAACCCTCTAATTATGTATTGATGTATTTGAATGAGGTTCCCTGGGCAGGAACCTCGTTATGTTAATGGAAGGGGGCGGGGACAATCGCATCCAGAGATCTCACTGGCGAGATTCTCGTTTTTGGCTTCTCATGGGCAGACGTAAAATCTCGGCCAGTATAAAATAAAATACCTGGCAATATTGCTTTCTTAACTTGTTAAAAGGCCTCAACAAGAATGCACCTTCCACTGCCATAATCATCTTTATACTGGTCGACAGTTCGGTGTTATGGGCTCCCAGACTCCTTCCGACATGTTCCCATTTACTTTGCTTTAGTTTCCTATTTTGTAATCCTCCGAGTCCACGGATCTAATGCTCTAATGGTGGTTCAGAATGGAGATGATACCAGGCAGGGATAGGTTGCGTGTCAGTCCATTCAACATACACTATCACTCCTGTATCCATACCTGCTGGTTTCTGTGCCAGATAAAAATGATGCTGGGAATGGGGTATGTGGCTTGACAGATTCAACTGGAGCCCAGTGCGTTTTTCTTGGAAACAAAGGGTGGAATCTTCCGATTATTTGTCAGAGTGTCAGGCCGAGCATGTAGCTCTTCAGCTGCGTAGCTGAGTTTTCCCTCCAGATTCTCTAACGCTCTGTGCACAGAGAATCTGGGGCGAGATCTTTGCTGTTTTAATTCTTAATGTTTATTCTTTGATGGGATGTGTTTGTTGCACATTCCTACTTGCTCTTGAACTGAGTGACTTGCTCCGTAATTTCAGAGGGCTGTTAAGAGTCAACCAATTGCCATGGGTCTGGGGTCACATGTAGGCCAGACCAGGTAAGGATGGCAGGTCTCTTCCTGGAAAAGGCCTTAGAGAACCAGTTGTGTTTTTTAATGAGAATTCATGGGGCTGGATTCTCCATCTGTGGGCTCCTCCGCTTCGCCGGCTGCGCCCTGATGCCCACGGATTTTCCGACGGTGTGAGGGTGCCCACATTGGAAAACCCCATTGGCCGCCTGGCGGGACAGAGGGTCCCGCTGCCGGCGGGGGCATGCCGCACCATGAAACGGGTGCGGCGGGACGGAGAATCCCACCCATAATGTTTCACGGTCACCATTACTGAGACCAGCATTCAATTCCAGATTTTATTCATTGAATTTAAAATCCACCAGCTGCCATGGTGGGATTTGAACCCTGTCTCCAAAACATTAGCTTGCGCTTCTATGATCAGTGACATTACCAATGCACCACCCCCATTCACCCACCATCCCCTCGACAAAACATTTTTGATCAGAACAAAGCTATAATTTAGTTAACAAGGTTGGGGTAGGGAGTTATATACTAATGGAAAATGAAGGTGTAAAACTACTTAATAACTTAAGTGTAACATTTAAATACGAACTAATAATACAGCTTTCCAATTGCCGACAACATCTTTGTGAAAGTCTGGAGCACAGTGCTCCCCTTTGGCAATAATCAGCTGTTTTAAGCTCCACAGTAACACACTTCAATTGGTTTGCTAGAATAGTCTGAAAATGTTATTGTGCCCTACGGTGTCACACAATTCTTCTTTCCAAAGATCTCTTGGCTGTTCCAAACCTTCAGTTCCTTGTTTCAGACATTACAAGTTGCCCTGACATGCCCCTGGAGAGTGATGCTACGCTGGATAATCTGGAGAGCTTCCTCAAAAAGTTGCATTCTAAAAGTAAGTTCCGACCCACGATCACCTTGTTTGAGTTGTTGTCCTGTCTGTCGCCCCTCAGGGAAGGTCAATATCCAACGAAGGATTAGCCATTAATGGACTGCACTGTACTGGGGACCTGAACTACCTTCCACACCCTGGTGTAGTATTACACAGCACTGTAATTACTATTCAGTGACAGTCTTGGCAAGAGTCTTAAGCAGTTGTGCCTAGAAGCATTACGTTGGAGTCAAATTGACTGGGTTTGTGCTGCAACATTTTCAAACAGAATCATAATCGGTGAACACACATTAAGTATAACACATTCAAATTCATCCGAAGACCCAATTCTATTCGCGGTTGACCCATTTGCCAATGGAACGGCAGCCACTACCTTCTAAGAAATAATTTGCTGTTTTTGAGATATTTCGAGGTGGAGCAGAAACTGATTGGTCGGCTCCCACCCCTGCTGTCTCTGCTCATCCAATCAAGTCATCGTTTCTTGTAAGGGAAATTGATTACGAAAATAGGCAGGCTATGCTTCAATGGCACAGGGCATCGGTGAGACCACATCTGAAGTATTTTGCACAATACTATTCTCCTTATTGAAGGAAGGATGTAAATGCGCTACAAACAATTCCGAGACTAATTTCAGGAATGGACGGGTTGTCTTATGAGGATAGGTTGAACACAGGTCTCAACATAGGCCAGATACCCAGCTTTGACTTTCCTGTGCTCTGTGGCCCAGTCTTTCGCAGCTGAATAACCAGGCAAACTCAAAGGTGAAACTTAAGGCGGATTCTCCAACCTTTCCCGACAGATCCCGCTGAAATCGAGCCCCCGCGGTGGGTTCCCTGTGAGCAGGGCAAGTGAGTCATGCAGATGCTCGTGGACTTTGACAGGACCAGAATGTCTTGCCAGTGGCCAATGGCTCGCCTCATCTGCCACAGGAAAGCCCACCACTGCGTTGGGGGGTTGCAGGGGCAGGAGATCCAAGCCTTCATTTTTTTCTCTCACAAACTGCCTGCGATAATGCAGCACTGAGTGCGAGTTGCACTGCCGGTGATGCCGTCTCTCCAATGAGACATTAAACCAAAGTCTGGTCTACCTTTTCAAGTGGACAGAATGGACCCAGTGGTACCAATTCAAGAACAGCAAGGGAGTTATCCTGATAAATAATATAAATATTCTGCAGATATTGGTTAACCTTGTGGTGATATGCATCACGATAAATACACAAGGGGTTAATGTAGATACACTAAGACACTGTAAATACACAAGGGGTTAATGTAAATACACTTAGACCAGATAAACACTAGAGGGAGCACCGAAGACATCATCACACACAGACATTCAACCAATAGGTCAGCAAGATAGGACACGACCAATGGGCAGTCAAGACACACACAGAGATGACCAAAGGGGGCTACCCGTATAAAAGGACAGGGCACACATGCTCTTGCTCTTTCCATCGGCGACACTCAGAGAGACAGGGGCAGATCAGGGAAGCATCACACCCACCGCATGGATTAGAGCAGACTGGTTAGTTAGTTGAGTTACTATAGTTAGATTAGCAAGAGAGTTGAACTCAACTGGGAGAATAGTTAATGGTTCAATAAATCTTATATTGAACCAACGCCTTCGATTGGTGTATACTTGATCAGTTAATTGCATCGTGTGCAATCTGTGTTACCCCAGGGTGAACAACATGACAAACCTGAGATTTCTCAGCCAAATATTATCTGTTATTCAGCATCATCAGCACAGATTATTTAATTGTTATCACATTACTGGTTGTGGAAGCTTGCTGCGCACAAATTAACTGCCCTGTGTCCTTACTTTAAAACACTGACTGAGCTTCAGAAGTAGTCCACTGGCTGCCAGGTGCTTTGGGACTTCCTGAGGTCGCAAAAGGTGCTATATAAATGCAAGTTCTTTCTTTTGAGGTTTTGTAATTGAATAAGGAAACAAAATCTAATCACCTAGATCTCTAGGTGTTGGTGCAATTGATGTAACTTTGTGCAATCTTTATCCCAGCCACGAGCAACGTGGAGACAACGATCACTGTGACAGAACAGGCAGTGAAAGAAGTGATGAGGCCAGATGACGATGATACCTTCAATAAATTCTACAAGCATACACCCACCATTCTGATGTCCGATGTGGTGAAAATCGAGGAGAGTTTTGATGCTATTTTTGAATCCAACACCCCAAAGTAAGAGTTACACAGTGTCACTCAAGGGGATTTGCTTTGAATCATAGAGGAGAGGTGGCACTTTTTTTGTTTCAATTAAATTCATAAAGAACTCCAGAGAGACGAGTGGGATCAAATTGGAGGAGGACAGATACAGAAAGAAACAAACTGGAAAGAAACAATAACCGCAAGTCTTCTCCTTAGATTAAACAATGGCGTGGAACAAGAAGAATAGAGGTTCAGGGCAGCAAAAGGGGTATGTTTGCAAATCTTTTATTTACTTTGCACTTTCGGCAGGCAAGAGAGGATAGGATACAGTTCAGGAGTGAAGGTGAACGTGTCTTTTTTTGAGTTGGTTTGATGTTGTGTCACCAAATTATTGGTTCGATGGTCTGAAAGTACAAAGTGACCAAAAAAAGGTAATTTCCTACTCCAGTCAGATCAAAGTACAAGTAATATCGCGAATGAAACTGTTACTGACCAGCCACCTAACATGGTGAAAAACGTCTGGCGGCTCCTCACTTGGAGCTACGTTGACTTTTACTATTGACTACTTGCAGACTGACCTCCGAGGTGGCGGAACACAAACGAGCTGTGAGACCTCTACGGAAGACGCAGTGTTCTCGCAATCCGCTGAGAGCATTGGCTGCGCGAGAAGACATCCGTCAGGAGTACACAGAGCAGCGTTTGAATGTGGCTACAGTGGAGGTCAGGAGGATCAGGGCCGAGAGAAGTAAGTCAGAGAGGGTTTCCTCCTTTAATTCCCCCTCAGTGTGTTGGAATGTATCTTCCCAGAATCCTCTATATAGAGATCCAACACAGTAGAGGCCATGTGGCCCATCATGTCTCTGTTGTCTGTCACATCTCTTTTGCATCCTTTCCAAGGCCTAAACAAATGGACATTTTATTCTGTTTAATTACAAACCCTTAAAGAGATGGAACCTGCAGGTTGAGAGTATTCTCTCATTTCATGTTTTTTTTCAAATACATTAGCTGATTTTCCAAGCCTCCCCTATTGAAAAATTCTTTGAGTAGTGTTCATTCAATAGTGTGAACTGGGGGAAATAATTTTGATTTGATTTTTGGGAAAATGTTTCTTCTTCTATGCTGAAAAACTGATTGCCTCTCCTCACAACTATCGCTGAAAGGTAGTCCATCCACATCCAGCCAAAAGGAGCTTTCAAGTCTGTTGGCAACCTGGCCTAGTCATTAAACCATGCTCCAACTGGATTTCAATGGGATCACTCAGGATGTTCCCCATCATTCTTGTCCTCTGGCAGTCTAATGTGCAGGAGGCGACCACACCTAGACATCCAATTCATAGTGTAATCAAAGTACAACAAACTTACACACATTTACAGTACAAGCAGCATGATGAAACAGCGGTTAGCACTGCTGCCTCACCGCACCAAAGACCCGGGTTCAATTCCGGCCTTGGGTGACTGTGTGGAGTTTGTACATTCTCCCCGTGTCTGTGCGGGTTCCTCTGGGTGCTCCGGTTTCCTCCCACAGTCCAAAGATATGCAGATTAGTTGGATTTATCATGCTAAAATTGCCCCTTAGTGTTCAAAAGGTTATGTGGGGATAGAGCATGGGCGGGGTGTTCTTTCAGAGGGTCGGTGTAGACTCAATGGGCTGAATGGCCTCCTTCTGCACTATAGAGATTCTATGAATTCGTGAATATTTCTAATAATCCTCCTTCCATTGAATGAGTACCGTGCATAGTATCTGTTGATGAACCACCCCCCACCCATCTGCAGGATGTAATTCTTTGTTGTCCCTCTCTCCTGCCTGGTAGACCTCACAATCAGGCAGATAAAAATAACTATCTTCATATATTTGAATACTTTAATGTGTGATTCAGATTATCATAATCTGATATCATCTTAATCTTATGTTTTGTGTCATTTCCTACAAGACTCTTAATTTGTCTGGCGATTTATATATAACATATTCCAGCCTCGGTTATCTCCAATACAACATATTCCAATCAATGAATTGCATTCTATATAGTATGAGAAAATCTTTGCATTATCCTTCCTTCGCTTATGGGTAGGCACTCCAACATGTGTGTAAAGTCGCCACAGTCCCAGATGACCATAGGCTGCTTTCCCCTTTGAGGGGTGAGAGCTGACTGGTGGTGATTTAACCTGGGGATCACCACACTTCAGGTGAGGGGCAAGGCTGAGAATAACCTCAGCCGGTACGGGAAGTGAACCTGTGCTGTTGGCTTCACTCTGCATCACAAACCAGCTGTCCAGCCAACTGAGCTATCCCAATTTGTGTAGAGTTGCCTCTAACACTCTGTAACTGGTTCATAATCCCATTTTTAAAAAAAAGAAAGTTTGCATTTATAAAGCACCCTTCATGACCACTGGAGATCTCAGAGCCAATTATAACCTTTGAGGTGCAGTCGCTGCTGAAATGTAGGAAACAGAGCAGCCAACTTGAACACAGCAAACTCTGACATTTAGCAATGTGATAATGACCAGATCATTTTTTTTCCTGATGCTGTTTGAGAGAAATATTGACCAGCACACCAGGGATAATTTCCGCGCTCTTCTCTGAAATAGTGCCAGAAGTCTTTTAGATTCACCCCAGCATAGATAGGACCTCAGTTTAGCATTCCACCTGAAAGAAAGCATCCCCAATAGTGGAGCACCCCCTCAGTACTGCACTGGAATGTCAGTCTTGATTTTTGTTCTCAAGTCCTGGAGTGGGAAGTTGAACCCAGAACCTTGTGCCTCAGAGATGAGAGTGCCCTGTGTAGTATAACCTTGTTTGATTGTTTCCAGTGTATACAATGGAGCATTTCTATTCTGCCTTGGATTTAAACATCCATCTCGGGAACATTTTTACATGTTTACAGTGGCAAAACACTCCAACTACGCAGACGTGGCCTTGGCGGGGCTAGCAAGCAAGGAGAACTTCAAAAATGTGAACCTCCGGAATGTGAAGAATACCGAGCAGATGTCCAGTAACAGCACACTTCCCTTCAACAAAGTGATGCTCCTTCAAGTGAAAGGTAACCACTGCCCAGTGGTGTAATTCCCTGAAAATTAGGAAGAACATTTAAGGCTCTGGGTAAACGAGGGTCAGGATTTTATGGCCCCAACAGAGGTGTTTTGATGTAATGGGCCATTTAAATTGCTGTTTAATTCAGCGGGACGGTAATATCCCACCAGGCAAGGGGAGCCGTACAATCCTGGCCAAGCATTTCAGACGTTCAGTTAAACAAAAAACACTGGCATTTGTGATCTCGGGTGAAATTCTCCGGAAACGGCGCGATGTCCGCCGACTGGCGCCCAAAACGGCGCAAATCAGACGGGCATCGCGGCGCCCCAAAGGTGCGGAATGCTCCGCATCTTTGGGGGCCGAGCCCCAACATTGAGGGGCTAGGTCGGCGCCGGACGAATTTCCGCCCCGCCAGCTGTCGGAAAAGGCCTTTGGTGCCCCGCCAGCTGGCGCGGAAATGACATCTCCGGGCGGCGCATGTGCAGGAGCGTCAGCGGCCGCTGACGGCATTCCCGCGCATGCACAGTGGAGGGAGTCTCTTCCGCCTCCACCATGGCGGAGGCGGAAGGGAAAGAGTGCCCCCAGGGCACAGGTCCGCCCGCGGATCGGTGGGCCCCGATCGCGGGCCAGGCCACTGTGGGGCCACCCCCCGGGGCCAGATCGCCCCGCCCCCCCCCCAGGGCCCCGGAGCCCGCCCGCGCCGCCTTGTCCCGCCGGTAAGGTAGGTGGTTTAATTTACGCCGGCGGGACAGGCATTTTAGCGGCGGGACTTCGGCCCATCCGGGCCAGAGAATCGAGCGGGGGGGGCCCGCCAACCGGCACGGCGCGATACCCGCCCCCGCCGAATCTCCAGTGCCAGAGACTTCGGCAACCGGCAGGGGCGGGATTCACGCCAGCCCCCGGCAATTCTCCGACCCGGCGGGGGGGTCGAAGAATCTCGCCCCGGGTGTTTGACTTCAATTGGCTTTGTCCCGTCCTGTTTGTTATTTTCTGAATAAACTCACCTGCAGTTTCACAGATGCAGAGTCAGCTCCCTAGATTAAATGGCACTTGGGAGCCCAAATACTGAAACTCTGATTTTGACTCAGTGCAAGATTTTAGTACAGCGATCTATAATGTGTCAATGTTATACCTGCATCATTTTAGCACCCTAGCCTTGTTTAAATGATTGAAATTCTGCTCCCTCCCAAATGCAGAGGAAATTGCTACCTGGCAAGAGCATGGTTTTGGTCGGCAGGAAGCCGAGGGAATAATCCTCAGAATAATGGGGAGGTGGGGTGTAGTGGTATTGTCTCTAGACTAGTAATCCAGATACCTAGGGTAATGCTTTTGGGACTTGGGTTCGAATCCCACCAAGGCAGATGGCAAAATTTGAATTCAACTAAAATCTGGAATCAAAAAGGTATAATGATGGCCATGAAACTATTGCCATAAAAGCCCCATCTGGTTCACTAAGGCAAAGAAATCTACTATCCTTACCAAGGATGATCTGGTCCAGCCTACATGTGACTCCAGACCCCGCAGCAATCTGGTTGACACTTAATTGTCCTGTGGAATGACCATAACAAGCCACTCAGTTCAAGGGCAATTAGGGATGGGCAATAAATGCTGACCCAGCCAGCGCTGCTCACGTCGCATGATGGAATAAAACAAAAACCTTCCACAAAACAGAATATTTTGAGAATTAAATTTGCAAGAGAAGCATATTCTCTCCCATGTGTTGTTACCTCAGCAAATTGTGACACAGGTTCTGCCCACAACTCCTGGTGCTAAACACCAAGTTCATGTCATGGTAACCCTTCTAAACATTCGGATGGACTGCCTTTAAGAACTCTAGCTGCTACCACTCCATCCCTATAACATTTCTATATAACAGGGAAGTATCACAGATGTGTCTGAACTTTGTCCTCATTGATAGGGTCATTTGGACTTTGGCTGGAAGTGGAGAATGGGTGGATTGGATTGGATTTGTTTATTGTCACGTGTACCGAGGTACAGTGAAAAGTATTTTTCTGCGAGCAGCTCAACAGATCATTAAGTACATGGGAAGAAAAGGGAAGAAAAGAAAATACATAATAGGGCAACACAAGGTGTACAATGTAACTACATAAGCACTGGCATCGGATGAAGCATACAGGGTGTAGTGTTAATGAGGTCATTCCATAAGAGGGTCATTTAGGAGTCTGGTGGGGAAGAAGCTGTTTTTGAGTATGTTTGTGTGTGTTCTCAGACTTCTGTATCTCCTGCCCGATGGAAGAAGTTGGAAGAGTGAGTAAGCCGGGTGGGAGGGGTCTTTGATTATGCTGCCCGCTTTCCCCAGGCAGCGGGAGATGTAAATGGAGTCAATGGATGGGAGGCAGGTTCGTGTGATGGACTGGTGTTCACGACTCTCTGAAGTTTCTTGCGGTCCTGGGCCGAGCAGTTGCCATACCAGGCTGTGATGCAGCCAGATAGGATGCTTTCTATGGTGGATCTGTAAAGGTTGGTAAAGGTTAATGTGGACATGCTGTACTTCCTTAGTTTCCTGAGGAAGTATAGGCGCTGTTGTGCTTTCTTGGCGGTAGCGGCGACGTAGGTGGGTGGACCAGGACAGATTTTTGGAGATGTGCACCCCGAGGAATTTGAAACTGCTAACCATCCCCACCTCGGCCCCGTTGATGCTGACAGGGGTGTGTACAGTACTTTGCTTCCTGAAGTCAATGACCAGCTCTTTAGTTTTGCTGGCATTGAGGGAGAAATTGTTGTCGCTGCACCATTCCGCTAGGTTCTCTATCTCCCTCCTGTATTCTGACTTGTCGTTATTCAAGAGCAGCCCTCTATATTCGTATCGTCAGCAAACGTGTAGATGGAGTTGGAACCAAATTTTGCCACGCAGTCGTGTGTGTACAGGGAGTAGAGTAGGGGGCTAAGTACGCAGCCTTGCGGGGCCCAGGTATTGAGGACTATTGTGGAGGAGATGCTGTTGTTCATTCTTACTGATTGTGGTCTGTTGGTCAGAAAATCGAGGATCCAGTTGCAGAGTGGGGAGCCAAGTCCTAGGTTTTGGAGCGTCGATATGAGCTTGGCTGGGATTATGGTGTTGAAGGCAGAGCTGTAGTCAATAAAAAGGAGTCTGATGTAGGAGTCCTTGTTGTCGAGATGCTCTAGGGATGATTGTAGGGCCAGGGAAATGGCGTCTGCTGTGGACCGGTTGCGACGGTATGCGAATTGCAGTGGATCGAGGATTCTGGGAGTATGGAGGTGATGCACTTCATGATCAACCTCTCGAAGCACTTCATCACGACTGAAGTCAGGGCCACCGGATGGTAGTCATTCAGGCACGTTACCTGGTTCTTCTTTGGCACCAGTATGATGGTGGTCTTCTTGAAGCAGGTGGGGACCTCGGAGTGGAGTAGAGTCAGGTTAAGGATGTCTGCGGACACCTCTGCCAGCTGGTCCGCGCAGGCTCTGAGTGCACGACCAGGGATCCCGTCCAGGCCCATCGCCTTCTGAGGGTTCACTTTCAGGAAGGCCGATCTGACTTCGGAAGCTGTGATGTGGGTATGGGTGAGTTATGGGCTGCTGGGGCACTCGACAGCGGATTGTTGATTACCTGCTCGAACTGAGCATAGAATGCATTGAGTTCATCGGGGAGGGGTGCGCTGCTGCCGGAGATAGTGCTCGGCTTCGCTTTGTAGCCAGTTATGTTTTTTAGTCCTTGCCACAACCGCCGAGAGTCTGTCTGTGACTGTAGCTTGCTTTGATATTCTCTCGTGGCATCTCGGATGGCTTTGCGGAGGTTGTACCTGGATTTCTTGTATAGGTCGGGGTCGTCTGCCTTGAACGCCTCAGATCTGTCCTTCAGTAGGGAGTCAATCTCGTGATTGAGCCATGGTTTCCGGTTGGGGAACGTACGTACTGCTTTCTTTGGCATGCAGTTGTCCACACATTTGTTGATGAAGTCTGTGACGGTGGTGGCATACTCATTCAAGTTGGTCGCTGAGTTCTTAAATATGGACCAGTCCACTGTCTCTAAGCAGTCACGTAAGAGCTCACGTAAGGGGTGATATTGAATTGGCTCCTCGCTTATAAAGTCAATCTGGCTGATCTTCCCTCTCCCCTCACCAGGGCTGCCAATGTCACTTAGCTGACACACAAGCAGAAGTGACCTACAATCCAGCAGGTTTCAAATTCACCCAGCTTTTCCACAACTGTAAAACTGTGCAATCTATCTCTGGGGCTCTTCTGTAACGTCGCTATCTGCCGCTATGTGGAATCTGTCCAGTTGATTTAAGGCACAGTTAAGTGTTGACAAGTGATGACATGTTTCTACGTGTGTGGGATCAGAAGCAGAACCCGGGATAACTCTGCCCTTTCTCAGGTCGTAGGCACGTCCAGGTACGATTGGTGGAGCCAAGAGCCAGCTCACTGAACAGTGGGGACTGTTTCCTGTTGGTCACTGCACAGCACTGCTTTCTTTGGACTGGAGAATTTGCAAACGTAATTGAACGCTCCAAGGTACGGCCATTAAACCTGATCACATAAGTTAGAGAAATTAATCGATGAAGGCTTTTTCTTGTAACTCAGCAGGCTTCCCCCTCCCCCTTTCCTCTTCCCTGTGGTGATATGCATCACTGTATATACACAAGGGGTTAATGTAAATACACTACAACTAAGTAACCACTAGAGGGAGCACCAGAGATGTCATGACATGCAGACATACAGCCAATGGGTCATTACAACAGGACACAACCAATGGGTAATCAGGTCACCCAGAGGTGGCATTACCACAAAGGGGCACTTCACAACCCATATAAAAGGACAGGGCACACATGCTCTGCCTCTTTCCACAGACAGACATCTAGAGAGTACGTCAGGGTTGATCAACAGCATCACACCCAGCACGTGGCTTAGAGCAGGCTGGTAAAGATAGACTGAGTTACTACAGTTAGATTAGCAGAGAGTCAAACTCATTTCAGAACTGTGTTACTAGTTCAATAAACAAGTTGAACTCATTTCAAAGTCTGGAGTTTCCTTTGTCAAAGCATACATCAAGGAAGCAGCTTATGCTACACGAAGCAGCATAACACAACATGATATCAGGAGTACCTGTTCAATCTATTTAGTTCAACTCAGCAAGATCTGTGACAACCAGCAACCGAACCCAGGCACGATGATCGAGATTCCAGTTCCTAATCCACTCAGGTACCATGGCAATCTCAGTGCCAACTGGCGTGCATTCAAGCAACGATTTCAGCTTTACATGGAAGCATCCAACCTAAATGGCGTGGCCGATGCTGAGAAGATTGCTCTTCTACTCACCATTGCGGGTGAACATGCAACAGAGATCTTCCACTCCTTTAAACACTCCAAAGGGCAGGACAGAACGAAATTCCAGACAATCCTGGACAAATTTGAAAGCTACTGCTAGGTAAACACAAAAGAAGTCGGTAAAACTGGCGCCAATACTTACCACGAGGCAGAGGTAGGGTTGCAACAGAAGCAAACGGCAATTTTGATTGGCAGCCATCTTGCGCGTATCCAGCCGGCCCAGATGCAAACCGGCAAAACAGTGTTTTGCGCAGTTGCGAAAAGAGCGCACAGTAAAGGAAAAGTGATTTGCGCATGCGCAATCCATTCCTACGCTTTATGTCACGAGCGTCATGACATCAGAGGCCCCAGACCACGCCCACTTAAAGGGGAAATGTCCGAAAATTGAAAAGAAGAGTTTTAAAGCCGCAAAACACCATTCTTTCACCTTGAAAGACAGAACAATGCCTGAACTTCTACCAGTAGTTGAAATCAACCTCCACAGAACCCTGCAACAAGCAGTTAGTACCGCCCAAAGAGATAATTTGGTCCTTGAAGACTACTACTCAGACGATGGTTTATTCCTTGGACACAGAGAGCGTAATGACAATACCGGAACACAAGAAGATAATTGGTTTATCCAAGAATACTATTCAGACATGGCAGAGTTATTCGGAAATGATGATCATACAAGCATCAGCGCCATGGTTGAAAAGCTTAAAACTACTCTACTCATGGTAGATGAATCCAATACCATGATGCCATGGCAGATCGTCGATACATTGGAAGACAGCAACCTGTCGAATACCCTCGAAGAAGAAAAAGCCCACAGAGAGCGGCCTGATGCCACACGAAAAGTGGTCCACGCACCACGAAGAGTCCCCGACTCCACACAGAGGGTGGTCCACGCACCACGAAGAGTCCCCGACTCCATACAGAAAGCGATGAAAGACTCCACAGCGAGACCACTGCACGACTCCACACAGAAAGCGAGGAAAGACTCCACAGCGAGACCACTGCACGACTACGTTGAGAGCACACAGATTGACTCCACAGCGAGACCACTGCATGACTCCACACAAGGAACGATGCCAGACTCCACAGAGAGAGCGATACAAGCCTCCACAGCGAGCTCGTTGACAGACTCCACAATGGGAGCAACTCAAGACTCCAAAGCGCAGTCCATGCATGAACAAGACCATGAAGGTCTATCCATCTTACCTGAGCAACCAGCAGCAGACGATGCAAGTCTGCCACACTCACGTGAACAACAGAAAGACTATGACAGTCTACCCAGATTACTTGAGCCACCAGAAGAAGACCCTGACAGTCTATCCAGCTCATCTAACCAACAAGAAGACACTTCAGGTCTACCCACTGTATGTGAGACAGTGACGAAGGCATCACAATTCCCATACAAGATGTGCAACATCACAGCGAGACTGACAGATCTCAGCTCGTATGCACAGAGGCACTCGACAATCAAAGTGAAACTACTCGTGAGTCCAGTGCGACCACGTCAATTGAAACCTCATCCACTCGAGCCTCTCCACAAGAAAATGAAATCTTGAACATTTTGACTCCAGACGAGGACCATCAAGAAACCAAAGGTGATTCAAGTGAACCAGAATGGACTCCAGACGGGGAGCATCAACAAGCCAAAGATGATTCAAGTGAACCGGACATGACTCCAGACGGGTAGCGCCGAGGAATCAGAGACGGCGCGCTCAATGAAACAGCAGATGCCACAAAGGACACTGACACAAGTAACTTTTTGAAGGACTCAAATTCGCCACTCGGAATGTTCATTAAGCACAACAAACACAACAACAAAACCTACAAAAACAACAACATAGACAACAACAAGAAGCGTACCAAAGTCAACACCACGCATGACAAAAACAACAACACTGGAACAACGACTGGTACGACATGGTACAACTCTGCAAATGCAGGACACTGTGACAGAACTGCTCACGACAATGGCAAGAGTACAAACATACCATGGCATGATAACGCATCTTACACATTCACGTTTGCTACACTACAAACAAGCAGACCAGCTTTCAAGGCAGCTGACATACGGCATCAATACCGCAAACACAAACACCAGTCCAGGTCAGACAGGAAAGATGACATAAAGAATCGCTGCCACAAGCATCGAAAAAAAAAAATAATCCAAATCAGACAACGACGTGATTTGACCATTTGCACACCTCCTGATGACTTCTCGGTTCCTTAAGCACACGGACGCTGACGGCGTTCACAAGGAAATGACAACATCAACATTGCCACTTAAATAACAAAGCAAGAAAGCCACTCAACCATATAAATTCATGAACTTTGGACTCATAAATATTATTTGGTATTGTATGGTCATCACTGTCATCATGACTTGTACATGTCATCACTTATTACCTATTTTGTTCAATTTTCGTTAACCAAGTACAGAAAGTATGTAACACGAAAAAAAGGGGGATGTGGTGATATGCATCACTGTATATACACAAGGGGTTAATGTAAATACACTACAACTAAGTAACCACTAGAGGGAGCACCAGAGATGTCATGACATGCAGACATACAGCCAATGGGTCATTACAACAGGACATAACCAATGGGTAATCAGGTAACCCAGAGGTGGCATTACCACAAGGGGTCACTTCACAATCCACATAAAAGGACAGGGCACACATGCTCTGCCTCTTCCCACAGACAGACATCCAGAGAGTACATCAGGATTGATCAACAGCATCACACCCAGCATGTGGCTTAAAGCAGGCTGGTAAAGATAGACTGAGTTACTACAGTTAGATTAGCAGAGAGTCAAACTCATTTAAGAACTGTGTTAATAGTTCAATAAACATGTTGAACTCATTTAATAGTCTGGAGCTTCCTTTGTCAAAGCATACATCAAGGAAGCAACTTATGCTACACGAAGCAGCATAACACCACACTCCCCACCCTGCCCCTTCTCCAATGCCGAGCCTCTAGCTCAGGCATTGAGTCCCTTTGAATGAGGGACCCCCTCCTGGGAGCCTGGAAGCAATGCTGACAGGGTTTGCTTCCAGGCTTTCCACATGGTGAGATCTTCACCCACCACAGGGGAATACCAGCAATGTCCAGGTGGTGGCGTGGGAAGGCTGTCTGTGGGCTTTCCCAATATGGACTTAATCGAGGCACTGATGGGTATCTGGTGAGACCCCTGCTCACCAGCCTCTCTCTTGGCTAAATGCGCCGAACACTGGGGAGGACATTAAATTCTGCCAAGTAACTGTGACATTGATCGGGAGAGCACATTAGCCTTCACCCCCATTCACACCCTCCACCTCAGTCCTGTCCCTAAACCCGTTCTGCCATCCCTCAGTTCTTTGGACAACAGCAAAAACTCAGGCAGTCTTCCAGGGTGATGCCTCAGTTATTCATTTTATTCTATTTCTCGTTACTGAGGTATCTCTTGAGTCCTTGGATCGTGTAGTGACAGGTATCACCTGGTGTGAGACTTCGATTGACCAATGCAATAGATCAAAGAGATTGCTGCCTGTTCTGTCTCCAATTCATTTGAGTGATCTAATATTAACCAATGGTTCCCAATCATTAACCATTAACTGCTTCTCTTTACTATCTTTAGGCATCGGAGCTGGCTAGTTTCATCCAGGCAAAGCGTGAACTGGGCTGCCGAGCAGCAAACGTTACCATTATTGAAGAGGGCATAAACAGTCAAAGCAAAAGGGCCAAGGAATTCTGGGATCTTCTGGGTGGCCAGGTTCAATATCAAGGTGAGATGCTCAAATGAGTGGTCGAGATCACTAGACCTGCAGATCACTCAGTCACAGTGACTTTACCCACGTGAATAATGGCAGGGACACCAGTGAAGAGATGGATCATCAAATGGTAGTTTTTCTTGTTGTGTGAATCAATTTTAAAACTCCTGAGTTGATTAATCTCACTGTAGTTTGGGACAGATTGAGGTAAAGTACGCAGAGAAATTGGACAAGAAGTGTTGAGGGTGGCATGGTGGCACAGTGGTTAACACTGCTGCCTCACAGTGCCAGGATCATGGGTTCAATTACAGTGTTGGGGGACTACCTGTATGTGGAGTTGAATGTTCTCCCCATGTCTGCGTGGGTTTCCTCCGCGTGCTATGGTTTCCTCCCCCATTCCAAAGATGTGCAGGTTAGGTGTATTGGCCATGATAAATGTGTGTGGTTATGGGGATGGGGCAGGGGAGTGGGCCTTGGGAAGGGTGCTCTTTCGGAGAGTCGGTGCAGACTCGATAGGCCGAATGCCCTCCTTCTGCATTGTAGGAATTCCAAGTTATTACGGTCATAAAGATATCCAAAGGATGTTGTTCCAGGTGCTGTGCTTAGCTGGTATAATTCTCCCAGAACCAATATCAGGAAAATGTACTCCTTTGCGTTACCACTATGCCTTTCTCCTGGTGTCACCTATTGTGGGATAATAGAATTACAAAAATAGTTTTAAATATTTAGAACCTGAAAACTTCAGCCATAAAGCTTGCAGTTGACTAAAGAATAGGTAGCTGGAGTGTGTCACATTATTGTTTGTGAATGGTATTGACACCATCACAGTTGCTAATGACACCACCAGCAACACTGTCATGATCACCACTGACACAATCACTACAGACATAATAAACATCACTTCCATTGACACAATCGCCATTCATTTCATCCTCACCACCAACACCATCACCTGCTTTGGTCTCCCCTCCACAGGCCCTTGGAGTTGGCTCATTGTTTTACAGTACTGTAGATGTTCAGGGTAGACACTCAACTTTTCAATGTAAGAAATTCTCTTGCTGTCTCTGGCATAACCCCCACCAGGAACAGGGAGAAACCATTGTCAATCTCCCCATGGGACTCGTTGTGTACGAGCTTCCCAGAGAGGGGGCGGAGATCATCCAACTGGAGCTCATTAGACCTACATAGAGGGCGGCACGGTAGCACAGTGGTTAATACTGTTGCTTCACAGCTCCAGGGACCTGGATTCAATTCCTGGCCTGGGAATTGTGGAGTCTGCACGTTCTATCCGTGCTTGTTAGGTGAATTGGACATTCTGAATTCTCCCTCAGTGTACCCGAACAGGCGCCGGAGTGTGGTGACTTGGGGATTTTCACAATAATTTCATTGCAGTGTTAATGTAAGGCTACTTGTGATACTAATAAAGATTATTATAGATTATTATAAAGCCAGCCAAGCAGAGCCCGGAGCTGTGGTTGTCCCAGCAGTGATTGGTTTGCCGTGGGCAGAGTATTGTACATAGTTCAATAAATCCATGTTCTATAAGGCGGCGCAGTGGTTAGCACTGCAGTCTCACGGCGCCGAGGTCCCAGGTTCGATCCCGGCTCTGGGTCACTGTCCGTGTGGAGGTTGCACATTCTCCCCGTGTTTGCGTAGGTTTCGCCCCCACAACCCAACAATGTGCAGGGCAGGTGGACTGAACACGCTAAATTGCCCCTTAATTGGAAAAAATGAATTGGGTACTCTAAATTTATTTTAAAAATAAATAAATAAATCCATGTTCTACTACCGCTGGCTTCCTCAGCTGCTAAAGTCTCCAGAAATATTTGTTGGGATGAAATACATGGAAGCCTTTCAACACCTGTCTTTGTGTCAAAAAGTTCCACCTTTTTTTACAAATTTTGACATGTTTTTTATGTCTCATTGAAATGAAAATAATTCTCCTTTATGCACAGCCAGAATCATATTTACACTGACTCAATCTGCTATCTGTTTGCAATATGGAGATAGTTATGTGGTTGGCAGTTTAGTTTCAACAGGACTAACGTCTCATTGACCACCCATGGACTATTTAACTACAGCAGATTGTTGAAGTTGAAACTTTTATTCAAGAGCTTGTGTTAAGGACTATAGGTTTTCTTTCCTGTTAGTTTCCTTTCAACTTATGTTGTTCCCACTTCCTTACCCTGCCTCACATTTTCACAATTACACTCAATTACTTGCACAATCTCACACACTCTTTCACTGACACACTCCCCCACCCATTCTCTCACTCTTTGGGGTAGATCTCGAACGGAATTTTCAGGCTAGTCACACTGACAGGATCATCTGGTCCTGCAGACAGTGGCAGAGGGTGCAAACAATGGGAAACTCTATTGACAGCGGCAGAACCAGATGATCCCATTATCGGCCAATGGCAGGCTGCCTCTGCCGTCGCGAAACATCTGTGGAGGGGACCATGGAAAATCCCTCGACTGTGATAGTGGAATATAAACTGAAGCAAGTTGGCAGCCATTTTACCTCACTCCGGGATAATATTTCCATTAGCTTCAATCACAAAGGCAAAAAATTGCTGTATCCGCACCTTCTTATTCCTTTTCCCTCACCCTCTCTCACACTCACTCGCACACATAAACAAGTTTATGCCGTGAGACTGCAGTGCTAACCACTGCGCCGCCTTATAGAACATGGATTTATTGAACTATGTACAATACTCTGCCCACGGCAAACCAATCACTGCTGGGACAACCACAGCTCCGGGCTCTGCTTGGCTGGCTTTATAATAATCTCTTTACCAATGAGAGAACAAGCAACCTGCAGTGCATCTGCAAAGAGATGCTCTGAGTTCCATGAGAGAGTAAGTCCTAATAGCCTGGAACAGCCTAATGGTCACAGTCTTTGCATTGTGAATATTACTGATTTTTCACTGTTGGCTCTGCAGCTGCAGGAGATCCTGAGGAAGATGAGCTGTATGAAGTTGCAATCACAGAAACAAACTACATATATCGTCTGAATAAGGATAAACTTGTGCCAGACAATGAATCATGGGGGAAGGTTCCTAGCTGTTACATGCTAAATTCGAAGGAGGTAGGAACACTCAATGTGATTGTAGTTTGAACCATGAGGTTTGTGGCTGATTCTAAATGTGTGGCAGTGCATCAACATTACTTAACTCATCCGTTTTTCAGGGCCAATCATTTGGTTACGATTTTTCCACAGCATTTCAGAAACCCAGTAATACATGTAATCTGTGTGAAACTTTCAAAAGATAAAGTAAATTTTGATAATAATGGTGGGTTTCATTTTTGGAATGTTGGTTGGAGGTTTTTAATCACATAATATTTAATCAGTAAGGCTATCAAGGATTATGGGGATAAGGCGGGACAGTGGAGCTGGGGATTATATCAGACCAGCCATGGTCTCATTGAATGGTGGAGCAGACTCGATGGGTCGAGTGGCCTCCTTCTGCTCCTATGTATAACGGTCTTACGTTCGAACCACTTGACATCAGATGGTGCAACGTCAATAAATGTTAACACGAGTCGCTCTTTATCTCCTTAACTCTGGTTTGGACTCAGGATGTGTATGCAGGTGACATCTCTGAACTGGAATTCTCTTTTTGTTTTAACGTATTTTATTACAAACATATATCAAAGCTGGTTACAGCCAATAAACACCCTGGGAAACATACTTCCCATACAACCTGTACAGATTTTCCCCCTATTTCACGCCCCCCCCCCCCCCCTCCCCCCACACCCCTGTGACGAACAGCCAATGTACCACGCTTCGGGACATCCTTTCCTGCAGCGTATGAGGTAGACAACGCAGAATCGCTGAGCAGAAACTTACAGTCAGGTTCCGCACACATGAGTACAGCCTCAACCGGGACCTTGGATTCATGCCGCATGACATTCACCCCCCACCATCTGGCCTGGGTTTGCAAAATCCTACCAACTGTCCTGGCTTGAGACAATTCACACATCTTTAACCTGGGATAACCCCTCTCTTTGGATCTGTAAAGGCTTAATTACCTGCAAATGCTCGCATTCAAAGTAACGTCTTGCATCTTTGACTTTGTCTACATATATGTTTCTGGAACATACCTCTTCATTCACCTGAGGAAGGAGCAGTGCTCCGAAAGCTAGTGATTTGAAACAAACCTGTTGGACTTTAACCTGGTGTTGTAAGACTTCTTACTTTAAAAATTTTTAAAAAGGAAAGGGGAAAGGCAGATTTTTGAACAGACAGTGAGCCAGCCGGGAATCAAACTTGGCACTGTGAAGCCACAGTGCTACCACTGTGCTACCATGCTAATATGGAGGCCTTGTCTCTGCCCCTGAGCCAAAAACTCTGGGTTTGATTCTCACCCCAGGACTTGATCAACCAGGAAGTGCAATTGGGTGCACTTAAGAGCATGCCGGTGGCAGAAAGCATCATAGATCGGAGTTTCGAGATGTGGTCACACCCAAGGTGCAGGCAGAGAGATGGGTGACCACCAGAAGGGGCAGGCAGTCAGTGCAGGAATCCCCTGTGGTTGACCTTCTCTTGAACAGGTATACCGCTTTGGATACTGTCGGGGGGAATAGCCTATCAGGGGAAAACAGCAGCAGCCAGAGCAGTGGCACCAAGGCTGGCTCTGATGTTCAGCAGGGAGGGTCAAAGCGCAGAAGAGCAATAGTCATAGGGGACTCGATAGTCAGGGGCACAGATAGGCGCTTCTGTGGACGTGAAAGAGACTCCAGAATGGTATGTTGCCTCCCTGGTGCCAGGGGTCCAGGATGTCTCAGAACGGGGAGCAGGCATCCTGAAGGGGGCGGTCAAACAGGCAGAGGTTGTGGTACATATTGGTACTAACGACATAGGCAGGAAGGGGGATGAGGTCCTGCAGCAGGAGTACAGGGAGCTAGGCAGAAAGTTAAAAGACAGGACCTCTCGGGTGGTAATCTTGGGATGACTCCCTGTGCCACGTGCCAGTGAGGCTAGAAATAGGAAGATAGAAAATCTAAAGACGTGGCTAAACAGCTGGTGGAGGAGGGAGGTTTTCAGTTATCTTGACTACTGGGAGCTCTTCCAGGGCAGGTGTGACCTGTACAAGAAGGACGGGTTGTATCTAAACTGGAGAGGCATAAATATCCTGGCCGCGAGGTTTGCTAGTGTCACACGGGAGGGTTTAAACGAGTATGGCAGGAGGGTGGGTACCGGAGCAAATGTCAGAAGGTGAAAAGATTAAGGGGGAACTAGGGAATAGGGCCAGTATGGCTCTGAGGAAGAGCAGACAGGGAGGTGTTGCTGAAAACAACGGGACTGCTGGCCTGAAGTGCATATGTTTTAATGCAAGAAGTATAAAAGGTAAGGCAGATGAACTTAAGGGGCAGGATTCTAGCTTCACAGCTCCAGGGTCCCAGGTTCGATTCCATCTTGGGTCACTGTCTGTGCGGAGTCTGCATATCCTCCCCGTGTGTGCGTGGGTTTCCTCCGGGTGATCCGGTTTCCTCCCACAGTCCAAAGATGTACAGGTTAGGTGGATTGGCCATGATAAATTGCCCTTAGTGTCCAAAATTGCCCTTAGTGTTGGGTGGGGTTACTGGGTTATGGGGATAGGGTGGGAGTGTGGGCTTTGGTAGGGTGCTCTTTCCAAGAGCCGGTGCAGACTCGATGGGCCGAATGGCCTCCTTCTGCACTGTAAATTCTATGATAACTATGTCCCCCCCACCGGGTCGGAGAATCGCCGAGGGGCGGAGTGAATCCCGCCCCCGCCGGCTGCTGAAATCTCCGGCACCGGAGATTCGGCGGAGGCGGGAATCGCTCCACGCCGGTCGGCGG
Organism: Scyliorhinus torazame; assembly: GCF_047496885.1. Lineage (NCBI taxonomy): Eukaryota > Metazoa > Chordata > Chondrichthyes > Carcharhiniformes > Scyliorhinidae > Scyliorhinus > Scyliorhinus torazame. Next base: position 86,440,806 of record NC_092727.1, read on the forward strand.
GCCCCCCCGGCGATTCTCCGGCCCGCGATGAGCCGAAGTCCCACTGCTGCTATGCCGGTCCTACCGGCGTGAATTGAACCAGGTCCCTTACCGGCGGGACCTCGCGGCGTGAGCGGTCTCCGGGGTCCTGGGGGGTGCCCCCACGGAGACCTGGCCTGCAATTGGGGCCCACCGATCCGCGGGCGGGCCTGTGCCATGGGGGCACTCTTTTACTACACGTCGGCTGTGTAGGTCTCCGCGATGGCCGACGCGTAGGTAACCCCCCCCCCCAACTGCGCATGCACGGGGATGACGTCAGCAGCCGCTTACGCTCCCGCGCATGCGTGGACTCCCGCTGGCTGGCGGAGTCCCTTCGGCCCCGGCTGGCGTGGCGCCAAAGGTCTTCCACGCCAGCCGGCGGGGCGCCAACCACTCCGGGGCGGGCCTAGCCCCCAGAGGATACAGCAGGATTTTGATCATTTGGAGACTTGGGCGGAGAGATGGCAAATGGAGTTTAATCCGTACAAATGTGAGGTAATGCATTTTGGAAGGTCTAATGCAGGTAGGGAATATACGGTGAATAATAGAACCCTCAAGAGTATTGAGAGTCAGAGAGATCTATGTGTACAGGTCCACAGGTCACTGAAAGGGGCAACACAGGTGGAGAAGGTAGTCAAGAAGGCATACGGCATGCTTGCCTTCATTGGCAGTGGCATTGTATATAAAAATTGGCAAAACATGTTGCAGCTATATAGAACCTTAGTTAGGCCACACATGGAGCATAAGTGTTCAATTCTGGTTGCCACACTACCAGAAGGATGTGGAGGCTTTAGAGAGGGTGCAGAAGTGATTTACCAAGATGTTGCCATTAGCTATGAGGAGAGGTTGAATAAATTCGGTTTGTTCTCACTGGAATGACGGAGGTTGAGGGGCGACATGATAGAGGTCTACAACTTATGAGGGGCATAGACAGGGTGGATAGTCAGAGACTTTTTCCCAGGGTAGAGGGGTCAATTACTAGGGGGCATAGGTTTAAGGTGCAAGGCGCAAGGTTTCCACATATTGACTGGAAACGCTATAGTTCGAGTACTTTAGATGGGTCCATTTTTGTCCAATGTGTGCAGGAGGGTTTCCTGACACAGTATGTAGATCGGCCAATGAGCGGTGAGGCCATATTGGATTTGGTACTGGGTAATGAACCAGGATAGGTGTTAGATTTGGAGGTAGGTGAGCACTTTGGTGATAGTGACCACAATTCAATTACGTTTACTTTAGTGATGGAAAGGGATAGGTATATACCGCAGGGCAAGAGTCATATCTGGGGGAAAGGCAATTATGATGCGATGTCAAGGACAGTAGTGAGAAGTTGTGCGTGGAGTCCGAGGAGATAGGAGAGGTGCTAAATGAATATTTTTCGTCAGTATTCACACAGGAAAAAGACAATCTTGTCAAGGAGAATACTGAGATTCAGGCTACTAGACTAGAAGGGCTTGAGGTTCATAAGGAGGAGGTGTTAGCAATTCTGGAAAGTGTGAAAATAGATAAGTCCCCTGGGCCGGATGGGATTTATCCTAGGATTCTCTGGGAAGCTAGGGAGGAGATTGCTGAGCCTTTGGCTTTGATCTTTAAGTCATCTTTGTCTTCAGGAATAGTGCCAGAAGACTGGAGGATAGCAAATGTTGTCCCCTTGTTCAAGAAGGGGAGTAGAGACAACCCCGGTAACTAGAGACCAGTGAGCCTTACTTCTGTTGTGGGCAAAGTCTTGGAAAGGATTATAAGAGATGGGATGTATAATTATCTGGAAAGGAATAATTTGATTAGAGATAGTCAGCACGGTTTTGTGAAGGGTAGGTCGTGCCTCACAAACCTTATTGAGTTCTTTGAGAAGGTGACCAAACAGATGGATGAGGGTAAAGCAGTTGATGTGGTGTATTTGGATTTCAATAAAGCGTTTGCTAAGGTTCCCCACAGTAGGCTACTGCAGAAAATACGGAGGCATGGGATTCAGGGTGATTTAGCAGTTTGGATCAGAAATTGGCTAACTGGAAGAAGACAAAGGGTGGTGGTTGATGGGAAATGTTCAGACTGGAGTCCAGTTACTAGTGGTGTACCACAAGGATCTGGTTTGGGGCCACTGCTGTTTGTCATTTTTATAAATGACCTGGAGGAGGGCATAGAAGGATGGGTGAGTAAATTTGCAGATGACACTAAAGTCGATGGAGTTGTGGACAGTGCGGAAGGCTGTTACAAGTTACAGAGGGACATAGATAAGCTGCAGCGCTGGGCTGAGAGGTGGCAAATGGAGTTTAATGCAGAAAAGTGTGAGGTGATTCATTTTGGAAGGAATAACAGGAAGACAGAGTACTGGGCTAATGGTAAGATTCTTGGCAGTGTGGATGAGCAGAGAGATCTCAGTGTCCATGTCCATAGATCCCTGAAAGTTGCCACCCAGGTTGAGAGGGTTGTTAAGAAGGCGTACAGTGTGTTAGCTTTTATTGGTAGAGGGATTGAGTTTCGGAGCCATGAGGTCATGTAGCAGCTGTACAAAACTCTGGTGCGGCCGCATTTGGAGTATTGCGTGCAATTCTGGTTGCCGCATTATAGGAAGGATGTGGAAGCATTGGAAAGGGTGCAGAGGAGATTTACCAGAATGTTGCCTGGTATGGAGGGAAGATCTTATGAGGAAAGGCTGAGGGACTTGAGGCTGTTTTCGTTAGAGAGAAGAAGGTTAAGAGGTGGCTTAATTGAGGCATACAAGATGATCAGAGGATTGCATAGGGTGGACAGTGAGAGCCTTTTTCCTCGGATGGTGATGTCTAGCACAAGGGGACATAGCTTTGAATTGAGGGGAGATAGATATAGGACAGATGTCAGTTGTAGGTTCTTTATTCAGAGAGTAGTAAGGGCGTGGAATGCCCTGCCTGCAACAGTAGTGGACTCGCCAACATTAAGGGCATTCAAATGGTCATTGAATAGATATATGGACGATGAGGGAATAGTGTAGATGGGCTTTAGAGTGGTTTCACAGGTCGGTGCAACATCGAGAGCCGAAGGCCCTGTACTGCGCTGTAATGTTCTATTTTATATGGACAAGGCAAGTCTTTTACACAGAGGATAGTGGTGCCTGGAACTCGCTGCCAGAGAGGTGGTGGAAGCAGGGACGATAGTGACGTTTAAGGGGCATCTTGACAAATACGTGAATAGGATGGGAATAGAGGGATAAGGACCCTGGAAGTGTAGAAGATTTTAGTTTAGATGGGCAACATCGTTGGCACAGGCTTGGAGGTCCGAAGTTTCTGTTCCTGTGCTGTACTTTTCTTTGTTCTTTGTTCTTTATTCATAACATGGCCAAACAGGTTGATTATAAACCTGTAAAATCCCTCCAATACCTCTTTGCCAGGCAGTAAGAGCGGAAGAGTCTCCAGGTCAGTTTTGATTGATGCAGAGTGATGCTCCTCAAGCTATAGCCTCTGGCCCCAGGCTGGCAACCAATATTCCAGGAGAAATTAATCATGGAAACAGACATAAACACGTGCTTGATCTGCCTCATTCCAAAGATGTGCAGGTTAGGTGGATTGGCCATGCTAAATTGCCCTTAGTGTTCAAAATTGCCCTTCGTGTTGGGTGGGGTTACTGGATTATGGGGATAGGGTGGAGGTGTGGATGTTGGGTAGGGTGCTCTTTCCAAGAGCCGGTGCAGTCTCGATGGGCCGACTGGCCTCCTTCTGCACTGTAAATTCTATGTAAATTCTGTAAATTCTATGTAAATTTGTCAGTAGGCACAGGAAAGGTCTACATCAAAGATATGCTAATGAGACACTGTATGCATCATTACAGGAAATGATGCAACATCTCATGATCTTATTCTCCTGTCACAGATGAATAAATCATCAACCACACTGAGGTGTCCTTGCTATTCATAATACTGTCCGAGAATGGGGTTGTGTGGCATGTACGCAAGTGATCCTTTGACACAGGACTCTCTGACATGGGAAGATTCTTCATCAAATTTCTGTGCTTCACTGATTTTATTTAGTCACTGAGTTGTTGCTGGTAGAGTAGTGATTGTCGTTGATGCAAAAGTTTCTGCCTCTTCGACAACGACGACATCACCTTCTTCAGGTCTTGCCACTGGGATACGGGACAATGCATCTGCTGTGGTCTGCTGTTTTTCCGGAAAACACTGTATTCACATCAAACCTCTTCACTGTCCGTCTGAAACATTGCACTTGTGGAGGCATTTTTGCTAATGCTTAGCATTTAAGAGTGTTATTAACGGTTTGTAGTCTGTCTCTATCGTGAAAAATGGAGACCAAGAGCAACGGGCGGGATTTTCCGCCCCTCCCACGAAACGGCATGTTTCGCAGTGGTGGAGGCTGCCCTCCATTGGCCAGTGGCAGGATGTTCTGGTGCCACTGTTGTCAACAGGGTTTCCCGTTATATGGACACCGCCATGCCGCTGGGAATCCCCATGGCGGGGATTCGCCGCTGGCAGAACCAGAAGATCCGGCATGCGGGAATGGCCAGAGAAGTCTGGCCATATCTCCAAACTTTTCACAAGTCCACACAGCAGCTCTATCTTCTTTCTCTACCTCTGTTCGCTCCCTGTCAGTGCAAGGGGTGCATAGACACACCTGCCTGTGTCAAAAGAGTAGAGGCCCCAGCCCTATAGTAGCAATGGTTCGTAAGTTTGCAGATGACACCAAGATTGGTGGCACAGTGGATAGTGAAGAAGGTTATCTAGGATTGCAACGGGATCTTGATCAATTAGGCCAGTGGGCCGACGAATGGCAGATGGAGTTTAATTTAGATAAATGTGAGGTGATGCATTTTGGCAGATCGAATCAGGCCAGGACCTACTCAGTTAATGGTATGGCGTTGGGGAGAGTTATAGAAGAAAGAGATCTAGGAGTACAGGTTCATAGCTCCTTGAAGGTGGAGTCGCAGGTGGACAGGGTGGTGAAGAAGGCATTCGGCATGCTTGGTTTCATTGGTCAGAACATTGAATACAGGAGTTGGGACGTCTTGTTGAAGTTGTACAAGACATTGGTACGGCCACACTTGGAATACTGTGTGCAGTTCTGGTCACCCTATTATAGAAAGGATATTATTAAACTAGAAAGAGTGCAGAAAAGATTTACTAGGATGTTGCCGGGACTTGATGGTTTGAGTTATAAGGAGAGGCTGGATAGACTGGGACTTTTTTCCCTGGAGCGTAGGAGGCTTAGGGGTGATCTTATAGAGGTCTATAAAATAATGAGGGGCATAGATAAGGCAGATAGTCAACATCTTTTCCCAAAGGTAGGGGAGTCTAAAACTAGAGGGCATAGGTTTGAGGGGAGAGATTCAGAAGGGCCCAGAGGGGCAATTTCTTCACTCAGAGGGTAGTGAGTGTCTGGAATGTGCTGCCAGAGGTAGTAGTAGAGGCGGGTACAATTGTGTCTTTTAAAAAGCATTTAGATAGTTACATGGGTAAGATGGGTATAGAGGGTTATGGGCCAAGTGCGGGCAACTGGGACTAGCTTAATGGTAAAAACTGGGCGGCATGGACTGGTTGGGCCGAAGGGCCTGTTTCCATGCTGTAAACTTCTATGATTCTATGATTCTATGATAGTGGGGAACTCTGGGAGGTAGTGAGCTAAAATATCAAGTGATAGCAGCATAATTTCGATTTTTTTCAAAGGAGCTCTGTTGTGCTTCCTCCCAGCACCATGAATTATCCTGTCAGAACAGCTGATGTAGTGGCTCACTGATGATAGCCAAGTCAGGCAGGAATTTTCCAATTTGGTTCACCGTACCCATGAATCTCTGGAGCTCAATCATATTGTGAGAATGCAGAACCTCCGAGATTGCAGTTGTCTTCTGTGGATCAGCTCTGATGCCGAATGTATCCACTTCTGTGCACAAGGAGCTTGACAGTTGGCTGTGAGTAATTCCTGCCTCCCTCCTGTAGACATTTCAGCAAACCTCACGCTCTAGTGTCATGTTCTGTCTGTGTGGATCCATGGATCAGGATATCATCGATGTAGCATGCAACTCTCTACAGTCCTTCTCGGATACTTGACTTTGTCTTCCAGGATATTTCTGGCTCTGAAGTGATGCTAAAGGGCAATTTGTTGAAACAAAATCTCCCAAACAGTGTAAGGACTACAATAGCCTCAGCTGGGTTCCTCGATCTCTCCAAGAAAAGGCATCTCAATATCATCGATGTCTTCCACTTCTTGGACCTTACTACCTTTCAAAGGCATTTATTTTTTGTTATTCTGTAGCGACTTCTTGCTACAACCTGAAAGCGACTTTCCTTCTGTCAGAAATAGCGGGCGAAATTCTCCCCCAACGGCGCGATGTCCGCCGACTGGCACCAAAAACGGCGCCAATCAGACGGGCATCGCGCCGGCCCAAAGGTGCGGAATGCTCCGCATCTTTGGGGGCCGAGCCCCAACATTGAGGGGCTAGGCCGGCGCCGGAGGGATTTCCGCCCCGCCAGCTGGCGGAAATGGCGTTTTTTGCCCCGCCAGCTGGCGTAAATGGCGTTTGGTGCCCCGCCAGCTGGCGCGGAAATGCGGCGCATGCGCGGGAGCGTCAGCAGCCGCCGACAGTTTCCCGCGCATGCGCAGTGGGGAGAGTCTCTTCTGCCTCCGCCATGGTGGAGGCCATTGCGGAGACGGAAGGGAAAGAGTGCCCCCACGGCACAGGCCCGCCCGCGGATCGGTGGGCCCCGATCGTGGGCCAGGCCACCGTGGGGGCACCCCCCGGGGTCAGATCGCCCCGCGCCCCCCCCAGGAACCCGGAGCCCGCCCACGCCGCCTGGTCCCGCCGGTAAATACCAGCTTTGATTTACGCTGGTGGGACAGGCAATTTCTGGGCGGGACTTCGGCCCATCCGGGCTGGAGAATTGAGCGGGGAGTCCCGCCAACCGGCGCGGCCCGATTCTCGCCCCCGCCCAATCTCCGGTACCAGAGACTTCGGCGGGGGCGGGATTCACGGCGGCCAACGGCCAATCTCCGACCCGGCGGGGGGTCGGAGAATGACGCCCAGCATCCGGATTCGTTGTTGGGACAGTATTTCCGCCTCTTTTTTTAACCCGCTACACCAATTACAATTAGCTGGAAAAGTTGATGGGTGCACTTTACTTGCCTTCTTTTAGATACATACATAGATACATAGAAGATAGGAGCAGGAGGAGGCCTTTTGGCCCTTCGAGCCTGCTCCGCCATTCGTCACGATCATGGCTGATCATCCAACTTAATAGCCTAATACCTCGCTGCTTTTAAATTTGGCATATTCTACTGAGTCTGTCATTTTTGGGAACTGGTTCTCCCTGTCACCCCGAATCACTGACTGGCCACAGCCCATCTGCTCAGTTGAATTGCTTCTGTTAAGGTTAATTAATCTCTTGCCTGCAAGTGGTCAGGCAATGCTTCATATAAAACTCTGAGAACAGTCCTGTCCTTGATTATTTGATCTTTTAAGCTGCCATTTTCACAGTTCTGTGTTAGTCTTTACAGATCATTGATAAATGTATCAATACTTTCTCCATTTCTTTGGGCACTCATGTTAATTTTAGCCAGCTCAGCAGAGTGAAGTAGGCATTGAGTGCTTTTCTTGCATCATCTTGCTTGACGTTTTCTTCGTTGAAACCTTGCCTGGCGAGATTATTATCTGCATAGCCACCCATCGCGTGCTGACCTGGCTATGCAGCTAGGCCCATGCAGCTAGGGGCTAGTTTAGCACAGTGGGCTAAACAGCTGGCTTGTAATGCAGAACAAGACCAGCAGCGCGAGTTCAATTCCTATACAGGCCTCCCCGAACAGGCGCCAGAATGTGGCGACTAGGAACTTTTCACAGTAACTTCATTGAAGCCTACTTGTGACAATAAGCGATTATTATTATTATTATTATTATTGTGCTGTGATATCTGGCAAATCTTTGGCACCAATTCAGCCATGCTTCTGCTTGATTGGGGCCTGCACCCCAGTTGAAGCTTTCTGATAATGGCAAAGATTTTTCCATACTTGTTTTCTCACTCACTGCTACCATATAGTTTCCTCATAGATCAATCACTGAACGCAAGCATGCAGCTGTAGCAAGCAGTTGGAAAGGCAAATGGAATGTTGACCTTCATTGTAAGAGGATTTGAGTGCAGGAGCAAAGCTGTCTTATTGCAGCTGTACAGGGCCTTGGTGATACGACACCTGGAGTATTGTATGCAGTTTCGATCTCCCGACCAAGTAAAGATCAAGAGATGCTGCATCACTTCCTGTGATGATGTATGCTGTCCCTTATTAGCAAATCACAGTAAGAATTAACCATTAAACGATAGACTCCTTCTTATTCCCCCACACCTGAGTTACCCAGAATATTTGTCAGCCATGCTCACTTTACTTGTCAAGGCACGTATGCACTGACGTGATCAGATTGAATAGCAGAGCAGACTGGAAGGGCCGGATGGCCGATTCCTGATTCTATTTTCTGTAAAATATTCTTGGTCTTGTTGTGCTAACAGAGAATACTTACAGAGATTGAAGAGGGAAGGAAAACACTGGCAAGAATTCTCCGGTCGTTGCGATTCAATTTTCTTGCCGGCAGCGCATCCCCTGCCAGTGGGTTTTGCGGTGGTGTGGGTGGTTCCAATGGGAAATCCCATTGACAATTGGTGGGAAGATAGAAATATATTGAGAAATATGCGGCTGGCAGACCAGAGAATCTCACCGCTAGCTTTATTAAGAAACATCTTGTAGTGGCTTCATCCAGCACTGAGGTCTACAAGAGAGGGCAAGACCATGAAATGCTTCATCGCTTCATGATGTATGCTCTGCTTCATTAACCCCTTAGACTGCAGACTCCTTATTCACCCAGCCCTGAGTTACCCAGAATCCTTATTTGTTAGCCATGTTCACCTTACCTGTCAGTAAACTTATGCACTGATGTGCAGTGCAGGATTTCTCCCCCAAATGTTTTTATTTCTTAAAATCTGCTTCAATAAAACAGACTTTCCTGAATAAACAAAAACTGCCAGAATTCTCAGAAGCAAAAATCGATTCAAAATGTTCAAATCCGAGTAAAAATCATTTATAATACCACCAGTATTACTGGCCCACGTGATTGGCACCCCATCCACAAACATCCAATCACCCCACCTCCGACACAGTAGCAGCTGTGTGTACCATCTACAAGATGCACAAGTACTCACCAAGGCACCTTCCAAACCAACGACTACCACCATCTAAAAGGACAAGTAAACAGATACCTGGGAACACCATCAGCTGGAAGTTCCCCTCCCATTCCCTTACCATTCTGACATAAAAATATATCGCTGTTCCTTCGCTCTCACTGTGTAAAAATCCTGGAACTCCCTCCCTAACAGCAAGGTGGTGTACCTGCACCTCAGGAACATGCAGCGATTCAAGAAGGCAGCTCACCCATCACCTTCTTCGGGGCCATTAGGGATGGGCAATAAATGTTGACCTAGCCAGTTACTCCCACATCCCGTAAATGAATTTTTTAAAAACTACCACTTTAAGGTACACAGGACCAGTTCAGTCAAGTTTTATTGGCACCCTTCACTTCCAGGTTTTACTGGAATTTTCTACCAAAATGAATATCGGGGGGTGGGAACAATCCCTGGGTACAGCTGGTGGAGAGCAAGCTCACCCACTGACACAATGCATCGGAATGTCTTGGGAATGCTGTCCACAATTTATCATCCCAATGCTGGAAAAGTAATTTGCAGTGTGCCCCACAGTTGTTGATGTGCTAAAGAATGTTCTACTTTGTTACTGACACATAAACAGGAAACTGACATGCTATTGGCAATACCAGGTTGCTGTCACGTTGCGGGTGAACCTCAGTGTCAGTGTATTTATATGACCATGGCCATAGCTGATCCCAACATATTGGAGGAGAGAGAAACCTTACATCAATCTGAAACATCAATTCTGTTTCTCGCTCCACAGATGCTGCCTGACCTTCTGAGTATTTCCAGCATTTTCTGTTTTTATTTCAGATTCTTTCCAGCATCCACAATATTTTGATTTTGCGTTTTAAATGAGAAGAGATCCTACTCCTGGAGGTGCTGCCCTCATGTGGTACAATCCACAGTTTGCAGGACTTTATTCTTTTTTGTGTGAACCTAAGTATGTGAGTACAGGTGGGACATTCGACAAAACAGCCATGCCTGTCTCTGTCCTCAATTAATGTCCACACGCATTCAATGTGGGCCAGGTTCCCCGGCGGCAGAACGGGTGAGCCGTATATAACACCGTAGACATTGGTGGGACCAGAAGATCCTGCCGGAGGCCAATGGCGAGTCACCTCTGCTGCAGGAAAACATGCCGGGGGGGGGGCAGAAAATCACATCCTCAGTTTCCAGCATAATCACATAGAATCGTAGAAAACCTACAGTCAGAAGGAGGCTATTCAGCCCATTGAGTCTACACCGATCCTCTGAAAGTGCATCCACCCGAGGCTCACTCCCCCCTCCTATCCCCATTACCCCACCTAACCTTTGGACACTAAAGGGCAGTTCAGTATGGCCACTTTAGCATCACCTGTTCCACCTGTCCAGACCAGGAATGCTGTGGCCAATTACCACAAAGCATTGCTAACACCACACAGAGATCGGGGGCAGGGATTCTCCGCCGGCAGGATTCTCCATTTTGCTGGCCATCCGGGGGTTTCCCGACGGCATGGAGCTGCCCCACAATGGGAAACCTCATTGACCGGCTAGCATAACGGAGAATCCCGCCGGCGGGTCGGGGCAGAAATGTGGCGTGGCGGGGCGGAGACTCCAACCCTAGTTGTCAAACCTGTGACTTCTGACCGCTGTGATATAATTCCAGAGTGGGTAGTCCATCATTCACTGAAGCCCGAAAAGCATCTTCTTGGAGCATCTTGATGCACTTTGAAAAGTGATTAATTACATTATGCAATTACTATATTGATGTGGTTCGACAAGGAGGCAGGTCTGTCAGAGCACGGTCTCACAAACAGCTGAGGATGTGAATTGCCAGTTAATTTGTTTTTAATTGAAGGAGGAATGCTAGCCAGGACACAGAGTACTTTGATTACACCTTCAAACAGTTTATTTTATATCATTCTGAACCAGAGGAACAAACAAATGGTTTAAAGTCTTATCTGAAAGTTGTCTCCTCATCTTTCCTGTGCATTGTGTCATCCTGCTCCTTATTATAATATGCCTTTTAAAGGATCGCAGCGTGACACATTTCCTTTCTTGCGATGTCATGCTGAAATCCCTTAAAGACATATTATAACACTCCTGGATCCATAAATGAAAGAAAAACACTCACTTTTTTGCTCTTTTCTGGGAGGATTGTCTTTGTCTTGTGTTTGCCTGAAGTAACTGCTTTCCTGCTCAGGCCTGTGTTAAAATTGCTGTCCGGATTAGACAATTTTCAGTGGGTGTCTTTGTTGCCTGCTCAGGCGAGCAGATTAGAATCATGGTCAGGGAGGTTTGCAGAAGACTCAGGCCAGGGAATTATTTGTGGCATTCTGATTGCCCCCTCCCTTGGTTTCCACAAAGCATAGGGTTAAAATCACCCACGTACCATTGCTTTTCTATTTGATTGAGATGCACTGCTTCATTTTATTGAGCTAACATTTTTCTCTTGGTTTGCAGGTGTTGGTGCTAGATTTTGGCAGCGAGTTGTACATCTGGCATGGCAAAGAGGTCACACTGGCACAGCGAAAGACAGCACTCCAACTGGGCAGACAGTTATTGAGTGGTCCTTACGATTATAGCAACTGTGCAGTAAACCCCTTGGACCCCGGAGCCAAGAAGAACATTTCCTGGCAGTGAGTTGAGAACAGTATGTTTTGCTGATCAAATTCAGTAGGGTTAGAAGTGAGGGTGCTGGTGCTGTGACAGAGTCAGTAACAGGGAAAGTGAGCCACTTTAAAACATTCTTTTGCCGGAAGTAGAGATTGTTGTGGGTAGAGGCAGGCCTACCTTGTCAGAAAGGGGTTTGTGTCTAACCCAGGCTCGTCTGCCGGGCACCCACAGGTAGTCGCAGCCCTCATGCTTTACCCAACTGACCAATCTTAATTTGTGTGGCTGAACATGAAGCTCTGGCAAAGCTCTCCGACTGTGGGACACATCGACACTGAGACTAATCCTATCCTGATTGACCCTGAGTTTGTATTATCCAGCAGACATTAATAGTCAGTGGTTTAGGATTGTCTTTTCCTTCTTGTGTACCATGACAATACCTGGTCTGTATGGTGAAATGAGTTTAAACCGTCTCAATAAATTGCTGGTAGACACACGCCTAAAGTGCAAATCTGCTTCTAATTGTGGAGATGCCGGCGTTGGACTGGGGTGGAAGGACCTCAGGAAGGAGCAGCGCTCCGAAAGCTAGTGACATCGAAACAAACCTGTTGGACTTTAACCTGGTGTTGTAAGACTTCGTACTGTGCTTCTAATTGGTCATCCATCTTGGCAATCTCAGGCAAAAGGTCCGAGGGATGGCAGGCAGGGGAGCAGCAGAAATCATACTGGTTCTGTAAAGGATTGGGAGATTGTAGATTCCTCTGTTCTTTTTCTCTGTGTCCCTATTGCCAGGATTTTCCAGCCCCTAACACCAACGGAATCTTCCGGTTGCTTCAGCGGGACGGGCGAGCCACGCCAAACACCGTAGACATCAGCGGGCCTGGAAGATCTCTCCAGCGACCAATGACCAGCCACTTCCACTGCCCAGAAAACATGTCGCTGGTGGGCTTGAAAATCCAGCCCTCTGAATTTCATCTCTCTTTCTCTTTCTCTCTCTCTCCTCACAGTTTCATTTGCGCAAATGTTTGAAATTAAGCTTTACTGCAAATTAATACTTTGCTCATTTTAATTGACATGGGGTCAGAGCAAGGAGCGATTATTCGAATGGGACGAGGCTAATGTTGAACATGGACATCAACACTGATCAGCTAAATTCCCTATTTGCCTTCTGTATATTCTGTGTAGTTCTATCAAGTAAAAGTTGGAAATAGACACCTGAGATACATGGCAAATCAATCGGAGCAGAAGTGGTTCACAAGAGATTAATAGGGTTTTTAAAATAAAGAAGGAGTTTGTTAAGTTGAGTATAGAGATACCGAGCTGGATTCTCTGATTCTGGGGCTAGACCCTACGCCGGCTTGGGAACGCTGGCGTTTTGTAAAAATGGCACAAAACAGCCACTGATTCCCCGTTTTGCTGGGGGCTAACATACTGGCAGCGTAGAGCACCAAGCTCTAACTGCCGTTACACTCCGGAGAATTGCCGGGTCTGTGGCTGGGCATGTGGTGGCCTGCAGCAGCGGCTCTGTGCTACATAGCGGAGGCCGCTTGCGGACCCGGTCCATGAAATAGTGCCCCCCCTTTGGCCGGCTCGCGTGCCCTGGACCACCCCCAGAGTGCCCCAGCCCTGAATAATGTCCTCCCCTGCCCACGGACCGGCCCTCCCCCGACTGTGGCAGCGCTGGACTGAGTCCGCTGCCGCCATACCAAGTTCCCGACAGGATGGGATCACATGCGACCCACGCCATCGGAAACTCGGCCGGTCAGGGGTGGAGCATCCTGATGCAATGTCCTGAGGCCGTCGATACGTGGTCCGTATGCCGCTTTGCGGGGGGGGGGTGGAAAGCGGCGCTGCCCCCAATTTGGTCGGGGACTCGGGATTCTCCGGCCGTTCGTCGAATGTGATTTCGGCGTCAGCGACCGGAGAATCCAGTCACCATGTCCTCACGTGAAAAATTCATCCATTTATCATTGTCACCATGAGGATGAGGAGAAGGGTTAGGAAATAAAATCGTCATGACATAAGTGGTTGGAACATGGGGTGCTTTGCCATGGGGAGCAACATGAGAACTAGGAGCAGGATTAGGCAGTTCAGCCCCTCGAGCATGCGCCGCCTTTCAATTGTTCAGACAGAGACTATTTAATCCTTTCAGAGGAAAGGGAATGAAATTGTGAAGTAAAGGAAGATACAAGAGTGTGCAAAAAAGAGCACGCCAGTGGGACAGGCTCTCGAATAGCTCTCACAAAGAGATGGCACCGACATGATTGGTCAAATTGCTTTCAGATGTTCTCTGTACCTCTATAGTTAACTTTTGCTGAGTTCCATTTTCGTTCTCACAGAATTTCTCACATTAAAGTCATTTTCCTCTCTGCAGGCAGGGACGCCCTGATTGGGTAATCTTTGGCCGGCTGTCAGAGCACAATGAAACAATTCTGTTCAAGGAGAAGTTTCTGGACTGGGCAGAGTCAAGACAACTGGTGCAAAGGGAAATTGAGAGCACAGCTGAGTTCAAGGTATTTTTTCTTTCTATTTATTCAAGGGATGTGGGCATCACTGGCGAAGCCAGCATTTATTGACCATTCCTAATTGCCCTTGAGAAGGTGGTGGTGAGCTGCTCTCTGAAACACTGCAGCCCATATGGTGTAGGTACACCCACTGTGCTGTTAGGGAGGGAGTTCCAGGATTTTGACCCAGCATCAGAGTCGATATATTTCCAAGTCAGGATGGTGAGTGACTTGGAGGGGAACTTCCAGGTGGTGGTATTCCCATGTATCTGCTGTCCTTGTCCTTCTGGATGGTAGCGGTCATAGATTTGGGAGGTGCTGTTTAAGGATCCTTAGTAAGTGCATCTTGCAGATGGTACACACTGCCACTGGTGTGCACCAGTGGTGGAGGCAGTGAATGTTTGTGGATGGGGTGCCAATCAAGTGAATTGCACTGTCCTGGATAGTGTCAAGCTTCTTGAATCCTGTAGTCATTTTAATGATATAGGCCATCAATCACTCTTAGGTAATGGGTAAACATGTTGTGGGTTCATTTATTAAGACTAGACACACGAGAACAGCTACACATCGGTATACAGGTTGAAGGCATCAGAACTGTGGGCAAAATTCTCCAGCCCTTCCCGTTGGTGGAATTTTCAAATCCCACCAAAATCAACTCCCACTGCGGGTTCCCCAAAAGTGGCATGGGCGAGAGGCGTAAATTGCCATTGACTTCGGTGGGACTGGAATATCCCACTGGTGACCGATGGTGAGCCACCTCTGCTGCAGGGGATGGCATGGAGAGTTCTGCCGTGTGGGTGTGAGTGTTTGTGTGTGTGTGTGTGTATGCTCTGTTGAAAGCAAAAGTGAAGCCAAGGCTGGATCACATGACACATTTCCCTTCTAGTGATGTCATGGTGATATCCCTTAAAGGCATATTACAACAGGATGGAACACTTCATCAGGGCTCTGCAACATTCACTTTTTCCTTCTATCTCTCTCTGAAGGTCAGTACGTCCTGTGGTATAACCTCATGTCACCAAACAAAAAGAAAGACTTGTATTTCCATAGCACCTTTCATGGCCCCAGCATCTTTTACAACCACTGCTATACTTTTGGAGCGTATTCACTTTGTGAAGTAGAAAACTGCAATAAACCACTAGATGTAAAATGTTGGAATAGCCTTAAGAGGCTAAATAATCTGTTCCTGTTCCAACTTTAACCATTTTACGACTAGAGGAATATTAAACCCCAAAATGGATTGTAAATATTTATGTAAGGTCATTTATATTTTTGTTTTTCAGTTGGAGACCCAGAATGACCTGAAGCCTTATGATGCTAAGCTGCTAATTCCATTCCCAGAAGTGCCATCCGGAACAATCCTAGATGGAGTGAATGTACAACGCGGTTATGGATTCCTACAAATGGACGATGAGAGAATGTCTGAACTGAAGACCGTTGACGTGGAGATCTGGCATGTTCAAGAGTTTGATCACAGCAAGCTCCCAAGAGGGAGTTACGGCCAGTTCCATGAGGGGGACACTTACGTTATTCAGTGGAAGTATACCATCAGCAGTCTGGGTAAGCTTGATCCTAGCAATTGCACCACAAACTAAACCGATTGTTCTTCAAGCTGTATCAATCTGCCCTCTTGTGGTCAAAAGCCATGCTGTAGTGAGCAATAACAATAATTTACATATACTTGCAGCTTTGATGTAACAAATTGTCCGAAGGCATTTTACAGAGGTTTTATTGAATAAAATTTGACACTGAGCCACATCAGACGATATTAGGACAGGTGACCAAAATCATGGTCAAAAAGGAACTGAGTGGCAGGCAATGTGATTATGTGACAGGACTAATTCTCCAGAGGCCTGGGCTAATTCTCCAGAGGCCTGGGCTAATTCTCCAGAGGCCTGGGCTAATTCTCCGGAGGCCTGGGCTAATTCTCCGGAGGCCTGGGCTAATTCTCCGGAGGCCTGGGCTAATTCTCCGGAGGCCTGGGCTAATTCTCCGGAGGCCTGGGCTAATTCTCCAGTGACCTGGGCTAATGCTCCAGAGACCTGGGCTAATGCTCCAGAGGCCTGGGCTAATTCTCCAGAGGCCTGGGCTAATTCTCCAGCGGCCTGGGCTAATTCTCCAGAGGCCTGGGCTATTTCTCCAGAGGCCTGGGCTATTTCTCCAGAGGCCTGAGCTATTTCTCCAGAGGCCTGGGCTAATTCTCCAGCGGCCTGCGCTAATTCTCCAGAGGCCTGGGCTAATTCTCCAGAGGCCTGGGCTAATGCTCTACAGGCCTTGTATACTGCCCCAGAGGCCTGGGTTAGTGCCCCAGAGGCCTGGGCTGGTGCTCCAGAGGCCTGGGCTGGTGCTCCAGAGGCCTGGCCTGGTGCTCCAGAGGCCTGGCCTGGTGCTCCAGAGGCCTGGCCTGGTGCTCCAGAGGCCTGGGCTGGTGCTCCAGAGGCCTGGGCTGGTGCTCCAGAGGCCTGGACTAGTGCTCCAGAGGCCTGGGCTAGTGCTTCAGAGGCCTGGGCTATTGCTCCAGAGGCCTGGACTAATCATAAAAACATAGAATTTGCAGTGCCGAAAGAGGCCATTCAGCCCATCGAGTCTGCACCGGCTCTCTGAAAGAGCACCCTACCCAAGCCCACACCTCTATCCTATCCCCATAACCCAGTAACCCCATCCAACACTAAGGGCAATTTTGGACACTAAGGGCAATTTAGCATGGCCAATCCACCTAACCTGCACATCTTTGGACTGTGGGAGGAAACCGGAGCACCCGGAGGAAACCCACGCAGACACGGGGAGAACGTGCAGACTCTGCACAGTGCTCCAGAGGCCTGGACTCATGCTCCAGAGACCTGGACTAATGCTCCTGAGGCCTGGACTAATGCTCCTGAGGCCTGGACTAATGCTCCTGAGGCCTGGACTAATGCTCCTGAAGCCTGGCTAATGCTCCAGAGGCCTGTACTGTATATCCAGGGGCTGTACAAGTGATCCAGACACCTGGGCTAGTGTTTCCAGAGCCTCGACTAATATTCCAGGAGCTTGGACTAATGATCCAGAGAAATGAATTCAAATCCCTCCATGTTAGCTGTGACTTTAAAGTCCATTCATTAGATAAATCAGGAATTTTTAAAAGCTAGTTTTATGTAATCACTGCTGAGCACTTTGTTGCATTGCAAGTTTGTTTGATGTCACAATTATGAGTTTTGAGACCTGTATGTTTATACGTAAACCATTTATTGTTAATCTTTAACTAAGTACAGATCCCAGTTAATGCTGTCGTCCGTGACGCTACTCTGTGAAGGCTGGTTCTTTCTCTCGTGTTCTACCAGTCTCTTACCATGTGACTCTAGTCATCATACCGTAGGTGGTGCTGTTCTCTCAACCCATGTTAACCCTTGCTCTGCCAAGCATCTTTACATTACAATGGCATGGAAATACATACAACACTAGTAACAGTAATGGTGACCATGGGCGAAATTCTCCCGAAACGGCGCGATGTCCGCCGACTGGCGCCCAAAACGGCGCAAATTAGACGGGCATCGCGCCGCCCCAAATGTGCGGAATGCTCCGCATCTTTGGGGGCCGAGCCCCAACATTGAGGGACTAGGCCGACGCCGGAGGAATTTCCGCCCCGCCAGCTGACGGAAACGGCCTTTGTTGCCCCGCCAGCTGGCGCGGAAATGACATCCCCGGGCGGCGCATGCGCGGGAGCGTCAGTGGCCGCTGACAGTTTCCCACGCATGCGCAGTGGAGGGAGTCTCTTCCGCCTCCGCCATGGTGGAGACCGTGGCGGAGGCGGAAGGGAAAGAGTGCCCCCACGGCACAGGCCCGCCTGCGGATCGGTGGGCCCCGATCGCGGGCCAGGCCACCGTGGGGGCACCCCCCGGGGCCAGATCGCCCCGCCGCCCCCCCCCAGGACCCCGGAGCCCGCCCACGCCGCCTTGTCCCGCCGTTCAAAAGGTGGTTTACTCCACGCTGGCGGGACAGGCAAATTATCGGCGGGACTTCGGCCCATCTGGGCCGGAGAATCCAGCGGGGGGGCCCGCCAACCGGCGCGGCCCGATTCCCGCCCCCGCCGAATATCCGGTACCGGAGTCTACGGCAACCGGCGGGGGCGGGATTCACGGCAGCCCCCGGCGATTCTCCAACCCGGCGGGGGGTCGGAGAGTGACGCCCCTTGTAACAACCTGATGATGTAAAAACCTAACAGGTTCATGATGTCCTTTGGGGAAGGAAATCTGACGTCCTTATCCAGTCTGGCCTCGACGTGACTCCAGACCCACAGCAATGTATTTGATTCTCATAATTTTAAGGAGTGTCTCGGACGAGGGGGTGTGGAGATTTCAAGGAAGGAATTACAGACTTTAATGGTCCAGGCAGCTGAAGACAATACCACCAATGGTGATTACAGTGAAAAGTGGGATACGGAA
Organism: Scyliorhinus torazame; assembly: GCF_047496885.1. NCBI lineage: Eukaryota > Metazoa > Chordata > Chondrichthyes > Carcharhiniformes > Scyliorhinidae > Scyliorhinus > Scyliorhinus torazame. The sequence continues at coordinate 86,459,495 of NC_092727.1, forward strand.
GAAGCTGTAATTGGAGGAGCACAGAAATCGTTGAGGGTTGATGGGGCTATGGGAGGTTACAGAGGTACGGAATGGCAATCAATTTGATTCAACCTCAGACAGGTGCTGGTGGCTTGGGTACAGGGTTTCTATGGTAGGGACCGAAGACAGTGGCATCAGTCTTCCCTCTCTTTAGTGGGAGGACATTTCTGCTCATCCAACACTGGATGCCAGTCAAGAAATCTGACAAAACAAAGACAGTGGGTTGGGGTGAGGGGGGTTTGAGAGCTGGTGGTGAAATAGAGTTGGGTGTCTTTAATGTATCTGTGGAACTTATAATTTTTATGTAGATCACAGGTTAATTTAGCTGGTGTAGGGTGGAGGAAGACTGAGGGAATAAAACCTGTTACTCAAAGGTGTTTTTATACTGAGGTTGTACTCCAAACAGCTCACCCGATGGGACATTATCAGTGTAAAGGAGGCAAATTCTATAAATCTGATAAGTCTCTGAGATCTAATGCTACATGTGTCCCAAAAGAGGCTGATGTACAAGGAAACACATGGCTCCATCCTGTGAGCTCTATAGCAGGCCCAATTAGTTACCCGCATGGGCAGCAAGGCTCTTCACAGCAGCATCACCTGCCTTCATAGAGAGGAAGAGTTTCCACTCAATTAATGCTCAGTTGATTTCTGACCACAGTGACAACACTGAAGCCTGAATTTTTAGGCTGCACCTCTGCCAACTCCCACAGGCCCACTATCATTTTACATTCAAATGAGCATTGATTGACAGCAGGCATGGACAGACGTCCTGCCTTGGAGAGTTGTTGGTCATGTGCTGCACTGGCCAGAAGAGGTACTGCAGCACTATGTCTGAGCCTAAGCCATGGGACCGCCCTTCAGGTAAGTACCAGGGGTCCTGGGAGCGACAGGGTGGGAGATGCCCTGGAAGGTCAGGAGGAGTGCTATATCAGTGCTGGAGGGTAGGCTGGCATTGTGGGAGAGAGGGCCAGGGCTCCAAGGTCCGTGAGGCGAGGATGCCCAAAATCGGAAGAGGCATTCAGATTAAGGTGCCTCCCTCCACCCTTCCTGCCCAAGATTGAGAAATTTCACTTTTCTATTTGGCACCCTGATCCAATTGGCCCAGGCCAGCGGAAAATGTGGCTGGGCTGGAAAAGGCTCTTAAATGGACTTTAATGGGCATGGGCAAATTTCCCGTCCGAGGCCCAGTCCGCCCTACCCTAACGTTGTGTCTGCATCTGGGCAGGAGGGATCCCAGAAGGAATCCTGTTCATGCAGCTTTCCGCTCCCACTCACCTTGGACCCCTTGGGAGGTTCGTAAAATTCTAGCCTGACTCTTATCCAGGACGTATTCCATTGAAATGTTTTATTTTAGGGAGAATAGCTCTTGCACCAGATTTGTTTTCTGAATCTATGGATGCAGGCCCCTTAAAGGAACCAAGGAACCCCTCACTGCCCCCCCCCCCCGCAAATCCAAAAGACAGCGGAACAGCACCTTGTCTCCACATCTCTACTCCACCAACATATAAAGTAGTTCTGCACATGTAGTCAGCAGAGTGAAGTTATTTCAATGAAGAGTAGGCATGTTCTCACTGGCGCCCTGATCAATATTTATCCCTCAACCAACTTTACTGAAGGAGATTATCTGGCCGTTGGTGTCCTTGAGATCCTGGGTGCAGCATTTCCTAAGCTGCATGGGTGCATAGCCCTGCAGCAATAAGGAATATGTTATACAGGGAACAAACAGGTGTGATGTTCTTTGCTTTCTGAATGAGGATGGCTTCGAAGTGTAGTGTCTCACAAAGAACATCAAGCTAAGTTTTGAACAAAGCAAATTTATTCACACTACAACTAAATAGATTTGACTTGCTTGCTAAGATGTAAAAGATTACAGATTCACTAAATCTATGAGTCTAATTACAGATCTCCTGATAACATGACTATTCTCCACCTCGCCTAACAACCTTCTCCCCAAATCAAGAGAATCACGTGATCCACGTGTATGCGCTTGATCGCCATCTAGTGGTTCGATGCAGTTACAGTCAATTGTTAACCCTCATTATTCTTACAATATACACATTGTCACAAGCTACTTACAAGCAGCGATCCTTTCAAGATGCAGACACATGCAGCTGCACAGGAATATTAAAGGGACTGCGTCGTGCAAGAAACAATGTGGCACATAGCTAAAGGGAATTAGAGGTAACACTGTTGTTACATAAATATTAACTGCTCGTCTCCTAGTTACAAAAGTTTCAAAAGTCAGGAAAGATACTAAATAAGTGCAAGTCTTTCTTTCGCACTGATTCAGCTCAACTCACTTAGTTTAGACCTGGGGTCAGAACTGTAAGACTCGCTTTCACACGGCAGGGACTTTGCCAAGTGACCGTCAGTGCAGCTCTCCTACCTTGTGCCGGAACCTTGTGAGGATGTGCATTTAAAATCGCTTCTGTAAATAAAGATCCTGATGTACCTGAGACAAGGATCTGATCCGATATGACAGATGGCAGTCAGACTGGGTACTGACCTGTTGTTACATAAAGAAACTAAGTTTCAGTGAATGTGCCTGAGGTTGGGTCTCCCTGTGTTCTCTTGCAGTGGCAAAGCGACAGAGGCCGGATCAACTGAGCAGCGCTGGTCCTGGGAAGGAGCGATCGGCGTATTTCTTCTGGCAGGGCCGCCTGTCAAGTATCAGCGGCAAAGGAACATCTGCACTGACCACAGTGGAACTGGGCAAGGACAGAGAGGCGCAGGTAGCAATGTTGTGTGTGAGGGTTGGGGGTGCAGGGGCAGGATGGGGTGGTGATTACAGAATTGCAGTCACCATATCTAATCAGATTACTGCTGTGGCACTGCACCATCCAAAATCAAACTGGACAATTATAGGCCATTCAGCCCCTCAAATCTATCTTGCTACACTATTGAATATGCTGAGCTGAGCTTCAACCCTATTTGCTTGTGTTTGTTCCATATCCCACAATACCCTTACTTCAACCAAATCTATCAGTCCTAATCTTGAAACTTTCAATTGGCCCAACAACCACAGTCTTTGACGATCAGAAGAAATATTTTGCTCCTGGTTTTTCTACTGCATTTTCTGCTGTGAAAATTGAGATAGGTAAGGTGGAGAGACTTCTAGATTTTCACTACCTTGGGTCTGGAAATATTGCTTCCTGATTTCACTAAATAGCCTAGTTCTGGTTTTAAGATTATACCCCCCTTTCACTGGAGTGTCTACAAGAGGAAATGGATTCTCCGCAATGAAAGGACTAGGCTAATGGTGTAAGTAGAGTGGTGAAACAGTCCTGCTCAGAACTGGAGGAGGCTCAGTAACTCTCTATCCACAGGTTATTGACTGCTATTTCCTATCCTTGGCCAACTATTTTTATAATCGCGCTTTGAAAAATCAATTTTATTTGTCTGGCTTTCAAATATCAAATTGATTTAAGGGAGGCAAGAAGGACAGTCACACAAAAGGAGCAAGTTTTCTGTGCCACCAAACCAAGTGCCATCAGCAAACTTAGCTGGGCGGCTCTCTATTACTACATTCAAGTCATTTCTATAGATGGTGAAAAGCTGAGGCCTTGGTGCAGACACTTGGGGACACCATTTCAGGATGGCAGTCGTGTGCCTCAGGGGTCTGTGCAGGGACCACAACTTTTCACAATATACATTAATGATCTGGAAGAAGGAACTGAAGGCACTGTTGCTAAATTTGCAGAAGATACAAAGACCTGTAGAGGGACAGGTAGTATTGAGGAAGCGGGGGGTTGGGGGCCGGGGGGGGGCGGGGGGGGCTGCAGAAGGATTTGGATAGGCTAAGAGAGTGGGCAAAGAAGCAGCAGATGGAATACAGTGTGGAAAAGTGTGAGTTATGCACTTTGGAAGGAGGAATTTAGGCATAGACTATTTTCTAAAAGGGGAAATGATTGGGAAATCAGAAGCACAAAGGTACTTGGGAGTCCTTGTTCACGATTCTCTTAAGGTTAATGTGCAGGTTCAATCAGCAGTTAGGAAGGCAAATGCAATGTTAGCATTCGTGTCTAGAGGGCTAGAATACAAGACTAAGGTTGTACTTCTGAGGCTATATAAGGCTCTGGTCAGACCCCATTTGGAGTACTGTAAGCAGTTTTGGGCCCATATCTAAGGAAGGATGTGCTGACTTTGGAAAGGGTCCAGGGAAGGTTCACAAGACTGATCCCTGGAATGAAGTCAAATGAGGAACTATTGAGGACTCTGGGTCTGTACTTGTTGGAGTTTAGAAGGTTGAGGGGGGATCTTATTGAAACTTACAGGATACTGCGAGGCTTGGATAGAATAGATGTGGAGAGGATGTTTCCACTTGTAGGAAAAACTGGAAGCAGAGGACACAATCTCAGACTAAAGGGATGACCTTTAAAACAGAGATGAGGAGGAATTTCTTCAGCTAGAAGGTGGTGAATCTGTTGAATTCTTTGCCGCAGAAAGCTGTGGAGGCCAAATCACTGAATGTCTTTAAGATAGAGATAGATAGGTTCTTGATTAATAAGGGGATCAGGGATTATGGGGAGAAGGCAGGAGAATGAGGATGAGAAAAATATCAGCCATGATTGAATGGCAGAACAGAGTCGATGGGCCGAGTGGTCTAATTCTGCTCCTATGTCTTATGGTCTTATCAGGCACACCTTCACAATTTGGATACATATCCATTATCCTTCTCTGTGCCTTCTGCCTCCTAATTAATTTCTTATCTTAGCCAATAGGTTGCCTCCAATTCCTTGCACTCAATATTTGTTAACAGTCTCCTATATGGAATGTTGTTGAGTGCCTTCTGTCTGCCCAAATGACTAATATCCAGAGACACTTCTTCACCTATCACATCTGTTAATTGGTTTGTTAAACGTGGACTACACTGGAGACTTCCAGTGGCGGCCATGGTGTGAGTGGTCTCACATTTGGTGGCTCCTGCTCGTGGCGGTGTTTTTGGACCTTTTCCCCGGTTAATGGCTGGATGTGTGGAGGAAGAAAGGAGCAGGAGTGTTGGTAGGAGAGAATGACCCACCGGTGCATGGAGTCGAGGACCAGAAGTGGTCGCAAGAGAGGGGAACAGTTAGCAAAAGCTGGTGTGGTGCCTGCGACACAGGTGGAGATGGCGGGGAGGCAGGGAGCGGCCTTGCCGGCTCAGTTGCCAATGGAGCAGCTGGTGGGCTTCCTGAATGGGACATTCACCCAGCAACGAAAGGAAAATCCAGAGGACCTGGCCAAGGCCGCTGGACCCGATTAAAGTGTGGATAGACCGCGTGGAGACGAGGCTGGAGGTCCAGGGTCAGGCGGTCCGGAAGACGGAGGAGGCAGTGGAGGAACACGAGGTGCAGCTCGCCTTGATAGCAGGGGAGATGGGGTTGATGCGGGATCAGCAGAGGCGGCTGCAAGAGAAAGTTGAGGAGGGGTGGGGGGGGGGGGGTAAGAGGGCAAGACATGAGTGAAATGATCCCGGGGTGTAACTTCCAAAAACAGAAGGGAAAGTTTCCCCTGGTGTCCGTCTCTCAACTGACATCAGTTAAGAAACACGCCACCTGGTCATTATCTTGTTGTGCTTATGTGGGATCATGCTGTGAACAAATTGGCTGCTGCATTTCCTAGATTACAACAGTGACTACACTTTAAAATTTGTCATTGGCCATCAGGTGCTTTGGGTCGCCCATTGGCATTGAAAGGCGTCATACACTATAAATGAAGGTTCCTTGTTTCTTAAGACTGAGGGTCTAAGCTCTCCTCGTGAGGAATAAAAGACGTTCGTGTCACTCTCAACCTCCATAGCACTGGACTTCCTGTTGTTTGAGCATTAGCTGGTTGATGAATGTCAAAGTGCAGGGTCATGTCAGGTGGGCCAAACCTATTGCATACAACAAGCACCATCCTCTTAAATGCTGACACCAATGTCTCCCATCAATGGGGCAGGCTACAGTCAGTTTCCTGTCTGGAATACCTTCTGATCATTAGTATGTTTTCCCAGGCCTCTTCTGACCACAGGCAGACAGTGCATCAGTTGGGGTTGAGGGTGTGAGGATTTGAGGATTCACTGAGTAAACAGGTCAGTATATTGTACAGGGTAACATATCAGCATGAATTGATAGAGGATTGGGTAGGTAACAGGAAACAGGGCCATTTTCATGTTGGCAGGATGTGACAAGTGGAGTGCCAGAGTGATCGGTGCTGGGGCATCAATTCTTTACAATCTATCAATGACTTGGATGAAGAGACCAACTGTATAGTAGTTAAATTTGCTGATGACACTAAGATAGGTGGGAAAGTAAGTTGTGGAAAGGACATAAGGGGCTGGATTCTCTGATTCTGGAGCTATGACCCCCACGATAGCGTGGGAACGGTGGCCTTTTATGCCAGAAAAAATGGCGCAAAACTGCCACCGGTTCCCCATTTTGCTGGGGGCTAGCAGGACGGCAGCGCAGAGCACACAGCTCTAGCTGCCGCTACGCCCTGGAGAATTGCCGGGTCCATGACTGCGCATGCGCATGGCGGCGGTCTGCAGCGGCCACACCGAGTTCCCAAGGGATGAGACCACACACGACCCATGTCGTCGGGAACTCAGCCGTCGGGGGCGGAGCATCAGGAGGCGGGCCTCAGGCAATGTCCAGAGGCTGTCGATACGCGGAGCTCGCTGCTTTTGGAGGGGGCGGAGCGTCATGAAAGCGGCTCCGTCCCTGATTGGTCGGAATCAGATATTCTCCGGCCAATCGCCGAACGTGATTTTGGCGTTAAGCGAGTGGGGAAGAATTTGGCCGAAAGATATAATGTCGGTGTATGTGAATTGCTCACTTTGGCAGGAAGAATAGAAAAGCATCCTATGATCTAAATGGAGAGAGAAATTGCAAAACTCTTGAGGTGCAGAGGGATCTGGGTATCCTGGTACATTCCTGCTCCGAAATATGGCAATTTATAGCTTCTCGTGCATCAGCTGAAAGGTACTAGTCACAGATAAATACAGTAGCATGTCTAGATATTCCCCAAATTCACTCGGCCTTGTTCACCTTCTGTCACTCTGCATTGTGTACACTAGACAGTGTACTGTATATGAGAAATACAATGTATGATCTGCGGCAAGGTAACATAGTGGTTCCACTATTTATTCACAGTGCCAGGGTCCCGGGTTCGATTTCCGGCTTGGGTCACAGTCTGTGCGGACTCAGCACGTTCTTCCCGTGTTTGCATGGGTTTCCTCCGGCTGCTCCGGTTTCCTCCCACAAGTCCCGAAAGACGTGAATTGGACCTTCTGAATTCTCCCTCAGTGTACCCGAACAGGCACCGGAGTCTGGCGACTCGGGGATTTTCACAGTAACTTCATTGCAGCGTTTAATGTAAACCTACTTGTGACACTAATAAAAATTATTATAATGCTGCAACAAAAGCATCCTGATAATAGAAAAAAGTTTTCCTGCTTGGTATTTTATTAAAAATCAAACTGCACAATGTGGGTTTGCTGAAACAATGCTGCTGATTTGTTGACCAAGGGTTAAATGTGTGTGCTGTTACCTAGGTGCTGGTATCCCAGGGAAAGGAACCCCCTTGCTTTCTCCAGCTGTTCCAAGGAGGAATGACTATCCACAGTGGCAGGAGGAATAACATCAGAAGCTCACAAGGTTTGGATTGTGAACATTTTTTTTTTAAAGAAGCAAAGAGAGTTTGAGACCATTTTTTTTGTGTAGACGGTTGTGCAAAAACTACAGACGATGATGGTTGTTTAAGGGAAGGAACTCCCATTCTCCCAGGACGTGTACGTACCACCAGGCTGGAAATCTATTCCTCTCACTATATTGGGGTGATGGTGCCTTTTTCAGTAGTGTACTGGGTAATTGATTCACTAGCACCTTGTTAAACTAGTGTACAAAGTCAACCCTCTCCCCCCCCCCCCCCCCCCCCCCCCCATGTGATTAATGTTTTCCTCCCTCTCACATTAATACTCTCTTTCTATAAGTTCCCTACTCCGGCACCTGTTCGGGTACACTGAGGGAGAATTCAGAATGTCCAATTCACCTAACAAGTACATCTTTAGGGACTTGTGGGAGGAAACCAGAGCACCCGGAGGAAACCCATGCACACACGGGGAGAACGTTCAGACTCTGCACAGACAGTGACCCAAGCCGGGAATCGATCCTGTGCTGTGAAGCAACAGAGTTAACCCTTCTAAAACCCCTCAAGGACCTTCAGATCCTTGCTAAAATGCAATGACCATAACAGGGCATAATACTCTAGCTCTGGCCTGACCACAACTTTATGAAGGTTCAGTATAGCCTTCCAGTTTTTGTACTCAGTGCCTCCCTTTATGAAGCCCATGATCCCTATGTTTTGGAAGTTTTAGGTGGCATGGTGGCACAGTGGTTAGCAATGCTGCTTCACAGCGCCAGGGAGCCAGGTTCAATTTTGACCTTTGGTGACTGCCTTTGTGGAGTTTGCACATTATCCCTGTGTCATATCATAGAATCACAGAATTTACAGTGCAGAAGGAGGCCATTCGGCCCATCAAGTCTGCACCGGCCCTTGGAAAGAGCACCTTACCCAAGCCCACACCTCCACCCTATCCCCATAACCCAGTAACCCCACCCAACCTTTTTGGACACTTTAAAGGGCAATTTAGAATGGCCAATCCACCTAACCTGCACATCTTTGGATGAGTCAGCTGGGTTTCCTCCGGGTGCTCCGATTTCCTCTCACAGTCCAAAGATGTGCAGGTTAGGAGGGTTGGCCATGCTAAATTGGCCCTTAGTATCCAAGGATGTGCAGGTTAGTTGGGGTTATGTGGGTGGGGTGGGGCAGGCAAGAGGGATTGGGTTGGGTGTTCTTTTGGAGGCTCGGTGCAAACTCTATGAGCTGAAAGGTCTCTTTCTGCACTGTAGGAATTCTATGGATACTCTATGGAACTACTCACAATAAGACTGTAATCCTCAAAGTTGGATGCATATGTGCCCTATGTCCCTCTGTCAGCACACACTCTTTCCAACTTTGCCATCTTTTGTGGTGATATGCATCACTGTAAATACACAAGGGGTTAATGTAGATACACTAGAACTAAATAAACATGAGAGGGAACACCAGAGACATCATGACACACAGACATTTAACCAATAGGTCAGTAAGATAGGGCACGGCCAATGGGTAGTCAAGACACATCCAGAGGTGACACGACCACAAGGGGGCTACCCATATAAAAGGACAGGGCACACATGCTCTTTCTCTTTCCATAGGCAACACTCAAAGAGACAAGGGCAGATCAGGAAGCAGCACACACACCACATGGATTAGAGCAGACTGGTTAGTTAGATTGAGGTACTATAGTAAGATTAGCAAGAGAGTCGAACTCAAGTAGGAGAATTGTTAACTGTTCAGTAAATGTGTTAAACCTATCTCCAAGTCTGAACCTTCCTTTGTCAGAGTATACATCAAGGAAGCATCTTATGCTACATGAAGAAGCATAACACAGTATCTATTGCCTTTCTCAACCCTTTCTGCCAAAATTTTAAGTCATTCTGCTATCTGTCTTCAGCAGGACTTTGGCGGTTATATATTGTGCAAGGAGAGGTTGCAGTTGAGGGGAGTCTCCTGGAGGTGGCATGTGAGTGCGGGAGTCTGCGCTCCAGAGGCGCTCTTGTCCTGGTGAACACTCAACAAGCTCGGATCTACCTGTGGCACGGCTGCAAAGTTCAATCCAGTGGAAAGGAGGTTGGCAGGACGACAGCCAATCACATTAAAGAACGGTAAGGAAAGAATGGCGTTCGGAAAGCTGCCTGTCAAATTGGAATAATAGTTCCGGAGAATCTTTACGTTAGGAAAAGCACTAGTCACTTTGTCTTTGCATTGCACGACCGCCCTTCTCCTCCAAAGGAAAAGAATTGCAACTCGAGTATCAAACCAAAGGAATTGTTGTGCAAGCATTTTTAATTCCCATAATCTGCCAAGTTGAACACTTGTCTCCCATCACCAAGGATACCAAGAAACAATCTGAGGGTCATACAGTAACAGAGAGTTTATAGCTGCAGCTTTTTATCACTGCAGGTTGGCTCTCCAAACAGGCCCAGTCTCAAAACAAGTAAAATACTGCAGATACTGTTAATCTGGCATACAAACAGAAAGGAGGCCATTCGGCCCATCGGGTCTGCACCGGCACTTGGAAAGAGCACCCTACCCAAGCATGGAAGCACAGTGGTTAGCACGGCTGCTTCACAGTGCCAGGGTCCCAGGTTTGATTCCCGGCTTGTGTCACTGTCTGTGTGGAGCCTGCGTATTCTCCCGTGTCTGCGTGGGTTTCCTCTGGGTGCTCCGGTTTCCTCCCCCAGTCCAAAGATGTGCAGGTTAGGTGGAGTGGCCATGATAAATTGCCCTTAGTGTCCAGAAAAAGGTGGGGTTACTGGGCTTACTGGGTTACGGGGACAGGATCGAGGTGTGGGGCTTAAGTAGGGTGATCTTTCCAAGGCCTGGTGCAGATGCGATGGCCCAAATGGCCTCCTTCTGCACTGTAAATTCTATGTATTTCCGTGTGAAAAAGCTGTGAATACTCACCAGGTCTGGCAACATTTGTGGAGAGATAATAGCAGTTAACTTTTTAGATCGAAGAGCTTTCATCAAAACCGAACAAATCTGAAATATTGGTGGAATTTAATCTGCCCCCCATCAACGGAGGTGATGAGGATTTTAATGAGGTGGGTGGGGCGCCCACCTCATGCCCAACTCCGCCTGATGAACTCCAGGGTGGGAAGGCTCGTGGACGCCCTTCCTGATTGGATGCAAATTGAGGTCCTTAAACTCAACAATTAATGCCCACATAAGGGCCACATCTCGAGATGGATAGGGGAGTCGTTCAGGAAGCCTGGGGAGGGGGTGGGTGGGGGTAGGGTCCCTCATTCAGAGACACTCAGTACTTGATCGAGGAACCTGGCATGGGAAAGGGAGGGGGTGGGGGGGGGTATGCTGAAAGCCACATTCCTGCACTTGATTTCCACCCCCTCCTCTCCCTATGAGAGTCAGGACCTCCCACAGAGAGGTTCACTGGGCTCTACAGAGTGGCTCACTCTGTATTGGTCCTCATCTTCCCCCAGTTCTCCACTGTGGTTCCAAGCAGATGTTAGCATGTGACAGCGGCCACACCACTATGATCTGCTCCAACAAGCCAGTCAAACCAGAGAGGAGTGGCCTTCAGATCTCCTACCCTCGGCGTCTCAGGGATTTATCTCCCCGATGTCTGAAGACTGATTTCGGCAGACTGAACGAATGAGACCAATCTAAGCTCCAATGGTCTTGAAGATGGATTGTGGATTGTGTAGAGCTAACAAGCACAGGAGAAGTCCTGGTCACACTTGCATCTGGATCTATCTCCAGCTGTCTATACTCATCTTGACACTGGACCAAGATATGCCAGGATGAGAGAGTGAGGCTGTTGATGCCCAATTCTCCCTCACAGTAATCCAATTCACGCGCAAGCCACGTTCATCATCTTTCTATCATCTGTTATCCACCAACTATTGTCACAAATCCTTGGGGTGATGGGTGAGTGATGTAGCAGCAGGTTTGGATTCAATGGGAGCCGGAGGCGTGAACCTATCCATGGGCAGCTCAGGTCACAGGATCATGTTTCATTGGAAGGAAACAGAAGTGGAACTCAAATGATTGAGTGACTGAACAGTCCCTTTTCAGGACCACACTGCTCGCCTCCCTTGTATGAGGAAGAGGGTAGAACAGGTGCCCTAAACATTGTTTCAGCTACCAGGGATCCCATCAACATGGTGGTAAATAAATCTCCAAAAAGAAAATAAAGGCGACACTAGTCATCATAGATGCATGGAACATGCGCATCCTCATGGACGATGCCACGCCCAACAGACCTGAGTGAAGAAGCACAGTGACACAGTGGTTAGCACGGCTGCCTCAGAGCTCCAGGGACCTTGGTTCAATTCCAGCCTCTAGTGAGTGTCTGTGGAGTTTGCACTTTCTCCCCGTGTCTGCGTGGATTTCATCCGGGTGCTCCGGTTTCCTCCCACAGTCCAAAGATGTTAGGTGGATTGGCCATGTTAAATTGACCCTTGGTGTCCAAAAGATTCGGTGGGGTTACCGGATTGCGGGGATAGGGTGGAGATGTGGGCTAAAATAGGGTGCTCTGTCCAAGGACTGGTGCAGACTCGATGGGCCGAATGGCCTTCTTCTGCACTGTAGGGATTCTATGACTGTATTCTAAGAACTCTTGTCAGCAGACAGCTGATTGGGTGCAATGTCCAAATTGCCAGCCTCAGTGAGGCTTGTCTTCCTGAGGAGGGTCAGTTCAAGGAAATTGGTGCAAGTTATATATTCTTCTGGTGTGGAAAGGAACAGCGCTGTGAAGCTGGCATAAGCTTGAACCATCTCGTCAGTAAGTTGGCTTGCCTTGCCATGGGTGTGAATGATTGTTTGATGGCACAGCAATGGGCAAGAACCTGTCATTAGTGTGTATGTCCCTACCATGACAACTCTGATGAAGCCAAGGCTAAATTCCATTGCTGAACTCCACTCCTTGATTGCTACTGTGCCAAGGTCAGACAAGTGAATCTTTATTAGCGATTTCAATACAGGCATGGGAAGGGGTTATCGAACAAAATGGAATTGACAGTTGTAGCAGCAAAAGTCGCCTCCTGCTGAAGATGTGTACTGAGCATGAGCTCTCAATCACTCACACAGTGGGCGCGATTCTCCACTCCCATGCCGGTTGGGAGAATCGCCTGGGCCGCCAAAATTTCCGGGGACGCCGGTCCGACGCCCTCCCGCTATTCTCCCAAGCGGCGGGAACGGCCCGGTTGTGTTTCGCAGGCCGGAGAATCGCCGGAGACACCGAAAATGGCGATCCTCCGGCACCCCCGCTATTCTGAGGCCCGGATGGGCCGAGCGGCCAGGCCAAAACGGCAGGTTCCCCCCGGCGCCATCCACACCCGGTCGCTGCAGTCGTGGGCGGTGCGTGAACGCTGGGTGGGCGGCCTGTGGGGGGCGAGGGGGGATCCTGCACCGGGCTTCACCTGGAATGTGGGTGGCCCGCGATCGGTGCCCACCTCTCTGAAGGAGGACCTCCTTCCACGGCCCCGCAAGATCCGTCCCCCATCTTCTTGCGGGGCGGACTTAGAGAGGACGGCAACCACGCATGCGCGGATGACGTCCGTTATGCGGCGCCGGCCGCGTCATCTATGCGGCGCCGCTTTTACGCAGGCGACAAGGCCTGGTGCATGTAGATGACGCGGCCCCGATACTGGCCCATTGTCAGGGCCTGAATCGGTCGGGAACGGGGCTGTTCCGCGCCGTCATGAACCTCAACAGCGTTCGCGATGGCGCGGCCACTTCGGCGTGGGAGTGGAGAATCCCGTCCAGTTTTCCCACCTCCCTAATCACAACAAGATGTCTGGAAGCACCCACGTTTTCTGCTTTTGCAGCTAATTGACTCTGTCACCAGCAGGCAGCGGGGCAGGCAGGGTGCGTGTAATAAAAGCCAAATACAATGTTGGCTGCTGGACTAACCAAGGTCTTAGCATTTCAAAGCTAAACACCAAGATTAATGTCGTAGATCCCTTCCAAAATGGTGATCCTGGCATTGAAATCAGATAACGCATGGACAGGAACTGCTCAATCTGATACACATCGGGCAAGGTCTCCAAGGACATATTTCACAATATCCTGTTTGCCAATGAATGCACCTGATTACTTTGGCGTTACCATCAGCACGGAGAAAACTGAAGTGATGTACACAGCCTGCTCCAGGAAAACTCCATCTCAGACCAAGGTCCATTAGTCAAACCTGTTCACAGTGGATTAGTTCCCTTATCTCTCCCTCATCAGCACACTCTTCAGCTTTATATGTTCGCAATGAGATACATGCAAGAATTTGCCAATGCAAGTGTAGCCCTTGAGCCATCTTTCAACACCAGTCTCAGGCTGAAGAGGAGTAAACCTGCCTCCCAAGCTTAAAGACTATGCAGTAGTGCTGCCCTCTCGGCTTTACAAATTCAAGACTTGGACATGTTACGAAGCTCAACCGCTTTCATTTGAGCCGCCTTCGGAAGCTTCTGAAGGTCAGGTGACAGGACAAAATACCAGCACAGAGGTCCCGCACCCAAGCTGACGTGCCAAGCATCCACACCATATTGGGACAGTCACGACTGAGTTGGGCTGGTCAAGTAGCCAGAATGCCTGACACTCATTTGGCAAAGCGAATGCTCTATGGAGAGCTTGAGTCTGGGGTGCGCTTTCCTGGTGGTCAAAGGAAATGCTATAAGAACACTCTGAAGGCTTCACTGAGGAATTTTGATATCGACTTTGAGTTCCCAGAAAAGCCTGACCAGGTGCTGAAGTAAAACAGGCTGCCGCCTCCTTCGAAAGCAAGCGTATATCAGAGGCTGAGGGGACGCGCAAGGCGAGGAAATCCCAAGCCAACAGCTCGCACAAAGCTCAGACTGCAGAATCCTCACCTGTTTACAGCAGAGCCTTCTGGCTGCAGATCAGCCTTTAGCAGTCACTTGTGTACCCACCAGAACCCTGCCAAACACCCCCGATGATAAATATGGTCATCATCGCCTCAAAGTGTGAACAGTACTCTGCACCGAATGAGAGCAGGATTGGGCTGAACTTTGGGTCGACAAGCTTGCTCACCACCTGGAGAAGGGGGGGGGGGGAATATTCAAAGGAAATTGGAAAAGAATAATTAGAACAAGGTAACAGTTCAGAATGTTTGGTCTGATGGATTCTGATGTGTTGGCTGCTCTGTATCTGTGGAACACATACAGGCCACCAACGCTTAAAATAGTACAACACTATTTTATTAAGTTAGAAACTGTTGAACATACTTTCACTGTGGGTTAACACGATGTTACATTAAACTAAAGACCTATGCCTGTCATAACCAGTCTATGCACTCAGTACATGGTGAAGATCGGTGCTGTAAGCTGTAAACTCTGTCCTTCTGAGAGGCTGCATCCCGAATGAGCGGGAACTCTGATGCCCTCTGTCTTTATAGTGAGTGTGCTCCAACTGGTGATTGGCTGCGGTGTTGTGTGTGTTGATTGGTCTTGCTGTGTGTCCATCAGTGTGTGCGTCTGCACCATGATATACTGGTGTATATTATGACATCCCCCCTTTTATAAAACATGTATGTGTGTGGCAATAAATAATGTGTGGTGAGAATGTTCCTAACTACGTGTGGGGTGCGAAGACATATTTACAGGACTACGTACATGAGAACTAAGCTATTTACATGGCAAGGTGCCTGGTGCAGGGAAGCATTATGCAACAAGAGTAACAAGATCAACACTATATACAAACCAGGGAAACGATCAAACAAAGCAACAAAACAATTCAGAGAGCCCATAAATTCAAAAAGTTCATAAATTTAGTCTCTGAGGTAGGCGACCAATTCTGGTTGACCGCCTCAAGGGTGGGTCGAGAGACGCCGGTTCAGGAGCGGGCTTGACTGCGTCAAAGTCAGGGGGAGGCAGAGTGACAGGGAGCTCTGCATAGTCCGTGGCAGGGTCAGCAGGAGGGCGAGGCGACACTGGAGGATGACGTGGCCAGCGTGGAACGAGACGAAGGGCCCGTCGATTGCGGCGCAGAATAGAGCCATCCGGTAGACGAACCAGGAACGAGCGGGAGGCCACCTGCTGAAGGACAACAGCGGTTGCAGACCAGCCACCATCCGGAAGATGGATGCGGACATTGTCATCTGGAGCCAGAGCAGGGAGATCAGCTGCACGGGAGTCATGAGCCGCCTTGTGCTGTGCACGAGACTGCTGCATCCGGCGAAGGACCGGAACGTGGTCGAGGTCTGGGACATGGATGGACGGCACCGTCGTCCTCAGGGTGCGACTCATGAGTAACTGGGCTGGCGACATGCCAGTGGACAGTGAGGCCGAGCTATAGGCCAGCAAGGCAAGGTAGAAATCCAGACCCAGCATCGGCAGCCTTGCATAGAAGCCGTTTGACGATATGTACTCCCTTCTCTGCTTTGCCGTTGGATTGGTGGTACAGGGGACTGGACGTCACATGGGCAAAATTGTACCGCCTGGCAAAGTTGGACCATTCTTGGCTGGCGAAGCAGGGGCTATTGTTCGACATAACCGTGAGCGGGTTGCTGTGTCGAGTAAAGGTTTCTTTACATGCACGAATGACTGCAGACGAGGTGAGGTCGTGCAACCGTATCACCTCCGGGTAATTTGAAAAGTAGTCCACGATCAGGACATAAGAACATAAGAACATAAGAACTAGGAGCAGGAGTAGGCCATCTGGCCCCTCGAGCCTGCTCCACCATTCAATGAGATCATGGCTGATCTTTTGTGGACTCAGCTCCACTTTCCAGCCCGAACACCATAACCCTTAATCCCTTTATTCCTCAAAGAACTATCTATCTTTATCTTAAAAACATTTAATGAAGGAGCCTCTACTGCTTCACTGGGCAAGGAATTCCATAGATTCACAACCCTTTGGGTGAAGAAGTTCCTCCTAAACTCAGTCCTAAATCTACTTCCCCTTATTTTGAGGCTATGCCCCCTAGTTCTGCTTTCACCCGCCAGTGGAAACAACCTGCCCGCATTACCCTATCTATTCCCTTCATAATCTTATATGTTTCTATAAGATCCCCCCTCATCCTTCTAAACTCCAACAAGTACAGTCCCAGTCTACTCAACCTCTCCTCGTAATCCAATCCCTTCAGCTCTGGGATTAACCTAGTGAATCTCCTCTGCACACCCTCCAGTGCCAGTACGTCCTTTCTCAAGTAAGGAGACCAAAACTGAACACAATACTCCAGGTGTGGCCTCACTAACACCTTACACAATTGCAGCAGAACCTCCCTAGTCTTAAACTCCATTCCTCTAGCAATGAAGGACAAAATTCCATTTGCCTTCTTAATCACCTGTTGCACCTGAAAACCAACTTTTTGCGACTCATGCACTAGCACACCCAGGTCTCTCTGCACAGCAGCATGTTTTAATATTTTATCATTTAAATAATAATCCCTTTTGCCGTTATTCCTACCAAAATGGATAACCTCACATTTGTCAACATTGTATTCCATCTGCCAGACCCTAGCCCATTCACTTAGCCTATCCAAATCCCTCTGCAGACTTCCAGTATCCTCTGCACTTTTTGCTTTACCACTTATCTTAGTGTCGTCTGCAAACCTGGACACATTGCCCTTGGTCCCCAACTCCAAATCATCTATGTAAAATGTGAACAGTTGTGGGCCCAACACTGATCCCTGAGGGACACCACTCACTACTGATTGCCAACCAGAGAAACACCCATTAATCCCCACTCTTTGCTTTCTATTAATTAACCAAGCCTCTATCCAGACATAGTCTCTACCCAGCACGTGGAACAGGTCGATGCCCACCTTGGTCCATGGTGACGTGACCAACTCATGGGGCTGCAGGGTCTCACGTGGTTGGGCCGGCTGGAAGCGCTGACAAATGGGG
The DNA here is from genome assembly GCF_047496885.1 of Scyliorhinus torazame. Taxonomy (NCBI): domain Eukaryota; kingdom Metazoa; phylum Chordata; class Chondrichthyes; order Carcharhiniformes; family Scyliorhinidae; genus Scyliorhinus; species Scyliorhinus torazame. The sequence continues at coordinate 86,476,960 of NC_092727.1, forward strand.
CAGTTGAGTACTGTGTTGGCTATGTCCTCATTAATGCCGGGCCAGTACACTGCCTCTAGAGCCCGTCGGTGGCACTTTTCCACGCCAAGGTGACCCTCGTGTAGTTGTTCCAGGGCAAGCTGGCGCATGCTATGCGGGATGACAATGCGGTCCAGTTTTAGAAGAACCCCGTCTACTACCGCCAGATCATCTCTGACATTATAGAATTGAGGGCTTTGGCCCTTGAGCCACCCGTCCGTTAGGTGGCGCATGACACGCTGTAGCAGGGGGTCAGCCGCCGTCTCGCAGTGAATTTGGATGAGGCGTTCATCCGAGGCAGGTTGATTTGAGGCCGCGATTGCCACATGGGCGTCAACCTGGCAGACAAATCCCGCTGGGTCGCATGGAGTGTTGACTGCCCTGGAGAGAGCGTCAGCAATGATGAGGTCCTTGCCTGGGGTGTATACCAGCTGGAAGTCGTATTGCCGGAGCTTGAGAAGAATACGCTGGAGGCGAGGCGTCATGTCGTTCAAGTCTTTCTGTATTATATTTACCAGCGGGCGATGGTCGGTCTCGATGGTGAATTGAGGAAGGCCGTACACATAATCGTGAAAGTTGACGACACCGGTCAGAAGGGCCAGGCACTCCTTTTCTATCTACGCATAGCGCTGCTCCGTGGGGGTCATCGCACGTGACGCATATGTAACGGGGGCGCATGATGAGGCCTCATCACGTTGAAGGAGCACTGCCCCAATGCCGGATTGACTGGCATCGGTTGAAATTTTGGTCACCTTTGCTGGATCAAAGAAAGCTAAGACCGGGGCCGTGGTCAGTTTTACCTTGAGTTCTCTCCATTCGCGCTCGTGGGCAGGGAGCCATTGGAAGTCTGTCGTCTTCCTGACCAGGTTCCTGAGAGCCGTGGTATGAGAGGCGAGGTTAGGGATGAATTTCCCTAAAAAATTGACCATGCCCAGAAATCGGAGGACCACCTTCTTGTCCTCTAGTGTTTTCATAGCTGTGATGGCAGCTACCTTGTCCGCATCCGGCTGCACACCCAATTGGGGGATGTGGTCCCCGAGGAACTTGAGTTCCGTCTGACAAAAAGAGCATTTGGCCCTGTTGAAGCGGAGGCCATGCTCATGTATACGTCTGAATATGCGCTGGATGCGACTAACATGCTCCTGCGGGGTGGTGGACCAAATGATTATGTCATCGACATAGACGCGAACACCTTCAATACCTTCCATCATTTGTTCCATAATCCTATGGAACACTTCTGATGCAGAGATGATCCCAAACGGCATCCTGTTTTAACAATATCTTCCAAAGGGGGTATTAAATGTGCAAAGTTTCCTGCTGGATTTATCAAGCTGGATTTGCCAGAATCCTTTTGAGGCGTCGAGTTTGGTAAAGAGCATGGCGCGAGCCATCTCACATGTGAGCTCTTCGCGCTTGGGAATTGGATAGTGCTCTCTCATTATATTGTGATTTAGATCCTTGGGATCAATGCAAATTCTCAATTCGCCGGAAGGCTTTTTTACACATACCATGGAACTGACCCTGTCGGTCGGTTCCGTGACTTTGGAAATCACTCCTTGGTTCTGGAGGTCCTGCAGCTGCTGCTTGAGGCGGTCCTTAAGGAATGCTGGGACCCTGCGAGATGCGTGCACCACAGGCGTGGCATTTGGTTTTAATAAAATCTTGTAGGTGTACAGGAGTGTGCCCATGCGTCGTGGTATTGGTTGATAATGGCGTCGAGCTGCACCCTGAAGTCAGTGTCCTGAAAGGCAGACATGTCAGCAGGAGAGAGAGAGTGAACTCTCTGAACTAGGTTCAACAGCTTGCATGCCTGCGCGCCAAGCAGGGAAGCTTTCGAGGAGCCCACGATTTCAAAGGGAAGGATGGCTTTGTGTGACCTGTGCGTCACTTCAAGCTGGCAGGCTGATGGCAGGATGGCTGGTTTGACACAAAGGCTTTGGAGGTCAATGAGATTGGCGGAGGCACCAGTGTCCAGGCGGAATCGTATTTGGGACCAGTTAACCGTAAGGGTGGCACACTACTCATCGTCCGGATCGATGCTGTATACCGATAGAGGCTGGATTCTTTGCTTCGGGGACACCCTGTTTTTTGTAATGATACAGACTCGAAAAGGCGCCTTTGGGTCCTCGGTGTCAATATCGGGTAGTAGGTCCGAATCGGGCTCGGTGACCGTGGGTTGAATGGACAGGACATTTCTGCGGGGCTGGCTGGAGCGACGAGAGTTGGCAGGCTGAGCTGATCTGCATAAAGCAGCATAGTGGCCAAGTTTGCCACAACGCAGGCATCGTCGGGATTTGGCAGGACATTGCCACTTTAAGTGGGTGGAACCACAGTTGCCGCACGTTGTAGCGTCAGTACGTTCGCTGCGCCACCGCGCATGCGCGGTGCGGTCGTACGTGGTGCGCGCCTGCGCAGTACGTTCGTCGACGACGCCGTCCCCTCGTTCGGTGCGCACAAACGCGGGAGTCTGCAAAAAGCACGCGAAATGGCTGCCCTCATCCAGGCTGAGGCCCTGGAGTTGGTCGATTGCTTGGATCCTTTCTGCCTCGTGGGGACTTCGCCGCGTCGTTTCAGCTGCTTGGATGTGGGAATACCGACTAGTGGCATGTTCATGTAGCACGCAGGTCTCAATGGCGGTGAGCTGCTTTACTTTGAGGAGCTGCTGGCGTAGGGGGTCCGACTAAACACCGAAAACGATCTGGTCGCGTTTCATGGAGCCAGAGGTGGGCCCGTAATTACAGGATTGCGCAAGGAGGCGGAGGTGGGTGAGAAAGGACTGGAAAGGTTCATCCTTATCCTGCAAACGCTGTTGGAATACATAGCGCTCGAAACGTTCATTCACCTCGATGTCGCAGTGACTGTCAAACTTAAGGAAGACCGTCTTGAATTTTGATTTATCTTCACCATCAGCAAAGGTGAGAGAATTGAAAATGTGGATGGCATGGTCCCCGGCCGTGGATAGGAAGAGAGCGATCTTTCTGGTGTCTGAGGCAGCTTCCCGGTCTGTGGCTTCAAGGTAGAGCTGGAAGCGTTGTTTGAATATCTTCCAGTTGGCCCCTAGATTACCGGTGATGCGGAGCGGCGGTGGCGGGCGGACGCTGTCCATTTTGCAGGATGACTGTGTGCTGGTGGAAGGCAGATCACTTGCAGGTAGGTCTAAGAAGTTCTAACATCCCTCAACTACTGGTACCATGATGTGTTGGGTGCTCTGGATCCGTGGAACACATACAGGCCACCAACACTTAAAATAGTGCAACACTATTTTATTAAGTTAGGAACTGTTGAACATACTTTCACTGTGGGTTAACACGATGTTAGATTAAACTAAAGACCTATGCCTGTCCGAACCAGTCTATGCACTCAGTACATGGTGAAGATCGGTGCTGTAAGCTGTAAGCTCTGTCCTGAGAGGCTGCATCCCGAATGAGCGGGAACTCTGATGCCCTCTGTCTTTATAGTGAGTGTGCTCTAACTGGTGATTGGCTGCGGTTTTGTATGTATTGATTGGTCTTGCTGTGTGTCCATTAGTGTGTGTGTATCTGCACCATGATATACTGGTGTATATTATGACAGATTCTGTATCCTGTTATGTTCCATTGTGATTAACACCTTTCCTGAGCTCTCATCTCTGAACCGACAGAGCGCGATTCCTAATCTCACCCCAGGATTTAAACACACAAACTAAGCTGAAAGTTCAGTGGGCTACTGAGGGAAGGTCAGAGGTGATGGCCACCAGAATCATAAAATTTACAGTGCAGAAAGAGGCCATTCGGCCCATCGAGCCTGCACCGGCCCTTGGAAAGAACACCCTACCCAAGCCCACACCCCCACCCTATCCCCATAACCCAGTAACCCTACCCAACACCAAGGGCAATTTTGGACACTAAGGGCAATTTAGCATAGCCAATCCACCTAACCTGCACATCTTTGGACTGTGGGAGGAAACCGGAGCACCCGGAGGAAACCCACGCACACACGGGGAGAACGTGCAGACTCCGCACAGACATTGACCAAAGCCGGGAATCGAACCTGGGACCCTGTGAAGGCAATTGTGCTAACCACTATGCTACCGCGCTGCCCAGATGTGATGTCCAACTTGGATTGCATCTGCTTTTTGTGGTACTTCCAATGGATGTTAAGAATTCCAGTGTACTAATCAAAATAACAATGAGTTCTCCCCATATCATGGTTCACATTTACCCCTCAACTAACCCACGAAAGTAAAGCTTTGCTGTTTGTTCAATCTTGTTGTGAACATGACTGATGAACTTTTCGAGCAAACAACAGCAATTAACTTCAAAGTAATCCCAGTGTGTTCAATTTCTGAGAGTCGTGATTAGGCCCAGTATAAACGCAAATTCTTTCTTTCCTTAGACCTCCTGAGGAGCTAGGTCTGTGGAGTAGGACAGATGTAACCGTGTGTGAGTTAGAAGAAGGCTCTGAACATCCAGAGTTCTGGCGTGCACTAGGACAACAGGATCGAAAAGCGTATGACTGCATGTTACAAGGTAGCGGAACGGGGACTCTGGGCTCAAAATAGGGTGGGTGTAGAGTCCAGATTGACTGACGGGAGCGGTGCAGAGAGGGGGAAGGGGTTCCGGTGTAGGAAGGAGGAGGGGAGGGAGGGTGTAGAGTCCAGACTGACTGACTCGGCACTGAATATATTTTCTTTTGGTTCCAGACTGTACCTTTATACAGTTAAAATTTTATAATCCAGCAAGCGCGGGGAATGGGTGGTGCTGGTTAATCAAAAATACCGTTTAATGGAGAGTTCCATTTACCAATGGAATGCAATGCAATACTTGTAACATGATCTAATATGTAAGTACTCAGGAAGTAAGGGTGTTCTTTTTACATCTGATCTTCAACAGTGCATTAAAACATTAAGTAAAGCATAATACACTGTATAGCTATGAATTCCGGATAACTTTGTAATTCCCAGTTGGAAAAGTGACAATTTGTATCAGGGAAGCATCAGAAATTCCAGTTAATAGAGAATTCTGGTTGGTGGGCTGCCAGATAACGCAACGTTTACTGTCATTCTAATATATTCTAAGACACCCGAAAACTGGTTGCTCATTGCTAGTTAGTTCCCTCCCTAGTGTTGATTATTCTCTTTTGTGCCCTACAGATCCCGGGAAATACAACTTCACTGCTCGGCTCTTCAGGTTGACTGCTTCTTCGGGGGAGTTCACTGTGATGGAGCAGTTCAGTCCTGTGCACCTCACTAGTGGTGTCATGGCCATGCCATTTCTACAGGAGGACCTGTGCTCAGTACCGCAGCCAGGTGAAGATTATTTGTTTGTATGCAACACTATTGTGCACGAGCAAAAGGGAGGGTTAAATATCCACGAGACAAGGAGCATTCTGGGCTGTCCCTGTCCAAAGACATCATTGTCAACTTTGCCCAGTTTGTTTGCTATTGTGTCAAAAGATTCCAGGTTAGAACCCTGCTCTTGAAATGGAACACTTTGAAAGAAACAATGACTTGTATTTGGAAAGCACCTTTACAACCGCAGGATAACACAATCCAATCCCCGCCCCAATCCCGGAAATCGCTTTTAAAACCAAAGGAGTACCTTTTGAGGTTTAGTCACTGTCAGAATGTAGGAACTGGTGCAGCACAGCAAGATCCCACAGGCACCTGCCACAATGAGGTAGTTCTCCCATCATCAGAGGTGCTTGTTCTTCACCAGAGATCCCGTTCTGCCTCTTCAGACTCTAGACAAAGTAGAGCTGCTGGTTCCCTAGTATCCAAGTCAACATTCCTCCCTTACCATTTACCAGCAAATGGAACTTGTGGCAGATTACTCGGACATTTATCTTATTGCTGTCTGTCTGATCTTGCTGTGCAGAGAAAGGCTGCATTGTGCATAATGACCGGCAAACAGTAACACAAAAATTGTTCATTTGATGAAATATTTAAAATGTACAATTATGTATATGTATGGATGAAAAGTACATTAACGTATTTTACCAACTGATCTCTTGTGGAGTTGCCCAGTTTTGCCCTGAAGTACAGGAGACCTCAAAGGCTCAGACTAGGTATACAGGCACAGTATGGCTGTTATTTCAATGTCATGCTTTGTGCAATTTTTAAAATTTCTAATGCAGTACTGCATAAATCCCTATGTCCAAAAGGTGATTGACCTGTTAATCAAATAGCTAGATAGCCATTTCTTCTGCCTGCTTCAAAGCTTTCAATATATTCAGCTTTAGAGCCCTCTTTCACACAGCTGTGCAATGAAATACAATTATGAATGCTTGACTGAGCTCCAAACCCACTAATGAATTCAGCTCTTCATGGAGTTGTTTACACAATTGTGAATGGGAATTTTAGCTTTTTTTGATTGACCGTTTTATAATCTTATAATAACATTTTCTTTGAAGTGGTTTTTAGAAGACTGTCAAGACAAGATTAAGAGGTGTTAAAAGAGTTAAAGTTTCTTCTTGCGGTTATGGACGGCTATGTTTTATAAACTTGTAAATGGTGCACTGTTTTCCAGGGAGTTTTATTGCCTATTTGTCTATTTTAACATTTCATGAGCATTTCAGAAACTTACCAGTGGTATTACAGGATCCATTGGTTCAGTACCTTGTGGTAATTGGAAGAATGGGTATGGACGATGCATAAGAGGATGTTTGGGGGGTTTGGAGGGAGCATGGAGTATGGGTAGTGGGGGGGGAGTGAAAGGGAGAATTACTAGGCCTAACCACCATCTTGAGAACTGAGTCAATGACCCAGTGAATGCAGGAAGGTCTTCTAACCTGCCCACCTTGGCATTCTCCCAACCTCATTAACAACTTGAGCCTGCTTTGGAAGGCGGTGGGTCCATCTTTGGTCCATGTTCACCTCCTCACGATGAAAATACGATGGGACCGCACTGCCATATTCTCATCTCGCAGGTGGACATCCAGTATTAGCTTCCTAAATTCTCTCCAGAGTAAATGGAAAACCAGCCTTGGTAAGGCCACGAGGAACTAAAGTGTTTCCTGTGTCCCACAAGGATAGTCATTGCCTTCTTTTCACCTTTCCATCCCAGCAGTTACCTCTTCAGGGATTCTCCCAAAATACGTCACTGTTTGCCAGTGGACTGTCCCATCTGCCAGCTAACAGTTGCTTTTCATCTGTTTTGGGCATGCTGAGGAAGTCTGGGAGTCAAGACATTACCAGGTCCCAGGTTAGACCACCTGCCCAAAAAAAGGTGCGAGGGGCAGCACGGTGGCGCAGTGGGTTAGCACTGTGGCCTCACAGCGCCGAGGTCCCAGGTTCGATCCCGGCTCTGGGTCACTGTCCGTGTGGAGTTTGCACATTCTCCCTGTGTTTGCGTGGGTTTCGCCCCCACAACCCAAAAATGTGCAAGCTAGGTGGATTGGCCAAACTAAATTGCCCCTTAATTGGAAAAAAAATGATTGGGTATTCTAAATTTTTAAAAAAAGTGCGAGGGCTTAATATTGATCTTAATGTCTAAATTGTACACCACCAAATGTCTCACTTTACACATCGGCTATCCCCAGCTTTGTTCCTTGTGGATAACCAGCTGGAAGTTTACCTGTGGCAGGGCTGTTGGTCGTCAGACAGTGAAAGCACAGGCTCAGCGAAGCTTCGATGGGACATGGAGCGAAAATGTGCCATGGAGACGACGCTGCAATACTGCACAGGTCAGTCACACAGAGCGGCACGGTGGGTGGAAACCGGGAGTTAACACAGTTAATTCTTCGACATCGGTCAACTATCTTAATGCAGCAACAGGAAATGTTTTGTGTTTGTCCCATCAGAAAAGAACCCCAGGCGACCTCCAAAAGCGTACCTGGTGTCTGCTGGCGCAGAGCCATTGACCTTCACTAATATCTTCCCACGATGGGAATACAACGTGGAGACTGGACAACAGGTTCTTCTACTTTTCAACCACAAAATGCTTCTTAATAATGTGCTGTTTAGAATGATTATTATTGTTCTCTCCTGAACTGGGCCAGGTTATAATTCTGTAGGAGCAGGTACCCTCCTGAAAATCATTCATTAGTTATTCTTTACGGATGAGTTCCCATAGAATCTCCATAGTGCAGAAGAAGGCCATTTGGTCCATAGAGTCTGCACCGACTCTCTGAAAGAACACTGCCTTACCTAGGCCCACTCCCCTGCACTATCCCCATAACTTCACAAATTGATGTGATCAATCCACCTAACCTTCACATATTTGGACTGTGGGAGGAAACTGGAGCACCCGGAGGAAACCCACGCAGACACGGGAGAACATGCAAACTCTACACAGTCACCCAAGGCCAGAATCAAATTTGGATCCCTGGCGCTGTAAGACAAAAGTGCTAACCACTGTGCCACCCAGCAATCCCCTCTTTGGAATTCCCTCTATACCACTTTCCTCCTTTATGATGCTCCTAAAAACTTGAACCCCACAGAATTTTATGGTTTGATTAAGTCATTTGTGTGCATGAAAGCAATGCCGTCTACATTTTGCCTCTTGAGCTTGTTGATGGTTTTTTCTTTGAATGACTTTTCTGTCTCTGTTACACATATTTTAAAAAAATCAAACTTTGGTCACATGTTCTAATATCTCTTTACGCAGCTTGATGTCAGATTCTCTTTGTGAGGTGCCTTCAGGTTTTTACTGTGCAGCAGATGCTTTACAAATGCACAATATTGTTGTTGCAATGAGGGGCGACATTCTCCGACCCCCCGCCGGGTCGGAGAATCGCCGGGGGCTGGCGTGAATCCCGCCCCCGCCGGTTGCCGAAGTCTCCGGCACCGGATATTCGGCGGGGGTGGGAATCGCGCCGCGCCGGTTGGCGGCCCCCCCCGCTCGATTCTCCAGCCCGGATGGGCCGAAGTCCCACCGATAAATTGCCTGTCCCACCGGCGTAAATTAAATCACCTACCTTACCGGCGGGACAAGGTGGCGTGAGCGGGCTCCGGGGTCCTGGGGGGGGCGCGGGGCGATCTGGTCCCGGGGGGTGCCCCCACGGTGGCCTGGCCCGCGATCGGGGCCCACCGATCCGCGGGCGGGCCTGTGCCGTGGGGGCACTCTTTCCCTTCCGCCTCCGCCACGGTCTCCACCATGGCGGAGGTGGAAGAGACTCCCTCCACTGCGCATGCGTGGGAAACTGTCAGCGGCCGCTGACGCTCCCGCGCATGCGCCGCCTGGGGATGTCATTTCCGCGCCAGCTGGCGGGGCAACAAAGGCCGTTTCCGCCAGCTGGCGGGGCAGAAATTCCTCCGGCGTCGGCCTAGCCCCTCAATGTTGGGGCTCGACCCCCAAAGGTGGGGAGCACTCCGCACCTTTGGGGCGGCGCGATGCCCGTCTAATTGGCGCCGTTTTGGGCGCCAGTCAGCGGACATCGCGCCGTTTCCGGAGAATTTCGCCCGATGTGTTTAACTAACTGGAAAGCAGCAGAGAGAGCATGATATAACTCAGTGCTACATCACTCTGAGCTAGTGCCTATTTCAATAAATGCCTGATGTTTAATCCATCTATTCAGGATGTGATTCCATGTCAGGTATTTAACTCCTTTAGCTCAACTGTTTTGGGGAATTATGCAAAATTATTGCATTCCAAAAAGGATTTAGTCTTTGAGCTACGGTCATGCAGTCATAGTGTTCACAGCACTGAAAGAGGGCCTTTGGCCCATCGTGTCGGTGCCAGCCATCAATCCACCTAACCTTCACATATTTGGACTGTGGGAGGAAACTGGAGCACCTATCTACTCTAATTCCATACATGGTCCGTAGCCTATGCTATGGCATTTCAAGTGCTCATCTGAATGCTTCCTAAATGTTGTGAGGGTTCCTGCCTCTACCACCCTTTCAGGCAGCGAGTTCCAGATTCCCACCATCCAATGGGTGGAAAAAGCTTTCCCTCAAACCTCCTCTAAATCCCCTACCCCTTACTTTTAAACCATTGCCCCTGGTTATTGACCCCTCTGCTAAGGGAACATGTTTCTTCCTATCTACCCTACCCATGTCCCTCATAATTTTGTACACCTCAATTAGGTCCCCCCTCAGCCTTCTCTGCTCTCAGGAAAACAACCCCAGCCTTACCAGCCTCTCTTCGTAGTGAAACGCTCCAGCCCAGGAAACATCCTGGTGAACCTCCTCTGCACCCTTTCTACTGTAATCACATCCTTCCTATAGTTTGGCGACCAGAACTGTACACAGTACTCTTTATATAACGAGTGCCTTATATACCTCTATCATAACCTCCCTGCTCTTATATTCCATTCCTTGGCTATTAAAGGCAAGTATCCCATATGCCTACCTTCACTACCTGTCCTGCTGCCTTCAGTGATTTTTGTGTGCATGTCCCTCTCGTCCTCTGTACTTCCTACCGTCCTACCATTCATTGTGTATGCCCTTGCCTTATTATTCCTCCCAAAATGCATCACCTCGTAGTTTTCAGTGTTAAATTCCATTTGCCTCTGTTCTGCCCATCTGATCAGCCTGTTTATATCTTCCTGTAATCAAAGGCTTTCTTCCTCACTTTTTGCCATGCCACCAATTTTTGTGTCATCTGCGAACTTACTGATTAGACTCCCCCACATTCATGTCTAGATCATGAATGTACGGTACAAACAGCAAGGGACCCCGCACTGATCACTGCGATATACCACTGGACACAGGCTTCCACTGACAAAAATAATCTTCGACCATTACCCTCTGCCACCTGCCAATAAGCCAATTTTGGATCCAGTTTGCCAAATTGCCTTGGATCCCAAGGGATGTGAAACAAGTGATGGTAATTGGGTGCCTTTGCATCCATCCCCACTTTTATTTTGATTAACTTGAATGGAAAAAGTGAGAATATGAGACAGGCAGCAGATTGACTCTTGCCTGTTTTACAAGTCAGGATCGACCTTTCTGTCTACGTGTGTATATACGATGGTGTGTGAATAAGAGTAACTTTCCTCACCAGTGTTTTCCTTGTACGGCTCAGGTGCGACAGGGTGTTGTGAACAGAGTGATCCTGGTTCAGGATGCTTTATCGAGACTGTGCAAGACACAATACTCACTGGAGGAGATTATGTCGAGGCCCTTACCAGAAGGAATTGACCCACATAGACTAGAAACCTATCTGTCTGATGAAGATTTTAAGGTAACCCTTGCCTACTTGCCTAATGTGGTGAATTATTCTTGTGGTTTCACCTGGAACCTTAACTGCAGCTGGGGATCCACATGTTCAAAACAGGAGAGTCGATCAGTTTAAATCTCCTTTGCCTCAATGTTTGTTTTGTGGATTTCTTTGCTGTTTGCTAGTTCATTGTGACCGTTTTTGCTTGTCTTCTCAGTAGTGAAAGGGTTCCATTGATCTGGAATAAAAGTACACACATCAAGAGCAAAACAATGGCTGTGATCTGATATATGTTGTAAATATAATGGTTTAGCAAAGGGCAGCATGGTGGCGCAGTGGTTAGCACTGCTGTCTCATGGCGCCGAGGTCCTATGTTCGATCCCGGCTCTGGGTCACTGACTGTGTGGAGTTTGCATATTCTCCCCGTATTTGCGTGGGTTTTGCCCCCACAACCCAAAGATGTGCATGATAGGTGGATTGGCCACGCAAAATTGCCCTTTAATTGGAAAAAATTGAATTGGGTAGTCTAAATTTTTTTTCAAAAAAATAATTGCTTAGCAATAAACCAAGTTTTCTTTTTACCACTCGATTCGGAATCGTTTGTGGCATGCTAAACATGGGAACTTGGGAGCCTAAGTAGGTCATTTTAAGCCTGCTCTGCCATTTTGATAAGAACAAAGCTGAACTGATTTTTGTCTCCACTCCACTGATGCGACCATCAATTCACTCGAAGACACGTGGAGAAGTAAACCGTGGTTTTAATCAGCTTAGAACTGAGCCTGCCTGTGACCGGTACATCACTGAAGGCGGCCCCACTGGTCAGCAGCTCTTATGCTTCCTGTAAAGGGGGTGGAGCCATGGGCAGAGCCCATACATGCCCCAACATATCCCCTGTGGGTGAAGCCACATAATGGCGCACAGGTAGAGCCCACAGGGTTAATAACATAACACAGTGCACTGGTGAATTATCAGTAATTATACATTCACCACATTCACCCCCTGATTAAAAAATGAAGTCCAGCGGGAGTGACGGTCTCATAGATTCAGTTGGTCTGGTGCCCGGATCGTACGTTGCGACCGCCGAAGCACTGGTGTTGCAGCTGCTTTGGGTGGCTGTGGAAGTGGGTCTGGAGCAGGCACAGGCGTGGACTCCGGGAGCGGCTCTTCCGGAGCTTCATTCCTGTGCGGCGGGTGGGAGGGAGCGTGGGAACCATATAGAGGTGGGGGCGCTGAACATGAGGTTGGACGGGACATAGTGTGGGGGATGCAGTAGTGGGAGTGGTGTTGGAGCCTGCGGGGGCCAGGTCCCGGAGGGAGACGGTATCTTGCCGGCCATCGGGGTGTTCGACGTACGCATAGTGTCGGTTGGAGTGCAGGAGCTGGACCCTCTCTACCAGGAGCTCGGTCTTATGGCTCCGAACATGTTTTCGGAGGAGGACTGGACCCAGTGTCATCAGCCAGGGTGGAAGCGAGGCTCCTGAGGTAGCTCCCCTAGGGAAAACAAACAAACGGTCATGAGGAGTCTGGTTTGTGGCCGTGCAAAGGAGGGACCTAATAGAGTGGAGCACATCGGGGAGGACCTCCTGCCAGTGAGAAACTGGGAGATTCCTAGACCGCAGGGTCAGTAGGACGGCCTTCCAGACCATCGCGTTCTCCCTCTCCACCTACCCGTTTCCCCTGGGGTTATAACTGGTAGTCCTGCTTGAGCCGATGCCCTTACTGAGCAGGTACTGACGCAGTTCGTCGCTCATGAACAACGAGCCTCTGTCGCTGTGGACAGAACTGGGGAAACCAAACAGGGTGAAGACACTATGCAGGGCTTTAATGACAGTGGGGGTGATCATATCATGGCAGGGGATGGCAAACGGGAAGCGGGAGAACTCCTCTATGATGTTAAGGAAGTACGTGTTGCGGTTATTGGAGGGGAGGGGCCCTTTGAAATCGATACTCAGGCGTTCAAAGGGCTGGGATGCCTTTACCAGGTGGGCCTTATCCGGTCGATAGAAGTGCGGTTTACACTCTGCACAGATTTGGCAGTCTCTGGTTATAGCTCTGACCTCCTCGGTGGAGTAGGGCAGGTTGCGGGCCTTGATGTAATGGGCGAGCCGGGTGACCCCCGGGTGGCAGAGGTCATCGTGGATAGCCCGTAGTCGGTCATCTTGCGCGCTGGCGCATGTGCCGCGGGACTAGGGCATCTGGGGGCTCGTTGAGCTTCCCAGGACGATATACTATATCGTAGTTATAGGTGGAGAGTTCAATTCTTCACCTCAAGATCTTATCCTTCTTGATCTTGCCCCGCTGCGTATTGCCAAACGTGAAGGCACCCAATCGTTGGTCGGTGACGAGGGTAAACCTCCTACCAGTGAGGTAGTGCCTCCAGTGCCGCACGGCTTCCACGATGGCTTGGGCTTCTTTTTCGACCGAGGAGTGTTGAATTTCGGAGGTAGTGAGGGTGCGTGAAAAAAACGCTACCGGTCTGCCTGCTTGGGTGAGGGTGGCGGCGAGAGCGACCTCTGAGGCATCGCTCTCCACCTGGAAGGGGACGGACTCGTCCACCGCGCGCAACGTAGCTTTGGCGATGTCCGCCTTGATGCAGTTGAAGGCCTGGCGGGCCTCAGCTGCCAGTGGAAAGAGGGTGGCCTTAAATAGTGGGCGGGCTTGGTCCTGATACTGGGGGACCCACTGGGCGTAATAGGAGAAAAATCCAAGGCACCTCTTCAGGGCCTTGGGACAGTGAGGGAGAGGGAATTGGAGGAGGGGGCGCATACGGTCAGGGTCGGGCCCTAGGACCCCGTTTTGCACGACGTAGCAGAGGATGGCTAGCCTGGTTATGCGGAAAACGCATTTCTCCTTGTTGTAGGTGAGGTTGAGGTTTTGGGCGGTTTGGAGAAATCGGTGGAGGTTGGCGTCGTGGTCCTGCTGATCATGGCTGCAGATGGTGACATTGTCCAAGTACGGAAGCGTGGCCCGCAGCCCGTACTGGTCCAACATTCGGTCCATCGCTCGTTGGAACACCGAAACCCCGTTCGTGACGCCAAAGGGGACCCGGAGGAAATGGAAAAGGCGGCCGTCTGCCTCAAACGCCGTGTAGTGGCGGTCCTCCAGACGGATTGGGAGCTAGTGGTATGCAGACTTCAGATCCACCGCGGAGAACATGCGGTAGTGCGCAATCTGATTTACCATGTCTGCAATCCGGGGAAGGGGGGTACGCATCGAGCTGCGTAAACCGGTTAATGGTCTGGCTGTAATCAGCCACCATCTGGAACTTTTCCCTGGTCTTGACGACCACCACCTGAGCTCTCCAGGGGCTATTGCTGGCCTCTATGACCCCCCTCCCGCAAGAGACGCTGGGCTTCGGACCTAATGAACGTCCTGTCCTGCATACTATACCGCCTGCTTCTGGTGACTACTGGCTTGCAATCGGCGGTGAGGTTTGCGAAGAGGTGGGGTGGGGGTTGATTTTTAGGGTCGCGAGGCTGCATATGGTGAGCGGGGGCAGGGGCCCCCCGAACTTAAGAATTAGGCTCCAGAGGTTGCACTGGAAGTCGAGTCCCAAAAGGAGAGGAGCGCAGAGGTCTGGGAGCACATATAGTTGAAAATTAGCGTACTCAGCGCCCTGTATCGCTAGGGTTGCTGTAGTGCACCCTTGGATTTGCACCGAGTGCGACCCAGAGGCGAGGGAGATGGTTTGTTGCGTCGGGAATATTGGGAGCAAGCAGCGTCTTACCATGTCCGGGTGAATGAAGCTCTCTGTGCTCCCGGAGTCGAAAAGGCAAGGTGTCTCATACCCGTTAATCCGGACGGCCATCATGGAGCTCCGGAGGTGCTTAGGTCGTGACTGGTCCAGGGTGACCGCGCTGAGTTGTGGGTAGCCGGCGGCGTGATCGGAGGTGCTGGGGCGTGTAGGTCGTACGCATCGAGCGGCGTAGCAGATGGCGGCCAAGATGGCAGCCCCCATGGATCGCATGTGGCCGGCTGCGTGGGGGAGGATTGCCAAGATGGCGGCCCCCATGAGTCGCACATGTTATGCGGAGGCGGAGTCGGCAGACACGCTGCCACCTTGCGGGGTCTGCGGGCCTGTGAGTCTGTGGATCGGGTCTGTGAGTTCGAGTTCTTAGACTTGGCCAGGCAGACCTTGGCGAAGTGTCCTTTTCGCCCGCAGCTGCTGCAGTTCGCGTTGCGGGCCGGGTAGTGAAGTCAGGGGTGTTGGGACTGGCCGCAAAAGTAGCAGGGTAGCCCCCCATGATGGGCGGGTGGCCGTGCGGCACAGGCCTGGGGTAGTCTCGGGTCGGGGGCCCACGAGGGGGTCGCGTGATCGGCCGGGAACGCAGTAAGGCCCTGAAAAGCGGCCTCCAGAGAGGTAGCCAGTTTTACCGTGTTGTCCAGGTCCTGGGCCCCTTTTTCGAGCAGGCACTGTCTCACATAGTTCGATCGGACCCCCGCCATGTAAATGTCTCGGACAGCGAGCTCCATGTCCTGAGTGGCCGTAACGGCCTGGTAGTTACAGTTGCGCGCGAGGGCTTTGAGGTCGTGTAGGTAATCGTCTAGTGACTCCCCGGGGCGCTGGCAGCGAGTGGTGAAGACGATTCGCGCGTAGACCTCGTTCACAGGCCGCACGTAGAGGCTTTCGAGTAGTGCGAGGGCCTCTGTATAGGAAGCGGCTTCGTCGAGCTCGACAGAAATGCGATGGCTCACCCGTGCGTGGAGGAGGCTCAGCTTCTGTTCGTCAGTGACGGACGCGTAGACGACGCTGCGAGATAGGCCTCGAAGCATCGAAGCCAATGTGAAAAAATTTATTTTGCCTCCGCGGCCTGTGGATCGAGTTCCAGTCTGTCAGGTTTGTGGGCTGATTCCATAGTAGTATTTTAAGCTGATTAAATTGATGTGACCATCAATTCACTCGAAGACACGTGGAGAAGTAAACCGTGGTTTTAATCAGCTTAGAACTGAGCCTGCCTGTGACCGGTACAACACTGAAGGCAGCCCCGCAGGTCAGCAGCTCTTATACTTCCTGTAAAGTGGGTGGAGCCATGGGTGGAGCCCGTACATGCCCCACCATATCCCCTGTGGGTGAAGCCACACAATGGCCCATAGGTAGAGCCCACAGGGTTAATAACATAACACAGTGCACTGGTGAATTATCAGTAATTATACATTCCCCCACGTCCACTTTGCTGCCTGCCCCTCCCCTAGCCCCCATAACCCTTGATTCTCTTATCTGTCAAAAATCTATCAAACTTGGTCTTGAATAAACTCAATGATCTCGCCTCCTCTGCTCTCTGGGGAAAAGAGTTCTCCAGACTAACTACCCTCGGAGAAAAAAAATTCTCTTCATCGCCTGTCTTAACAGGGCGACCTTTTATTTTTTAACGGTGTCCCCTGGTTCAAGTCTCCCCCTATATGAGGGAATGTCCTCCCAGTATCTACCCTATTAAGTCCCCGCAAAACTGTCTCTTGGCACTGTTTGGGAAAATAGAGCTGGAAGATCTATTGGAATCCGACTAACTTTGAAGAATCACAGAAAGAGATCAACTGGCGGTTGCTACATGGGACATTGTACCATGTGTTCCAGAAAGACATTTACAAACAGGGATTTTGATCCCGCACTCACCGTCTGCGAAATCGGTGGCACGGGCGAAGAATCTCGCCAGGGAGATCGTGCTTCCTGATTTTCCCTGCGATCGCTGGGGATGTCGTGGAATCCGTGCCCACAATGACGTGAACTTTATTTTAATACATTTGCATAGAGTTAAATGTTATAAGCGTTCCCCCCACCCCAATCCCATGATCCCCCCTCACTAAATATTCATACCCCGTGGACGTGATGTCACACCGGCGAGGTTTACAACAGGTTTGGCCAGACAGTCGAGGGGATGCCCCTCGGGTGCAAAGGTAACTATTAACCCCCGTGGGAGGGGGTTGGGGAAGCAAGATAGAGGAACATGCTGGGGCAGTGCCCGTGGCGGGCCTTAGTGATAGCCCCATGGGGTGATGGGCATTGATGTGTGGCACAGGGGGAGTGCCAGCTATATTTCCGCAATGTTGGTGGAGTGTTCATTGCCGGCATGGGCGTAGAGTTGGGTGGTGGGGCGGGGTGCGGAGGGAGCGGGACACCATCTAGGTTGCCAACTCTATGGGGCCCCGCCTGAGTGAGGCTTAAACCACACACCCATTTTTCCCTATCTAACAGGCTCGAGATTTGGCAAGAAAACTAGTTGGTGCAATTCGAGAGCTGCACACCAATTTTCTGTCTTTCTTACCTGACACTTTGCCAAATTCTGATAAGATTCCACCAATATATAAATTCATGATTTATTTTCCCCAACAACCTCTTGCTCAATTGAGTGAGGCATCGGCTCGTAGTTAGTGTTCATTAAATCTACCCCACTTTAATCATGTAACAAAGATAATTTTGTAAATGTAAAAATCATCATCCTGGTTTATGGGATGTTGCCATTCACAAATTTTCCACCACGTTTTGCCTTGTAACAGTCACAGCCGTTACAAGTAACTCATTTATGTGAAGCATTTTGAGACAGGCTTGATAGTCAGAACATTTATGCATGTCTTGTTTTCCCTCCATTCTTTCTTACCCCATTTTAATTAGTGCTGCTATTACGTTTTTTTCTAATCTAAAATCCTTGTTGTCTCATTTTCCTCGACAGAAAATTGTGCAAATAACACGGGAGGAATTTTACAGTCTTCCCAACTGGAAGCAGGTGAATTGGAAAAAAGCCAAAGGCCTGTTCTGAAGAGACGGCGAAGAATTTCAGCCTAGCCTGCCCAGGAATGTTTACAATCCCACCCCCTCCCCACCCACCCCGCAGTTCACCACATCACATAGGAGGAGCGGGGAGAGTGAGATTCATCGCTAAATTGTTATGGCTCAGTAAAATGTCTTCCATGTGTTTAAACTCTGTACGAGTGCACAGATTGGGATCGGGTGGAGAGCAGGGTGCTCGTCCTTGTTGATTAATTGTGTCTGTGGATTTTCTTGTAGGCCCTTTTCATTTTCCCATCCCGTCCAATGCTAACTTCTGCCTCCAGTGCTGGGGAAGAGTTGCAGATCCTCCAGAAATTCAAACTTAAACACGAGGAACTGCCGTGGGTAACCAGGGCGAAGAACCACAGAGACATTAGAAATAATTGCATAGGTTTGTTTCCACACTTGTTTGTTATAAACATATTGGGGACTGTATGACTGGGAGGGAGATCATGTGGTGAAGCCTGCAAATATTCGTCCCACCAGAGTCAACAACCCTCTACTGGGTGGCCTTGTGCTTGTAATGCTTTTTGGTGACTTTTTCCCTGAAAGTTAACGATTCAGCCCTGGTCCACGCTTCATGGGGCTCCTCCTTACTGCCTGAGCTCAGCATGTTATCTTTGGTGCCTATGCTATTTCGCCTGATTGGTTTGTCGATTCAATGGCTGGAGGAACAAAGTGATGCAGGCAACTGAAGTTATTCCCATTTGTGGAGAGCTGAGAGGGGACGCAGTGCAGGTCTTGAGGCCAAAGAAAGACAAGGGTAAGGCCAAGATAGGTGGACTAATTATTATGGACTGTGAAGGCAGAATTCAAGGTTGAAATTACAAAATGCATAAACCACTAAATACATGATGTGGAGGTGCCGGCGTTGGACTGGGGTGAGCATAATAAGAAGTCATACAACACCAGGTTAAAGTCCAACAGATTTGTTTTGAATCACTAGTTTTCGGAGCACTGCTCCTTCCTCAGATGAAGGGGCATTCACCTGAGGAAGGAGCAGTGCTCTGAAAGCTAGTGATTCGAAACAAACCTGTTGGACTTTAACCTGGTGTTATAAGACTTCTTACTGCACTAGAATACAGATTAAGAAAACTCTTTACTCCTACAAAATAGTAGATACGGAACAGACCAGGAAAAAAAAGCAGTTAATTCTGAGTTGATCACTGCCTTCATACAAGCAATGGAAGCCGCAGCTATTGAGAGAGGGGTTGAGGACTGGAAAGATATCAGTGGGTCTGTTTGGTTCAATTGGAGAATGAGAAAACAGCATGGAAACTAAAGGAAGTCTGTAACTGAGGTGGCCGTGCATTCATTGTAGAGGAATGGGCTGTGTGGTCTTTTCTCATCTTTTTGTGTTCTTCATAGTACATCTACCACTATCACATTATACCATCACTCCCCCCCCCCCCCCCCCCCCCCCCCCCCCGTGCTGCCATCACGGACACCCCAGCATCCCCCGGACCCAGGAAAGTCTCTTCTACTAGTGATGCACTTGCACAGAGGTTACACATAGAACTTCGAGGCTCTTTGTCTCACATTAGTGTAAAGTTTATGTCAGTGTTTTTATTTCTTTTATTTTAGTTATATTTTGTAAATGCTGCGAGTTTATATTGCACGCACTGTAACAGCACCAAGGAATCTGTCCAGCCTTAAGTTACCGTTTGAAATGTTGACAGGTCCCAATGGCACAGACCAGTGCCCAGCTATGTCCCACACCCACCAGGCTGAGGTGGTGAACCCTTTGAGGACTGGCTGACCTCGAACAATCATTGTGACCATTGAAACTGCCAGGATCTTCAGTGATTTTTGGCTTCCCGTGTTAAGGAGACTAACAGCTGAGGCTGGAGATTACTGAGAGTAACATACCTTTGAGATCGCTCGCCGCAGTTGAATCGAGTGTTAACCTACCTTAAATAACCAGATTAACATCTCCATTAATATTGTGAAGAAAGTAATCTGTTTGGAGGTGATTTAAGTGGAGACGGTGGTGTAGTGGTTGTCAGTGGACTAGCAATCCAGGGTAATGCTCTGGGTATCCAGGTTCGAAACCTACCATGACAGAATTCAATCTGAATTCAATAAAAAAATCTGGAACCTGACCATAAAGCCATTGTTGTTCAAAAAACATCTGCCACCCCCCTGTCCTTTAGGGAAGGAAGTCCGCCGTCCTTACCGGGTCTGGCCTACTTCAGATCCACAGCAATGTGGTTGACTCTTAAATGCCTAAATTGGCCGAGCAAAACACTCAGTTCAAAGGCAGTTAGGAATGGACAATAAATGCTGGCCCAGCCAGCGAAGTGCACATCCCATAATAAAAATGATCAAATGCACACAGTAGCTCCAGGCTTTATTTGGCAATAGCTACCACTCGCCAAACTCTGTGACATGTTCATCCAGTCCTCAAAGAGTTTATCATCGCTCATCAGGAAAAGACAAAAAGAGAATTTTCTGAACACCAGCTTCAGTAAATTGTGAACTTAGGAGTTACACAAAATCCAAATGCCAGAAAGCAGTTAAATTGCCACACCATCATATAAATATACCGTGCCTCGCTTCTGGATGGAATATAGATCATAGAATTTACAGTGCAGAAGGAGGCCATTCGGCCCATCGAGTCTGCACCGGCTCTTGGAAAGAGCACCCTACCCAAGGTCCACACCTCCGCCCTATCCCCATAACCCAGGAACCTCACCCAACACAAAGGGCAATTTTGGACACTAAGGGCAATTTATCATGGCCATTTCACCTAACCTGCACATCTTTGGACTGTGGGAGGAAACCGGAGCACCCGGAGGAAACCCACGCACACACGGGGAGAACGTACAGACTCCACACAGACAGTGGCCCAAGCCGGTAATCGAACCTGGGACCCTGGAGCTGTGAAGCAATTGTGCTAACCACAATGCTGCCGTGCTGCCCACACGCCACAATATAATCCTGACGATGGAATGGAGGGGGTTGGGGGTGAGTACCAGGGGAATCCCACATCACCACTGTTGGTGAAGGTTTGACGGGATTGAATTCCAGTCAGGCTGGCCTCATACCTTCTCTGGATCCTAGGGGTTGAAGTCTCGCCTGCTGGGAGCTGCTGGCAAGCGAGACACAAGCCGGCAGTTCTCCATTAGGAAAGGCGCCACCAGGGGAGGTGACTGCTGCCGGTAATGCACCCAGGCAAAGACCTAGAATCGCGGAGTGATCAAGGCCACTGGTGAGTAAGCGCAGGATGGAGGTCGCGGGGAGGTTTTCGTCACCTTGGGAGGGAGGGGGGTGATGCTTGGAAGAAAGGGCAGGGGATTGGATTACGGTAGGCACCCCTTCCCAATACTGTGTCTCTCAATGAGGTCTTTGAATGAGAGAATCCCCCCGCCCCCCCACCCCACCCCGGTAGGCCATAGGTCAGTCTCCCTGTGGCGAGTGCCTTGCCCACCACTGGTTGAATACCAGCAGCTACAGGATTTGGCCCTAATGTGGGAACTAATTTCCCACTTAGCATCTGAGCAGGAAGGCAGTCCATGGGCTCAATCAAGTGGAGGTGCTGGAATTCCCACCCCACACCTTCCCATCCAATCAAATTCTCCCCCTGCCTCTATCTCACCTGTCGCTTGGGTGTTATATTCCACCCCTATAGTGCCTATGATGCTTCCAAGGGACTGTACCAATGAACAGCTGCTGATTTCAGAGAAAGAGCCAATTTCTGTATAATTTTCTTTTGAAATAGTTTTTCTTCCCTCCTCTCCCTCTCCCCTATCCTCTAGTAGCACTGACTCTTGCTGGAGTCTAAACCCATGACACTAACTGCCTCTTTGCTGCCTCAATCCAAGTGGTTGCTCTTCATGTAGGAACCTCAGTATGACTGTTGCCAAAATCGTCAGCTTTGAAATGACCCCCTCTCCTGATATGAGAGGAATCAGTCGACCCTATGCAGCGAAGGGTGAGGAGCAGCCATGAGCTGTTCTGCTGAGGAAAATTGCATGTAATCTCACGGAAGTTATACACCCAGGAAGTAACATGCCATGAAACTAATATGAAAGTACCACCTATTGTCTCACGCCTGTGCATTATGCTGATGCAGCTTTTAAACTTTATACTTTATTTTGTTTTCTTTATACACTTTGCACAATTCCAGAGGTTTCTGAAAGTGTTTGAATGTCTCCATAAATCCACAAGAGTGTTCACTGTTCTTGCTTGTGATGTGACTGTGCATGTTGCACGCAGGGCCACTGGGAGCAAGTTCAAAAGAAGCAAAGTCGAGACTCTGGGATTCCCCTCAGTGCGTCACTGATTATCACAAAAGAATATTTTGCAGTAGTGTTTTTTTTGTGAAATGCTGGATCCTGAAATTGTGATATTCATTTTTTTTTTAATGTACAGTTTAAAGTCTGCTTTTCAGGGTCTCTGGGAAGTTTTTGCTGTTGAGACTGTATCAAACAACAGTGTAATTAATATAATACAGCTATATAAAAATGGAATGGAGATATTTTGTGAAGATTGTGAGTCAGTCGATCTGTGTGAGTGCTGTATTTTCTTCAAAGGGTCTGTTGGGCTGGCTCCATCTTGCTTCAGATTGGGTATGCCTTCCTGAGACAACTGCAAGACTTAGAGATCCAACACCCAGCCCCCCCCCCCCCAAACAAAAATGCTAAACTAGTCATTCATCTCGTATTTAGGTTTTCCAAACATTCAGAATACATCAACAGTGTCATCAAGCGGCACTTACTCAGCAATAACCTGCTCACGGATGTTCAGTTCGGGTTCCACCAGGGGCAGTCAGCCCCTGACCTCATTACAACCTTGGTCCAAACATGGATGCAGTTAAGAGATGAGGTGAGAGGAACTTGAATCAACTGGAGGATTAAGTAGCCCTGGCAAAACGGAAGATGACTGGAATCAAGGGGGAAATTCTCCACTGGTTGGAGTCATGCCTCGCATTCAGAAAGATGGGTGTAGTTGCTGGAGGTGAATCATCTCAGTCCCAGGACGTCGCTGCACGTATTCCTCAAGATTGTGTCCTTGGCCCAACCATCTTCAGTTGCTTCATCAATGACCTTTCCGCCACCATAAGGTCAGAAGAAGGAAATGTTTGTTAATGATTGTACAATGCTCAGTACCATTCGTGACTCCTCAGATACTGAAGGTGTCTATGCCCATATCTTGACCCGGAGAGCATTCAGGCTTGGGCTGATAAGAGGCAAGTGTAGCACAAATGGCAGGCAAAGACCATCACCAACATGATAGAATCTAAACATCCCCCTATGACATTCAATAGCATTACCATTGCTGATCCCCCACTATCAATATCCTCTGGGTTGCCATTAACACAAAAATGAACTAGCCATAAAAAGGCCAGAATTCTCCGTTTGGGAGACTATGGGATGAATTTTCCACCTCCCCAGCTGCATGTTCCTCGGCGGCGCTGGCAATGGGATTCTCCATTCCCGCCTCCAGCCAATAGGATTTTCCATTGTAGCCACCCCACACCGCCAAGAAATCCACAGGCAGGGCTGTGCTGCCAGCGGAACAGAGAATTCTGCTGGTGGAGAATTCACCCCTGTGTTCTCCCGGCGGAGGAGAATTGCTACTGATGGGAGCGCAAATCATGAAGCAATTCCGTATCCCTCGCCATATAAATTTATGCATGGCAAGGAATCCGAGGATTCCCAGGGAATCCCGCTTTCGGTGCGCCATTTTGAGCGGGTGGCCTGATAGCGAAGTCCCACAGATGGCCAACACCAACCCCCCCCCCCCAACCCCCACTACAAATCAGCCCCCCACACCCAATCCAACTCCCACCCAGGGACTTCCTAAATAGGGACCCCCCCCCCCACAGGTACCCCCTAAATAGGAAAAAAAAACAAAGGAACCCCCTTACTTTTGGAACCTTCCCCAGGGACCCCCTCAGAGTCCCCCGAATTAAAAAGACCCCCCAGAGATCCCCTGTTACCAGGGCTAGAAAGGTGTGGCTATGAGGAGAGATTGTTAGGTTGGGGTTATTTTCCTTGGAGATTCAAGATACATGGCAGAAGGTGTAGTGGGGACATGTTGAAGAACATTTTTGTACAAAGGGTAGTGGGAGTCTGGAATTCACTGCCCAAGTTGGTGGTGGGGGCAGAGACCCTAAACTAAACTACAGGGCTACGGACCGGGTGCAGGAAGGTGGAATTAGAAGGGGCAACTGAGTGTCCTTGGGCTGGCATGGACAAGATGGGCTGAACGGCCTCCTTCTGTGCCGTAGCAGTTCTATGATTCTCTGATTCTATAAGTAGAGAGACCCCCACAAGGGCCCCCAAACAAAAGGGACACCCCACAGAGGACCCCTAACTAAAGGGACCCCCCAGAGACCCCCTAAATAGGGTGGGGTCCCCTAACCAAAGGGACCCCCACAGGGACGCTCTAACTAAAGGTCCCCAGAGACCCCCCTAACTAAAGGGATCCTTCCTCACAGACCCCCTCACTAAAGGGACCCCATAGGGACGCCTTAACTAAAGGGACCTCCAAACTAAAGGGACCCCTCCCCAGAGACCCCTAACTAAAAGAACCTCCAAACTAAAGGGACCCCTCCCCAGAGACCCCTAACTATAGGACTCCCTAACTGAATGGACCCCCACAGGGTACCTACTAAAGAGACCCCCCTTCACAGACCCCCACAGAATAGAGACCCTTGTCTGTAAACTAGAGAGCAGCCCAGACAGGGGCAATGAAAAAAAACTACAGTTGTAACACTCACCTGGAAGCACCACGTGGAAAGAGAACATCTGTGGCCTGTGTTTAAACAACTCAGATCATTTAGCTGCAAGCCATTCAAGAATTTCTTGTTTTGGACTTGATTGACACCTTCCACAAAAAGCTGTGAGCCTGGCTTCATTCACCTTCTTCATGGATGAGTAATTCTAAGTGCTGCAACCACAATGTTTACAAACATCAACCAAAGAGTTAAATGCTGTCAATTTCCAGCTCGCACTTCAAAATCACTTGAGCGTGAAGGGGCGTGGTGTAATTCGAATGCACTTATCTCTTTGATAAAGGGGGGGTCCCTTTAGTTAGGGTGTCTGGGGTGGTCCCTTTGGTAAGGGGGTCTTGGGGGTGATCCCTTTAGTAAGGGGGTCTCTGGGGGGGGCTTTGGTTAGGAGGTCTTTTGGGGGGTCCACTAGTTAGGGGATTTTGGGGGGGTCCCTTTATTTCAGGTCCAAGATATAAGGGCCTCCACAGCCTAAAGATTTCAACATGAACTGTCTGTCCCATACCTGAAGGACCCCATAATAAACTTGGTAATCAGAGGACTGGATAGTCTGCATTTACACCCAGAAAGAAAAATGCCTCTCAAGAGAGGTGGGGAGCAAAACCAGAGTGTGGAAATATGCCATGATGTATGGTTTTTTTTTGAGAAACACACATTTGATTTTTTGCTACACCATCGCTGAACGTAAGCATGCAGGTGCAGCAATCAGTAAAGAAGACAATTGTTCTTTTTGGCCTTCATAGCGAGACGATTCAAGTACAGGAACAGAGATGTCTTGCTCTGATTATACAGGGCCTTGGTGAGACAAGGGGCGAAATTCTCCGTTATCGGCGCAAAGTCCGCCGATCGGCGCAAAAAACGGCGCAAATCGGACTTGCGTCACGTCGGAAAAATGGTCCAAACGTCTCCAACCCGAAATGAGCTAGCAGCGACGTGACGGGATCCGGGCTTGCGCACGTGGTTCACGTCGTGCGGCGTCATACACGCCGCACGGCGTGACGGCTCATAAGGCCGCGCTGCTCCCCCCCACCCGACCGGAACACCCGACCGGAACACCCGACTGGATGGCTGGCCGTCGCTCAGCCCCGGGGTTCGAGTCACGCGATGTGGAGGCGCTGCTGGACGCAGTGGAGCAGAGGAGGGACGCCCTGTATCCCGGGCACGGCCGCAGAGTTGCCCCACGCCACAGCCGGCGTCTGTGGAGGGAAGTGGCAGAGGCCGTCACCGCTGTGGCCTTGACACCACGGACAGGCACCCAGTGCCACAAGAAGGTGAACGACCTCGTCAGAGCAGCCAGGGTGAGCCTACCCCCACCCTGCCCGATATCCATATCCCCCATATCCCCCCTCCCCATATCTCCCCCTCCCCCATATCTCCCCCTCCCCCATATCCCCCCTCCCCATATCCCCCCTCCCCCATATCCCCCCTCCCCCATATCCCCCCTCCCCCATATCCCCCCTCCCCCATATCCCCCCTCCCCCATATCCCCAAGTGAATCCAGCCCTAACCTTAACCTCTGCAATGCAAGCGCAACCGATGGCGTGCATTCATATACCTGCCTAACACTGTTGCCTTTTACCCCTGCCACCACCCCCACCCACCCCCCCGCCACAGGAGAAGTGCGCACACAACAATAGGGAGCATGTGAGGACTGGAGGAGGCCCCGCTGATGAGAGGCCACTGACCAAACACCAGGAAAGGGCCCTGGAACTGGCGGCGGACCTGAGGACCGGGAGGTTGCTGATGCAGAGGTCGGGGGCGTACTAGCAAGTGAGCCACCGACAGCCCGTCCCCATATCCCCCCTCCCCCATATCACATGATCACTGCCTGATGTCTAACCATGCATGCTTCATTGTGTATCGCAGGAGCAAACGTTGAGGCACCCATCCCCGCAGGTGCAGACCGCCCGCAGGATGCCACTCGCACACCACGGGAGACGGAGAGACCCGAACCCTCCGGCATGCGACGCCCGCAGGATGCCCCTCGCACACCACGGGAGACGGAGAGACACGAACCCTCCGGCATGCAACGCCCGTAGGATGCCCCTCGCACACCACGGGAGACGGAGAGACCCGCACCCTCCAGCATGCAACGCCCGCAGGATGCCCCTCGCACACCACGAGAGACGGAGAGACCCGCACCCTCCAGCATGCGACGCCCGCAGGATGCCCCTCGCACACCACGGGAGACGGAGAGACCTGGAGCAACAGGGAGACGACACCCCCGTCACGTGCGGGAGCGACGACGCAGGCGTGTGCCACCCAGTGACGAGAGGGGCAGCCACAGGCCCCCGTCACAGCCGAGCCAGGACACCACTACCCAGGACACCACTACCCAGGACACCACTACCCAGGTCACCACTATCCAGGACACCACTACCCAGGACACCACTACCCAGCACACCCCTACCCGGGACAGCACTACCCAGGACACCCCTACCTGAGACAGCACTACCCAGGAAGACGAAATACCGGACAGTGACTCAGAGTGGATGGGTGGAGACGAACCCCCACCCCAAAGTGCCATGGACTCAGAGTGGGACGAAGAGCACGACACAACGCCACTGCTGTCACCAACACCCTCCACCATCACAGAAACACTCACCTCGGTTGGGCACTTTAGTGATGAGGCGTCTGGTACACTCACTGGTGCGCACAACACAGCCGTCCCGGTACAACAGGTGGAGGTAGGAGCAGCAGAGGGGCCGGGCGGTCGGAGGGCAGCCCAGCCCAAGCGAACATCTGCCGCCCAGATGGATCCCGGATTCCTGGAGTTTCCACACCCACACATAGATCCGATGCAACCACCGACCCGGAGACGAGCGAAGAGGGTGACGGCTGGCTTGTGGCGGCTGCAGTCGCAGGTGGAGGAGTCCACCCGCGTCCAGGAGCTGGAAGTGGTGCCGGTCATGCGTGCCACCCAGGCCGACACCGCACGGGTGGCGTCTGCGGTGGAGGCAATGGGTGCGACGGTGTCAGACATGGGGAACGGTTTGCGAGGCCCGGGGCTTTCCGTGCAGGCGGCGTCTGTGGCCCAGGACATGGCTGCCCTCTCACAGGAGGCCATGAGCCAGTGCCAGCGCCAGATGGCAGAGGCGCTCAACGCCATAGCCCAGTCTCTGCAGGCCATGGCCCAGTCTCAGCAGGCCATGGCCCAGTCTCTGCAGGCCATGGCCCAGTCTCAGCAGGCCATCGCTGAGGGCATCGGCGCCAGTGGCCATGTGCGAGCCGGCGTCGCACTGTCACAGACAGGGTTTGCCAACCCCCTGGGCTCCATGGCTGCAAACCTGCAGACCCCTGTCGATACCAGCACAGGCCTCCAGGACTGGCAGCGCCAGAAGCCCGGGGGGCGTCGGATGGCCAGTCCGTTCGCATCCCCCACCCATGTAGAGGCCTGGGGGCCATCGGGCACCCCGAGGGAGGAGGAGGTGGTGTGGTCCGTCCCGGGTCCCCCTGTAGGGGAGGTCCGGGAACACCGCGACACCTCGGACTCCCCCCCTTCCGTCCCAGGTGCATCGGGTGGGCAACGGGCAGGACAGGCTGGCAGCTCGCCATCCCAGTCGCCCGGGCCGCAGCCTGGCCCATCTAGGCCAGGATGCCCCAGGAAATGGCCTCCAAAGAGATCCAGTGTCAGAGGGCAGGAATCACAGGAGTCCACCTCCAGTTCTGCTGTACCATCTGGGGAACCACGTAGACGTAGTCAAAGGGCCTGTAAGGCCAAACAATAGACACTGAGTAAGTTGGCACGGGTGCAGGGTACAGACGAGTTTTAGGGGCTAGGGCACGTGCATGAACTCGTTTGGTTATTAAAGTCAATGTTACACCTACAGAAGCTGCCTTTGTGCTCTGTCCAAAGCGTGCGGGGGTGTCATGTACGTTGAGTGCAAGTGTGTGTGTGAGGGGTGGTCTTACCTCAGCCCCAGGTGAGTCTGCCCCCTTCCCCCTGGGCCGCCATCAACATCCCCCCGGGCAGAGGACGGGACCGTGCGCTGCAGTGTCACAGCCGCATGCAGGGATGGTCCGGGTGGATGGTGGTACTGTGGCCATGGGTCAGACATAGTCCAAAGATGTGGAGCCAGGAGCTCACCGCAGGGCGGGTTGTCATCATCCTCCATGGCCTGCAATAGACACGCGTCCACCCGCAACTGTGTGAGCCCGTCCGTTGTGCCGCAGGTGGATCGGCAATGGGGGGGTGGTGTGCATGCGGGTGGGGTGGGTGGGGTTGGGGAGGGAGGTGAGGGTGCTGGGTGGGTGGATGGGTGGGGGGTGTGGGTGGTCGGGTGTTGCCATGGTGTGCGGTCTGTGGCCATACTACCCGATTCCCACGCCCATCTAGTCAGTGAAGCGGGCAGCTATCAGTCTGTCCCGTGCCCGCTGGGCCAGCCGGTAACGGTGGACAGCCACTGGCCTGTGTCTGGCCCGTCTGCCCTGACCATTGCCCCCATCCCCCTCATCTGGGGAGGACTGCGCCTCTTCCTGCTGCTCCTCCACTCCGCCCTCCTCTGCCTGCGGCACATCACCCCTCTGTTGGACTATGTTGTGCAGGACGCAGCACACCACAATGATGCGGCCAACCCTATCTGACCGATACTGGAGGGCGCCCCCAGAGAGGTCCAGGCACCTGAAACGCATCTTCAGCACGCCAAAGCACCTCTCTATCACTCCCCTTGTCGCTACATGGGCATCATTGTAGCGGTTCTCCGCCTCATTGCGTGGCCTCCGTACAGGCGTCATCAGCCACGATCGCAATGGGTAGCCCCTGTCGCCCAGCAACCAGCCCCGGGGATGGCGTCCCTCGTATATGCCGGGGATAGATGACCGCGACAATACGTATGAGTCATGTACACTGCCTGGGTAACGGGGGCAGACTTGCAGGATCATCATGCGGTGGTCGCAGACCGCCTGTATGTTCATCGAATAGGTCCCCTTCCTATTGGTGAACACGGCCCTGTTATCTGCAGGTGACCGCACGGCGACGTGCATCCCATCGATCGCGCCCTGGACCATGGGGAACCCGGCCACGGCAGAGAAGCCCACGGCCCGGGCATCTTGGCTGGCCTGGTCCACAGGGAAGCGGATGTAGCGGTGCGCCATGGCATATAGGGCATCTGTCACTGCCCGGATGCACCGATGCACCGATGTCTGCGATATGCTGGACAGGTCCCCACTCGGTGCCTGGAATGACCCCGTTGCATAAAAGTTCAGGGCAACCGTAACCTTGACGGACACGGGGAGAGGGTGTCCCCCGCCAGTGCCACGCGGTGACAGGTGTGCCAGCAGGTGGCAGATGTGTGCCACGGTTTCCCGCCTCATCCGGAGTCTCCTCCTGCATTCCCGGTCCGTGAGGTCCTGGTATGACTGCCGGGGCCGGTACACACCGGGCGCCCTCGGGTCCCTCCGTTGCCGTGGGGCCGCGACATCCTCCTCCCCCTCCTCGTCCTGTCGGTCAGGTGTCCCTCCAGCCTGGGCGGCTGCCGCCTTCCCCTTTGCGGCAGCCTGTGCCACCTCTCTGGCTCCTCCTCCTCATCCAGGGCAACATGGACATTAGCGGCTGCCGCCGCGGCGGCCAACATCGCTGGATGATCGGAAAACATGACGGCCTGGTGGGGGGGGAACGACGACATGTCATCATTGCCCATATCCCCTCCTTCCCCCCAGCCAGGTTGCATGGACCGCATGGGTCCAACTGTTGGAGGCTGGCACCTGGCCAGGTGGACCAACTCACTTGCCCCCCCATCCCCCTCCCCGGCACGGACCCTAACCTCCTCCCCGGCACGGACCCCAACCTCTTCCCCTGCACGGACCCCACCCCCCCCATCCCCCTCCCCGGCACGGACCCCCCCATTCTCCTCCCCGGCACGGACCCCCCCCCCCATCCCTCTCCCCGGCACAGAACCCCCCATCCTCCTCCCCGGCACGGACCCCAACCTCCTCCCCGGCACGGACCCCAACCTCCTACCCGGCACGGACACACCCCCCCATCCCCCTCCCCGGAAGAACCCCCCCATCCCTCTCCCCGGCACGGACCCCAACCTCCTCCCCGGCACGGACCCCCCATCCTCCTCCCCGGCACGGACCCCATCCTCCTCCCCGGCACGGACCCCCCCCCCCCCATCCCCCTCCCCGGCACGGACCCCAACCTCCTCCCCGGCACGGACCCCCCATCCTCCTACCCAGCACGGACCCCAACCTCCTCCCCGGCACGGACCCCAACCTCCTCCCCGGCACGGACCCCCCCCCCATCCCCCTCCCCGGCACGGACCCCCCCATCCTCCTCCCCGGCACGGACCCCAACCTCCTCCCCGGCACGGACCCCAACCTCCTCCCCGGCACGGCCCCCCCCCCCATCCCCCTCCCCGGCACGGACCCCCCATCCCCCTCCCTGGCACGGACCCCAACCTCCTCCCCGGCACGGACCCCAACCTCCTCCCCGGCACGGACCCCGACCATCCCCCTCCCCGGCACGGACCCCCCCATCCCCCTCCCCGGCACGGACCCCAACCTCCTCCCCAGCACGGACCCCAACCTCCTCCCCGGCACGGACCCCCCCATCCCCCTCCCCGGCACGGACCCCAACCTCCTCCCCGGCACGGACCCCCCCCCCATCCCCCTCCCCGGCACGGACACCCCCATCCCCCTCCCCGGCACGGACCCCAACCTCCTCCCCGGCACGGACCCCAACCTCCTCCCCGGCACGGACCACCCCCCCATCCCCCTCCCCGGCACGGACCCCCCTCCCGGCACTCCCCCGGAGCCCAGTCCACTCTAATCACCCCCCCCCCGCCGCACACACACACACACAACCCGAGACACACCTCTCCCCACACATTCAGACTGCGGCCACGCCATCGCCTGCCCAGCGGCCAACCCCCCAGGACGTCACTCACCTCCACGCTGGTCGGCGTGAACCTGGAGCACAGGTTCACGCCGATGAAAAGGAGGTTTGATTTACGTCGACGTGAACGGTCATCATGTCGACGGGACTTCGGCCCATCCGGAAGGGAGAATATCGGCAGGCCCAAAATCGGCTGCCTTGCGCAGACCCGTGCCATTCTCCGACGTCAGCGGCGCCATTAACGCCCCGCCGACTTTTCTCCCTTCGGAAACTTCGGCAACCGGCGGGGGCGGGATTCACGGCGGCCAACGGCCATTCTCCGACCCGATGGGGGATCGGAGAATGACGCCCCATATATGGAATATTGTGTGAAGTTTGGTCTCCTTATCTAAGGAAGGATATTTTTGCTCTGGAGGGAGTGCACAGAAAGCTTACTAGACTGTTTCCTGAGATAGCGGGACTCACATATGAGGAGCGATTGAATCGGTTAGGATTATATTTGCTGGAGTTTAGAAGAATAGGGGGTGATCTCGTAGAAATCTATAAAATTCTAACAGGACGAGACAGGGTAGATATAGGAAGGATGTTCCTGATGGCTGGGCAGTCCAGAACCTGGGGCAAAATTCTCCGTAATCGGCGCGACGTCCGCCGACCGGCGCCAAAAACGGCACAAATCAGTCCGGCATCGCGCCGCCCCAAAGGTGCGGAATCCTCCGCATCTTGAGCCGCCGAGCTCTAACCGAAAGGCCTTTAAGACCATAAGACATAGGAACGGAAGTAAGGCCATTCGGCCCATCGAGTCCACTCCACCATTCAATCATGGCTGATTTCAACTCCATTTACCCGCTCTCTCCATAGCCCTTAATTCCTCGAGAAATCAAGAATTTATCAACTTCTGTCTTAAAGACACTCAACGTCCCGGCCTCCACCGCCCTCTGTGGCAATGAATTCCACAGACAATGGAAACAACTTCCCTACGTCCACCCTATCTAAGCCATTCATTATCTTGTAAGTTTCTATTAGATCTCCCCTCAACCTCCTAAACTCCAATGAATATAATCCCTGAATATAATCCCAGGATCCTCAGACGTTCATCGTATGTTAGGCCTACCATTCCTGGGATCATCCGTGTGAATCTCCGCTGGACCCGCTCCAGTGCCAGCATGTTCTTCCTGAGGTGTGGGGCCCAAAATTGCTCACAGTATTCTAAATGGGGCCTAACTAATGCTTTATAAAGCTTCAGAAGTACATCCCTGCTTTTATATTCCAAGCCTCTTGAGATAAATGACAACATTGCATTTGCTTTCTTAATTAGGGACTCAACCTGCAAGTTTACCTTTGGAGAATCCTGGACTAGGACTCCCAAGTCCCTTTGCACTTCAGCATTATGAATTTTGTCACCGTTTAGAAAATAGTCCTTGCCTCTATTCTTTTTTCCAAAGTGCAAGACCTCACACTTGCCCACGTTGAATTTCATCAGCCATTTCTTGGACCACTCTCCTAAACTGTCTAAATCTTTCTGCAGCCTCCCCACCTCCTCCATACTACCTGCCCCTCCACCTATCTTTGTATCATCGGCAAACTTAGCCAGAATGCCCCCAGTCCTGTCATCTAGATCGTTAATATATAAAGAGAACAGCTGTGGCCCCAACACTGAACCCTGCGGGACACCACTCGTTACCGGTTGCCATTCCGAAAAAGAACCTTTTATCCCAACTCTCTGCCTTCTGCCTGACAGCCAATCGTCAATCCATGTTAGTACCTTGCCTCGAATACCATGGGACTTTATTTTACTCAGCAGTCTCCCGTGAGGCACCTTATCAAAGGCCTTTTGGAAGTCAAGATAGATAACATCCATTGGCTCTCCTTGGTCTAACCTATTTGTTATCTCTTCAAAGAACTCTAACAGGTTTGTCAGGCACGACCTCCCCTTACTAAATCCATGCTGACTTGTCCTAATCCGACCCTGCACTTCCAAGAATTTAGAAATCTCATCCTTAACAATGGATTCTAGAATCTTGCCAACAACCGAGGTTAGGCTAATTGGCCTATAATTTTCCATCTTTTTCCTTGTTCCCTTCTTGATCAGGGAGGGTTACAACAGCGATTTTCCAATCCTCTGGGACTTTCCCTGACTCCAGTGACTTTTGAAAGATCATAACTAACGCCTCCACTATTTCTTCAGCTATCTCCTTTAGAACTCTAGGATGTAGCCCATCTGGGCCCAGAGATTTATCAATTTTTAGACCTCTTAGTTTCTCTAGCACTTTCTCCTTTGTGATGGCTACCATATTCAACTCTGCCCCCCGACTCTCCTGAATTGTTGGGATATTACTCATGTCTTCTACTGTGAAGACTGACGCAAAGTACTTATTTAGTTCCTCGGCTATTTCCTTGTCTCCCATCACTAGATTACCAGCGTCATTTTGGAGCGGCCCAATGTCTACTTTTGCCTTCCGTTTGTTTTTAATGTATTTAAAGAAACTTTTACTATCATTCCTAATGTTACTGGCTAGCCTACCTTCATAATTGATCCTCTCTTTCCTTATTTCTCTCTTTGTTATCCTCTGTTTGTTTTTGTAGCCTTCCCGATCTTCTGACTTCCCACTACTCTTTGCCACATTATAGGCTTTCTCTTTTGCTTTGATGCATTCCCTAACTTCCTTTGTCAGCCATGGCTGCCTAATCCCCCCTCTGATAACCTTTCTTTTCTTTGGGATGAACCACTGTACTGTGTCCTCAATTACTATCAGAAACTCCTGCCATTGCTGTTCTACTGTCTTTCCCACTAGGCTCTGCTCCCAGTCGATTTTCGTCAGTTCCTCCCTCATGCCCCTGTAGTTACCTTTATTTAACTGTAACACCTTTACATCTGATTCTACCTTCTTTCTTTCAAATTGGAGATTGAATTCTACCATATTATGATCACTGCCTCCTAAGTGTTCCCTTACTTTAAGATCTTTAATCAAGTCTGGCTCATTACATAACACTAAGTCCAGAATGGCCTGTCTCCTCGTGGGCTCCATCACAAGCTGTTCCAAAAAGCCCTCCTGTAAACATTCAATGGATTCCCTTTCCTTGGGTCCACTGGCAGCATTATTTACCCAGTCCACCTGCATATTGAAGTCCCCCATGATCACTGTGACTTTGCCTTTCTGACATGCTGTTTCTATTTCGTGGTGCATTTTGTGCCCTTGGTCCTAACCACTGTTAGGAGGCCTGTACATAACTCCCATTATGGTTTTTTTGCCTTTGTGGTTCCTCAACTCTACCCACACAGACTCCACATCATCTGACCCTATGTCGTTTAGTGCTATTGATTTAATTTCATTCCTAATTAACAAGGCAACCCCGCCCCCTCTGCCCACCTCCCTGTCTTTTCGATAGGTTGTGAATCCCTGGATGTTTAAATGCCAGTCCTGAACCCCCTGCAACCACGTCTCTGTGATGCCTACCACATCAGACCTGCCAGTCACAATCTGGGCCACACGCTCATCTACCTTGTTCCGTACACTGCGCGCATTTAAATATAGCACCTTTATTTCTCTATTCACCGTCCCTTTTTGTTTTCTTAGTGTGGTGGACCTTGGTTTACTGAGCCTTTCCATACACTGTGTCATATTTTGTGGGATGGGGACTATCGTAACCGCTCCTGAGTTCTGTCTTTTCGTGCTTTTTTGTATTCCTAAGCAGCTACGCTTCCCACTGATTACTTTCCCTCATGGTTCCCTGACTTTCCCTTCCCCCCTAATCTCTAGTTTAAAGTCCTATTGACCACCCTATTTACAATTTCGCCAGAACACTGGTCCCAGCTCGGTTTAGGTGGAGACGATCCCAATGGTATAGGTCCCCCCTGTCCCAAAACTGATGCCAGTGTCCCATGAAAAGGAACCCCTCTTTCCCACACCACTCTTTCAGCCACGTGTTAACTTCCTTTATTCTTGCCTCCCTATGCCAATTTGCACGTGGCTCGGGCAGTAATCCGGAGATTATGACCCTTGAGGACCTGTTTTTTAATTTGAATCCGAGCTCTTTATAATCTCTAAACAGGTCCTCTTTTCTAGACTTGACTATGTTGTTGGTACCGACATGGACCACAGCAACTGGATCCCCCCCTCCCTCTCCAGTATCATTTCAAGCCGGTCAGAGATATCCCACACCCTAGCACCGGGCAGGCAACATACCATGCGGGACTCTTTATCCTGCTCACAAAGGATACTATCTATCCCCCTGATAATAGAATCCCCTACAACTACAACTTGCCTATTTACTCCCTCCCCTTGAATGGCCTGCTGAACCATGGTACCTTGGTCAGCTGACTCATCCTTCCTGCAGCCCTGTTCGCCATCCACACAGGGAGCAAGTGCCTCATACCTGTTGGACAGGGTCAAGGGCTGAGGCTCCTGAGTTCCTGACTGCTGCCTGACTTGCAGTCACACTCTGCTGTCCCTGGCCACTGGCAGGATTTAAACTACTTACTCTGACAGGTGTGACTGCAAGCCTTTGGTGCCCCGCCAGCTGGCGCGGAAATGACATTGCCGGGCGGTGCATGCGTGGGAGCGTCAGCGGCCGCTCACGGCATCCCCGCGCATGCGCAGAGGAGGGGGTCTCTTCCGCCTCCGCCATGGTGGAGACCATGCCGAAGGTGGAAGGAAAAGAGTGCCCCCACGGCACAGGCCCGCCCGCGGATCGGTGGGCCCCGATCGCCGGCCAGGCCCCCCGCCGGGGCCAGATCACCCGTGCCCCCCCAGGACCCCGGAGCCCGCCCGCGCCGCCTTGTCCCGCCGGTAAGAGAGGTGGTTTAATCCACGCCGGCGGGACAGGCATTCTAGCAGCAGGAATTCGGCCCATCTGGGCCGGAGAATCGCCGGGGGGGGGGCCCGCCAACCGGTGCGGCGCGATTCCCGCCCCTGCCGAATCTCCGGTGCCGGAGAATTCAGCAACCGGCGGGGGCGGGATTCACGCCAGCCCCCGGCGATTCTCCGACCCGGCGGGGGGTCGGAGAATCTCGCCCCAGGTGTCACAGTCTGCAGATTATGGATGGACCATTTAGGACTAAGATGAGAAATTTCTTCACCCAGAGAGTGGTGAGCCTTTGGAATTTGCTACCACAGAAAGTAGTTGAGGCCAGGGAGTAGCTGGGTGGATTCTGCGTCGGTTGACACCGGAATCAGGGAAAGCAATAGGGCGGAAAATTACGCGTGAGTCGAAAATTATGGCCAGCGCCGGGCGCCCAACAGAATGCCATGCTCCGGTGCCTCGACCATGGCGGAGATGCGTTCTACTCCGCACATACAGCAAACGCCGATGGCATATTATTAACGGGTCTGACCCGGTATTCTCTGGGGTCTCCATGATGCTCCAGCTCTGCCAGGAGGAATTACTGATGGTGATTTTCATGTGTGGTTTTAACAATCGAAAACAGGCGCCGTGACTGATGAAGAAGGGGGAGGAGGTAGGAAATGAAGAGGCGCAACCGTGAGTTGCTAGTCCTGCCGCTGGCAGGGCTGGCTGTGGAGGGGGTGTTGTGGGGGGAGGGGGGGTGGTAATACCAGGTATTGAGGTACCAGAGAGAGGAATGACCATTGGCTAGACCGCGGGGTCTACCATTGGGCAATGTACATAGCCCTGCCCTGAGAGGCGGGGTATAAGAACCAATGCCGTCCCAGCAGCCTTCACTTCTGTAACTTCGCTGCTGGGTACAGTTCTATCTGATTAAAACTGAATCGATATGACTCCACATGGACTCAAGAGTATTGATTGTGTGTCAATTTAATCAGATAAGTACTTTGAAGGATGGATCTCCGCATCAAGCCGGCGTGCCTTCAGCTCAGCCCTCACGCAGAAAACTCTGCCGCGATTTTTAAGCATTGGCTGGCATGCTTCCAGAGCTACCTCGAGACGGCTGCCGACACCCCCACGGAAAGTCAGAAAATACACCTCCTACGCTCGCGGGTCAGCCCGGCGATCTACCCCCTGATCGAAGGGGCGACGAAATATGATAAAGCCATGGAACTGCTGGAAGGACACTACTTTCGTCCACTTAATCAGGTCTACGCCCGTCACCTGCTGGCAACAAGACGGCAGAGCCCAGATGAGACGCGGGAAGATTTTTACCGGGCACTGATCGTGCTGGGCCAAAACTGCTGCTGCCCAGCGGTGACGGCGAACGAGCACTCCGAACTTTTAATGCGAGACGCTTTCATGGCAGGTATGATCTCCCCCGACATTCGCCGGAGGCTACTCGAAATGGACACGCTGGGCCTCACCGAGGCCCGGGCCCTGGCAGGGTCCATGGACGTGGCGTACAAAAACGCCCTTGCGTATGCCCCCGCGCGCACCGCGCCCCCCTGGGCTGCGTGGCACCCCGCCGCGGCAGCCCCCCCAGACTTACCCACTTAACCCCCAGACTTACCCGCTAACTCCGCAGGCCTGCGTGGCAAGGCGCCTCACTACCGCCACCGGCCCACGCTGCTTCTTCTGCGGGCAGGCGAATCACCCGCGCGCGCGCTGCCCGGCCCGCACCGTCACCTGCAAAGGGTGCGGCAAGAAAGGCCACTATGCCGTGGTCTGCCTCGCCCGCGCGGTGAACGCAGTATCCAATGACCACCCTCAGCAGTTCTTCCAGCTGCCCGCTGTGCAACCACTGCCATTCTTCCAAGTCCCGACTGTCCCAGGCCCACCGCCGCACTCCCTTTTCCCAGCCCCGCCGGCCCAACGCGCACCGCAGCCTTTGCCCCGCCAGGCAGCGTCGCAGCCGTGGCCATTCTTCCCCCCGGCAACCATGCTGGAGGAGTGTGCGCAGCCATTTTGTCCCTCGCTGGTCCAATCGTCGGGGTCTCCGTCCCCGAACTCCATGTGCGATCCCTGGCCGGTGCCATCTTGGATGGGGCCTCAAGCGCCCAGCATGGCTGGCTATGCGCTGCCGGCCAAAACCCCTTGCTGCTGCTGGCCTCCGCCACGCTGGAGCAGCATGCGCTGCCAGTTTGCTCCTCCCCGCCGCCATCTCCGGAGTCCCCGGACTCCACGTGCGAGCCATGGCCGGCGCCATCTTGGATGGGGCCCTCAAGCCCCCAGCACGGCTGGCTATGCGTTGCCGGACCAAAACCCCTTGCTGCAGCTGGTCTTCGCCACGCTGGAGCAGCGTGCGCCGCCAGTTTGCTCCTCCCCACCGCCATCTTCGGAGTCCCCGGACTCCATGTGCGATCCATGGCCGGCGCCATCTTGGATGGGGCCTCAAGCACCCAACACGGCTGACGATGCGCTGCCCGATCTTCACTCCTTGCTGCAGCTGGCCTCCATTACCCTGGACCAGAGTCGGCCCTGAACGCTAGCAAAGGCCACCACGACAATTGCCATCAACGGCCACGTGATGTCATGCCTCATCGACTCCGGGAGCACGGAGAGCTTCGTCCACCCCGACACGGTAAGGCGCTGTTCTCTGGTCACCTATCCCACCCAACAAAGGATCTCCCTGGCCTCCGGGTCACACGCGGTGCAGATAAAAGGGTTCTGCCTCGTGAACCTCACCGTCCAAGGCAGGGAATTCCGCAATTTCCGCCTATACGTGCTGCCGCACATCTGCGCAGCCACCCTTCTGGGACTGGATTTCCAGTGCCACCTACAAAGCCTTACTTTTAAATTCGGCGGCCCTATACCCCCCCCCTTACTGTTTGCGGCCTCGCGACCCTTAAGGTCGACCCGCCTTCCCTGTTTGCGAACCTCACCCTGGATTGCAAACCCGTCGCCACCAGGAGCAGACGGTACAGCGCCCAGGACCGGACCTTCATCAGGTCTGAGGTCGAAAGGCTGCTGAAGGAAGGGGTCATTGAAGTGAGCAACAGCCCTTGGAGAGCTCAAGTAGTGGTGGTAAAGACCGGGGAGAAGCATAGGATGGTCATCGACTATAGCCAGACCATCAACCGGTTTACGCAACTGGACGCGTACCCCCTCCCCCGTATTGCCGACCAGGTAAACAGGATTGCGCAATACAAGGTCTTCTCCATGGTGGATCTCAAGTCCGCCTACCACCAGCTACCTCTCCGTAATAGCGACTGCCAGTACACTGCCTTTGATGCAGATGGGCGGCTCTACCACTTTTTAAGGGTTCCCTTCGGTGTCACAAACAGGGTCTCGGTCTTCCAGCATGAGATGGACCGAATTGTTGACCGGTACGGCTTACACGCAACGTTCCCGTATCTTGACAACGTCACCATCTGCGGCCATGACCAACAGGATTACGACACCAACCTCCGTACATTTCTCCAGAAATTTCTCCTGAATCTGACCTACAATAAGGAGAAGTGCATGTTTAGCACCGACCGTCTAGCCATCCTAGGCTACGTAGTGCAAAATGGAGTCATAGACCCCAACCCCGAACGCATGCGCCCCCTCATGGAGTTCCCCCTCCCTCACTGCCCCAAGGCCCTAAAGCGCTGCCTCGGCTTCTATGCACAATGGGTCCCTAATTACGTCGACAAGGCTCGACCCCTAATCCAATCCACAACCTTCCCCCTGTCGACGGAGGCCCGCCATGTCTTCTGCCGCATCAAAGCGGACATTGCAAAAGCCACGATGCGCGCCATCGACGAGTCCCTCCCCTTCCAGGTCAAGAGCGACTTGTCTGACGTAGCTCTGGCCGCCACCCTCAACCAAGCGGGCAGGCCCGTGGCTTTCTTCTCCCGCACTCTCCATGCCTCTGAAATTCGCCACTCCTCGGTCGAAAAGGTGGCCCAGGCCATAGTGGAAGCTGTGCGGCACTGGAGGCATTACCTGGCCGGCAGGAGATTCACTCTCCTCACGGACCAACGGTCGGTGGCCTTCATGTTTGATAATGCACAGCGGGGCAAGATTAAGAACATTAAGATCTTGCGGTGGAGGATCGAACTCTCCCCCTTCAATTACGAGATCTTGTATCGTCCCGGGAAGCTGAACGAGCCTCCTGATGCCCTATCCCGCGGCACTTGTGCCACCGCACAAGTAGACTGCCTCCGAGCCCTCCACGAGGACCTCTGCCACCCGGGAGTCACCCGGTTCTTCCATTTTGTTAAGTCCTGGAACCTGCCTTACTCCATCGAGGAGGTCAGGACAGTCACCAGGGACTGCCAAATCTGCGCAGAGTGCAAACCGCACTTCCACCGACCAGAAAGGGCGCATCTGATAAAGGCTTCCCGTCCCTTTGAACGCCTCAGTATGGACTTCCAAGGCCCCCTCCCCTCCACCGACCGCAACACGTATTTCCTAAACGTGATTGATGAGTACTCTCGGTTCCCATTCGCCATCCCCTGCCCGGACATGACCACAACCACCGTCATCAAGGCCCTCCAAAGTATTTTTACACTGTTCGGTTTCCCCGCGTACATACACAGTGATAGGGGGTCCTCCTTTATGAGTAACGAACTGCGTCAATTCCTGCTCAGCAAAGGCATAGCCTCGAGCAGGACGACCAGCTATAACCCCCGGGGAAACGGGCAGGTAGAAAGGGAGAACGGAACGGTCTAGAAGACCGTCCTGCTGGCCTTTCGGTCCAGGAATCTCCCAGTCTCCCGCTGGCAAGAAGTCCTCCCAGTGGCCCTTCACTCCATTCGGTCACTGCTATGTACTACCATGAACCAGACACCTCATGAACGTCTCCTTGTTTTCCCCAGGAAGTCCTCCTCGGGGACCTCGCTCCCAACCTGGCTAGCAACACCCGGAACCGTCCTGCTGCGGAAACATGCAAGGGCGCACAAGTCGGACCCGGTGGTCGAAAGTGTCCACCTGCTGCATGCCAACCCCCAGTACGCCTACGTAGCGTTCCCCGACGGACGCCAAGATACGGTCTCCCTCCGGGACCTGGCGCCCCCCAGAGCCCCATGCGCGCCCGAGCCACTGCCCCCCCCACCACCCCACCGCACCTGACCGGAGTGTCAGTACTGCCACCAGAACCCCGACCAGAGCCGAGCAGGCACCGACGCCCCCTACAGGCACCCCTTCCTTCTGCCCATTTTTCGACCTTGCAGCGCCGCCTAGGGGCGACGAAACTGCCTGGGAGGAAGACACCACGTTCCCGGAGTCACTACCGCCGGGGTCCTCACCAGGATCGCCGCCAAAACTTAGACGCTCCAGTAGGACGACCAGGCTGCCCGATCGTCTGATTGTAGCACCATGAAGAAAATTAACAACGCAAGAACTTTCTCCGCAACCCTCGATAGCATGGTACCTGCAATACCTAGTCCTACCATGAAAAGGCGACAGTAATACTGGCCATCACCCCGCTGGCTCCTTTTTAACAGGGGGTGAATGTGGTAATACCAGGTATTGCGGTACCAGAGAGAGGAATGACCATTGGCTAGACCGCGGGGTCTACCATTGGGCAATGTACATAGCCCTGCCCTGAGAGGTGGGGTATAAGAACCAATGCCGTCCCAGCAGCCTTCACTTCTGTAACTTCGCTGCTGGGTACAGTTCTATCTGAATAAAGCTGAATCGATATGACTCCACGTGGACTCAAGAGTATTGATTGTGTATCAGGGGGAGCCATCTGCCAGTCCTGGCGGGGGAGCAGTGGGGGTTGACCAGCGGATGGGTTGTGGGGTCGGGGTGACCCTCACGGGACCAGGGAGTCCGGGCACGGACCGTTATTGCCAGTCCCACTCCACCACCACCCGCACACACCACACACTCCACCCCACCAGCTCCCCCCACCCCACCCCCAAATGGCCACCACCCGCTGGCAGGGCATCATGTGGCCCACCCAAGGGCAATGCCCACAGTAGCTCCACAGGAGGGCGGCAGATCGCAACTGTGGTGCGTACCGCTGGCATGGGTAGTGCCACCCAATGGTACCCCTGGCAGCAGGGACAGGCTGCAGGGCTAGAGGGCCCCACAGTTCCAGACACCGACAGAGCCAGGGGTGCAGAGGACAGAGTGCAAGGGGAAACGTCCGGTGGTGGGGTTGGGATGGGGTTCTGTGGGACATTCGGGGGCAGGGTCTGCAGTGCAGACCGGGCCAACGTTTAGCCCAGTGGACCTGATTGGCACAGGGGTACACACCATGCTAACATGTCTACCTTTCACACCCTGCAGATAATGGATATCATAGTTCAACCAGGAATGGTGGCCGTCATCCTGGCCGCCACAGCCTGGGTGATGCACTGAGGCTGTATGAGCTGGAGCTGCTCGAGGAGGACCCTGAAGCGGTGGAACCTGCCCCAGAGGAACAGGAAGCAGCCAGTGAGGATGAAGGGCCAGCCACCCAACAGGCCGTGGAGGAGGTGGTGTGAAGGAGGGGCCACATCAGGCCTCGTGTGTACCGGCAGCGCCTGACATTCGAGGATCTGCCGTACTGGGCATGCAGCCGAAGACTCCGCCGTCAAGGTTACCGTCGCCCTGAACCTTTACACCACGGGGTCCTTCCGGGCGTCGAGTGGGGACCTGTCCGGGATCTCGCAGACCTCAGTTCACAGGAGCATCCACACCCTAACGGAGGCCCTCTCTGCCCGGTCAACACAATACATCAAATTCAATGTGGACCTAGCCCACCAGGATGCCCGGGTAGCAGGGTTTGCCGTCATCGCCAAGATGTCCCGGGTCCAGGGGCAGATCAACGGGATACATGTCACCCTACAACACCAGCCCATGACAGGCTGGTTTACACAAACTGAAAGGGGTTCCACTCCATGAATGTGCAGCTGGAAGGACGGCTCGGTAGCACATTGGTTAGCACTGTTGCTTCACAGCTCCAGAGTCCCAGGTTCAATTCCAAGCTTAGGTCACTGTCTCTGTGGCGTTTGCCCATCCTCCCCGTGTGTGCGTGGGTTTCCTCCGGGTGCTCCGGTTTCCTCCCACAGTCCAAAGATGTGCAGGTTAGGTGGATTGGCCATACTAAAGAAAAATGAATGTGCAGCTGGTGTGTAACCATGAGATGCACATCATGCACATCTGCACCAGGGCTGTGTGTACAGTGCTTCATTCTAGCACATGCAACTGTTCCTGACATCTTTGAGATGCACCCCGGATGGTGGGTTGGCTCGTGGGCAACAAGGGTTATCCGCTGTGGATGCGGCAGATGATGCCTGTCCGGAGATCACAGACAGGCGCGGCGACCAGTTACACGACACCCATGCCGAGACTAGGAGTGGATCGAGCGGTGCTTCGGCATCCTGAAGATGCAGTTCAGATGCCTCAATCGCTCTGGAGGAGCCCTCCAGTGTTGTGCTAGGAGAGTCTCCTACACGTGGGGGCCTTCACAATATCGCGCAGCAGTGGGGCGACGTGCTGGAGG
Organism: Scyliorhinus torazame; assembly: GCF_047496885.1. Taxonomy (NCBI): domain Eukaryota; kingdom Metazoa; phylum Chordata; class Chondrichthyes; order Carcharhiniformes; family Scyliorhinidae; genus Scyliorhinus; species Scyliorhinus torazame. Next base: position 86,520,661 of record NC_092727.1, read on the forward strand.
ATTATAATAACAACCTAATATTCTTTATTTGTGTCACAAGCAGGCTTACATTAACACTGCAATGAAGTTCCTGTGGAAATCCCCCAGTAACAGTGGGGCTGGTCCATGGGATGGAGGATGATGATGATCCGCTCTGCGATGAACTCTGGTGCTCCACATCGTTCGACAACGTCTGACTCCTACCCACATTAGCATCTTCCACCATCCACCTAGGTGACCCTGCATGCGAGCTGGCCATTCTGTCACACGGTCCCTTGGAATCCCTCGGTGGCGGAGGTGCGGCGGTGGGTGGGTATGAGATGAAGAGGGATAGGGGTGGGGCACCGGTGAGAACTGGCTGAACTGGGGTCCCTGGCCCAACCCATATCCAATATCCGCTCATCTCCCTCTCCCCCCCCCCCACTTCCCCCAAACCTCCAGGGCCCTCTCTCCAGCCAGCCCAGCCCAGGTTATCCCTCACACACTTCTGACAGAGCACTGAGGCAGGTTGCAAAGTTATGGATAGGTGTTTATTGCAAAACGGTGAACATTTATGTACCTGTTTGTGCCCTACCACCTAACGCTATGCTGTGCCCTGCACCCATGCCAACCTAACTGGTGTCTACGTTGCTGGCCCTACGGGCCCTAACACTACATCTAGGTGGATCCCCAGGTTGTACATCAGCATGGAGGTGGCATGCTGTCGTTCCCGCCCTGTGACCTGGGCCCCCTTTGATGGCCGTTTTGTGGAGAGACCGGGCCTGGAAGGGCCCGGCTGCTGCTCGGGTCTCCCAGGTGGCATGGTGCTGATTGTTCTTCCCGATGCCCATCAGATGCACCAGGGACAGGAGGGGGGTCCGAGGCACTTTGGTGCTCCTACACCACCCCTGCATGAGTCACTGGCATAAGCCCCATCACCTTCTCGGGTTGCCCAATGGTCCCGGGCTACTGCTTGGGATGGGGTGTGAGCAGAGTTAACCCCTGAGGCTCACCCGCCACCTGGTGCTGCCAGTCCTGGGATCCCAGTCCCGTCTCCACCAGGGTCTCAATGCTCATGGCCATGGAACACAAGGAGTGGATTACCTCACTCTGGGACTATGCAACATCACCCAGTATTGTGCCACCACCCTCTGGTTCTGTGCCACATCAGCCAGTGACTGTGCCAACTCCCTCTGTGCCTGGTAGAGGTCAATCAGCACTTGAGTAATGGTGCCGGTGTCCTAGCCATGATTCGCTGTCACTGGGCCAAGCTCTGGTGCACCATTGCAATGTCCTGGTGGCCCTGGTACATGGCTGCCTGTGACAGGGCAGCCCTGTCCTGTGCCTCAACCACCGACTGCAGAGAGTGCCCCAGGCCTTGGACATCCTGACCCATGGCCGATACCTTTCCCCGCAGCACATGTGTGGTGTGCACCAGATAGTGCCCCAGGAGCCTCTTCACTAAAGTGCCCAACCAAGGAGAGTGCCTCGGGGTGTTGGAGACAGCTGTGACAGGACGTTTGTGTCGTTCCTGGACTGGTACCCTGGGGTGTCTTGGGCTGCGGTTGGAGGGCTCTCATCACTCTTCCTCGCTGCTATCCACTTGTGGTTGGGTCGAGGGCAAGGGACACCAGAAGGGCCCGCCTCATCACCAGGTGATCCTGCAGGACACAGGACATGATTGGATCATGCGTTGGGGTGGTGGTAGTGTGGGGGTGGTGAAGGGGTGATTGGGTATGGAGGTGGGGTGTGAGTGTGGCATGAGGGTGGTAACAAGTGTTACATGGGGGACCGCAACTCAGCGGGCACCTCAGTGACTGCTTTCTCTCCAAGCCCACCAACCAGATCTAGTGCCCATTGTTCCACTGCAGTGAGGTACTACAGGTACAGCGGTCCCCCTCCAGTCTTTTCTCTCCAGGCGGTTGTGCGCTGCCTTCTCCTGGGGTCGGGGGGGGGGGGGGGGGGTGGAGTGGGGTTTGCAGGATGGAGACAGAAAGCACACAGTGTTAGGCAGTTGGACGCATGCAGCACAGAGGTGGGTAGCTGGTGGCCTTCATGGCTAGGGCACCCGGCCACGAACGCCGGTATGGGTGCTGGCATGTGGATCAGGGTGGGGAGCACAAACCACAGTGGGTGGGGTCCAGTCGTGTGGTGGTGTCGGACTGTAGCACTGGGCCACAGTGCTGCCTAATCACCCTGGCCACCCTGAGGAGGTCATGCAGCCTCTTCCTGCACTGCCGTCCGGTCCAGGCGGTGGGGCCCACGGCGCTCACGACCTCTGCCACATGTGCCGCAGTCCAATATACGGTGGTGGGTGACAGCCTCCTTCCCACCTCGGGGTACAAGGTAGCCCATCCCTCCTCCACGGCATCCAGCAAGATCGCCAGCTCAGCGTCCACAAACCTGTGTGCCACTCTCCGTGCTGCCATCTTGTTTGCTGGGATGAGTGTGTGTGGAGCGGAGTGCTGATATGAGGCTGCAGCTTGTCAACCTCTCGAGTGTCAATCCCGACCCTGGTGAATCCAATACCATTTTCCATTGGAGTTGCTCGTGTTCCACGTAGCGTCAGTGCTAGCCTATTAACAGTTGTTGAACTGCTTCGGGACCGGGGCCAATTGTGCTGTCGTCGAGGTCCACCAATTCTGGCCCGGAGTCAGCACTTAGTCTCTGAACTGGAGACTCCCGTCCTCTATGTTTTCAAGAAGGAGTTAGATGTAGCTCTTGGGGCAAAATGGATCAAATGATATGGGGAGGAAGCGGGATTAGGTTATTGAGTTGGATGATCAGCCATGATCATAATGAATGACGGAGTAGGCTCAAAGAGTCGAATGGTCTCCTCCTGCTCCTATTTTCTATGTTTCCATCTTTGCTTCATCTGTCAGAATTGTGTGAGGAGCAAATATTCCAGAAAGAAACCCACTCACGCAGGATCCAGTCCTACAACTTATTTTATTATCCTGTTAGAAGGCACATTCAATAATACATAGCGATTTTAAACAAAAAGGCAGCACGTTTAATATATTAAAGTACAAAATAAGAATAAGTGCTCTTATTACATATACCATGAGGAGGGGTGGAAATTCACAGTAACCCCAAGCCATGAAGCATACTAAAAATTTGAAGCTTGGTTTTCTTCTTGTTTTCCACATGTGGAGATCTTAACCCTGAACAGCCACAGTGCTGAACTCTTTAAAATAGTGGGACCGCCATATCTTAACGCCCAAAGATTTGTTACTGGCCAGTATGAAAAGTAAGAATGCTTAGTCTATCCTCGACAGGAGATTCGGGTAACAAACAGTTACTTGGTGACAAAATCAAACAGTATCTACAAGAATATTCACATTTTTATCCTTGCCACAAATGCTTTAAATATAAAATAGATCAAAGATGACCTGTGCCACAAGTTCTTCATTACATTTGACACTGTAGGGCCAGGCAAAGCAACGAATCTCATTGACCAAGATGGAATATAGGTCTGGAGGCCTTAGGCCAAGACCTAAGTTATTGTGAACATAGCTGTTACTATGGGGATCGTGTGGGATAAATACATTGAAGTGGATGATCAGCCATGATCGTGATCAATGGTGGAGGAAGTTCGATGGGCTGAATTGCCTACTGCTGCCCCAATGTTCCTATTCAAATCTTTGAACATGAGGTCAAGCAGGGATTTTATTTCCTGTTCCAATTATCATTTTGTTACTGTAAGACCTTTTGTATTGTTAGGAAATATTGGAAACTAATAAATTTATTGCCCCAGAAATTGTGTTTAAAACATTTACTGGACTTCTGGTCGGCAATCACAATCATTCCGTCGGACAAAGTGATAGAGTCAGAGAGGTCCACAGCACAGAGAAGGCCCATTGCGTCTGTACCGGTCAAAAACAACCACCTAACTATTCTAATCCCATTTTCCATCACTTGGATCATAGCCTTGTATGCCTTGTGTTTGTAAAGCTTCCGGCAGTGAGAATGTGAATACTAATACGATCTTAAAAGTAAATTTAATTAGCACTTCGGAATCTGTATCTTAGGGATGGATAGTTGTGTGAACTATGAACCCAGCTAATGGTCACTGTACCAGATACACTGGCCATGATGTATCGGACTCATCGCCCCTGACCTGGGACGCGACGAGGCCGGTCAATTTCATGAGGGGCCACAATGGGCGGGATCCAGATTTGCATATTCAAGTGAGTAGTTAGTCTCACTTGATTATGTCCGTGCTGGAGTTAACCAAGGCACGGGATCTAACGGCCTTGCCTCAGAGACCCCCGAGCGGGTGCTGTTTAGCACTGGTTTCCATAAACATGGACCAAACATACTGGCACTTGAGGGGGGTCTCCCATGTGACCGGAGACCCTGGGTGGTATACTAGCACCCCTGATGCCACCTGAGCAATGTGGCAGTTCCATCTGGGCACCACATGAACAATGCCAGAGTGTCCAGGTGGCACTGCCAGGCTGGCAGCACCATGGCGGTATCAGGCCTGGGGGTACCCTGCCCTTTTGAGGTGAGATACGAGGGCGGGAGGTGGGGGGGCTCAAGGACCCAAGGAACCCCTAATTGGTAAGTTGGTGCATTGGGCGGGGGGGGGGGGGGCGGGGGGTCCGGAGGCCGCGGTGGGGGATTCAGAGACTAAGTGCGGCCTCAGCGGGGCGTTCTTCACCAGAGTTGGATTTTATATTTACTGGCCTAATTTTATACAACCCACATGTGGAACCATTGGAATAGGATTTCCACTAGGCTCTGTCTATGTTTCCAGCTCAATTTGTCCAAACGTGACCAAACCGCCAGAAACAATCACGGAATTTCAAGTGCATGTTAATTTCAACGTTAAGTTTGTGCGGAAACATGAATCATAAAGTCCTCTGCTCAAAACCAGCGCAATTTTGAGTGCAATTTGTTGATTGTATCAAAATGGAAACTCTGCCCCATTTTCTCTATGACCACCCCGTCGCTGGGTCAAAATCCGGGAACTCCCTCCTTAATAGCGCTGTAGGTATACCTACACCTCAGGCACTGTGGCGGGTCACGAAAGCAGCTCACTACCACCTTCGCAAGGTTAACTAGGACTGGGCAATAAATGCCGGCCTAGCCAGTGATACCCACATCCTTTGCATGAATTTTGAAAAAACCTTTTAGTATCATAAACAACTCAATTTGGTCATCCCTCGGCCTTCACCCTTCTGAGCAATGAGCCCCAGCTTGTTCAGCCTTTCCTGCTAGATGTACCCTCTCTGTTCTGGTATCATCTTTATAAAGTGATGCAACAGTATGGTTCTTCGTAGTTTAGTGCAGTGTGGTGGAGTAGCCTTACTGGCAGCACTTCCCGCTGATTAGTAACACACAAGTCAAAGTCAGACGCAAACATTAACTGAATAATAGAACTCAGTAACTCCCACACTTAAATTTGATATATTCTTGACATAAAAACAGACCATCTGACGCTGCAGAGCTTGTCCATAGTATAATATACGTTAAAACCAATGGACATCCACTTCTCATACTGCAGGATTGTTCACTCTGTTGCAAACAGAATGGACATGATTTTAAACAATAAAACATCCTGAGGCAGTAGTATAATCTTGCAATGGTTGACTGAGCCAAAGGAGGAAATATTTAGACAGCAGATCAAAAGCCTTTATTTCATGGAATGTGGGTGTCGTTGGCCGAACAGCAATTATTGGCCTTCCCTAATTGCCCTCAAGAAGGTGGTGATGATCTTGAATCACTACAGTTTATGTGGTGTAGGTACACCCACAGTGCTGTTAGGGAGGGAGTTCCAAGATTTTGACCCAGTGACAGGGAAGGAGCGGCCAACATATTTCCAAGTCAGGATACTGAGTAACTTGGCTTGGTCGAAGAGGTAGATTTTAAGGATTGTCTAAAAGAGGGAAAGATGGAGTGATGAAGAGCATTGCGAAGGGAATTCCAGAGCTTTAGGGCTGCAGATATGGCTACCAATAGTGAGGTAGAAGAAGTGAGACATACCAAGAGGCCAGAGTTGGAGGAAAGTGGAGTTCTTGAATTGTTGTAGGGCTGGAGGAGGTTACAGAGGTAGGGAGAGAAATTTAGAGCAAAGCCTCTGCATAAATTCAAATGTGGCTGAACATGGTAGGATCTGGGGATAACCAGGCGCATTGTTACACCGTGAATCAAGAAACTTTGCAAGATTGGATATTGTCTGGATGATTGTTTTATGATCAGAGCTGTCAGATTTATATCTATAGATTTAGATAGTGCAATGCCAAAATTGTTTGTGCTGTGGAGAATGTAAAGTTCTGAACACCGTCTGCTTAAATACATCTGCTGCAAGCATTGAACATTAAACCAACCTCACGACAGCTAAGGAGAGGCTTAAAGCCTCATCAAAAAGGACATCAGTACTAACTGACTTAACATCAACCTGATTAGCACTGAAAAAATACATTTTGTTGAAGCTTTTCATCTTACTCTCATCAGGACAATACCAATGTCAGGGGAAACAACAACTTTATGTATGAGAGGAGAGTGCTGATTGGTCGGCATGTGGACTCTATTTCAACAATGCTTGGCAGTTAACTGTCAGTCAGCATGAACTGGAGCGTTCTCCACAGCAACGTCTCTACCAATCAGAGTCCACATGGCAGCCAATCAGCACTCTCTTACTTTTCATTTTAACTTTTGTTCAGGAATATTCCAGGATTATAGTCCGTCATCATGAGTTCCTGAGATTATTATCAGTTTTCTGCTGGGGGGCCAATCAGCACAGCCAAGGATGTCCAAGCTGTTTGACTTTCTGGGACAATATATAAAGTTTAACCTCTGCCTCCATTTAATTTGGATGTGTTTCCATAGAAACCCTATAGTGCAGAAGGAGGCCATTTGGCCCATTGAGTCTGCACCGACTCTCTGAAAGAGCACCCTACCTGGGAACACTCCCCCACACTATCCCTGTAACCTTTGTACACTAAGGAGCAATTTATCATGGCCAATCCACCTAACCTGCACATCTTTGGACTGTGGGAGGAAACCGACACACCTGGAGGAAACACACTCAAACACAGGGAGAACGTGCAAACTCCACACAGTCACCCAAGGTTGGAATTGAACCCGGATCCCTGGTGCTGTGAGGCAACAGTGCTAACTACTATGCCACGTGCCGCGAGGTTGCTGAGATTAGCAATTGAAAAACTCAAAACTGTCTGGATATCTACTGGCTTAAATGTCCATTAATTCCACCAACAGTTGCTGCAACGCACACCGCCACCACCTAGAAGGACAAAAACAAGGGCAGCAGGTACATGGAAACATCACACACCTCTCAGGTCACACACAATCTTGACTTAGACAAAAATATTCATTCCTCAATTGTGGCTGGGTCAAAATTCTAGAACTCTGACCGAAAAGTATTTTGCATGTGCCCTACAACACATGGACGGCAGCGGTTCAAGAAGGTGGCTCACCACCACCTTCTTAAGGACAATGAGGGATGGGCAATAAATGCTGGCCCAGCCAGCAGTGCCCACATTCCAAGAAAGTATTTAAAACAAAAAGTTCTGCTGTTCTGATTTAGGATTTATCCACCAATGTGGCAACTGCACCAAGAACAGCTCTTTCCAAAGCCAGAAATCCGCCACACTGAGGAAAATAAACAAATGATAAATAAAAGCTAAATATTGCAGATGGTGCAAGTCTGAATTGAAAGCAAGAGATGGTGGAAAAATTCAGCAGGTGTGGCAGCATCTATGGAGAGAAGCATTTAAAGTTTCAAGTCATTCTAACTCTTCGGTGGAGTTGAGGAAGAGGTAGCGATACGATGTGTTTTATGCTGTTGAAAACATGGAGTGGAGCAGGTGGCGCAAAATAAAAGGTTAAGGATAATTTACAGCTCAGGAAAGAGTAAATGATAAAGATGTCATGGACACAAGCAATGAGAGTTGTAATGATAGTGTTAAAGACTAAAGCAAGGGTTGATACTGGCTTGAAGAGCAGAACAAGGGTTGGCACTTTCTGAAAGCAAAATATGAGAACAAGTTACAGACTAGCCTGGGATGGAGGAGGGGGGGGGATCAAAATGGAGGACAGAGTTCATGCCCTGAAATTGTTGAACTTGATGTTAGCTCCAATGGGACATTGGAGTATATAAATAGGGTTAAATTGCTGAAGCTTCACTGACCACATTGCCAGGGCTTAGGAGTTGTACATAGTTTAGGCACTGCTACTCTGTAACATGGTAACATTATTGTTTCTAGCTGTGGTTTAAATGAAAGATTAAAAATACAAGTGGGATGTAAAACTCAGTAACTATTATTCTATATTGAGGCTCATAGATGATTCTGTCGCTTTAAGAGCTCATTTGGCAAACAGAAGCAATCTATTGGGCAGGGACGTCACAGGATCAGGAAACAGGCATAAGCTCCACACTGAACACTGTACTTGGCTGACAAATAGAGACAGAGTCAAAAGTAGCAATAGACCTATCAGTAGTTGCAATAATTAGAATATGCACACCAATGGGTCTTGCTCCACTCAAATAGACAACATGACTGCTTTCAGTACTAAATCGATATTATACCAATCAAAATCAAAATAAGGGGAAGTAGATTTAAGTCTGAACTTAGGAGGCACCCAAAGGGTTGTGAATCTATGGAATTCCCTGCCCAGTGAAGCAGTTGAAGCTCCTTCATTAAATGTTTTCAAGATAAAGATAGATAGTTTTTTGAAGAATAAAGGGTGTGGTATTATCAGGCATTGAGGTACCTAAGAGGCTGATGACCATTGGTTAAACCTAGGAGTTTATCATTGGCTGTTGATACGTAGCTCCGCCCTGACAGGCGGAGTATAAGAACCGGTGCCATCCCAGCAGCCTTCACTTTCTGCACCGAAGCTGCTGGGGAACAAATTCTAGTTGATTAAAGCCTTCAGTTATGAAATCACTTTGTCTTGAGTGTAATTGATTGTGCATCAATTTAATCGACCAGACTTAAGCTGGAAGGATGGATCTCCGAATCAAACCGGAGTGCCTACAACTCAGCCCCCACGTGGAGAACTCGGCTGCAATATTTAAACACTGGCTGGCGTGCTTCAAAGGCTACCTCGAGACGGCCATAGGCACCCCATCCGAAGGACAGAAAATGCATCTCCTGCGCTCAAGGGTCAGCCCTGGGATCTACAACTTTATCGAGGAGGCGGAGGACTATGATGCCGCGATCGAACTGTTAAAAGGACATTATATCCGCCCTGTAAATCAGGTCTAAGCACGTCACCTGCTTGCAACTAGACGGCAATGCCCCGGGGAATCGTTGGAGGATTTCTACCGGGCGCTACTGGTGCTGGGCCGAAACTGTGGCTGCCCGCAAGTTTCGGGGAGCGAGCACACGGAACTTTTAATCAGGGATGCCTTCGTAGCAGGTATGAGCTCCTCAGTGATCCGCCAGAGACTCCTAGAAAAGGACACCCTGGGACTTAGAGAGGCACGGGCCCTGGCAGGGTCCATGGACGTAGCCTCCCAAAACGTGCAGTCCTATGCGCCCGACCGCGCGGCGGCCCCCTGGGCTGCGTGGCACCCCGCAGCGGCAGCCCCACAGACCTTCCCCCTGACCCCGTAGGCCTGCGCGGCGAGACGGCATGCTAACGCCGCCAGGCCCCGCTGTTTCTTCTGCGGGCAGGCAAATCATCCCCGCCTGCGCTGCCCGGCCCGCACCGCCACCTGCAAAGGGTGCGGCAAGAAGGGCCACTTTGTGGGGGTCTGCCAGGCCCGCGCTGTGGCCGCGGTCTCCAGCGACTATGGACCGCCGCAGCAACCCCCCCTTCAGGCCCCCACCGGCCAGCACTCACTGCCACCCCCCTATTCTAGGCCACATGCGACCCATGGGCGTGGCCATCTTGCCCCCCGGACACCATGCTGGACGGGTGGGCGCCGCCATTTTATCCATCCCCGCCGCCATCTTGTCCATCCCCGGCCACCATGTGGGACCCATCTTGGATGGGGCCCCAGGCCCCCAGCACGGCCGACTACACGCTGCCCGATCAGAACTCGCAACTTCTTCATCTGGCCTCGGTGACACTGGACCAAAGTCGACCTCGGACACTCGGAACAGCAACAACGATGGTCTTCATCAACGGCCATGAGACGTCTTGCTTGATTGTCTCTGGGAGCATGGAAAGCTTTGTTCACCCCGACACGGTAAGGCGCTGTTCACTTGTTACCCACCCTGTAAACCAAAGGATCTCCCTGGCCTCCGGGTCACACTCGGTGGAGATAGAGGGGTTCTGCCTAGTCCAAGGCAGGAGATTCAACAATTTCCGCTTTTATGTCCTGCCGCACCTCTGCGCGGCTGCCCTCCTGGGGTTGGACTTGCAATGTAACTTGCAAAGCCTGACCTTTAAATTTGGTGGCCCTATACCCCCCCTTACTGTCTGTGGCCTCGCAACCCTTAAGGTCGACCCGCCTTCCCGGTTTGCGAACCTCACCCTGGATTGCAAACCCGTCGCCATCAGGAGCAGGCGGTACAGTGCCCAGAACCGGACCTTCATTAGGTCAGAGGTCCAAAGGCTGCTGAGGGAAGGGGTCATCGAAGCGAGCAACAGTCCCTGGAGAGCTCAAGTAGTGCTGGTAAAGACCGGGGAGAAACATAGGATGGTCACTGACTACAATCAGACCATCAACAGGTTTACGCAGCTGGACGCGTACCCTCTCCCCCGTATAGCCAACCTGGTAAACAGGATCATGCAATACAAGGTCTTCTCCACGGTGGATCTCAAGTCCGCCTACCACCAGCTACCCCTCCGTAATAGTGACCGCAAGTACACTGCCTTCGAAGCAGATGGGCGGCTCGATCAATTTTTAAGAGTTCCCTTTGGTGTCACTAATGGGGTCTCGGTCTTCCAGCGAGAGATGGACCGAATGGTTGACCGGTACGGCTTACGCGCAACTTTCCCGTATCTGGATAACGTCACCATCTGCGGCCATGACCAGCAGGACCACAACACCAACCTCTGCAAATTTCTCCAGACCGCGAAAATCCTTAATGTACAATAAGGATAAATGCGTATTTAGCACCGGCCATCTAGCCATTCTAGGCTACGTAGTGCGAAATGGAGTTATAGGCCCCGACCCCGAACGCATGCGCCCCCTTATGGAGTTCCCCCTCCCTCACTGCCCCAAGGCCCTGAAGCTCTACCTCGTGTTTTTCAGTTATTACGCCCAGTGGGTCCCTAACTACGCAAAGCCCGACCCCTAATCCAGTCCACAACCTTCCCCCTGTCGACGGAGGCCCGCCAGGCCTTCAGCCGCATCAAAGCAAACATTGCAAAGGCCACGATGCGCACCATCGACGAGTCCCTCCCCTTCCAGGTCGAGAGCGATGCGTCCGGCGTAGCTCTGGCGGCCACCCTCAACCAAGCGGGCAGGCCCGTGGCCTTCTTCTCCCGTACCCTCCATGCTTCCGAAATTCGCCATTCCTCGGTCGAAAAAGAGGCACAAGCCATAGTAGAAGCTGTGTGACATTGGAGGCATTACCTGGCTGGCAGGAGATTCACTCTCCTCACGGACCAACGGTCGGTTGCCTTCATGTTCGATAATGCACAGCGGGGCAAGATTAAAAACGACAAGATCATGTGGTGGAGGATAGAACTCTCCACCTTCAACTATGAGACCTGGTACCGTCCGGGGAAGCTAAACGAGCCTCCTGATGCCCTGTCCCGTGGCACTTGTGCCACTGCACAAGTGGTCCGCCTCCAAGCCCTCCACGAGGACCTCTGACACCCGGGGGTCACTCGTTTCTTCCACTTCATCAAGACCCGCAACCTGCCCTACTCCATCGAGGGGGTCAGGACAGTCACCAGTGACTGCCAAATCTGCGTAGAGTGCAAACCGCACTTCTACCGGCCAGAGAGGGTGCACCTGATAAAGGCTTCCCGTCCCTTTGAACGCCTCAGCATGGATTTCAAAGGCCCCATCCCCTCCACCGACCGCAACACGTATTTCCTGAACGTGATTGATGAGTACTCCCAGTTCCCATTCGCCATCCCCTGCCCAGACATGACCGCAACCACCGTCATCAAGACCCTCCAGGGTATCTTTACACTGTTCGGTTTCCCCGCGTACATACACAGTGATAGGGGGTCCTCCTTTATGAGCGACGAACTGCGTCAATTCCTTCTCAGCAGGGGCATTGCCTCAAGCAGGAGGACTAGTTACAACCCCCGGGGAAACGAACAGGTGGAGAGGGAGAACGGAACGGTCTGGAAGACTGTTCTACTGGCCCTACGGTCCAGGAATCTCCCAGTCTCCCGCTGACAAGAAGTCCTCCCGGTGGTCCTCCACGCCATCCGCTCGCTGCTCTGTACAACTACCAATCAGACACCTCATGAATGCTTCCTTGTTTTCCCCAGGAAGTCCTCCTCCGGGACCTCGCTCCCAACCTGGCTAGCGACACCCGGACCCATCCTGCTTCGGAAGCACGTTCGGGCGCACAAGTCGGACCCGTTGGTCGAGAGAGTCCACCTGCTGAACGCTAACCCCCAGTACCCCTATGCGGCATTCCCTGACAGCCAGCAAGATACGGTCTCCCTACGGGACCTGGCGCCCGCCGGAACCCAACGCGCACCCGAACCATTACCCCCATCCCCACCCCCCCCCCCCCCACAGCACCTCACTGGAGGGTCAGTACTCCCGCCGCTCCTGTCTAGGCCCGCCCACCCACCGACGCCCCCTACAGGCCCCCCCCCGTGTCAACCGTTTGCCCCAACAGCGCCGCCTGGGGGTGACGAAGCTGCCAGGGAGGCCGAAACCACGCTCCCGGAGCCGCAACCACCTGGACCTCCACCAGAATCACCACCGAAGCCCAGACGATCTAGAAGGATGACCAGGCCACCCAATCGACTGATTGCTTCGCTGTGACTTTAACCGCGAACGAACACTTTGTTAATATTCTCGACAGCCCTGTAAGGAGGTATCACGGTACCTCCATATCTGATCATACCATGTTAAAGGCGACTGTTACCACTGGCCACCACCCCTGCCGGACTCTTTTTTAACAGGGGGTGAATGTGGTATTATCAGGTATTGCGGTACCTAAGAGACTGATGACCACTGGTTAAACCGAGGAGTTTACCATTGGCCGTTGATACGTAGCTCCGCCCTGACAGGCGGAGTATAAGAACCGGTGCCGTCCCAGCAGCCTTCACTTTCTGTACCGAAGCTGCTGGGGAACAAGTTCCAGTTGATTAAAGCCTTCAGTTATGAAATCACTTTGTCTTGAGTGTAATTGATCGTGCATCAATTTAATCGACCAGACTTAAGCTGGCAGGATGGATCTCCGAATCAAACCGGAGTGCCTACAACTCAGCCCCCACACGGAGGACTTGGCTGCAATATTTAAACACTGGCTGGCGTGCTTTAAAGGCTACCACGAGACGGCCATAGGCACCCCATCCGAAGGACAGAAAATGCATCTCCTGCGCTCAAGGGTCAGCCCTGGGATCTACAAATTTATCGAGGAGGCGGAGGACTACGATGCCGCGATCGAACTGTTAAAAGGACATTATATCCGCCCTGTAAATCAGGTCTACGCACGTCACCTGCTTGCAACTAGACGGCAATGCCCCGGGGAATCGTTGGAGGATGTCAGTGTAATTGATCGTGCATCAATCAAAAGTAGCAATAGACCTATCAGTAGTTTGGAATAATTAGAATATGCACACCAATGGGTCTTGCTCCACTCAAATAGACAACATGACTGCTTTCAGTACTAAATCGATATTATACCAATCAAAATCAAAATAAGGGGAAGTAGATTTAAGTCTGAACTTAGGAGGAACCCAAAGGGTTGTGAATCTATGGAATTCCCTGCCCAGTGAAGCAGTTGAGGCTCCTTCATTCAATGTTTTCAAGATAAAGATAGATACATTTTTGAAGAATAAAGGAATAAAGGGTTATGGTGTTCGGGCGGAAAGTAGAGCTGAGTCCACAAAAGATCAGCCATGATCTCATTGAATGGCGGAGCAGGGTCGAAGGGCCAGGTAGCCTACTCCTGCTCCTAGTTCTTATGTTATGATATTTGCACACATAAGGTGGTGGTCTGTATTACTGGGACTTGCCACATAAAACAATGTGAAAGTTTTTGTATTCCCCTCGGTCACAGTTATGGTCCTACGCACACTTTACATGCAGAAAAGCCTAATTACAAATTGACAATAATACGATCAAGGCTACATTCTGTATGAGCCACCATTTCGATAAATAATCCTGCCTCTGTCTCACAACTAATTGCACAATATGAGGCTCGGGCATGGACTGCTGGTTTGGAGAAATGCAGATGGGAGATTTGCTCAGCTTGGGTCAGAGAAGCATGTTTAATTTGAAGTGCCTTTGATTTTCCGGTAAGTCTTGCGCAATTTACCCTGAAAACCTAATTGGGTTTAAATCACACGGTGTCAATTAGTGACAAACCTGGTCCAATGAACTTCCTTTCTTTGATATCTTAAAGCTGCCAACGTGCTGAAGTAAAATTGGTTAACTCCTGTGCTAAACTAGTAAAGGTGTTTCATTCACTCTTGCTCACACTCTTGCGCATAATCTCGGCACAAACGGCTTTCAATAGACATATCAGTAAGAATCATGTTCACAAAAGTTTCCAATATCACTAACGTCCTTAGCTGAATTTGAAGTAGCCTAAGAGATGCCTGGTGCATTAAGTCAATTCTAGATCAACTCTTTTTTCACCGTGGCAGCGAAACGCAAATAGTTAATAATTAATCCAGTTTATAGTCAACCCTTTTCTGGCAGACATGAATGTATCTCAGTCACACTCATTGTGTGCTTTCTCTTAATATATCTTTTCTTCAGGTTTACGACTCAAACTTTCATCACAACAATTTGAAGAAAGATCAAACCTGGGTTTTGCGAGAGAAACTTGGCCAATGGAACTTTCTGTAAATAAAGAGCTGATAAACAGTGAAGTAAATAAAAGCAGCAGACAGGGGCACATGAATGTTTAATGTGCAACCATGCTATTGCCAAAATGTTTACTGTAAACATTAGGTGAACAATCACGTAGATTTTGGGACTATGATTGACATTGATATCTCACCAATGATGTCCAAAAATCATTTGAATAGTGAAGCGAAGTCTTCAAATAATTTTAAGGCACACACTTCGTAGATTGATTACACTGTGCTATACTGCGGGTAGAAAAGGTTTATGTTAAAACTGAGCTGTTCACATTGGGAATGTCTAGTCCTTCCCCTGTTCCATCACCAGTCAGGCCCCAAGGGCTAGATTGAAGACTGTTCCTGACAAAGGTTCTCACACCCCATGAGGTTCCTCTCAGGTTCACTCGCCAGAGCTGCCTCCCTCAGCACTAACATGTGCTCCTCAGCTGAGGAGAGGGACTGGTCAATCCAATCGAGGCTTCCAGTCATGTGGCATGCATTCCTGGTGACCAATACAAGATGGCTGACAGAGAGGAGGAGGGCAGTGGTTCTGCAAGAAATGGAAAAGTATTGTCATACATCAGAAAACAAACCCGTCAGTAAAATATGAATGAAAACAAGGACTGCAATGATTATACATTCTATGGGCTTCTGCTTAATATCTAGCTTCAAGTTGGGTTTAAGATTAATGGTATCTCTGAGCAGCACAGGGGAATGTGAAGCCTTTTTGGTGTGTGTTGGGCCTTTGGGAGAAGCTCATTATCAATGTGCCTTTGGGTGTCTAATGCTCTGTAGATTTTAGAGATCTTTTTCCCAAAATTAAGGACCATGTATATATTTTCCCTTTTGATTAGGCCACATTGTCCAAGGAAAAGTACTATGGGCGAAATTCTCCATTTGACAGATGATGGGCATGATCTACCCGAGAGCCGGATGTTTCCCGGCGGTCAGAGCGCCAAGAAACACCACACTCTGAATGGCCATTCGGAAAGATTGGGGGCCTCAGTGGGGAACACATGGCCGAGGCTGTACTTGGTCACATTTTCTGCACTGAGGAACTCCACTGCCCGTACAGGTGAGTTTGGGTGCTGGGGGGATCCGGAAGCCACGGTGGGGGGGGGGGTCTCGAGATTGCGATGTCATTTAAAAATGGCGCCCCAATCGCTTCCTGCCCCGGTGAGCAGAGCTTGTTACTGCGGGAAATGGGACTGAGTGTGGCCTCCGCGGGGTGTTCCTCGCCAAAGCTTGGAAATGAAGCAGAGTCCCGTTTAATAGAGGGGTCGTTCTTAGCGCTGCCGGTGCCGGGAAACATTTGGCTAAATGCGCTCAATATGGGACTCCGTTTCATTTCCGTTAATTTGCGCCTAAGATCAATCAATTTAGAAAATAGTTCAAATGTACCTGGTCTGTACAGCTCCAGTACTTACTACCCTTATTGGCAGGCCCATCAAAGGAGCTATCCTCAACTTTTACAAACCCAATAGTTTTAATTCTGGAAATTATGTTGCTTTCAGTCTCTTTTTTGACTCCGATTTTGTGCCTTTACTGTCACTAATGAATAATATCATATCAACTATAAATATGAGAGCACATTTGCATTCGTAGCATTTACAAGAGCATCATTGATGGAGCAGAATTATACAGTTCTAATTTCTGATGCTCACTAGTCAGTGGTAAGAAAAGGTTTGGTGCAAATTGAAGCAAGAAGTTTCTATGTAACTGGTTAAAGGTGTATTCACACCAGGAAAAATCTCTTACTGTTCACTGCAAATTCAATGATGATGAAGGTTAGAAGTTGTGCTTTTGGTCCCCATTGACAAGCAAAAGTGTGCACCTGCATCCCTTACTTTTACCCCTGAGGATTATGTGTCTCTGATTTCCAGTAGATTGTTCTGAGTAACCACAACACTTGATATAGAAATTGCAGTTTCCCCTTCCCGTACCCCTCAGAAACCCCCCCGCCCTCTCCCCTCAGGAACACAAAGGTGCCTTAAAGTTTAATACGTTTTCATTTGACATAGTGGTGGATCAACTTTAAAGGCAACAGATCATTTATTTTTCAGTTCAGTTCTGTTGTTTCTTTTTACTGTTGGAAGGAAGGATATGAGCTCATAACTTTTTCAAAGTCTCTGTGAGGAAAATTAAACGGGGAAGACACGAACAAAGGACTCGGCTGCCAGAAATGTGCAGATTAGATGGATTGACCATGCTAAATTGCCCCCTTAGTATCCAAAGATGAGCAGGTTAGGTGGGATTACGAGGATAAGGTGGAGAATGGGCCTCTGTAGGATGCTCTATCAGAGGGTCAGTGCAGACCTGATGGGCCAAATGGCACAGTAGCAATTCTATGGTACCACTATGGTACATTAACAGCAAATAAATAGCTTTACAATTATCAATTAAACAGTCCTTAAATAAAAGGAAAAACCTTTAACTTATTATCTACGTCTGCCACTAATTCAAATTAAGCAACCCAATACAGTTCAAATACCACGTAGAAATAAAGTTAACAAAACACGTTACTTGCTTATCTGTCCAGACTTTTGGAGAGAGGCCCTTTTGAAAGAAAATCCAGTACACTTCTCATAGAATCATAAAATCCCTAAAGTGCAGAAGGAGGCCATTCAGCCCATCAAGTCTGTACCACCCCTCCGAAACAGCACGCTACTCAGCCCACTCCCCCACCCTATCCCGATGACCCTGTAACTTCACCTAAACTGCATTTTTGGACATTTCCTATTAGGGTAGATCACGCCCTATAGGGCAATTTAGTCTGGTCAATCCACCTGACCTGCACATCTTTGAACAAAGATGGATAATGAAGTTCCCCCTACCAGAGTATATTCTGCGCCCTTGCCACCCTCAATGCAATTGGTGTTCAACATGAAGAAGTACTGAATTATCAGCTAAGGGGGGGGTGGCAATACGTGGTAATCAGCAGGCGCTTTCCTTGCCCACCTTTGTCTTGATGCTTTGAATCTGCATGGCGTCTGAGGTTGATGTTGAGATCTCCTGGGAAACTCCTTCCCGGCTGTATACCACTGTGCGGCCACCTGTGCTGGGTCTTTGCTGCCAGTAGGACAGGGCATACCCAGGATTGGGGATGGTGGTATCTGAGACATTTCCTACAAGGTGTGATTCCGTGAGTATGGTTATATCAGGTTGTTGCTTGACTAGTCTGTGGGACAGCACTGTCAATTTTGGAGCAATCCCCCAATTGTTAATAAGGAGGTCTTTGCTGCAGGATCAATAGGATTGGGTTTGCCATTTCCGATGCCTAGGTCGTTGCTGGGTTGTCCATCCAGTTTCATTCCTTTTCCTAGACTTTTTAGTGGTCTGATACAATTGAATGACTTGCTAGGTCATTTTATAGAATCATAGAATCCCTACAGTGCAAAAGGAGGCCATTCAGCCCATCAAGTCTGCACCAACACTCTCTGAAACAGCACCCTACGTAGGCCCACTCCCCACCCTATCTCCATAACCCCATCCAACCTTTGGACACCAAGGAGCAATTTAGCATAGCCAATCCACCTAAGTTGCACATCTTTGGACTGTGGGAGGAAACCAAAGCATCCAGAGGAAACCCATGCAGACACAGGGAGAACGTGCAACCTCCACACAGACAGTCACCCGAGGTTGGAATTGAACCCGAGTCCCTGGCGTTGTGAAGCAGCAGTGCTAACCACTGCCACCGTGCCACCCCTTGTGCCACCATGCCATCCCATTTCATATGGCATTTAAGAGTCAACGACATTGCCGTGGGTCGGGTATCACATATAGGCCACACCTGGTAACAACGGCAGATTTCCTTCCCAAATGGGCATTAGCTTCATGGCCACCATTTCTGAGACGAGCTTTAAATTCCTTATTTATTAATTAAATTGAAAGGCTGCATTTCCTCCAATGCCGTACATGTGCAGTTGTACTGTTTTACTCCAATGTGAGCGAGAGTAGGCAGAGCAAAGGGCTGGTCAAATCATCATGACCGTGTTTTAGCCACTTTGGTATATCTCAATGGCTTTCTTTTTTCTTTATTTTTGATTGACCATCTCTGTAACTGCTAAAATAAAAGTAAATTGCCGAATCTGGAAAACTGAAATTAAAGCGGAAAGACTGGGTGGGTTTGGCAGCAAACGCGGAGAGAGAGAAACAGAGTTTATGATCTGAGTCCGTACGAGTCATCCTCAGAGCTACCAGACCTGCTGAGATTTTTCCAGAAATGTTATCTTTTTATGGGTCGGATTATTGGCCGTTCATGTTGGCGAGACCTTACCATCCCACCGACAGCAACCCCCTGGTCACGGGATTTGCAGCCGCAGGGGATGTGTTCAACAGGAAGCCCCATTGACAACAGCGGGACCAGAGATCTGGCTGCCGGCTATGGATGAGCCGTCCTCCACTGCTGCCGAATGTGCCGCGGGGGGAGGGGGAGAGGTGGGGGGTGGGGGGGGGGGGGTCCCGTCCTATCTCTGTAACTGAATTAATTCAGTCAGTTTACAAATTTGTCTTGTACATCTGAATGTCTGGCAGGAAGCTGCTCCTGATCCACTGAGCTTATTTCCATAGAGCACACAGCTGCCTCAAGGAAGGGTGAAGCCCATCTAAAGTTCAATAACATGAAAAAAGAATGTTGCTACACGCAAATGTAGCTTCTGCGAGTTACCCATGAGAAATGGTTAACATAACCCCATCCTGTGAACAAGTGAAGAACTTTTGATTCCCAGAAACAGGCAGATGGTGCATGTGCAGAGTGACAATGTTGACACATGCACACAGGGTATGGGCCTGCTGGGAACAACAGAGTGACATAACCGGATTTCTGCACCTATGCAGGCAGGTATCAGGCAGGCATGGTGGCACAGTGGCTAGTACTGCTGCCTCACAGCACCAGGGACATGGATTCGATTCCGGCCTTGGATGACTGTCTATGTGCAATTTTTCTCCCTGATCTACGTGGGTTTCCTCCGGGTGCTCCAATTTCCTCCCACAGTCCAAAGATGAGCAGGTTAAGTGGATTTCAGATTGAGATGTATGCCCACACATGTTTCAATCCAGAACTATATCAATGTTAACATTTTAGAATTAATAGAAACTGTTGCAGACCTGGCATCCAGAAGCTTGGGATCCAGTGGAGGGTACATCGATCTTACAACATCGTCCACCCTATAACAATGGGATAAAGAAACAAAATACTTTATTGTGAACTCATCCTATGTTGAGACAGGGTGTGATGAATTATTTCCTTAGAGAAAGCAGTGAATGAATGTAACAATGTTTAAAGAGTGTAAACAGAATGCTGGAATATTTTTGAGTTACTGAAATTTGTGTTCTCTTGGTACCATCCCACTGAGCATTGATACAATCCCGTTGATCTTTATAATCTTTAAGATGTCCCTCAAATTCAGTAACATAGTCCTTCACTTTTCAACTCTTGTAAACCATTATCTTTGGTAGAATTTAGGTAAATCAACATTATGGGGGCGATTCTCCGATATTGAGGCCAAGTGTTCGCGCCGTAGTGAACGCCGTCGCGTTTCACGCCGTCGTGAACAGGGCCCGGACACAACCTATTCTGGCCCCCACAGGGGGCTACCAAGGCGCTGGAGCGGTTCACGCCGCTCCAGCGTTTGGTGCCGCGCCAACCCGCGCATGCGCAGTTCGGGCAGCCCAATCCTGTGCATGCGCAGTTGGGCCGCGCCATGCTGCGCATGCGCGGGGAACGTCCTACACACGCCGGCCCCTCACCAACATGGAGCCGGTGTTCTGGGGCCGCGCGCGGAAGGAGGTAGGCCCGGGGGGAGAAGCTGGCCTGCTGATTGGTGGGCCCCGATCCCGGGCCAGACCCCATCGGAGGCCACCCCGGTGAAGGAGCCCCCCTCCCCGCCCCCCCCCCCCCACAGGCCATTCCCGCAGACTTCCCGCTGGCAGCGACCAGGGGTGGACGGCGCCGGCGGGAACTTTTCATGTCTGCACGAAAAAGCAGAGTCCCATTAGATAGCGGGGTCATTCACGCTCTATTTTTACTTTTAGTTAGATTGCAGCCGTCAAGTTATTTTCAATAGAAAAGTGAAATTGAGGAGAGCAGGGAGACCAGACACAACTGTTTATAGGTATGAATGGAAGTGAGAAGATGGTCCCAGGTACTTCATGGTTTAACAATGTCCGGGGCTTTAAAGGCTTCAGGTGGATCTGAAGTCATGGCCAGGGCACTTTTCCCTAGTTACCACTCACGAGACACTGGGGCTGGGGTTCTCCAATCCCCTGGATGTGGGTTTCTTAGCGGTGCGCCGTTCACTGGTGGGGGATTCACTACTCTGCCGCTTGTCAATGGGATTTCCTATTGAATCCATCCCAAGTAGCCCAGAAACCTGCATGTGGGGTTCCACTGCTGGCGGGAACATTGAATCCCAACGGAGGGAGAATTTCGGCCCATATGGTAGTGGCCCTTTAAAACCATCACTGAGGGGAGATCTACTCGACAGATTCTTTGGCAGAGAAAGAGGCAGTACTTTCCTCATAATCATTTTTGGAGAATTTTTTTTTTTTTTTTTTGTTATTTCTTTAAGCTATTGCACTGAGGAAGCTGGTAGGTATTCAGTCAAGTAATTCTTCCTATGTATTAACGTCTGATCATCCATAACAAGGTACACTGAGCAGCTCTGTTGTGCAATCCTGGGATAGATCCCTCTCACCTTGGACTAATCCGCTTTGCCACCACGATTATGTCACTCAGCCTGGCTGGCGATTTAATCTTTGCCCCTGATCCCATCGTCATGGCAACAAGTTTCTCAGTGAGAGTATGACATATCTGTAAATACAGGAGTGTGGAAGAATCAACACTTGTAAAGGGCAGCTTTTCTTAAATCCTCAAAGCAAATAATCTAAAACTGACCAGAAAAAAGAAACAAAATTTGCCCTCAGATGTCACGTTATGCTTTTCGAATGAAAAATGTTATTCAGTATGATCGACACATCAAATCTTTCAACCAGTACCAAGGGTTTACCAAGTCTACGCAATCTCACCAACGGTTCCAGTGTAATGTTCCCCAGTCTGATAGGGCCCGATTTTAACTCTGTGTAAGTGAATGGGATTTTGAACAAGTTAAAATCTGGCCAATGACTCTCTTGTTCCTCTGTAATATTACCACAAGAGGACGCCCTAACCAGAGTGGATTCAGATGCAAGTGGAGACTCGGTAGGTGTAAATGAAAGTGAAGAAAATTATATCCGGCCTAGATTGTCCTCCATCTAATCTTATATCTGCTTGGTTTGTAGACTGTCACTAATTGTTAATACATTGAGGACAGTTGCTTATAATTTAATGATTAAATTCACAGTCTGCAAATTTACATTTTTAAGAAATATACCATAACTTTATAATTAATATTTTCTCTCTCGTTTGCCACGACACTGAGAATAATGATAAAGGGATTCAGTATGATCGACACAGAAACCATTGTCTTTTGGCAGCAAGTTCCACAATAAGAAGGCACAATCTTAAACTTAGAATTAGGATATTTAGAAGGAAAATATAAAATCATGTTTCCGCACAGACATTTTTGTAAATCTAGCACTTTCTCATCCCAGAAAACACCAATTAGGGATTTTATGACTAATATATATTTTTGTATGGCAGGAGCAACATGAAGCTAAGCTGGGTAATGGAGTTAAAGTACAAATCAGCCATGATCGAATTAGTTAGCATACTCCTGCTCCCACATTCCAAATATAAGACATGGAACTAGATTTTCACTGACGATGCAGGAAGCTCAAGTTGTCAGCAAACCCACCTTCTTATAAATAGCCCCCACATACACAACACTTGGAGGGCCTGGGCGGATCGAGCCAGGCCTACTGCTCCTGGAAGCAGTTTGTACGCGGCCATGGAGGTGGGCAAGTGCCAAGGCCAGCTGCCTGCACCCATTGGGAATTCCTCCCAATTGTATTAAAGGCTGTTAGTCCCAATAGACCCCATTCCTAAAACCCCCTCAACACCCACCCTCTCCTCATGTCTCCATGCCATCTTCATGGCCCCTCCTTGCCCACTCATCCATTATGCACTATGTACAGAACCAATGAGCCATATAAAAACAATGGATAATAGCAATGGCAAGTCTTGAAATGATCACACAAACATCCAGCCCAAAATCTGCTTACTCACAGCCTTATAAAGTGTCAATCAGATATTGCCATTCATAGGAGATTGGTGTCTAAATGGGGGAGATTTTTAGGTATATTCAGATGCGGGATTTTGAGATAAAGATTTTACCGACCTTTCTTGTGGCACCGCCTCCTCCTTGCTGGAGGGGATGCTGTCAGTGATGGGCATAGAGGGAGGGGTCATCTCGGCGACCTATGGGAGGATTTCAGAGGAGGATATGGCATCTCTAGAGGGCCAAATGGGGGGAAGTGCGGGAGATGGCGCTGGAGGAGGGGCTGTGTTGTGAGGTGCTGCGGAGGGTGAATGCCTCAAGCTTGTGTGTGAGGTTGGGGTTGATACAGCTAAAGGTACATAGAGCGCACCTGATGAAGTCAAAATGAGCCGGTTGTTTGAGGGGGCAGAGGATACTTGTGAGCGGGCGGGAGGCAGCCGCGCACTGGAGGGCTCCCGCTCGGGAATAGGAATTTCGGAATTTTAAAGTCCGGTCCCGGGGGCAACGGAGGCTGAAAAGGCTGTAAGATGGCACAGGGAGGAGAAATGCCCAAGTTTGGGAGGAAAACGGCCGTGTAAAAGGGGGTTAATGGAAGTCCACCGGGGAGTGAAAATGCAGCGCAGGAACTGTAATGAAAGAGGAGGCTGGAGCACCAGGGGAGGCCGCATTGCTCACAGCAGAAGAAATGACCAAGGTGATGGCTGTGGTACTTGAAAAACAATTCACAAAACACATGGAAGCGATGAAGGAGGAGATGGTGGCGGTATTGAAAGTGCTGGTGGAGGAGGCGATTGCCCCGGTGAGGGCAGCGATATCAAGCACAGTGGCGGAGGTGCGGGAGCAAGGTGAGACACTGAAGGAAGTGGAAGAGGCATTATCGCAGCACAGTGATCAACTCACCTCGATGGGGAAGGAGTTGCGGAGGGTGATAGAGACCAACAAGGGTCTGCGAGCCAAAATGGAAGACCTGGAAAATAGATCCAGGCGACAGAATCTGAGGATTGTTGGTCTGCCCGAAGGGGTGGAAGGCCCGCGGCCGACGGAGTATTTTGCCACGATGTTGGCGAAGCTATTGGGGGAGGGGGATGATCCCTCCCGATATGAACTGGATCGGGCTCATTGGTCGTGGAGGCCTGTACCAAAGGAGAGTGATCCGCCAAGAGTAGCAACTCTGTGTTTCTGTAGGTATAGCGTGAAGAAGGTCCTGTGCTGGGCAAAGCAGAAGCGGGTGGTGCAGTGGGCTGGAGCTGGTATACGTATATACCAGGACTTTACGGTGGAGCTGGCGAGGAGGCAGGCTGCCTTCAGCCGGGTGAAGAAGGCACTGTACATCAGCAAGGTGCAGTGCGGGACTTCTGGTTGCGGCTCTGCAGAGCTAAGTCGCACGTTCGGCAGCTCCCGCGTGGAACGGACTTTTGGGCTCTTTTCAGGGCCCTCAACGGCATTTTTTCGACATTTCCCGATGTGGGAAGAAGACTGAAACATTCCCCCGACAGTGTATGGCTTGGACCAGGAGCGGGGCGACTAAAAAAGTGGTGATGAAGCCAAAGAAAGTGTGAGGGAAGAAGAGCAAGGTGGCGGCGGGCTGGGACCAGGCAGCGTGGATGTAGTGGGCGCAGGAGCAGCAGGAGGTTATCCAGCGCTGCTTCAGGGAGCTCAAAGCGGACCTGCTGGAGCGATAAAGGTTTCTATAGATAAGCTGCTGGAGACCCAGACGGCCCAGGGGGTGGCGATCCGCGAGGTCCGACAAAAGATCTCAGATAACGAGGATGAGATCTTGGGCCTAGCGGTAAAGGTGGAGGCGCACAAGGTGCTCCACAAGAAATGGCAGGAACGGTTCGAGGAGATAGAGTATCGGTCGAGGCGGAAGAATCTGCGGATCCTGGACCTCACGGAGGGACTGGAGGGGCCGGACATGGGGGCCTATGTGGTCACCATGTTAAACTCGCTGATGGGAGCGGGGTCCTTCCAGGGACCCCTGGAGCTGGAAGGGGCCCATAGAGTGCTGGCGAGGAGGCCCAAGGCTAACGAGCCGCGCGGGCGGTGTTGGTGCGGTTTCATCGGTTCGCTGATCGGGAGTGCATACTCAGGTGGGCCAAGAAAGGGAGGAGTACTCAGGTGGGCCAAGAAAGAGAGGAGCAGCGGAGGTTCGAGTATATCAGGACTGGAGGGCGGAGGTGGCGAAGAAGAGGGCTGGGTACAACGGGGCGAAGGCGGTGCTGCACAGGAAGGGGGTGAAGTTTGGCATGCTGCAGCCGGCGCGTCTGTGGGTCACCGACAAGGACCGGCACCATTATTTTCTGTACCCGGAGGAGGCGTGGGCCTTTGTTGAGGCCGAGAAGCTGGACACAAACTGAGGGTCGGGATGGGGGGTCGGACGTGGGGATGGTCGGGGATTGTTGTTGTTGTGTTACATTTTGAGGGGGGGGGGTTCTTTGTTCTTGTTTAGTTTTGGTTCGGTGTGGGTGGTTAGGGTGGGTTGGGCACTGTTTTGGTTGGGTCTGTCGGGTGGGCTCTTGGAGGGGGGCAAGTAAACGGAGTAGGTGGGGGGGATGGGGCCCACGGGGGAGGGTGAGGCCCAAGTCAGGGGTGAGGGGACTGGGCCTGTAAAAGGAGCTGCGACAGAGGAGGCGGGGCCGGGCAGGTGGAAAGCGTGAGGCTGGAGGGGGCGGCTAAAGTGCTGAAGGGGTTTATGGACCAGATGGGAGGGGTGGACCCTTGGAGATTTGCAAGGCCGGGGCTAGGGACTTTTCATTCTTCTCGCACGTTCATAAGGCCTATTCCCGGATCAACCTTTTTGTTATGAGCAGGGCGCTGATTGCGAGAGTGGAGGATACCGAGTACTCGGCGATAGCCATTTTGGATCACGCCCCGCATTGGGTAGACCTAGAGCTGGGGGAGGAGAGGGACCAGCGCCCGTAGAGGCGCTTGGAGGTGGGGCTGTTGGCAGACGAGGAGGTGAGTGAGCGGGTCCTAGGAAGTATAGAGAGGTACTTGGAGGCCAACGATAACGGAGAGGTCCGAGTGGGGATGGTCTGGGAGGCGCTGAAGGCGGTGGTTATGGGAGAGCTGATCTCCATAGGGCCCACAAGGAGAGGAGAGAGCCGAGGGAGAGAGAGAGGCTGGTGGGGGAGATGGCGAGGGTAGACAGGCGGTATGTGGAGGTGCCGGGAGGGACTGTTGAGGCGTGGCCTCCAGGCCGAATTTGACCTGTTGAGTACCAGGAAGGTGGAGGCGCAGTGGAGGAAGGCCCAGGGGGCGATTTATGAATATGGGGAAAAGGCAAGTCGGATGCTGGCTCATCAGCTTCGGAATCGGGACGCAGCTAGGGAGATTGGGGGAGCTAAGGATAGGGGGGGGTGGAGTGTGGGGTTGGGTGGGGTTGGCATTAATGGGGTCTTCAGGGACATTTATGAGGAACTGTATTGGTCCGAGCCCCCACTGGAGGAGGGAGGGATGGGCCGCTTTCTGGAGCAACTGAAGTTCCTGAAGGTGGAGGAGAGACTGGTGGCGGGATTAGGGGCCCCGAATGGGTTGGAGGAGCTGGCCAAAGGGATAGGGAGCATGCAGGGGGGGAAGGCACCGGGGCTGGACGGTTTCCCGGTCGAATTTTACAAAAGATATGTGGACCTGTTGGGCCCGTTGCTGGTTAGGACCTTCAATGAGGCAAGGGAGGGGGGGGCGTTGCCCCTGACGATGTCCTGGGCACTGATCGCCTTGATCCTGAAGAGGGACAAGGATCCCCTGCAGTGTGGGTCTTACAGGCGGATTTCATTGTTAAATGTAGATGCCAAGGTGCGGGCGAAGGTCTTAGCCACGAGAATTGAGGATTGTGTGCCGCAGGTCATCCACGAAGACCAGACGGGGTTCGTGAAGGGGAGGCAGTTGAACGCGAATGTGCGGAGGCTCCTGAACGTTATTATGATGCCGGCGAGGGAGGGGGAGGGGGTGATAGTGGCGGCGATGGACACTGAGAAGGCCTTCGATAGGGTGGAATGGGGGTACTTGTGGGAGGTGCTGAAGAGGTTCGGGTTTGGGGAGTGGTTTGTCAGGTGGGTTAGTTAGGCTGTTGTACGAGGTCCCGATGGCGAGTGTGGCCACGAACATGAGGAGGTCTGAGTACTTTCGGTTGAATCGAGGGACAAGGCAGGGGTGTCCCTTGTCCCCCCTGCTCTTCGCACTGGCGATTGAACCCCTGGCTATGGCACTGAGAGAGTCGAGGAACTGGAGGGGGCTGGTGCGGGGCGGGGAGGAGCATAGGGTGTCGCTCTATGTGGACGACTTGCTGTTATATGTAGCGGACCCGGTGGGGAGAATGCCGGAGGTAATGAGAATCCTCAGGGAGTTCGGGGATTTCTCAGGGTACAAGCTCAACATGAGGAAGAGCGAGTTGTTTGTGGTTCACCCATGGGACCAGAAGATGGGATTGGCGAGCTCCCACTAAAAAGGGCGGAGAGGAGTTTCAGGTATTTGGGGGTCCAGGTGGCCAGGAGCTGGGGGGCTCTGCATAGACTTAATTTCACGAGGCTGGTGGAGCAAATGGAGGAGGAGTTTAAGAGGTGGGACACATTGCCGCTGTCCCTGGCGGGTAGGGTGCAGTCAGTCAAGATGACGGTGCTCCCAAGGTTTTTGTTCCTGTTCCAGTGCCTCCCCATTCTTATCCCGAAGGCCTTCTTTAGGCGGGTCAACAGGAGCACAAGGGGTTTGTGTGGGCACAAGGGACTCCGAGGGTGAGAAGGGTGTTCCTGGAGCGGAGTCGAGATGGGGGGGGGCTGGCGCTGCCCAACCTCTGTGGGTACTACTGGGCTGCCAATGCGGCGATGGTGCGCAAGTGGATGATGGAGGGGGAAGGGGCAGCATGGAAGAGGCTGGAGACGGCGTCTTGTGAGGGTACGAGTCTGGAGGTGCTGGAGCGGCGCCGCTGCCGCTCCCTCCATTGAGGTATACCACGAGCCCGGTGGTGGCGGCTGCCCTCAAAATCTGGGGGCAATGGAGGTGGCACAGGGGGGAAGTGGGGGCCTCGGTGTGGTCCCCGATACTGGGGAACCAACGTTTTTTCCCAGCGAGAATAGATGGAGGGTTTTCGGGGTGGCACAGCGCAGTGATAAGAAGGTTGGGGGACCTGTTTGTGGATGGGAAGTTCGCGAGGCTGCTCTCGGGGGCGTGGGTTGGAGAGGGGAAGATCTCGGCAACATACCAGGTGATGCAGGAGGAGGAGGAGGCCTCGGTGGAGGTGCTGAAAGGTAAGTGGGAGGAGGAGTTGGGGGAGGAGATTGAGGAGGGGAAGTGGGCAGATGCCCTAGGGAGGGTGAATTCTTCCTCTTCGTGCACGAGGCTCAGCCTCATACAGTTTCAGGTGCTGCACGGGGCACACATGACCGGGACAAGGATGAGTCGGTTTTTTGGGGGTGAGGACAGGTGTGTTAGGTGCTCAGGGAGCCCAGCAAACCACACCCATATGTTCTGGGCATGCCCAGCGCTGGAGGAATTTTGGAAGGGCGTAGCGAGGACGGTGTCGAGGGTGGTAGGATCCAGCGTCAAACCGGGATGGGGGCTCGCAATATTTGGGATTGCAGAGGAGCCGGGAGTGCAGGAGGTGAAAGAGGCCGGTATTCTGGCCTTTGCGTCCCTGGTAGCCCGGCGAAGGATTCTTCTTCAGTGGAAGGATGCGAGGCGCCCAAGCGTGGAATCCTGGATCAACGATATGGCGGGTTTTATTAAATTGGAGAGGGTGAAATTTGCCTTAAATGAATCGGTGCAGGGGTTCTTCAGGTGGTGGCAACCGTTCTTGGACTTCCTGGCAGAACAGTAAACAATGGTCAGCAGCAGCAGCAACCCGGGGGGGGGAGGGAGGGGGTGGGTTCTATTTTATCTTTGTTTGTCTATACTGGGGGATCTGAGGGGGTGTATATATTTGCTATGTTTGCGATGTGTTTTGGCGGCTGTTAATATATTATTTATGTTTAGGGGGAGGGGGGCACGGGGTTGTTTTGTTTTGTTTTGTATTTAATTTTATTGGGTTCCTTTTACATTTTGTTGTTGATATTTTGTGAAAACTTTAATAAAAATTATTATTTTAAAAAGCAAGGTGCAGTGCGGCAGAGTATATCCAGCTAAGTTGTGGGTGACCTACAAATCCAAGGACTTTTATTTTCGGGACGGCGGAAGCAACGGGGGAGTTTGCGAAGGCAGAAGGACTGTGGCAAAATTGAGGATTGGTTGTATATCGATGTAGCCTCATGTAACTTTATTTTTTCACTGCGTGTTGGTGTATGTACTAAGTGAGTTGACGTTGTATATATTTGGACAAGGGAAGAGATGGGACTTTAATTTGCAATGATGGTTCTTTGGGGCTTGGGTGTGTATGCGGGGGTTGTGTGCTAAAGGGGATTTCTTGATTTTCCTGGGACTGGGCAAGGGGGAAGGAGACCCGGGTGGGGGCCTCCACGCTGGCCAGTTTAAGCTGGCCAGTGAACGGGAGTGAGATGAAGGGAGGTGATGCGGCCATCAGAGCGTGGTAGAACAGGTTCCGGTGAGTCTAGCCGGGGTGAAAAATTGGGGGTAGGAGCCAAGGTTGGGGGGAGAAGTTTACACGAGGAAGTGGAGGAGAGGAGTCTGGGAGGGGGTGGGGGGGGCAGTGTCTACAATTCATGGGTGTCATTCATGGTACTCTTTCGGGGATTGGATGTCATTGAATATTAGGGGGAGGGGGGCTGGGGGGTGGTTTGTATATGTCAATGGTGACCATAGGCGATTCCTGATTCCTTTTTCTTTTTTCCTTTTTTTTTCCCACCTTGGGAGGGTTTGTTTTATTTGATGCTTATATTGTCAGGTGGGCCGTTGTTTGGGGTGGTGGGAGAATGGGATCGTTGTTGTTGATAAGGGGATTGACATTGTTTACTGCTTGTTGGTGAGGTGTAAATTCCGAAGAAAATGGAGAATAAAAATATTTAAGAAAAAAAACATATCTTTTAAAAGGTGTCCAAATCCAGATTGTGGTTTATGACTCCTCTGAGGATCCTGGACACAAGTCCTCGAAAAGGCCCAGCTCCACAATGAATGTCCCACACCAATGAGAATTGCCAGAGTCGGGAATGGGGGTGGGAATCCCAGAATCAGATCCTACCTGCCATTATTAAAGGGCCGACTTTGTGAAAATCTGGTTCTCGGTCTCTAATGAAAACTGGCACAATTCTTACCTTAAGAATCTCAATACAGTGTGACACCAAACCCCTAGAAAATAGAAGAGTCTATTTTAGTTGCACAGATTTAACAACATCTTATATTTATACAGCATCTAACGTAATCCCCGAAATCACTTTGTAGGAGCATTTATAAAACAAACTATGCCACTGAGCCACATGAGGAAATATCAGATCAGATGACTAACAGCTTGCTCAAAGAGGTAGGCTTTAAGAAGTGTCTTAAAGAAAGAAAATGAGGTAGCAAGGCTGAGTGGTGTATGTAGGACAGAGTTTGGGGCCTAAGTAGCTAAAGGCATGGCCACCAAAGGTGCAGCAATTATCATTGGGGATGCACAAGAGGCCAGATTTAGAGGAGCACAAATATTTCAGAGGGTTGTGGGGCTGGTTGTGGGGGTAGGTGGTCGGGGAACCAGGCCACGGAGCGATTTGAAAAAAGGGACCAGAATTTTATAATCATGTCCTTTCTTGGATGGGAGCCATTGTAGGTTGAGGAGCACAGGGGATAGGGGAACAAGAGAACAAGACTTGCAGTGAGTTAAACATGGACATGGTCGCTGGGTCAAAATCCTGGAACTCCCTCCCGAACAGCACTGTGGAAGTACCTACACCACAGGGACTCCAGCAGTTCAAGAAGGCATCTCACCACCACATTCTGAAGGGCAACTAGGGATGGGCAAAAAATGCTGGCCTAACCAGCGACGTCCACATCTCGTAAATTAATTTTTCAAAAATCAGGGTATTAATGACATAGAATCCTTACAGTGCAGAAGGAGGCCATTTAGCCCATCAAGTCTGCATCAACCCCCTGAAAGAGCACCACAACCCATGCCTACTCCCCCACCCTACCCCCGTATCGGACCTAACCTTTGGATACTAAGGGACAATTTATCATGGTCATCTAACTTGCATATCTTTGGATCATGGGAGGAAACCGGAGCACCCGGAAACCCACGCAGACTTGGGGAGAAAGTGCAAACTCCACACAGAGAGTGACCCAAGGTCAAAACCTGATCCCTGATGCTGTGAGGCAGCAGTGCTAACCACTGTGCCACCGTACCTGACCTGAGGTTTCTCGAGGGCAGATTGTGGGAGACCAGCCAGGAGTGCATTGGAGGAGTCAAGTCTAGAGGTATTGAAGGCATGGATAAGGGAGCTGAGAAGCTGGACTTTATAAATTCACATAACAGATATCAAATTCAACCAAATCCAATCAGACACATTGAATTAGCCAGCAGAATTAACCACATTTTTCCACACATTACAGAAGCACAAAAGGAAAATGGGTCTTCTTCATATCCAAAGCATCTTCACAGACACTAACTGACCTCCTGACTATTTCCAGAACTCTTAGTTTTTGTTTCAGATTTTGACTATAATTCTTTAAATGTTGCATCAGCGTTTCTTTTTAAAATGTGTTCCTGGTTCCCAAGTTTGTACGAATGCATTTAATCAGAAACCAGGAATTCAGTCATTGATCACTGTTGGCTTCCAGCACCAAGTTAAAGTTGAAAACCAGTGTGATATACCTTCAATTCACCACAAGGCCGAGAGAGTGAGTGAACATAAGGCTTTATTAGTCGTGAACTTGCCTAGCCAGAGTCGGTTGTGTAGATGAGTGCCACCCGCAGGTGGCCGGGTTATATATGGCTCTGGTGAGGGCGGAGCCAGAGGCGGAGCCCACCGGGGTTACACTACAGTACCTGGAAGCAGCTCGTATCACCACTTCCAGGTCATAGATTACATTAGGTGGATACAGTGTCATGCATTATGGTGAATACATTCACCACATTCACCCCCTGTTAAAAAATCAAATCCAGCGGGGGTGACGTGGGGTCATTACATATTCAGTCTCTCTGGGGGCCGGATCGTTCTCTTCGACCTCCTCAGCTCTGGCGGTGTGGCAGGCCCGGTTGTTGCAGGTGGTGACTCCAGGGGCATTGTGTCTGGAGCTGGAGCCTCAGTCCGGCGAGTCGGAGATGGTTGGGGTGTGGGAGTAGGCAGGGGGTGGTGGGTGGCGGCAGTGTTGGCATGCGACAGTACAGGAGACCCAGGGGGGTGTACGGGGCGCTGGGGATGGGGGCGGGTAGCAGGCGCGTTGGCAGGGGAACCAGCTGGTGACAGGTCTTGTAGTGAGACCGTATCTTGCCGTCCGTCCTGGTGCGCGATGTAGGCGTATTGGGGGTTGGCGTGGAGCAGCTGGACCCTCTCGACCAGAGGGTCGGTCTTATGGCTCCTCATGTGCCTCCGGAGAAGGACAGGTCCCGGAGTTGACAGCCAAGATGGAAGCGAGACCCCGGAGATGGACTTCCTGGGGAAGATAAACAAATTACTGTGAGGAGTCTCGTTCGTGGCTGTGCAGAGGAGTGATCTGATGGAGTGGAGACTTCTAGACCTGAGGGTCAGAAGGACGGCCTTCCATACCGTCACGTTCTCCCTCTCCACCTGCCCATTTCCCTGCGTGTTATAGCTCGTAGTCCTGCTCGAGGCGATGCATTTGCTGAGCAGGTACTGGCGTAGCTCATCGCTCATGAACGATGTACCCCGGTCGCTGTGGATATAGATAGGGAAACCGAACAGTGTGAAGATGCTGTGCAGTGCCTTTATTACAGTGGCCGAGGTCATGTTGGGGCAGGGGACAGCAAAGGGGAAGCGGGAGTACTCGTCGATGACGGTGAGAAAATATATATTACGGTTGGTGGAGGGGAGGGGCCCTTTGAAATCAATACTTAGACGTTCAAAGGGCTGTGAGGCCTTTACCAGGCGGGCCTTGTCTGGCTGGTAGAATGCGGTTTGCACTCCACGCAGACCTGGCAGTCCCTGGTCATTGCCTTGACCTCCTCGGTGGAGAAGGGCAGATTGCGGGCCTTGATGAAGTGGGTAAGCCGGGTGACCCCCGGGTGACAGAGGTCATCGTGGTAGCCCAAAATCGGTCTCTTGCGCGCTGGCGCATGTACCGCGGGACAGGACATCTGGGGGCTCGTTGAGCTTCCCATGACGATACTTGATACCGTAATTGCAGGTGGAGAGTTTGATCCTCCACCTCAGGATTTTGTCATTTTTTTATTTTGCCCCATTGTGCGTTGTCGAACTTGAAGGCAACCAACCGCTGGTCGGTGACGAGGGTGAACACCCTACCAGCTAGGTAGTTCCTCCAGTGCCGCACGGCTTCCACTATGGCATGTGCTTCCTTCTCGAGCGATGAGTGTCGGATTTCAGAAGCGTGGAGGGTCCCAGAGAAGAATGCTACTGGCCAGCCCGCCTGATTGAGAGTGGCGGCCAGGGCGACGTCTGACGCATCGCTCTCTACTTGGAAGGGGATGGACTCGTCCACCGCGTGCATTACGGCTTTGGTGATGTCGGCCTTGATGCGGCTGAAGGCCGAGCGGGCCTCATCCGTCAGGGGGAAACTGGTGGTTTGAATAAGTGGGCGGGCTTTGTCCGCATAGTTGGGGACCCACTGGGCGTAGAAGGAGAACAGCCCCAGGCATCGTTTGAGGGCCTTGAGGCTGTGGGGAGGGGGGAGTTCTGTGAGGGGGCGCATACGGTCGGGGTCGGGACCTAGGACCCCGTTCTCCACGACGTAGCATAGAATGGCCAGTCGGGTAGTACGGAAGACACACTTTTCTTTGTTGTATGTAAGATTGAGGGATTGGGCGGCCTGGAGGAACCTCTGAAGGTTGGCGTCATGGTCCTGCTGATCATTGCCGCAAATGGTCACGTTGTCCAGGTACGGGTATGTCGCCCGCAAACCGTACTGGTCCACCATTCGGCCCATCGTTTTCTGAAAGACCGAGACCCCATTAGTGACGCCGAAGGGAACTCTGAGGAAGTGGAAGAGTCGGCCGGCTACTTCAAAGGCAATGTAGTGGCGCTCTTCCGGGCGGATTGGGAGCTGGTGGTAGGCCGACTTCAGATTGATCGTGGGGAACACACGGTACTGTGCGATCTGGTTGACCATCTCCGCTATGCGGGGGAGGGGATACGTATCCAGTTGCGTGAACTGGTTAAGTGTCTGGCTGTAGTCCACAACCATCCGGTTCTTTTCCCTGGTCCGGACGACCACGACTTGCGCTCTCCAAGGGTTGTTACTGGCCTCTATGATCCCTTCACTCTACAGTCGTTGGACCTCCGACTTGATAAATACCATGTCGAGCGAGCTGTACCACCTGCTCCTGGTGGCAATGGGCTTACAGTCAGGAGTGAGGCTCGCAAAGAGTGAAGGGGGGGGAGACCTTGAGGGTCATGAGGGTGAATACTGTGAGGGGGGACAAGGATCCGCCGAACTGTAGGGTCAGGCTTTGGTGATTACACTGAAAAACCAATCCGAGCAGTAGGGGGGGGCAGATGTGGGGAGGATGTAGAGCTTAAAGCGGGTATACTCCGCGCCCTGCATCGCAAGATTGGCGATACAGTACCCCCGGATCTGGACCGAATGAGACCTGGAGGCCAGGGAGATTGTTTATGAGGTGGGGTAGGTGTGGAGGGAGCAGCGCCTTACCGTGTCGAGGTGGACAAAGATCTCCGTGCTCCCGGAGACGAAGAGGCAGGGGGGCTCGTGCCCGTTGACCCGGACGGCCATCATGGAGTTCTTTAGCGATTTCAGCTGCGACTGGTCGAGGGTCACCGCGCCCAGCTGCGGGTAGCCTGCGTGGTCGGTGGAGTCACAAGATGGCAGCCCCCATGTGTCGCACGTGTCGGACAGAATCGAAGATGGCGACCAAGATGGCCGCCCCCATCGGTTGCACGTGTCGGTTGGTGCCTGGGCCGGCTGCCAAGGTGGCGGCCCCCATGAGTCGCACGTGTCGGTCGGTGTTGGGGCCGGCAGCCAAGATGGCGGCCCCCACGACTCGCACAATGCCGATGACGCATCTGGAGGGGGGTTCTGGGCAGGCACGCAGCCACATTGTGGGGTCTGTGGGGCTGCCAGTCCATAGGTCGGGCCTGGTGCGTTTTCGATTTCTGGGCCTTAGGTCGACCCAGACAGCCTCTCATGTAGTGCCCCTTTTTCCCGCAGTTGCAGTACGTCGCTGAGCGGGCTGGGCAACATTGCTGGGGGTGTTGGCCCTGGCTGCAGAAGTATCAATGCGGTTCTCCGGGCTGAGCTGGCAGACGCGCGGCGCAGGCCTGCGACGTAGGCGGGTCAGACGGGGGCCGTGACGATATAGTGTCCACGAGGGGTTCGCCAGGCATGCTGGGAACGTGCTAAGGTTCTGGTAGGCCACCTCCAGCGAGATAGCTAGCTTTACCGTGTCCCGCAGGTTGGAGGTCCCGTTTTCCAGCAGGCGCTGCCTGATAAAGTTCAAGCAGACCCCCGCCAGGTAGGTGTCCCGGATCTGTGAGTTCATATGCTCCTCCGCCGTCACATCTCGATAGCTGCAGTTCCTCGCGAGTAGATTGAGGGTTTCCAGATACTCGTCCAGCGATTCTCCGGCGCGTTGACAGTGAGTAGTGAGGAGGTATCTCGCGAACATCTCGTTTACGGGCTTCACGAAGTGCGCCTTGAGGGTTGTGACCGCCTCCTCGTACGCGGCCGCTTTCTCAATCATTACCGGGATTCGCTGGCTCACCCGAGCGTGGAGGAGTCGCAGTTTGAGGGTCTCTGAGGGAGTCGTTGTGGAGGAGTCGATGTAGGCCTCGAAGCATCGAAGCCAATGTTCAAATATTTCCTTGGCTTCGGACGTGCGGGCGTCGTGTCCGAGCCTGTCTGGCTTCAGAGCGGCTTCCATGATGCTGTCGGCGACTAATAAATAGTTATACCTTCAATTCACCAAGAGGCCGAGAGAGCGAGTGAACATAAGGCTTTATTAGTCGTGAACTTGTCTAGCCAGAGTCGGTTGTGTAGATGAGTGCCACCCGCAGGTGGCCGGGTTATATATGGACCCAGTGAGGGCGGAGTCAGAGGCGGAGCCCGCCGGGGTGTCAGTACAGTACCTGGAAGCTGCTCGCATCACCACTTCCAGGTCATAGGTTACATTAGGTGGATACAATGGTTACAGTGTCATGCATTATGGTGAATACATTCACCACACAGTGGTATAAGGTTTGATTCAGGAAAACTCATTCCCTGTTAGCTTGGTCTTATCAGATAAATGCAGATACAGGCGAAACTCAGATTCAAATCATTATCAGATATTCCCACCACAAGATTTTCTCAATCACCTGATATAGTTTTATGTCAGTTGGCAAATCGTTCGCGCATATTGGTCTCTATTTTCTGATCAACATTGTTTTAATACCAGCGGTAACCCGCTTATTTCAAAAGCGTTGCTGTTTGCCCTCATATAATTCCAAAAAAAAATCAGATGGACTAAAGAAATTTGGAATTAATCCACCAGCCCTCAATCTTAGCCTCACTACTGCTAGGAGACATCAATCGGATGCCTGACACTTCCTGACGTGGAATATGGAAGGAGGACGCAAATTCAGACGAGAATTTGCCACTCAGCTATTCTTGTTTATTTCCTGGCAACTAAAGAAAGAACTTGCATTTATATAGTACCTTTCCCGAAGCAGTGCTTTTGAGGTGTAGTCACTGTTCTAATGAAGAATTCTAATTGTGACAGCCAATTTTTGCTCAGCAAGATTTCATAAACAACGTGGAGCTAGTGATCAGATAATTTGTTTTAGTGATATTGGTGGAGGGATAAATATACGTCAGGACCTCCCCTTGCACGTCTTCAAAAAGGTGCCTTGGGATCTTTCACGTCCACCTGAGAAGCCAACCCTGGCACCCAGTTTAGCATCTCATCCAAACGGCAGCCCCTACAAGGGTGGAGCGTTCCCTCAGTGCCACACTGAAATACCAGCCAAGTCTTTGGTGGTCATCTAAAAGCAGACGACCCACCTGCTCTTTGGATGCAGTAGGCTTGGCCTGGCAGGGAATACACAATATTTATTATTCTTTATGCTGAGAGTGTGAGAAAGATTTGTTCAGTATTTGTTCAGGCAGCACTGCTAAATCAGCAATAAAGGAGCGTGCAGTACATACGAGGCATCCTCTATCCAGTCTTCATTTTCCAGAATGGCCTCAATGTGAGGGTTTGTGATAACAACGTCATCCAGCTCCAGTTCTGAGGGCTCACTCTGGGTTTCCATTGCACCAATCAGATCCACGGTAGGCCTGCGAGACAAAATAAAACATTTTGGTAAATCGGAATACATTTGGGGAGGCGGGTGGAACACCAACGACAGCGAGCAGCTGTGTTGGGCAGACCAATATCTAGATCTTGTCTATTCTAAGGTTGTCGTCATTTCAACCTAAGGTGGAAAATAGATGCTACACTTGGCTACGCCCTCCTGTCTTAGCAAGAGGGACATTGGCTGCTCCAAAGATCCCTGATACAAGTGGATATGTGTGGATGTTAGGCCAGAGTGTGGGTGTAGTTGGCCATTTGGCGAAGATCAAGCATAGGATCAAGCTTGGCCCTATTATATATCTTTTGTGGAGACCATAAACTGCACTCAATTTGGAATTGACTTGGTTTTTGGAGCAAGGAGATGGATTAAGGGCTATTCCTGTCCACTTTGCACATTGGTTTGGTAACTCTGAGAAAGGAATTTGAAAATAAATTAAAGTTGAATAACTTTCCAGTGCTTTTGGTGTAGAAATTAGTCTGGGTCCATTTTCCTTCTTGATGTCTACAGAAAGCTGTTCTTCATGACTAGCAATGGGCCCCCTAGCTTTATTCACAATTGACCATGATACAACTGGTGAGGGTCATTTTCCAGGACAGGATTTTAACTTTTCTGCTGGTTCAGTTTCATTCAGTGGTTCCTTTAGCCAAAATAATGGAGAATGGCAATGAGATGAATGTTTGGTATCTTTGGTGGAGGGAGGAGTGTTGGCCAGGATCACTGCTCTTCAAAAATTGCCACCTGCACAGACAGCAACCCTCAGTTTAACATGCACCCCCGACATTGGTAAAGCTCCTCCATGCTAGAGTGTCAGCCTAAATTAATGGCCTCATGGCCTGGTATGGGGTTCAACCGCACAACCCACCACCCCAGAGATACAAGACCGTGAGCCAAGGTCAACAGTTAAAACGTTCAATATTAAGAAAAAATAATGGCTGTTGCATTGCCATTTCAAACTGCCAATCAACAAAAAGCTTAGTCAGGATAGAGGGGAAAAGGAACAGCTACTGAAAATCCTAGCATCAATCCACCGACACAGAACTAGAAACTATCAGCTTCTCCTTATATGTAATTGTCCACAATGGTGTCAGAAACAGGCTCCATCAGCGCTTTTATCCCAGACATCCAGCAGAGGGAGGCCATGAACAAGAGCTACAATAGTAAAAATCTCCTGAAAGACACTCCTTTCATAAAAAGAGCCTTAAGCAACTGCAGTTTGTCCAGCAATGATGACTGGTGTAGTTTATTCTAAGTTTATTTGTGCTGATCTTTTAATGAACTGCCTTTCCCTTTGCTTTTCTTTGGCTACGTTCCTATTTTTAGAATTTCTGGCCAGGTTTGAGAATTTTCAGACACTCTCCTCAGCGAGCCAATCTACGATGTGACTCATGGTTCATGATTCATTGTTTACCACAGATGAAAACCGAGGTCTTTAAGCAAACAGAGTTCATCTTTAACCCAGCTCGATGACACTGAGCTGGGAGGTGTGGCCCAGACTATATATCCGCTTGAAAATTAAAGCATGGCCTTTTCACTCACAGGCCGGTATTCTCTGGCCAGTCGCTAGCGGCAGAATACTGTGGTCCCGCCGGCACCGCACCCCCCGCCCGCGGGTTCCCTGGCAACGCGGGGTGGCTGCGACAGAAATTCCCATTGTCAGCTGCAGAAGCAGAGAATCCTGTTGCAGAAAACGGCGTGTCGTCTCCCGCCGCTAAGAAACATGAAGCTGGGAGTACGGAAAACCCTGCCCATAGTCACAAGAAGTGTTTTCTTTAAGATAAAGACAGCACCTCAGTGAATTTCAGTCTGAAAGCCACAGAAGATTTGGAGTCCAAATCTTCCAGCAAACAGATTGTTGGAGACTGGGCTTAAATTGGGAGAGTAAAATTGGGGAGGCAATGTCGTAATGGTATTATCACTGGAATAGTAATCCGGAGACCCGGGGGCAATTCTCAAGGGACCTGGGTTCAAATCCTACCACAGCAGATGTTGAAATTTGAATTCAATAAAAATCTGGATTTATGTCTAATGATGGCCATGAAACAGTTGCCGATTGTCGTCAAAACTCACCTGGTTCACCAATCCCCTTCAGGGAAGGAAATCTGCCACCTGTAGCTGGTCTTGCCTACTTGTGACTCCAGACCCACAGTGATGTGGTTGACTCTTTTTTTTTAATAAACAATTTTAATGAGGTATTGTTTGGCATTGTAAACAGTAGAATTACAGAACGAGAAAACAAAAGGACTGTACAGTAAACAAAGTACATAGTGCAATTGCTGTAGCCCGTCCCACCCAGATCTGCCTAATTGACCCCCTATACTACATTCCCCCCCCCCCCCCCCGACGATTAATTCTCCGCAAAGAAGTCAGTATTCACTCAGGAAACCTTATTGTCAATTCTGGACAGGCTTAAAATAGATAAGTCCCCGGGACCTGATGGGATTTATCCTAGGATTCTCTGGGATGCCAGGGAAGAGATTATTGAGTTCTTTGAGAAGGTGACTGAACAGGTAGATGAGGGTAGAGCAGTTGATGTGGTGTATATGGATTTCAGCAAAGCGTTTGATAAGGTTCCCCACGGTAGGCTATTGCAGAAAATACGGAGGCTGGGGATTGAGGGTGATTTAGAGATGTGGATCAGAAATTGGCTAGCTGAAAGAAGACAGAGGGTGGTGGTTGATGGGAAATGTTCAGAATGGAGTACAGTCACAAGTGGAGTACCACAAGGATCTGTTCTGGGGCCGTTGCTGTTTGTCATTTTTATCAATGACCTAGAGGAAGGCGCAGAAGGGTGGGTGAGTAAATTTGCAGACGATACTAAAGTCGGTGGTGTTGTCGATAGTGTGGAAGGATGTAGCAGGTTACAGAGGGATATAGATAAGCTGCAGAGCTGGGCTGAGAGGTGGCAAATGGAGTTTAATGTAGAGAAGTGTGAGGTGATTCACTTTGGAAGGAATAACAGGAATGCGGAATATTTGGCTAATGGTAAAGTTCTTGAAAGTGTGGATGAGCAGAGGGATCTAGGTGTCCATGTACATAGATCCCTGAATGTTGCCACCCAGGTTGATAGGGTTGTGAAGAAGGCCTATGGAGTGTTGGCCTTTATTGGTAGGGGGACTGATTTCCGGAGTCGGGAGGTCATGTTGCAGCTGTACAGAACTCTGGTACGGCCGCATTTGGAGTATTGCGTACAGTTCTGGTCACCGCATTATAGGAAGGACGTGGAGGCTTTGGAGCGGGTGCAGAGGAGATTTACCAGGATGTTGCCTGGTATGGAGGGAAAATCTTATGAGGAAAGGCTGATGGACTTGAGGTTGTTTTCGTTGGAGAGAAGAAGGTTAAGAGGAGACTTAATAGAGGCATACAAAATGATCAGGGGGTTGGATAGGGTGGACAGTGAGAGCCTTCTCCCGCAGATGGAAATGGCTGGCACGAGGCGACATAACTTTAAACTGAGGGGTAATAGATATAGGACAGAGGTCAGAGGTAGGTTCTTCACGCAAAGAGTAGTGAGGCCGTGGAATGCCCTACCTGCTACAGTAGTGAACTCGCCAACATTGAGGGCATTTAAAAGTTTATTGGATAAACATATGGATGATAATGGCATAGTGTAGGTTAGATGGCTTTTGTTTCGGTGCAACATCGTGGGCCGAAGGGCCTGTACTGCGCTGTATTGTTCTATGTTCTATGTTCTATGAATGGTTGCCACCTCCGGGCGAACCCTAATAACGACCCTCTCAAGGCGTACTTGATTTTCTCTAAGCCCAGGAAACCCGGCATGTCTGACAGCCAGGCTTCCGCATTCAGGGGCTTTGAGTCCCTCCAAGCTAGAAGTATCCGCTTCCAGGCTACCAGGGAAGCAAAGGCCAAAACGTCGGCCTCCTTCTACCCCTGGACTTCCGGGGCCTCTGAAACCCCAAAAATCGCCACCTCTGGACTCATTGCCACCCTAGTGTTCAATACACTAGACATGACGTCCTCGAACCCCTGCCAATATCTCCTAAGTTTTGGACACGCCCAAAACATGTGGACATGGTCTGCCGGTCCTCTCAGACACTTTGCACACCTGTCCTCTACACCGAAAAATCTGCTCATCCGGGACACTGTCATGTGGGCCCAGTGGACAATCTTAAATTGAATAAGGCCAAGCCTGGCACATGTTGCAGTCCCATTACCTCTGCTCAGCGCGTCCGCCCACAGGCCTTCCTCAATCTCCCCTCCCAACTCCTCCTCCCATTTATGCCTCAGCTCCTCTGTCTGCGTCTCCTCCGCCCCCATGAGCTCCTTGTAAATATCCGAGACACTTCCCTCCCTCACCCATCCTCTAGACACTACCCTAGCTTGGATCCCCCTTAGTGGCAAGAGTGGAAAAGATGGCACCTGCCTACGCACAAAGCCCCGCACCTGAATGTACCGGAATTCATTCCCCCTCGTCAACCCAAACTTGGCCTCCAGCGCCCTCAAGCTAGGGAAGCTCCCTTCCAAAAACAAATCTCCCATCCACTCAATCCCCACCCTCTGCCATACCCGAAACCCCCCGTCCAACCTCCCCGGGGCAAACCAATGGTTGTCACATATTGGGGATCAGACCGATGCTCCCGTTGCTCCCACGTACCTCCTCCACTGTCCCCAGATCCAAAGGGCCACCACCACTACAGGACTGGTGGAGAAGCGCCGTCGCCAATGCCGACAGACTGGTACCCCTACATGAGGCTGCCTCAACCCGCTCCCAAGCCGACCCTCCCCCCACCACCCACTTCCTTATCATGGCTATGTTGGCCGCCCAATAATAGTTGCTGAAATTCAGCAGTGCAAGCCCCCCTTCCCCATAGTTCCACTCGAGCATCGCCCTCTTCACTCGCGGGGACTTGCCCGCCCATACAAAGCCCAAAATGATCTTGCTTACCCTCTTAAAAAAGGAACGTGGAATGAAAATGGGGAGACATTGGAACACAAATAAGAATCTCGGGAGGACCGTCATTTTAACTATCTGTACTCTCCCAGCTGACGACAGCGGGAGCGCATCCCACCTCCGGAACTCCCCTCGCATTTGATCTACCAGCCGTGACAGGTTCAGCTTGTGTAGTCGACCCCAATCCCGCGCCACTTGTATTCCCAGGTACCTGAAACTGTCACCAACTAACCGAAATGGCAGCTCCCTCAGCTGGTTCCCTTGGCCCCTCTCTTGAACTACAAACATTTCACTTTTGTCATATTCAATTTGTACCCCGCAAACTGGCCGAATTCCCCCAGGGTCGCCATGATTCACTGCGGGCACTGGGAGCTCTCTTCCTCACCTGTAGCTCGACCCAATGCGGGGCATGGTCGGCAATGGTGATTGCCGGATACTGCGCATCCACCACCCCT
Source organism: Scyliorhinus torazame (assembly GCF_047496885.1). NCBI lineage: Eukaryota > Metazoa > Chordata > Chondrichthyes > Carcharhiniformes > Scyliorhinidae > Scyliorhinus > Scyliorhinus torazame. The sequence goes on from NC_092727.1 coordinate 86,563,400, forward strand.
GTCAGTAGATCCCTACTCAGTATAAAAAAATCCATCTGGGAGTAGACCCTATGGACGTGCGAGAAAAAGGAGAACTCCTTCCCTGTCGGCCTTCCAAACCTTCATGGGTCGACCCCCCGCATCTGCTTCATGAGCTCCCTCAGCTCTTTTCCATTGCTGACACTTTTTTGAGGACGACCGGTCCAGGCCTGGATCAATAACTGTATTGAAGTCTCCACGTCTCAGGATGAGGGTCGGCAAATGGAGAGGCTGACAAGCTGCAGCATATATCACCACCCTACTCCCCACACACACTCACTGCAGCCACCAAGATGGCAACCCGAAGGGCAGCATCCAGTTTTGCAGATGCGGAGCTCAAAATCCTGCAGGACAACGTGGAGAAGAGGCAGGGCACCTTGTTCCCGTGATGGGTAGAAGGCTGCCACCTGCCACCGTACACTGGGCCTGGGCACTGGTGGCAAAGGCCGTGAGCACCGTGGACCTCACCTCTAGGACCTGCCAGCAGTGCACCATTGAACACAAGTGATGCTGAACCTTTATAAAGCTACAATTAGGCCCCAAGATGTTCGCGTTCTGTTCTAGTCACCACAGTTTCAAAAGGATGTGGAGGCTCTTAAGGGGGTCCCGAAGAGATTTGCCAGAATGGTTCAAGGGATGGAGAATTTTAGCTGCCCGTTTTGGTTGGAAAATCTGGGGTTGTTGTGGCAAGTGGCAATTGGATGGCAAGTGATATTCTGGAACCTGCTGTCCGTGAGGGTAGTTGTATCTGAAACAATCAATGAATTTGATAACAAAATGGCTGGGTACTTGAAGGAAATAAACTAGCAGGGTAATGGGGATTGAGCGGGAGAGTGGGACTGACTGGTTTGCTCCGTGGGTATCTGGCATGGACTCGATGGGTCAAATGGCCTCCTTCTGTGCTGCTAATGCCCTATGACTCTGTAAAGAAAATGTTTGCATTCAAATCGAACATTTCACATTCTTCGGGAATATCCCAAAATGCTTTGAATAGGGTGAACATTGTTACATTTTGTCAATGCTGTGTGGTCAAATGCAGCTGCTAATTTCGATTTGGTATAGTTCTAGAGGTCCATCCTGGCTTTCACTGCTGCAAAGGATGATCTGTATTAAACCTATGAAATCCCTTTGGGCTGACTGGCCCCTCCTGTGAATTAACAGTTTCTCATAGTAGTTATAATAATCTTTGTAGCAGAACAAGAATTAGCACTAAAATTAACTGAACCAAATTCAAAATGGACTAGGCCTCAGGCCTAGTAAGCACTTACTTTGACTCGAACTGATGTAACAGGTTGCTGGGTTGACAATAACGATGTCTGCAGACAACTACAAGGGCCACAAAAGATGCCAGAAAGATTGTTGCAAGGACTCCAATTGCTACTATAACCACTGTCTCCATGGTAATTTACACAGGAGAAATGTTTCAAGTTGGCTGGCGTACTGTCCTTGTATCGTCGTCCTCCCAATTTGCTACGGCTTCATTGTATCTGCAATCCAAATAATAAAGACATTTCAATATCAAGTAGATGCAGAATAAAGGATATTCTGAAGGGAGGGGAGGGGTGCAGAGAGATCTGGAGGTATACGTACACAAATTGTTTAATGTGACTGGCAGGATTTGAAAACACACATGAAATGTTGGGCTTTATAAATAACAGCACAGAGTGTGATGATATGCATAAGGCATAATGTTTTTGCACGACTTCCGACCACTAGCTGGCATTGTAAACCCATCACATGACCCTGTGATCGGGGAGTTGGGAGTTGGTCGTGCTGGGAGATAAACGTATTTGCAGTAGTTCCACAATAGTTGTTTAGTGTAAGTTGTTTGTTATTTTATTTATCCTAGTTGTCTTACCACACAGTTGTTCTGCAATAAATTATTTTAAACTACATCACTCACTTCGACCAGTCTACAGAACATGACACAGAGTACAAAAACAGGGTAATTATAGTGAGCCTTTCTAAAGCACTGATTCGGCCTCAATGTGAGTATTGTGTCCAATTTTAGATGCCACACTTAAGGAAGGACGCAAAGGCAGTGGAGAAGGTGCAGAAAAGATTTATGAGAATGGTTCCGGTGTAAAGGACTTCAGTTACGTGACTACAGATTGGAGAGGCTGTGCTTTTCTTCTTAGAGAAGAGAAGTTTGAGACAGGAATTGATGGAGATTTTCAGGAAGAAAATGTCCCCATAGGTTGAGAACAAAACAACACCGAACATTTTTACAAAGTCAACAGTTAGGATCTGGAATGCACTGCCGGAGTATGTGGTGAAGACAGATTCAAATATGGCTTTCAAAGCAGAATAGGGTAAGAAACTGAAGATAGAATTCTGCAGGGATGTGGGGGAAAAGGCATGGGGTGGGATGAGCTAAGTTGGTCTTGTCGAGAGATGACAAGGATGCAATGGACCAAATGCCCAAATTCTGTGAAATATCCATTCTGTGATTCAATGTTATGTTGAGGAGGTCATGTGGGGCAGTGAGTTACATCCTTGCCTCTGAGCCAGAAGCTCTGATTCAAATCCCACTCCAAGACTTGATGCCAAGGAAGGTGCGTTCATAACACGGCCAAACAGGTTGAGAATCAACCTCCAAATCCAAACACCACAAGCCAATGGTAGCTGGTGAGAGCAGGAGAGGTTCTTGGTCAGCCAAGAGAATGAAAGAAAATTGGAGACTCTATCATCATTGTCCATACCTCACGGTTACAACATACATGTGAAAGTGCATGTTGCCACACAACTCGAATCCCTTAGGAAAGATGCGGGTTGCAGTTGGGGCGGTTGGTTGGATGGCCAATGTGGATCAGATTGGGGCCAACAGCACACCTATTATGATCCCGGATCAGACCCCTACAATGGTTAGGATACTGGACAGAAACCCCAATATTTTATTTTAATTTTTTAAGACTATGAGGAAAGGGTACCTCGCTCCAGGAGTGATTTCACGCACAACAGGGATATGCGCCAGGATTCTCCCCCAATTGGCGGGACGGCCCGACGCCAGCGTGATGCGAACCACTCCGGCGTCGGGCCGCCCGGGAGTTGCGGAATCCTCCATACTTCCGGGGGCTAGGCCGGCGGCGGCAGGGTTGGCGCCGCGCCAACCAGCGCCGAAGGGCCGCCGTAGGCCGCCACGAATTGGCGCATGCGCAGAACCGCCGGCGTATTTCCTGAGCCTTACAGAGGCCGGCGCGGACCGAAAGAGTGCCTCCACGGCACAGGCCCACCCGCAGATCGGTGGGCCCCGATCGCGGGCCAGGCCACCGTGGGGGCCCCTCCCCGGAGCCGGATCCCCCGCGCCCCCCCCCCAAGGACTCCGCTAACCACCCGCCATGCAAGGTCCCGCCGGGTGGACCATGTCTATTTCATGCCGGCGGGACTGGCTGAAAACGGGTGGCCACCCGGCCCATCGGGGCCCGGAGAATTGCCAGGGGTGCCGCTGGGCTGCCAACGGCCCTCGACCACCGCGGCGTGATCCCCGCCCCCGCCCGAAAACAGGCGTGGGAGAATTCGGCAGCCAGCATCGGAGCGGCGAGGTGGGATTCATGCCGCCACCCCCCCCTCCCGACGATTCTCCGACCCAGCAGGGAGTCGAAGAATCCCGCCCATGGTCTTTGAAAAATACTTTATTACTAACACATTATTAAAATACTTTTAACACCACACAAGAATATAGCTTGTAATTACCCATTGCACAATGTTAATCAATACAGTGACACAATAACCCTTAACTGCTATCTTTATTTCCACTCAAACTCAAAACCATTTCAAGTCACAATCTACTTTTAAATCCCATTAGCCCTCAGGAATACTTGCTGTACAGAGATTTCGGGAATAGTCCACTTTGAGATAGAGGGATCTATTGAGACTGTTTTAAAGAAAGAGACCTGACACTATGGGCGAAATTCTCCTACCCGCCCCGCCACATTTCTGCCCCGACCGGCCGGCGGGAGTCTCCGTAACACCGGCCGGTCAATGGGGTTTCCCATTGTGGGGCAGCCCCACGCCGTCGGGAAACCCCCGGGCCTCGGCAAAACGGAGACTCCCGCTGGCGGAGAATGACGCCCCATGTCAGAACAATGGAGAATCTCTGGCTATATTTCTTCAGAAAAACTTCTCAACTCGCTTCCAGCCACAAACTAAAACTGATCCTCAACAGCTGACTGCTTCGTCTCCTGGCTGCTCCCATTAATTACAGCATCAAGCTAAGCTGAACACAATGGGCTGAATTCTCCGTTCTGGAGACTAAGTGCTGATGCCAGCGTAGAATGTGCCGACTTTCACAACAGGAAATTCGACACCGACCCCTCACCGATTCTGGGACCAGTGAGGGGCTAGCACCGGCAGCAACCGAAACACCTGCGTCCCACGCCGAAAACGGCCGGAGAATGGCCGGGTCCCGGGCTGCGCATGCACACGGCTGACGACCTGCGCCGGTCGCGGTGTAAAACATGGCGCTGTACATGTGCTAAACCTATTCCGCCGACCGTGACCCCACAGCCCACGCCCTGGCCACCCCCCACCAGTACCCCCAGCCCTGACAGAGAACCTCCCCGGCCAACGGCATGGATTACGGCCGACTTTTATAATGTTTTAATTGCACCTCTGGCTCCCAAAAGGTCTAGCTGTTTTTCAAACCAGGATTTTTCAAAACACTGCTGCAGCAGTCATACACACACTAACCCAGATTTTTAACCCTTACTGCACCAAATGTAAACAATACAATGGGCTGGATTCTCCACCTTACGAAGCCGGAAACGCGAATTTGGTGTCCGGCAAGAATTGAGGTTTGTGCCTGATGCCAATTCAGGCATCATGCTTCAGTCCCTCCCCAGTGTTGAAAACAAGGTTTGCGCCTCGCACCAGCAGGGGCATGCAGCAATGTGATTAGCAGCTTCGACAGGCGGAATGTAAATGTGGTTAGCAGCTTGGATACATCATGCTCCGCCCTTCCGCAATGCTCCGCCCCCTCAGGCGGAATGTAAATGTGGTTAGCAGCTTGGATACATCATGCTCCGCCCTTCCGCAATGGTCCGCCCCCCCAGGCAGAATTTAAATGTGATTAGCAGCTTGGATACATCATGCTCCGCCCTTCCGCAATGCTCCGCCCCCTCAGGCAGAATTTAATGGTGATTAGCGGTTTGAACACATCATGCTCCGCCCTTCAGCGGAGCTCCATCCACTCAGGCAGAATTTAACGGTGATTAGCGGTTTGAACACATCATGCTCCGCCCTTCAGCGGCGCTCCGCCCCCTCAGGCAGAAATTAATGGTGATTAGCGGTTTGAACACATCATGCTCCGCCCTTCAGCGGAGCTCCGCCCCCTCAGGCAGAATTTAACGGTGATTAGCGGTTTGAACACATCATGCTCCGCCCTTCAGCGGAGCTCCACCCTCTCAGGCTGAGGTCTCATGGGCGCTAAATACTAAACGTATTTACAAATGCGGACTGGGCGACATGGCTGCAGAGGGGGAGCAGGAGGCTGGAAAAACACTGAAAAACCAGTGAAAACTGTTGGTTTGTTGGAGAATGGCTGCACGGGCCCGAGTGTTGCGACACCCTGAGCTAGAGCGCGGTCAATTCCAGAGTCACAGCATAAGTGAATTAACCAATAGTATTATAAAAATACCTGCAGCTGGATTCTCTGTCGGCGGGATCCTCTGCTTCGCCGGCAGTGCACTCAATCCTGCGGATTTTCCGATGGCGGTGCCGACAATGGGAAACGCCATTGGCCGGCTGCCAGATGGCGGATCCCGCTGTCGGCAGGGGCAGGCCACACCGGAAAACGGGTGCAGCGGGACGGAGAATCCCGCTCCTGGTGACTTTGATAATTACAGTCACCAGGTTTGTAAATATAAACATGATTACTGTTTATTTATAACAAGGATTATCATGAAATATGCAGTAAATATAACTGGTTAACGACAAGCTAAGACCTACTACCCACTTTAACTGTCCCATCCTCTACCCATAGACACACAAGACAGTCAAACACAGAGGGGAGGAATGGGGTAAAATATAATAAGGATGAAGGTCAAAAGAGTCTTTGCTTTAGATAGTGGTTCTTCAGCACATCTTTCTGCACAACAGACTTGCTGATTAAAGTCTCTAGTATACAGCCGGTAATGATCTTCTTTGTAGATTCATTAACTCAGGGTCCCTGCCAAAATGTCGGGCAAAGCTTCCATCTGCAACAACCATAGGCTCACACCAGCGCTGACTGACGCCACCTTCAAAAGGTGGGGACAGGACGGAGGGACACTGACAGTCAGGGACCTATACATGGACGGCAGGATCGCAACACTGGATGAACTGACAGAGAAATTCCAGCTAGCCAGGGGGAACGAGCTAAGGTACCTGCAACTCAAAAACTTCCTGCGAAAGGAGACAAGGACATACCCACAACCACCACGACAGACACTACTGGAAAAGTTACTGGACGCAAGCATACTAGATAAAGGAAACTGTGGCGACATGTATGACCAACTGGTAGAAAGGGCCGACACCATACTGGACGCAACAAGAAAGAAATGGGAGGAGGACCTGGGGATTGAAATAGGGTGGGGACTCTGGAGCGAAGCACTACATAGGATCAACTCCACCTCCACGTGCACAAGGCTCAGCCTGATGCAACTAAAAGTGGTACATAGAGCCCACTTAACAAGAACCCGTATGAGTAGGTTCTTCCCGGAGGTGGAGGATAGATGTGAGCGGTGCCAAGGAGGTCCGGCCAACCACGCCCACATGTTCTGGTCTTGCCCAGACTTCCGGGGTACTGGTCAGCCTTCTTTGAGGCAATGTCCAAAGTGGTGGGGATAAGGGTGGAGCCATGCCCAAAAGTGGCGGTCTTCGGGGTTTCAGACCAGCCAGATCTATTCCTGGGGGGGAGGGCGGAAGCCCTTGCCTTTGCCTCCCTGATCACCCGCCGTAGAATCCTGTTCGGCTGGCGGTCAGCAGCACCACCCAAAGCTGCAGACTGGCTGTCCGACCTCTCGGAATCTCTCCAAATGGAGAAAATTAAATTTGCCATCCGAGGGTCAGACGACGGCTTCCACAGAACGTGGGAGCCATTCACCCAATTGTTCCGGGACCTGCCAAGTGTACAGAGTTGCTGCTGTTGAGCTGGTGCATAATACCTTACCAGTTACTTTATTTGATTTTTTATTTCTTTCTTATTACTTTTTTTTTGTGAGATGTTTGTGTGTGCATTCTCTTCTATGCATACATATCATATCCTGTGTACATAATGGCAAATATACTTTGTTCAAAAACCCAATAAAAAACATTTATAAAAAAAAATTCAGGGTCCCTGGAGCTAAGAAAATGCAGTATCTACTGGAAAGACACTATTTCATATCAAATCTTGCTTTCAGCTCAAGGTTCGCATTCAGGCCTTTACCTTTCTGGGAGACACTTTATTTCACATCAAACCTTGCTTTCAGCTTATGGTTTGACTTCAGGTCGTGCAATGCTGATCCGAGGCAACAGAAGAGCTCCCACGCGACTGTTTGGATTGAGTGGACTCATCCATATTCAAGAACTCATCGGTCAACCTAAACGAATGGGCCACTGCCGTCACAGAATTCATCAGCAAGTGTGCAGAAGATTGCGTGCCAAAGAAGGTAGTATATATATTTCCCAAGCGGAAACTGTGATTTAATTGGGAGATTCATTCCCTACTGAAGACCAGGTCTGAGACGTTCAAGACAGGCAACTCTGACCTAAGAAATCCAGATACGCCCTCTGCAAAGCCATCAGGGATGTCAAGACACAATACCAGACTAAGCTAGAATCACAGAGTAATGACACGGACTCTTGTCAGTTGTAGCAAGGCTTAAACAACATAACGGGCTACAAAGCAAAGCCGAGTAAAATCTCCGGCAGCGGCGCACCCCTCCCCAATGAGCATCAAACCATTGTAAACTGCCCCAGCAGCCTCGGACACACCAAAGTCAGATTGGCATTCTTGAAAGTGAACCCTTGGAAAGCATTGGGTTCTGATGGAGTCACTGATCATGTACTCAGATCCTGCGTGGACCAGCTGGCTGATTGTTCGTGGACAACTTCAACCTCTCCCTACTCCATTCCGAGGTTCCCACCTGCTTCAAGAAGAGCACCATTATCCCGGTGTCAAGAACCAGGCAAAGTTCCTCAATGACTACCGTCCAGTGGCCTTGACATCTATCATTATGAAGTGCTTTGAGAGGTTGGTTATGAGACACAACAACTCCTTACTCCCAGAATGCCTTGATCCACAGCAATTCGCATACCGCCACAATTGGTCCACAGCAGATGTTATCTCCCTGGCCCTACACACATCCCTGGAGCATCTCAACAACACGGAGTCCGATGTCAGACTCTTATTCATTGATTATAGCTCTGCCTTCGACACCATAATCCCAGCCAAGCTCATATCAAAACTCCAAAACCTAGGATTTGGCTCCTCACTCTGCAACTGGAACCTCGACTTCCTGACCCATAGACCACAATCAGTAAAGATAACCAACAACACCTCCTCCACGATAGTCCTCAATACCAGGGCCCCGCAAGGCTGCATACTTAGCCCCCTACTATACTCCCTAGACATACACGACCAAATTTGGCACCAACTCCAAGTGTGCTGATGACACAACAGCAGTGGGTCGGATCTCAAACAACGATGAGTCAGAGTACAGGAGGGAGATGCCGAACCTAGTGGCGTGGTGTAACGACAACAATCTCTCCCTCAACGTCAGAAAAACAAAGGAGCTGACGTCAGGAAACAAAGTAACGTACACACCCCTGTCTGCATCAATGGTGCCGAGGTGAAGATTCCGAGTGTACACATCACCAACAATCTGTCCTGGTCCACCCACGTCGACACTACGACCAAGAAAGCACAACAGGGCCTATATTTCCTCAGAAAATTAAGGAAACTCAGCATTTTTGAAATTCGGCAATTTTTACAGATAAATTTTTACATAGAAAGCATCCTATCTGGCTGCATCACAGCCTGGTATGGCAACTGCACGGCCCAAGACCGTAAGAAACTACAGAGAGTCGAGAACACAGCTCAGTCCATCACGTAAACCTGCCTCCCATCTATTGACTCTGTCTACACCTCCCACTGCCTTGGGAAAGCGGGCAGCATAATCAATGACCCCTCCCTCCCGGGTTGTTCTCTCTTCCAATGTCTTCCATCGAGCAGGAGATACAAAAGTCTGAGAACACGGGCGGCACGGGAGCACAGTGGTTAGCACTGTTGTTTCACAGCGCCAGGGACCCGGCTTGGGTCATTGTCTGTGTGGAGTCTGCACGTTCTCCCCGTGTCTGCGTGGGTTTCCTCCGGGTGCTCCGTTTTCCTCCCACAAGTCCCAAAAGACGTGCTTCTTAGGTGATTTGGGCATTCTGAATTCTCCCTCAGTGTACACGAACAGGCACCATAGTGTGGCAACTAGGGGATTTTCACAGTAACTTCATTACAGTGTTAATGTAAGCCTACTTGTGACACGGAAGACTATTATTATTATTAAAAGCAGCTTCTTCCCCGCTGTTACTGGACTGAGCGACCCTCTTATGGACTGAATTGATCTCTTCACACATCTTCTCTGCTGAGTAGTACTACACTCAGTATGCTCACCCGATGCCTGTGACTATGTATTTACATTGTGTATTTATATATGTCCTATGTTTTTCCATGTATGGATTGACCTGTCTTGATTGTACACAGAACTATACTTTTCATTGTACCTCGGAACAGATGACAATAAATCAAATCAAATCAAATTCAGGTCTGTGCAGCCTCAAGAGAATAGCACTCAGACTTGCTGGAGAGGGAGTCAGCCTGCACAGTGGATTTCTGGAGAGAATTAGTTGGATCTGTTTGGAGAGAGTTAGTTAGATCTCTTCATCAGGCTGCTAGAATCAAAACTGAAACCAAACTGGAACCTCGAGACTCTGAAAGGGCTTCCAGTGGAATAATAACCAAATCCCACCTATTAGCGGGCAGAGCACAACCCTTTGGGCCCATTCACTGGCCACCAGCCAAATCAATCAAACCGAGCTCAAGCCAATCTCTGCTATCAATGATAAATGTTCCTGCTTGAATTAAAGATACAGGCAACTTGACTTAAAGACCATGTCCATGAATCATCCGTGAATCAAAAATGTAATGGCAAAAATAAAAGAAAGTGGAAATAAGGGAATAAACAGGAAGGATCCTTACAGGGAGCAGCAGCGGGAGTAACTTGGTGCCGACTCTGTGGACTCAGGGTATCCCCCTTGGGATCGGGGTGGCTGGGCTCAGACGGCCATTGCTGCAGTCTGTCTTTTAAACCAGTGTTCTTCAAACTTTTTTTCTGGGGATCCATTTTTACCAACCGGCCAACCTTCGGGACCCAACCTGGCCGATCTTCGCGACCCACGCCAGCCGACCTTCGCGACGCACGCTGGCCGACCTGCGCGACCCACCATTTTCTCTTAACTTGTTTGTGCTGACAAAAATGGAGGGAATGGTTTTGGGTCCCTTTGGCCCTCGTACACGCTCCTCCAATGGAACCAGTTGGATGAAAATGAAGCCTTCTGGTGTCGGTAAGTATGGAGTCTCCATCTGTCCAAAGTTCTGAATTTGTTTCCTGTAAAATTTTATCAAATAAACCCCCCCCGCCCCCGCACTTGTAAAAAAAATAAAATGAGTAAAATAAATGAAAAAAATGAATAAAACCACCCCCCCCAAACTTGTAAAAAAAACAAAATGAATAAAATAAATGAAAAAAGTAAAAATTAAATGAATAAAATGAATGAATAAATGAATAAAAACCACTACAGAACTTGTAAAACAAAAAGCTGCAACTGTTTAAAAAAATAGCGGCTGCACTGCTCTTGCGTGCCCGATTATTGGCGCTCATCATGCGCAATGTGGCCGATTTTTCTTTTTAACATGTTCGCGGCCGCTTGAGCCGGCTGCTGCATGGGGATTTGCGCGATCGGGAGCGCCGCGGGCAACGGCTCCGCGACCCTCCCGACACCCACCCACGGGTCGCGCCCCCGACTTTAAAGAACACTGTTTTAAACACACCCATTTGGTGCTACTTACAGACTCCTAGCTGCTCACACTTCTGGGTGCTGCTTGAGTCCTTTAAATGCTCAGAAGGCCTCTGGTCATTTGGAAGCTCATCAAGGCTGCCCTTCTGGACACCCTCATACCCCAGCAGTTTCATCAAGGGGATGTCCAAGCTCAATCCGTGGACCACCAGGTGTTGGCATCCTTCAGAAGTGCTGTCCCATTGCAGAGGAGGCAGGGCATCAGCAGAGCTCATCCCAACCAGAGGGCACCTGCACTGTAGCCTTTGGAACCCTCCCTGATTCTCTGCCCGTCTGAAGGAGGAAGCCTCACCAATGATCCCCACCCCTCCAGAATACCAGCTGTGTCCTCCTGGTGAGATTGGCAGCACTGACTGCCTCTGCTACCACCTCCCAGGCGATGTTCAGGACGGCAGGCTTGAATCTAGGGCCCACCCTGGAGAAGAGGGTGTCCCTCCACTCCTCACTGGCATGCGCTGTGGACCCACTTCAGCTGCCCAACTTCAGGGGGCAAGTCTTCTCTGAGCCATCTTTGTAGCTGCAGTGAGTGCACGGTAAGTGGAGTGCTTAAAAACAGCTCCAGCTGCCAGGCTCTTTGGTGCTAACTCTGGCCCCAACGGTTTGAATATCTGCTGGGCCAGGAATCGCTCTGAATTTGCACTGGCAGAGTGTTGACACATTTGCATGTCCTGACTCTTTGACCGAATAGAGCTTCCATCGGAAACGCTAACCACATGCTATTCAGTCCCAGCGTTAACACATCGGGTGAAATCTATCTGAATGGGGAGTGAGTCCCATAGCGCGTGATTAGTCCGGTATTTCTGGGACTCGGAGCAATGAGAAACACCCCACTATCTAACACCCATCTGGGTAGATCAGGCGCCTCAGCGGAAAACTCTCCAATGAGGCCTCATTTAACCTCGTTTTCTGCACTGCGAGCTCTGCTTGCCGGAGCTCCTCAGTGCAGCGAGAGATCGGGACAGCAGGATGCCCAGGTGGCACAAGCATGCCAGAATACACCCTACCCAGATGGAATGCACCTGGGGGACTTCAATCTCCAGGGTGACCCCCTCAAGTGCCGTTCCGTCTTCTCCCCATTTGTATAGACCAACACTGAACGGCGCTTACCCAAGCCCTCCAAAGTGAGGGTGCTAGATCCCACGCCTTGATTAGATATCAGGAATGCATATTGGAGTGAGACTAGCTGTCTCACTCTAATATGCAGATTTACCAGAAAGTGATCCCAAGCACAATGGGCGGGATTCACATCGCAGTGTCTCACGAGATTGCATTAGGTCTCGTGAGACATTGCTCACTCGGTAGATCCTGGAGATGGGATATCCCAGCATCTATTGGTTGCATTGCGCCACGTTGCTTTTCGGGAGCAACGTTACTGGTAGATCCTGCTCATCGTCTCCAAAACAGAGAATCCTGTCCAATATATCTGCAATTCCTACATTCACCACACATGGGGCGGGATTCTCCGACCCCCCACTGGGTCGGAGAATCCCCAGGGGGCGGCGTGAATCCTGCCCTGCCGCTCCGATGCCGGCTGCCGTATTCTCCGGCGCTGGTTTTCGGGCGAGGTTTACACTGCGCCGGTCGGGAGGCGTTGGCAGCGGCCCCCCCGGCAATTCTCCGGGCCCCGATGGGCCGAGCGGCCGTCAGTTCCTGGCCAGTCCCGCCGGCGTGAAATTGACATGGTCCCACATGGCGGGACCTGGCTGGTAAGCCGTCTAGTGGAGTCCTCGGGGGGGAGCTGGGAATCCGACCCAGTGTGGGCCCTCACGGTGGCCTAGCCCCCGGAAGTGCAGAGGATTCCGCAACTTCTGGTTGGCCCAACGCCGGGGTGGTTTGCGCCGTTCTTGGCCCCAGTGTCGAGTTTAATCTCCATTTGGAACCTGGGGCGAATTCTCCGTTATCGGCGGAAAGTCCGCCGATCGGCGCAAAAAACGGCGCAAATCCGACTTGCGTCACGTCGGAAAAATGGGTCGATAGTCTCCGGCCCGAAATGGGCTAGCAGCGACGTAACGGGATCCGCGCTTGCGCAGTGGTTCACGCCGTGCAGCGTCATACGCGCTGCACGGCGTGACGGCTCATAAGGCCGCGCTGCTCCCCCCCACCCGACCGGAACACCCGACCGCAACACCCGACTGGATGGCTGGCCGTCGCTCAGCCCCGAGGTTCGAGTCACGCGATGTGGAGGCGCTCCTGGACGCGGTGGAGCAGAGGAGGGACGCCCTGTATCCCGGGCACGGCCGCAGAGTTGCCCCACGCCACAGCCGGCGTCTGTGGAGGGAAGTGGCAGAGGCCGTCACCGCTGTGGCCCTGACACCACGGACAGGCACCCAGTGCCACAAGAAGGTGAACGACCTCGTCAGAGCAGGCAGGGTGAGCCTCCCCCATATCCCCCCTCCCCATATCTCCCCTCCCCCATATCCCACATATCCCCCCTCCCCCCCTCCCCCATATCCCCCATATCCCCCCTCCCCATATCCCCCCTCCCCCATATCCCCCCTCCCCCATATCCCCCCTCCCCCATATCCCCCCTCCCCCATATCCCCCATACCCCCCCTCCCCCATACCCCCCCTCCCCCATACCCCCCCTCCCCCATATCCCCCCTCCCCATATCCCCCCTCCCCATATCCCCCCTTCCCCATATCCCCCATATCCCCCCTCCCCCATACCCCCCCTCCCCATATCCCCCCTTCCCCATATCCCCCCTCCACCATATCCCCCCTCCCCCATATCCCCCATATCCCCCTCCCCATATCCCCCCCTCCCCCATATCCCCCCTCCCCCATATCCCCCCTCCCCATATCCCCCTCCCCATATCCCCTCTCCCCATATCCCCCCTCCCCCATATCCCCCCTCCCCCATATCCCCCCTCCCCCATATCCCCCCTCCCCATATCCCCCCTCCCCCATATCCCCCCTCCCCCATATCCCCAAGTGAATCCAGCCCTACCCTTAACCTCTGCAATGCACGCGCAACCGATGGCGTGCATTCATATACCTGCCTAACACTGTTGCCTTTTACCCCTGCACCCCCACCCACAGGAGAAGCGCGCACACAACAATAGGGAGCATGTGAGGACTGGAGGAGGGCCCGCTGATGAGAGGCCACTGACCGTACACGAGGAAAGGGCCCTGGAACTGGCTGGCGGACCTGAGGATCGGGAGGTTGCTGATGCAGAGGTCAGGGGCGTACTAGCGAGTGAGCCACCGACAGCCCGTCCCCATATGCCCCCTCCCCTATATCCCCCTCCCCCGTATCACCTGATCACTGCCTGATGTCTAACCATGCATGCTTCATTGTGTATCGCAGGACCAAACGTCCAGGCACCCATCCCCGATGATGCAGACCGCCCGCAGGATGCCCCTCGGAGACCACAGGAGACGGAGAGACCCGCACCCTCCAGCATGCGACGCCCGCAGGATGCCCCTCGGAGACCACAGGAGACGGAGAGGCCCGCACCCTCCAGCATGCGACGCCAGCAGGATGCCCCTCGGAGACCACAGGAGACGGAGAGACCCGCACCCTCCAGCATGCGACGCCCGCAGGATGCCCCTCGGAGACCATGGGAGACGGAGAGACCCGGACCCTCCAGCATGCGACGCCCGCAGGATGCCCCTCGCACACCACGGGAGACGGAGAGACCTGGAGCAACAGGGAGACGACACCCCCGTCACGTGCGGGGGCGACCACCCAGCGATGACGGGGGCAGCTACAGGCCCCCGTCACATCCGAGCCAGGACACCACTACCCAGGACACCACTACCCAGGACACCACTACCCAGGACACCACTACCCAGGACACCACTACCCAGGACACCCCTACCCGGGACAGCACTACCCAGGAAGACGAAATACCGGACAGTGACTCAGAGTGGATGGGTGGAGACGAACCCCCACCCCAAAGTGCCATGGACTCAGAGTGGGACGAAGAGCACGACACAACGCCACTGCTGTCACCAACACCCTCCACCATCGCAGAAACACTCACCACGGTTGGGCACTTTAGTGATGAGGCGTCTGGTACACTCACTGGTGCGCACAACACAGCCGTCCCGGTACAGCAGGTGGAGGTAGGAGCAGCAGAGGGACCGGGCGGTCGGAGGGCAGCCCAGCCCAAGCGAACATCTGCCGCCCAGATGGATCCCGGGTTCCTGCAGTTACCACACCCACACATAGATCCGATGCAACCACCAACCCGGAGACGAGCGAAGAGGGTGACGGGCGGCTTGCGGCGGCTGCAGTCGCAGGTGGAGGAGTCCACCCGCGTCCAGGAGCTGGGAGTGGTGCCGGTCATGCGTGCCACCCAGGCCGACACCGCACGGGTGGCGTCCGCGGTGGAGGCAATGGGTGCGACGGTGTCAGACATGGGTAACGGTTTGCGAGGCCTGGGGCCTTCCGTGCAGGCGGCGTCTGTGGCCCAGGAAATGGCTGCCAGTGCCAGCGCCAGATGGCAGAGGCACTCAACGCCATAGCCCAGTCTCTGCAGGCCATGGCCCAGTCTCAGCAGGCCATGGCCCAGTCTCTGCAGGCCATCGCTGAGGGCATCGGCGCCAGTGGCCATGTGCGAGCCAACGTCGCACTGTCACAGACAGGGTTTGCCAACCCCCTGGGCTCCATGGCTGCAAACCTGCAGACCCCTGTCGATACCAGCACAGGCCTCCAGGACTGGCAGCACCAGATGTCGGGGGGGCGTCGGATGGCCAGTCCGTTCGCATCTCCCACCCATGTAAAGGCCTGGGGGCCATCGGGCACTCCGAGGGAGGAGGAGGTGGTGTGGTCCGTCCCGGCTCCCTCTGTAGGGGAGGTCCCGGTACACCGCGACACCTCGGACTCCCCCCCTTCCGTCCCAGGTGCATCGGGTGGGCAACGGGCAGGACAGGCTGGCAGCTCGCCATCCCAGTCGCCCGGGCCGCAGCCTGGCCCATCTAGGCCAGGACGCCCCAGGAAATGGCCGCCAAAGGGATCCAGTGTCAGAGGGCAGGAATCACAGGAGTCCACCTCCAGTTCTGCTGTACCGTCTGGGGAACCACGTAGACGTAGTCAAAGGGCCCTTAAGGCCAAACAATTAGACACTGAGTAAGTTGGCACGGGTGCAGGGCACAGATGAGTTTTAGGGGCTAGGGCACGTGCATGAACTCCTTTGGTTATTAAAGTCAATGTTACACCTACCGAAGCTGCCTTTGTACTCTGTCCAAAGTGTGTGGGGGTGTCATGTACGTTGAGCGCAAGTGTGTGTGTGAGGGGTGGTCTTACCTCAGCCCCAGGTGAGTCTGCCCCCTTCCCCCTGGGCCGCCATCAACATCCCCCGGGCAGAGGACGGGACCGTGCGCTGCAGTGTCACAGCCGCATGCAGGGATGGTCCGGGTGGATGGTGGTACTGTGGCCATGGGTCAGACATAGTCCAGCGATGTAGAGCCAGGAGCTCATCGCAGGGCGGGTTGTCATCATCCTCCATGGCCTGCGATAGACACGCGTCCACCCGCAACTGTGTGAGCCCGGCCCGTTGTGCCGCAGGTGGATCGGCAATGGGGGGGGGGGGGGTGGTTTGCATGCGGGTGGGGTGGGTGGGGTTGAGGAGGGGGGTGAGGGTGCTGGGTGGGTGGATGGGTGGGGGGTGTGGGTGGTCGGCTGTTGCCATGGTGTGCGGTCTGTGGCCATACTACCCGATTCCCACGGCCATCTAGTCAGTGAAGCGGGCGTCTATCAGTCTGTCCCGTGCCCGCTGGGCCAGCCGGTAACGGTGGACAGCCACCCGCCTGTGTCTACCCCGTCTGCCCTGACCATTGCCCCCATCCCCCTCATCTGGGGAGGACTGGGCCTCTTCCTGCTGCTCCTCCACTCCGCCCTCCTCTGCCTGCGGCACATCGCCCCTCTGCTGGGCTATGTTGTGCAGGACGCAGCACACCACAATGATGCGGCCGACCCTATCTGACTGATACTGGAGGGCGCCCCCAGAGAGGTTCAGGCACCTGAAACGCATCTTCAGCTCGCCAAAGCACCTCTCGATCACTCCCCTTGTCGCTACGTGGGCATCATTGTAGCGGTTCTCCGCCTCATTGCGTGGCCTCCGTATAGGCGTCATCAGCCACGATCGCAATGGGGAGCCCCTGTCGCCCAGCAACCAGCCCCTCAGCCGGGGATGGCGTCCCTCGTACATGCCGGGGATGGATGACCGCGACAACACGAATGAGTTGTGTACACTGCCTGGGTGACGGGCGCAGACGTGCAGGATCATCATGCGGTGGTCGCAGACCACCTGTACGTTCATCGAATAGGTCCCCTTCCTATTCGTGAACACGGCCCTGTTATCTGCAGGTGGCCGCACGGTGACATGCATCCCATCGATCGCGCCCTAGACCATGGGGAACCCGGCCACGGCAGAGAAGCCCACGGCCCGGGCATCTTGGCTGGCCCGGTCCACGGGGAAGCGGATGTAGCGGTGCGCCATGGCATATAGGGCATCTGTCACTGCCCGGATGCACCAGTGCACCGATGTCTGCGATATGCCGGACAGGTCCCCACTCGGTGCCTGGAATGACCCCGTTGCATAAAAGTTCAGGGCCACCGTAACCTTGACGGACACGGGGAGAGGGTGTCCCCCGCCAGTGCCACGCGGTGACAGGTGTGCCAGCAGGTGGCAGATGTGTGCCACGGTTTCCCGGCTCATCCGGAGTCTCCTCCTGCATTCCCGGTCCGTGAGGTCCTGGTATGACTGCCGGGGCCGGTACACACGGGGCGCCCTCGTGTGCCTCCGTTGCCGTGGGGCCGCGACGTCCTCCTCCCCCTCCTCGTCCTGTCGGTCAGGTGTCCCTCCAGCCTGGGCGGCTGCCGCCTGCCCCTCTGCGGCAGCCTGCGCCGCCTCTCTGGCACGCTCCTCCTCCTCCTCCTCCTCCTCATCCAGGGCAACATAGACATGAGCGGCTGCCACCACGGCGGCCAACATCGCTGGATGATCTGAAAACATGACGGCCTGGTGGGGGGGAGGGGAACGACGACATGTCATCATTGCCCATATCCCCTCCTCCCCCCAGCCAGGTGGCATGGACCGCATGGGCCCAACTGTTGGAGGCTGGCACCTGGCCAGGTGGACCAACTCACTTGCCCTCCCATCCCCCTCCTCGGCACGGACCCCCCCCCCCAACCTCACCACGGCACGGACCCCCCCCCCAATCTCACCCCGGCACGGACCCCCCCCCCCAACCTCCACCCCAGCACGGACCCCCCCCCAACCTCCACCCCAGCACGGCCCCCCCCCCCACCTCCACCACGGCACGGCACGGACCCCCCCCCAACCTCCACCCCGGCACGGACCCCCCCCCCCAACCTCCACCCCGGCACGGACCCCCCCCCAACCTCCACCCCGGCACGGCCCCCCCCCCCAACCTCCACCCCGGCACGTCACGACCCCCCCCCAACCTCCTCCCCGGCACGGACCCCCCCCCCAACCTCCACCCCAGCACGGCCCCCCCCCCCCCAACCTCCACCCCGGCACGGCACGGACCCCCCCCAACCTCCACCCCGGCACGGACCCCCCCCCCCGAACCTCCACCCCAGCACGGACCCCCCCCAAGCTCCACCCCGGCACGGCACGGACCCCCCCCCAACCTCCACCCCAGCACGGACCCCCCATCCACCTCCCCGGCACGGACCCCCTCCCGGCACTCCCCCGGAGTCCAGCCTACTCTAACCACCGCCCCCCCCGCCGCACACACACGCACACAAGCCGAGACACACCTCTCCTCACGCATTCAGACTGCGGCCACGCCATTGCCTGCCCAGAGCCAACCCCCCAGGCCGTCACTCACCTCCACGCTGGTTGGCGTGAGCCTGGAGCACCGGGTCACGCCGATGAAAAGGAGGTTTAATTTACGTCGACGTGAACGGTCATCACGTCGACGGGACTTCGGCCCATCCGGAAGGGAGAATATCGGCAGGCCGAAAATCGGCTGCCTTGCGCAGACCCGTGACATTCTCCGCGGCAGCGGCGACATTAACGCCCCGCCGACTTTTCTCCCTTCGGAGACTTCGGCAACCGGCGGGGGCGGGATTCACGGCGGCCAACGGCCATTCTCCGACCTTCTGGGGGGTCGGAGAATGACGCCCCTGCTTCCTCCCTTACCGTTGGTGGAGAATGTGGCACTGTAGGTTAGATCTGCCTTCAGTCACAGAAATGAAGAAGAATATGTCATGGTCATGAAACAGAAAGATCTGCATTTATTTATGTAGTGTGCTCAAAATGTTTCAAATAAGTTGCACATTGAACTTTCTTTCTACATAGTGACTGTTGATATGTGATCACGTGTGGCATCCATACTATGCCTGTGATCTCCCATAAACAGTGATGAGATGAGCATTTAATCTGTATTTCTTTGGTGCTAGGATACTGGGCATACTTTCTGCTCCAATGTAAAACATCTTGCAACAGGAGAGACACTGTATCGTTAAGTAATCAGAACCAATAGACCAATAATTGATTGAGTACTAAGAATGCAATCAACGTGAAGAAGGGTTATTGAGGTATAACATTGAGAGGCATGTTGGATTATTTTATATACACAGATCCACAATTATTTTCTTTTTCCAGTTGTGTGATGCATGGTTAGTTTCCAAATACACAAAAGCGTGTGTTAAAGAAAAAAGATAATTATTTATGCAGGATATTAGTTTCTGGTTGCGCATTTACTGCTTTGATATTACTTTGGTTTTCCTGGCAGTCAGTACAGAGCAGTGAATATGGGACAAATTCATGTCAGAAACAGTTAATGCTGAGCTCTGTCGAAAGGGAATTGGATAATAACCTGATTGGCAATGGACCCCAATACACAGGTCTCGTTGCTTCTAGTTCTGAGTCACTGCTTTCACTATAAGCTTGGGACAGCTACTGCAAAGGCGCAATGGGGCAAGGCCACTGTCTAAAGCCTTTCCCCAAAAATATACTGAGGGACTGGAAACTGTATAAAACGCCTCAAGCTTTGTGCACTGGCTTATGGGAATTGCAAATAAACATCATGTAATGAGGCACCTCACACATTGTATTGAAAGATACTGATCCGTATTGTAAATTTTGTAATGTAGGCCGGAATTCTCCGGCCATTGGGATTCTCTTTTCCTACGGGTACTGTACTCCTGCCTGCGGGACTTCCAGCAGCGTGGGGTGGCTTCAATGGGAAATCCCATTGATAAGCTGGGGGAGTGGAGAATCTCACCACCAACGAATGGTGCGTTGCTGGGAAAGAGGCATCTGGGGGATCGGAGAATGCCACCCGTATTGACAAATTTGAAGTGCTCTCTCAGGTACCTTTACGAATTTAACGAATAAAGTATATTTTGGGGAGGAAAGAAGTATCAGAGATGCACTGGTGGTATCAGAAGAATGCTAAGATTGAAAATTAACCAATCGTAACCATCTAGTTGTCACTGTTGTAATGTAGCAAGCATTTGAAGTCTTTAATGACTGGTTGCATTTAATACTGCGATCTCAAGTCATTGCGAGATACTCTGTAAAGCTACATGTGTTTTCCAAATGACAGTGGAGGAGGAATTTTCACAGTAGAATAAGGTTTGATGGATGGGTTGACTAAAACCTGCTGTCTTCTCATTTCCTGTTGCATACCTACAGAGATGAGCAGCAGAGAACGATAAAACATATGTTAGTGTTCAGGGCACTAAGCAGCTTCTGAGGAATAAGCAAAGAGGCCAGGGGCCCAAGCACTCTACTGAAGTAGTCTATGAGCTTGGATATGTAACTATGATGCTGTGTTGTTGCATGCTGTTATTGAAAAATTGGATTTTCAAGTGTGCTAAAATATTTATGTTTCTTATTTTCAGCACTTTAACCTCCAAAATCTCTACTTTTGTCTTATTCTGGCCTCTTGCACTTCTCCTGTTTCCACAATTGGCAGCTGTGCTTCCAGCTGCCTAGCCATTAAGCTCTGGGTATCTCCTCCCTAAAATTTATCCACTACTCTTCCTTTCTGCAGCTCCTTCGAGGCTATCCTTTTGACTAGGGCCAAACCTTTCTGCCCTTCCCACCGACAGGGTCTTTCTAGCGTTCCCTAGCAGAGGAGGGTGCGGGGCACACAAACCCTCTAGAAATTGGTGGGACCAGAGGATCCCGCTACCAGCCAATGTTGGGCTGCCTCCACCACCGAAAATAAGCCATTTTCGTTTTGGTGGGGAGATCCTGCCCTGAGACTTTTCTCCACATATCTTAAGATCTTCTTATGTGACTGGGATCGGACTTTGGGTTTTCAGTCAGGGCCATAGGTTTGGAATCGAATTGGGGTCCTTTTGTCGACCACAAAGGAGCCCACACTGAGTTACCAAAAGGAAATAAAGATTTATTATGTTAACTATTATTTACACAGCACGAAAACTAGCCGGCTTTATACAGAACGGGGGAGCACGTAGTCGGCGAGGCTCCCGGGGACTTTAATCATTGCCATCTCGTAAGTCCTGTGCGGGTTATGAAAGCTCCTGACCCTTCATTGCATTGGAAAAGGTCACCCAGCAGTGATTTTAAACTAATTGTCCACAGCGGTCAGATGACACACTTGCTGATTAATTAGGAATGACGGGAAGGCTTTAGGAACTGGTTTGAGCTCACTAATTTTGAAAACGTTTAATATATAAAATTAATTTAAATGGCCAACGGTGCTGGCTACCATTGTGGAGTGGGAGTCCAGATAGCCTCTGATAAAACAGGCCTTAGTTGGCTATTACTTGCTTTTATTGGTTACCTGCCATATCAAAGTGGGTAGCCCTTCAGCCCCAATCCCACCTCCAGGGTAATGGCCTGGGAATGGGCTAGTGCCCACAAACTAGCACGTCAGCTGGTGGCACAAAACAGCACACAATAGGGGCTGGTGGCTCGCCTCCATTCTCACACCATCTTGTGGCACAAATTCAGCCGTTGGTTTCAAATTTTGTTTGATGACAAATGTGAAGCATGCTTACTACATTAAAAGAGGAATGTAAATGTAAATTACTTTCGAGGTGTTGGGAGGGTTGTAGTCGGTTGTCATTGTCCTGGCTTCTGCCGACTACATATGATTCCTAATGGGAGTATGGATTTAAGTTTAATTTGTTCCATGATCATAATATCATACAGAAGACACTGATTTCCACCGAGTCTGCATATGATCTGTCAGAGCAATCCAGTTTGTCCCTTTTGATTCAATCCCAGTTGGTGTTATAACTAGACAGGAAGATCCCAAAATGGAACTCCCGCTCAAACGACCATGGGCGAAGGGGCAGCACGGTGGCACAGTGGTTAGCACTGCTGCCTCACGGCGTTGAGGACCTGGGTTCGATCCCAGCACTGGGTCACTGTCTGTGTGGAGTTTGTACATTCTCCCCGTGTCTGCATGGGTTTCACCTCCACAACCCAAAGATGTGTAGGGTACGTGAATTGGCCACACTAAATTGGTCCTTAAGTTAGCAGCTAATGGTCGATGTACAACGCGCACATCAATCTTGTCTAGTTCATCTTAGTAGCTTCCAGACCCAGTACGATAAAGCCTACCAAGATACACAGCGCGCAGTCCTGGTAAGAGAGGAAACAGAACAACAGGTCGCTCAGCTAACTTGCAAATGCGCAGATTTAAAAGCAGCTTTGAGAGCGCTGCACAACTCCACTAAGGAACAGAGGCAGAATACCGTTGACCATGCTAAATGCCGACAGAAGATAGAAAAGTCACAGTCGCTACTCTCAGTACAGAATGGCTTCAGGTACACTTTTGGGCAGGATTTAGATGAAGAAGATGCTCCCGATTGGCAAGAGTTAAACAAAAGCACCCAAAGATACGTAGAGGACACAGGAAATCAAATTCGAGCCCCCCAACACCCCAAAACGAAAAGCACCCGCAGCACCAACTGCACAGGCAGCACACACCCCACACACAATTCAACCCCCATGAATCCGGTTACCACACAATGCAAGTCATTGGATCAGGAGGAGCCTGATATCGTTTACACCACCCCACTATTCATAACCCAATTAAGAGAAGCTTGCACGAAAATTAGTCAATTCCAGCCCACAGCAGACCCGCACAGCTGCTTTGAGGAGGTGCGCCAGCAAAAGGTTATATACGGCCTAGATGAGAGCGAGGAAGTCAAGCTAAAAGTTATGAGCCTTAGCCAGTCCATAAGAACAGCTTTGCCAGAACCCCAAAATGTAGCAGGAGGAACCCTACAGGAAATGAAGACAGTCATATTAGATGCCATCGGGTATAACAAAGGAGATCCAATCAAGGGTTTAAGTCACTGCAGGCAAGAGGAGGGAGAACATCCGACCACGTTTGCTGGTCGCCTATGGATTTATTTCATGGCAGTTTACGGACAATTGGAACCGCACACACCTAAATGAGGAGGACACCACTAAATGGTCCCACACCTTAGTCTCGCATGCCACAGACGCAGGGCAAAAGGCTTGTGTAAACTACGACCCCCCAGACCACATACACAATGAAGTTTGGGTATTGAAACGACTTTCTAGAGCATGGGAACAAACCCTATACCGACAGACAGATCAGGACGATATAGAAGCAAACATGCACCCAGTTAGGACTAGCCAGGACCCAGCATGGATAAACGAGGGTAGATACGAGGGACAGCACCCCAGGGCACAGGCACCATGAGGTTGTTACAATTGTGGCCACATAGGACATTACGCCCGCGATTGCCTACAAAACCCCCTGAACCATCAACGATACCAACAACCAAATCCCCCCCACCTAGGAACAATGTTAGGCCCATGCATAATGTTAGCGCCCGTTCAGACCACTTAACTCCACAGAATGACGGTGTTCGGACTCCCAAACTTGGGTCTGTGACACACGCTGGGACAAATCAGGCAGACCAATAGTTAGAGGCACAGTCCGGGGACATACAGTAGATTTTCTTTGGGACACAGGAGGATCACGCACCACTTTGAACTCCTCCACCATGTTTCAACAGGACAAATGGCCCACCATGGACACCATCACCCTGAGTGGATTCACAGGCCACATGCAACAAGGATATATCACAGCTCCCGTACCCATCCAGATCGGGAACATTAGCACCAAACACCCCGTTGTTTTAGTTGACTTACCCTAAACTGCAGAGCACATTTTAGGCATTGATTTTATGAGCTCCCATAACCTTTCGTTTGACCCAGTAAACAAATGTGTCTGGAGAATGGCCAAAACAGCTAGGGGATTATCAAAACAGGATTTGCTCAGTCGGGGACTATTGGTTTAATCCGCAAACAATTAGTGCAGACCAGATGATTGGAGCGGTCCTCATAAAACACAAAGCTTCGTTCGCCCAACACAAACACGATTGTGGGAAGATCCCAGGTACAGTAAAGGTTTCAGGTCCCAATCCAAAGCTGCAAAAGCAATACGGTTTCCCACAGCAAGCCGAGGATGAAATTTTGAAGGTTATTAACAGTTTGCTAGACAAAGGAGTTATTCGATCCAAAGCCTCCACAAATAATGCCCCAATTTGGCCCGTAAAAAAGCCTGATAGTTCATGGCAACTAACGAACGACTCCCGAGAACTTCATAAGGTAACCCCTTTAGCAGCCCCCACTGTTGCCACGAGTCCCGCGACCATGCTCAAACAGGGAGTACAGGCAAAATATTTCAGTGCTGGACATCAGCAATGGCTTTTGGTCCATCCCGTTAGACAGGGTCTGCAAGTATAAATTTGCATTTATGTTTCAAGGGCAGCAGTACACATGGACATGCCTCCCATAAGGATTCCCCCTCCATTTTCCACCGACAATTGGCCAACGGACTTTCTAAATTTTCCTGACCCGAATGCCTCATACAATATGTAGACAATCTGCTCTTGCAAACGGACACAAAAGAGGAACACGTAGAGTTCTTATCTGAATTACTAGGTCTACTGCAATCAATCGGATGTAAGGTCAACCCCAAAAAGGCCCAGATTTTAAAGGAAAAGGTTATTTATTTAGGCACCATCATCACCCACGGGAAGAGAGAAATTGAGCAAAAATGGTTCGAGTACATTGTTAAATTGCCCCTGCCCCAAAATGTCACTGCACTCCGGTCATTCCTAGGTTTGGTAGGATATTGCAGAAATTCTATAGATGGTTTTGCCACCAAAGCAGCCCCACACTCAGAGCTCTTTAAAAAGAACGCCCCATGGGAATGGCTCCTGCAGCACACAGACGCCATCGATGATTTAAAACGTGCCCTAGGCACAGCCCCCGCTTCACAAGTTCCAGACCCAGACTTGCCCTATGCCATCGAAGTAGCAACCACCGACCGAACCCTATCAGCAGTACTCCTGCAAGAACGACACGATCACTTAGGACCCGTAGCCTATGCCTCAAGAGTATTAGACCCCGTAGAGCAAGGATTCTCAGCCTGCGAGTGGCACTTGCTTGCAGGGCAGTACAGTACTTTGCGTACATCACAGGCCTCAACCCAGTCGCGATCTTGACCGAGCACACCCCCACTCAACTATTACTAGTCGGTAGATTAAAGGACTGTTCAGTCAGCCAAATCAGAGCATCTCGCTGGACACTACTGTTACAAGGCAGGGACATTACGAGAAAATGCACCAAGACCCACACATTCCTGGCTGATAATCTCCAATATGCAGGGACCCCACATCAGTGCCAGATCATTGCAGCCCAACACTACACAGGACCCTTTCTCCCAAAGTCACTACACCCACGAGCAGGCAGTAAGACACAGGATTCCCAAACCACAGGGAATACTTAAAAAATGTATGTAGACGGATCGTCCACAATCGAAAATGGAGTTAGAATTACTGGTTGTGGAATTTACGCGGAAGACGCGCAGGGACGCCCACTAGAAGAGATCTCTTTAAAATTGCCCGGCCACCTAGGTTCACAAGCAGCAGAACTCGGAGCCATAGCCAATGTAATTCAGCACCCCGACTCTTTTCCAACTCCCGCAGACATACACTCCGACAGCCTGTATGTGTGCAACAGCTTAACTGAACTCCTGCCCCTGTGGGAATCTCAAGGTTTTATTTCAGCCGATTGAAAACGCCTACCCTCTGCCCCGTTGTTAAAGCACATTCTCAAGACAGCCTCAGATCGCAGATACGGTATCGTTAAAGTAAGAAGCCATCATCGCTCCTCCCCATCTGGTAATGTAAAGGCAGACGCCTTAGCCAAAGCAGGATCACGCCATGGTCACTTCTGGCAGCCACCCGAAAGCGAACCCATACACTCAGTCCAGGTTTCCCAGACCAATATTGAGGATCTAGCTCAAGCCCAAAAAGCAGACAACACCCTCAAACAGGTTTCAGATGGCAACTTCCCAGCCCCCTATGATAAATGGAAGGACGCACTGACTGTACAGGACGGCATAGTTTTAAAAAGCAGAATTTATGTGGTCCCCACCCAGGACAGAAACCAACTCATTTACAAATGTCATGACAGACACGGACATCAGGGGATAGACAATACCACTGCCCATTTAAGACCTTTGTGGTGGTGGCCCGATTTAAAAAGCGATGTAGCCCATTATGTCGAGAATTTCCTTATCTGTGCTCAGAACAATCCCGAACGTTACGAAAATGAAATGAAAATGAAAATCGCTTATTGTCACAAGTAGGCTTCAAATGAAGTTACTGTGAAAAGCCCCTAGTCGCCACATTCCGGCGCCAGTTCGGGGAGGCTGGTACGGGAATTGAACCGTGCTGCTGGCCTGCCTTGGTCTGCTTTAAAAGCCAACTCTTTAGCCCTGTGCTAAACCAGCCCCTGGTTTTGCCACGTTCCGTACACTCACCCCTTCTTTCCTTTACCTCCCGCGAGCCCCTGGTCGTTCCCCACATGCTATTTACACGTATGACACAATTGGTCGCTAATCACTGCTGCAAACACGCTGTTACATGCAAACTATCTCTGAGCCCTAGGACAAAATTCTATAAAACTGGCCGCCCTGAAATTCATCTGGTTAAGATAAGCCTCAACCACCACTGGTTGCAAGTAAAGAAAAGACTGGTCGAAGAAATTGTCCGACCACTCCCCGCATCGACCACAAGCTGCGAGAGTCTCTGTACATTAAAAATTTGCATTTCATATCTCTCCAAATGGTATTTCAAAAAAAGAAATGAGGGAGTCACACATGGTGACAATCATAACGGGTAATTGGAGTAAGGAGAGAAAGACTAATAAAACGAGATATTAACCAAAGATGATAACAGATACTATGCTTGCACCCCAGGATTACACGGAAAACAGAAGACACAGGATGAAGCAAGGACTGCTGAAATGCGTTTGGATCATCGCTGGACTTCTGCAACTGCGCGCACAACGGACTTTTGTAACAAACACACCAGCTCCGAACACTACCACACAACAGACCACCACTAGCTCGGACACTACGCCACACGTAAAGACAGACATCGAAACCCCCACCTGGTGCGAAAACATTGCCAAATGGAACCCCCTTTCATACATAGATGGGGCCCTTCTAATAATTGAAATAATCAGCAGTGTCATTCAGACACTCTGACTCCGTAGATGGCGAGCAAAAGCTTCCTGCTCCCCGATATATACAGTCCGAGCCCCCTTCTTTGGAATTCAACAAAATTGAATTCATGTAACAGTCACTGCTAAAAAAAAATAAACCATGTACCTCTTTAACTTTATTAGGATTAAGTATAAATGTGATGCTGCTGTTTTAAATTTTGTACTGTATATAAGTTCTTTGATATTCACCAGCAGGATGAGAGTAGCTTAGAGAGCATTAGCTTGAGATCAACTGTGCGGATAAATTAAATGTTTTATGGTGACCTGAATTATAGTAACCGTTAGAGATGAATAGATTTATGGATGTATTAATGAAATATTTGGTAAATGTCCCAAACTATAAGATAGAACCTTGCCTTGACAAGGGTGACCGGTCCACCAAGAATGAGCAGGGATCAATAGTGTGATCCACCACACTTCGCGTTCAGGATCAAAAGGATGGAATGCAGACATCTAAGATGGCCACCTGCAAAGGACCATGAGAAAACCCAGGACTCAGACAGATACACATCCTATGTATGTCTAAAACACAGGTAACCAGACCTGATCGAAACCCCTGCTCGTTTGCATTTTAATGACCCATTTCCCAGGACAATAGAACTCCAATCAAGCAACCGGTACAGCCACAGACTGATTGGCGCCACTCCCCCAACTCAGAAAGCACAACTGCCAAGGCCAATGACCGCTAAGGACCCGCCCAGCTACCAAGGCACCCGCCCCTTTATTGGCCGAAATCGAAGAGAGTGATCAGAGCCCTGTCGAACTATTGGGTTCAAGGTTAAGGACCGCCCCAAAGAGCAAAATCCCAGAGGGATAAAAGACACAGCCATTTGTTCTGTCTCTTTTGGATCCGGCCTGTGCCAACCCAATTGCAGCAGGAACAGCCAGCTAAGTTCAAGACCAACGATCGCTACCTGACGGGTGAGCCCAGCAGAGACAGAGCCACTTTCTTCGAACCAGCCAAGTGAATTCCACATAAAGGCCTTATCCATTTGCACAGTGCCGGTCGCCCTGAAGTTAACTATAGGTTATTGTAGCTGATAGGTGTCGTTTAACTCGTAGTAGATATTGTGTTTGCATGTTGAGATAACTCTTGTGTATGTAAATAAAGACTTCCGGTTGCGGCTATGCGGAGCTAAGTCGCACATTCGGCAGCTCCCGCTAAAAACGGACTTTTGGGCTCTTTTCAGAGCCCCCAACGGCATTTTTTCGACATTTCCCGGTGTGGGAAGGAGATTGCAATAGTTCCCCGACAGTGTATAGCTTGGACCAGGAGCAGGGTGACTAGAAAAGTGGTGGTGAACCCAAAGAAGGTGCGAGGGAAGAAGAGCAAAATGGCGGCGGGTGGGGACCAGGCAGCGTAGATGCAGTGGGGGCAGGAGCAGCAGGAGGTTATCCAGCGCTACTTCAGGGAGATTAAAGTGGACCTGCTGGAGCCGATGGAGGCTTCTATCGACAAGCTGCTGGAGACCCAGATGGCCCAGGGGGTATCGATCCGCGAGGTCTGACAAAAGGTCTCCAACAACAAGGACGAGATCTTAGGCCTTGCGGTAAAGGTGGAGGCGCACGAGGCGCTCCACAAGAAATGGCAGGAACGGTTCGAGGAGATGGAGAATCGGTCGAGGCGGAAGAATTTGCGGATTCTGGGCCTCCCGGAGGGGCTGGAGGGGCCAGACGTGGGGGCCTATGTGGTCACTATGCTAAACTCGCTGATGGGAGCGGGGTCCTTCCAGGGGCCCCTGGAGCTGGAAGGGGCCCATAGAGTGCTGGCGAGGAGGCCCAAGGCTAACGAGCCGCCGCGTGCGGTGCTGGTGCGGTTTCATCGGTTCTCTGATCGGGAGTGCGTGCTCAGGTGGGCCAAGAAAGAGAGGAGCAGCAGGTAGGAGAACGCGGAGGTTCGAATATACCAGGACTGGAGTGCGGAGGTGGCGAAGAAGAGGTCCGGGTACAATCGGGCGAAGGCGGTGCTGCACAGGAAGGGGGTGAAGTTTGGCATGCTGCTGCCGGCGCGACTGTGGGTCACCTACAAGGACCGGCACCATTATTTTGAGTCTCCGGAGGAGGCGTGGGCCTTTGTTCAGGCCGAGAAACTGGACACAAGCTGTGGGTCGGGATGGGCGGTCGGGGATTGCTGTTGGGGTGTTACACTTTGAGGGGGGGTTCATTGCTCTTATTTCTGTTTGGTTCGATGAGGGTGGTTAGGGTGGGTTGGGCACTGTTTTGGTTGGGTCTGTCGGGTGGGCTTTTGGAGGGGGGCAAGTAAATGGAGTAGGGGTGGATGGCCGGTAGGGGGAATGGGGCCCCGAGGGGCAGGGTGAGGCCCGAGTCGGGAGTGAGGGGACTGGGCCTGTAAAAGGAGCGGCGACAGAGGTGGCGGGGCCGGGCAGGTGGAAAGCGCGGGCTTTTTCCCGCGCTGAAGGCTGGAGGGGGCGGGGCCGGGGCAGGGAAGTGAGGGTTGTTTCCCGCGCTTGGGATGGAAGGGGGAGAGCCTGTGGATGGGTAATGGAGGAGGAGGGTATGTCCCACAATGGGAGGAGTCGAAGGAGAGGCGGGAGTAGCCGAGGTCAGCAGGAGTCAGCTGACTTGCGGGAGTGCAATGGGGGGAGTAAAGCAGCTAGGAGGGATCTCCTGGGGCAGGGGGGGGGGGGGGGAGGGGGGAAACCGGGTTGCTGCTGCTATTGTCTAGGGGGAGCTGGAGCGAGTAGAGGGGGTTGAGACGGGGGTCTGCCGCCGTGGGGAACGGGACGAGCGTGGGGTGCGGTAGCGTGGCTGGCCAAGGAGGGGTTCTGGCTAGTCGGCGGGGGAGGCGGGCGGGTAGCCCCCCGATCCAGCTGATAACCTGGAATATAAGGGTACTGATCGGGGTGGTCGAGCGGGCCCGGGTGTTCGCGCACCTAAAGGCGCTGAAGGCAGATGTGGTCATGCTCCAGGAGACACACCTGAAGGTGGCAGACCAGGTAAGATGGAGGAAGGGGTGGCTAGGTCAGGTGTTTCACTCAGGGTTGGATGCCAAAAATCGTGGGGTGGCGATCTTGGTGGGAAAGAGGGTGTCGTTCGAGGCATCGAGCATTGTGACAGACAATGGCGGCAGGTATGTAATGGTAAGTGGTAAGCTGCAAGGGGAGAGGGTGGTGCTGGTCAATGTGTATGCCCCCAACTGGGACGATGCGGGTTTTATGCGGCGCATGTTGGGTCGGATCCCGGACTTGGAAGTGGGTGGGCCTGATAATAGGGGGGGGACTTTAACACGGTGTTGGATCCGTCACTGGATCGCTCCAGGTCTAGGACGGGTAGGAAGCCGGCGGCGGCTAAGGTGCTGAGGGGGTTTATGGACCAGATGGGAGGGGTGGACCCTTGGAGATTTGCAAGGCCGGGGGCTAGGGAATTTTCAATCTTCTCGCATGTTCAGAAGGCTTATTCCCGGATCGACTTCTTTATTATGAGCAGGGCGCTGATAGCGAGAGTAGAGGATACCGAGTACTCGGCGATAGCCATTTCGGACCACGCCCCGCATTGGGTGGGCTTAGAGCTGGGGAGCAGAGGCACCAGCGCCCATTGTGGCGCTTGGAGGTGGGGCTGTTGGCGGACGAGGAGGTGAATGAGCGGGTCCGAGGAAGCATAGAGAGATACCTGGAGGCCAACGATAACGGGGAGGTCCGAGTGGGGATAGTATAGGAGGCGCTGAAGGCGGTGGTTAGGGGAGAGCTGATCTCCATTAGGGCCCACAAGGAGAGGAGAGAGCAGCGGGAGAGGGAGAGGCTGGTGGGGGAGATGGTGAGGGTAGACAGGAGGTATGCGGAGGTGCCAGAGGAGAGACTGTTGCATCAGCTTCGGAAGCGGGACGCAGCTAGGGAGATCGGGGGAGTTCAGGATAGGGGAGGGAGTGGGGTACGGAGTGGGGTTGACATTAATGGGGTCTTCAGGGACTTTTATGAGGAATTGTATCGGTCCGAGCCCCCACGGGAGGAGGGAGGGATGGACCGCTTTCTGGACCAAGTGAGGTTTCCGAAGGTGGAGGAGGGACTGGTAGTGGGATTGGGGGCCCCGATTGGGCTGGGGGAGCTGGCCAAAGGGATAGGGAGCATGCAGGTGGGGAAGGCACCGGGGCCGGACGGTTCCCCAGTCGAATTCTACAAGAAATATGTGGACCTGTTGGGCTTGTTGCTAGTTAGGACCTTCAATGAGGCAAAGGAGGGGGGTCTTTGCCCCCGACGATGTCCCGGGCACTGATCTCCTTGATCTTGAAGCGGGACAAGGATCCCCTGCAGTGTGAGTCTGACAGGCCGATTTCGTTGTTAAATGTAGATGCCAAGGTGCTGGCAAAGGTCTTAGCCACGAGAATTGAGGATTGTGTGCTGCAGGTGAACCATGAAGACCAGACGGGATTTGTGAAGGGGAGGCAGTTGAACGCGAATGTGCGGAGGCTCCTGAACGTTATTATGATGCCGGCGAGGGAGGGGGAGGCGGAGATAGTGGTGGTGATGGACGCTGAGAAGGCCTTCGATAGGATAGAGTGGGGGTACTTGTGGGAGGTGCTGAAGAGGTTCGGGTTTGGGGAGAGGTTTGTCAGGTGGGTTAGGTTGTTGTACGAGGTCCCGATGGCGAGTGTGGCCATGAATAAGAGGAGGTCTGAGTATTTTTGGTTGCATCAAGGGACGAGGCAGGGGTGTCCCCTGTCCCCCCTGCTCTTCGCACTAGCGATTGAACCCCTGGCTATGGCACTGAGGGAGTTGAGGAACTGGAGGGAGCTGGTGCGGGGCGGGGAGGAGCATAGGGTGTCGCTCTATGCGGATGACTTGCTGCTATATCTGGCGGACCCGGTGCGGGGAATGCCGGAGGTAATGAGGATCCTCAGGGATTTCGGGGATTTCTCAGGGTACAAACTCAACATGGGGAAGAGCGAGTTGTTCGTGGATCACCCAGGGGACCAAGAGAGGGGGATTGGCGAGCTCCCACTAAAAAGGGCGGAGAGGAGCTTCAGGTACTTGGGGGTCCAGGTGGCCAGGAGCTGGGGGGCCCTGCATAGACTTAATTTCACGAGGCTGGTGGAGCAAATGGAGGAGGAGTTCAAGAGGTGGGACGCATTGCCGCTGTCCCTGGCGGGTAGGGTGCAGTCAGTTAAGATGACGGTGCTCCCAAGGTTTTTGTTCTTGTTCCAGTGCCTCCCCATGTTTATCCCGAAGAGCTTCTTTAAGCAGGTCAACAGGAGCATAACGGGGTTTGTGTGGGCGCGAGGGACTCTGAGGGTGAGAAGGGTGTTCCTGGAGCGGAGTAGGGATGGGGGGGGGCTGGCACTGCCCAACTCCCTGTGGGTATTACTGGGCCGCCAATGCGGCGATGGTGCGCAAGTGGGTGATGGAGGGGGAGGGGGCTGCATGGAAGAGGCTGGAGACGGCGTCTTGTGAGGGTACAAGTCTGGAGGTGCTGGCAACAGCGCCGCTGCCGCTCCCTCTAATGAGGTAAACCACGAGCCCAGTAGTGGCGGCTACCCTCAAACTCTGGGGGCAGTGGGGGTGGCACAGGGGGGAAGTTGGGGCCACGGTGTGGACCCCAATATGGGGGAACCACCGGTTTGTCCCAGGGAGAATAGATGGAGGTTCTCGGGGTGGCACAGGGCAGGGATAAGAAGGTTGGGGGACCTGTTTGTGGACGGGAAGTTCGCGAGCCTGGGTGAACTGGAGAAGTATGGGCTCCCCCCGGGGAACACCTTCAGATATTTACAGGTAAGGGCGTTTACCAGGCGGCAAGTGGTGGAATTCCCACTGCTGCTGCCACGCACAGTACATGATAGGGTGCTCTCGGGGGGGGTGGGTTGGAGTGGGTAAGATCTCGGAAACTTACCAGGTGATGCAGGAGGAGGAGGAGGAGGCCTCGGTGGTGGAGTTGAAAGGTAAGTGGGAGGAGGGGTTGGGAGAGAATATCGAAGAGGGGACGTGGGCAGATGCCCTAGGGAGGGTGAATTCTTCCTCTTCTTGCGCGAGGCTCAGCCTCATACAGTTTAAGGTGCTGCACAGGGCACACATGACCGGGACAAGGATGAGCCGGTTCTTTGGGGGTGAGGACAGGTGTGTTCGGTGCTCAGGGAGCCCAGCAAATCACACCCATATGTTCTGGGCATGCCCAGCGCTGGAGGAATTTTGGAAGGGCGTAGCGAGGACGGTGTCGAGGGTGGTAGGATCCAGGGTCAAAGCGGGCTGGGGGCTTGCAATATTTGGGGTTGCAGGGGAGCCGGGAGAGCAGGAGGCGAAAGAGGCCGGTATTCTGGCCTTTGCGTCCCTGGTAGCCCGGCGAAGGATTCTTCTTCAGTGGAGGGATGCGAGGCCCCCAAGCGTGGAATCCTGGATCAACTATATGGCGGGGTTTATTAAATTGGAGAGGGTGAAATTCGCCTTAAGGAGATCGGTACAAGGGTTCTTCAGGTGGTGGCAACCGTTCTTGGACTTCCTGGCAGAGCGGTAGACAATGGTCAGCAGCAGCAGCAACCCGGGGGGGGGGGAGGGGGGGGTTCTATTTTATTTTTGTTTATTTACCCTGGGGGATCTGAGGGGGTGTATATGTTTGCTTTGTGATAATTCAGCGTGTTAATTTATTATTTATGTATTGGGGTAGCGGGCCCCGGGGGTTGTTTTACTTTGTTCTGTATTTAATTCTATTGGGTTTCTTTTTCATTCTGTTGTTGATATTTTGTGAAAATCCTCATAAAATTTTTTTTTTAAAAGTGTATGTAAATAAACCATCTTTTGAACTAACTAACTGGTTGTGGGGTCATTTGATCGATATCAGGGAAGGCTTGTGGTTCACCGAGAGAAATAGAAATACCCACAGTATTGGCGACGCTGTTGGGACCGAAACAGAGCAATATTATTGGCATCTCCGGTGGTAAAAACACCAATAGGTTCTACAAGGGAAAAGCTCCAGTTTCTGATCACTAATCTGTGCCGAGAGTTTGAGGGTGGCGGGAGAACACATTCCTACCATCAACAAACATACCTATTGAGTTTCCATATCCACGGGGCAGCACAGTAGCACAGTGGTTAGCACTGCTGCCTCACAGTGCCAGGGACCGGTGCCAGGGACCGGATTCAATTCTGGCCTTGGGTGATTGTCAATGTGAAGTTTCCACATTCGCCCTGTGTCTGCGTGTGTTTTCTCTGGGTAATCCAGTTTCTACTCACAGTCTAAAGATGTGCAGGTTAGGTGGATTGGCCATGCTAAATTGCCCCTTAGTGTCCAAAGATGTGCAGGTTAGGTGAGGTTACAGGGATAGGGCGGGGGAATGGGGCTCGGTAGGGTGGGTCGGAGGGTCAGTGCAGACTCGATTGGCTGGAAGGCATCCTTCTGCGCTGTGGAGATTCTATGATAGAGCCTCCAATAGGCCTATGTGTGGACTGCTGGTTCACTCAAGAAATGACAATCCTATTATTTCCCTCCCCAACCGCCCACTGACTCGAACCACCAAGAAGAAAACCATCATTGGCCTGGGAATATCAGTGCCTCCAAGTCACACAATATCCTGGTGGACGTACACCATTATTGTTACATAATTTCTCGCTCAATTTCCTGGACTTTACAAACATGTTGTGAGAGTACCATCCCCAGAAAAGCCACCGCCACCACTTTCCCAGGCATGAGCAACATCACAGACTCGTCAACATCCCAAAAACAAATGAAAGCCTCACAGTTCTGCATTTGGTCACTGCTCTTTTCGTGTCCAAATAAGAAATTGAGGCTGGCCGGCTGTAAGTAACGGGGGTTCAGTACTGATCAGTACTTAGGCCTCAAGTATTTGCAATACATGTTATAATAATAATCGTTATTGTCACAAGTAGGCTTACATTAACACTGCAATGAAGTTACTGTGAAAAGCCCCCCGTCGCCACATTCCGGCACCAGTTCGGGTACACAAAGGGAGAATTCAGAATGTCCAAATTACTTCCAGCACTTCTTTCGGGACTTGTGGGAGGATTGTGCACGGTAGCATTGTGGATAGCACAATTGCTTCACAGCTCCAGGGTCCCAGGTTCGATTCCTGGCTTGGATCACTGTCTGTGCGGAGTCTGCACGGTCTCCCCGTGTGCGTGGGTTTCCTCCGGGTGCTCCGGTTTCCTCCCACAGTCCAAAGATGTGCAGGTTAGGTGGATTGGCCATGCTAAATTGCCATTAGTGTCCAAAATTGCCTTTAGTGTTGGGTGGGGTTACTGGGTTATGGGGATAGGGTGAGGTGTGGACCTTGGGTAGGGTGCTCTTTCCAAGAGCCGGTGCAGACTCGATGGGCCAAATGGCCTCCTTCTGCACTGTAAATTCTATGATTCTATGATACCAGAGCACCCGGAGGAAACACAAGCAAGCAGAGGGAGCACATGCCAACTCCGCTCAGACAATGAACCAAGCCGGGAATCGAACCTTGGACCCTGGAGCTGTGAAGCAACAGTGTTACCCACTATTAATAACTTCGAAGAGGGGATTGAGTGTAATAATCAAAGTTTGCTGATAATACAAAACTAGATGGGAAAGCAAGCAGTGAGGAGGACACAGAGGTTAGGGGGATATAGATAGGTTGAGTGAGCAGGCAAGGACATGGGAGATGGAATAACATTTGGCAAAATGTGGCATTTTGACAGAAAAAATAAAAAATCTGAATATTTTTGAATAGTGCGAGACTGGGAAATGTCATGGATCACAGAAAGTTAACACACAGGCACATCAATCAATTAGGTAGACTTAACTTTTGTTACAAAGGGTCTTGAGTTATAAAAGTCATATTATTGTTGGGCAATTGTGATTACACCTGGAGTAGTGTAGTGTACACTAGTGTAGTGTAGTTTTGGTCTCCATACTTAAGCGAGGATTAAACTGCCATAAAGAGTGCAAGAAGGAATTGCTACATTGGTTCCTGGAGGAGGAGCTTGCTCTGTGAGAAGCGATTGAGTAGACTAGGCCTGTATTTCCTGGAATGCAGAAGAATGAGAAGTGATCTAATTGAAACATAGGAACATACGAGCAAAGAGCAGGAGGAGCATGCCATTGAATCCCTTGAGCCTGCTGTACCACATAATAAGATCATGGTTGATCTGATAGTAACCTCATATCTGCATGCCGCCCACCATCATTAAACTATCACCCTTGTGCTGATTTTCACAGTAACTTCATTGCAGTGTTAATGTAAGCCTACTTGTGACACTAATAAAGATTACCAAGAATCTATCCACCTCTGACTTAAATATTTTCAAAGATTCTGCTTCCACTGCCTTTTCAGGGAGAGAGTTCCAAAGACTCATCTCCATTTTAAATGGGTGACCCCTTATATTTAAAGAGTGACACCCCCAGTTCTAGATTCTTCCACAAAAGGAATTATCCTATCATATTCACCCTGTCAAAACCCCTCAGGATCCTATATGTTCAATCAAGTCACCTCTTATTTATCTAAACTGCAGTAGATACAAGCCTAGTCTGTCCAACCTTTCCTCATAAGACAAGATAGAACATTTTTTGAGGGATTTCACAAGATAGATACTGAGAAAATGTTTCCCCTCGCTGGGAAATTGATCATTTGGAACTAAGGTGTGGAGAAATGTCTTCACAGAAAATTTTCCAATGTTTACTCAAAGTGCTGGCTCTGGTGAGAAAACCGATCTTGGCTTTTCTCGGCAGATAATGCCGAGAAAACAATGTTACAGGTGTCTCTGACGCCATCACGCTGACAGGACGAGTGGGACCTAATAGAGCTGGCAACGCCTCCCTCAACACACG
Source organism: Scyliorhinus torazame (assembly GCF_047496885.1). Classification (NCBI taxonomy): domain Eukaryota; kingdom Metazoa; phylum Chordata; class Chondrichthyes; order Carcharhiniformes; family Scyliorhinidae; genus Scyliorhinus; species Scyliorhinus torazame. The sequence goes on from NC_092727.1 coordinate 86,600,776, forward strand.
CACCGGGGCAACTCTCAGAGGACGTGCCACAACCAATGCCTTGGAATAATGCCAGGGGTGGTGCCAAGGGTCACTGCCCAGGCATGTTCCTCCCCCCCCCCCCCCCCCGGTCTACATGTAGCTGTGCACCCCCGGAGGGTTCCCTTTGACCGCTTAACGTTTTAAAATATGTGTAACAAACCTCGCCAACGTGGCTTCACACTGGCGAGGCCGGAATTCCAAATGTGGGGAGACCAGATTATGGGGAAGTCTGCTAATCATATTAAAATTTATTAAAATGTATTGAAATAAGGTTCTCACCCGTTACATCACCGGTGAGCGGCAGGGAAAATCGGAAAACGAGATCTCACCAGCGTGAATCTCGTTTTCCAATTCTCGCGAGATTGTGCGCCCATTGGCGAACACGGGCGGAAAATCACCCCAGGGTTGTGAATCTTTGGGATTAGGGAGGTGTGGATGCTCTGCCGTTGAGCATTTTAGAATCAGAGATTGACAGATGTTTGGACACTACACGAATTAAAGCATAGTGCAGAAAGGTGGAGTTGAGGTTGAAAATCAGCCACGAACATATTGAATGGTGGAGCAGGCTCGAAGCGTCAAATGGTCTATTCCAGCTCCTATTTCTTATGTTCCTAACGTTAAGAATACAGAAATGGACCCTGAAGTATGCATCTCTCTCGATGGGTAAATATTGAAATACGCAACCTAGTCTTTCCTAATCAGAAGCTAATTTTTCATCCTTTGGCTACTGTCTAGCCAGTGGAACTATCTCAGAACTCTTCAAGCAGTCAACATCCCTGAAATATAAACCAGTATTTCCTCACATAAAATATTATTTTGCATACTTCCCATTTGCTCTGTGAGTGTCTGCTCTTGATAAGTGTCCAAAAAAATTATTGAAGAAAAATCAGTTGTAAACTTAGGAGTAGTGGTCTATGAGTCAGAGAAATGTCACCATATACAGAGCAGTTTTGTGCCACAATGCATGTAGTTAATTTGATTGTTGTGTTCAAACTGAGACAACCGCAACTATACAAAGGTCAGTTTTTAAACATGGGTTTTGTTAGTGCTCAGGATGACCATTTTGAACACAGGAATGTCTTACATAGTTTGCTCCATGGCAGAAGGGGTAACTAAGAAATGTTTTGTTAAAACTAAACACTATTTTATCACTGATTTTATGACAGATTTTAACTCAGGTTCTCCGGTCTGGTCCTCCTGTTGTTCTCCATGTAAACAAACACGCTGTTCTGCCATTTCACAAGCCTCACCACCGAAGTCAGGAAGTGGAATGGCTCCACATTCGCATTATTGCGGAGCTATTGTGTAAGCTCCTGTTTTACATCCCCTTCAACTCTGACAAGCCTTTTAAGTGCATCTTGGACGTGCTCCAATGTAGAGAATCTGTCCTGTGTATACTGGAAGAGTTTACCCTTTGAGAACCATTTTACATTGTAGAAGGTTGAAGAGGTCCTTCAAATAAATGTTGTAAGCAAGCACTGTGGAATCTGCCCCAATTATAGAGTACTCATATTAGAAGAGTAGTCAGAAGTAAAGACAATCACTTTACGGTAATTTACAAAAAAAGCAGGGGAGATGAGAAATTTTTTAATGCAACAAATTGTTATTACAGCAGATGTCTGAATGGGTGGTGGAAACAGATTCAATAGTGACCTTTGAAGGGAAAATGGATATATACTTGAAAAGGAAAAGAATTATGGGACTAGGGGAGAATTAGACAGGGGAATAATTGGAAACTGAAAGAGCCAGAAGAGGCACAATGGGCCATATGGCATCTTTCTATGCTGTTTAATTGGATTCTCTGGCCGCCTTCGCCCGGCGACCAGTAATCCCCACCTGAGGTCAATGGACCTTTACATGGTCCACGTCCCACCCATGCCAATCTTGCGGCAGGCGGGGTGGAAGAATCCGGGCCCCATGATTCTGCAATAAAAAACGGTTTGAGATAACCTGAGATTGTGAAAGGCACAACATTTTGTTTCTCTTTAGCACAGATCAGAGGGAATATGTAGAATGAATAGTGCGCAAAAGCTCGGGATAGGGCAGCATGGTGGGTCAGTGGGTTAGCCCTGTTGTCTCACAGCGCTGAGGTCCCAGGTTCGATCCCGGCTCTGGGTCACTGTCCGTGTGGAGTTTGCATATTCTCTCCGTGTTTGCGTGGGTTTCGCCCCCACAACCTAAAATAATGTGCAAGGTAGGTGGATTGAACACGCTAAATTGCCCCTTAATTGGAAAAAATGAATTGGGTACGCTAAATTTTAAAAAAAGCTTGGGATGACATTGAGAGGAATCTTACGAGACATCGTACTCCAAATTTTCCACCGCTGCAGAGCAGCAATCAATGAGCTCAAAAGAATGTTGAACCATGAACCTAAAACAATAAAACATAAGCCAAATTTGGGAGTATTGCTGAAACAAAAGAGACATTTGTGTCTAAGCTTTTTGTTGTGCACTCATCAGGGCATTTGCGAGAATAAAATGTAAGGGAAATCAACAAATGTTTACTGTATGAGAAGAGAGTACTGACTGGTTGGGAAAATGGACTGCCAATGTTTGGAAGATAACTGTCAATCACCATCAACTGGTGCATTCTCCATGACAACCAATCAGAGTCCACTCCATCATTCCTGATGAGTACATGATGAAAAGCTTTGACAAAAATGTATTTTTTTCCCAGCAATACTCAAGTTCTGGACTACCAATCAACTATTGAGAAACCAAAATGTGTGGTAAACCTCACCTTCAGTATTGTGAATCGTTCTGGCCACTGCGGAACTGGTACAGTTAATGAGCCACTCTGCAGCTTCTCATGCATATTGATTAAGGCTAAGCGCTCATCAAATTGCAGGAACAGCTTCGCAAAGTCCAAAGACATTTTGTCAACCAAAGGGTTAAATTACGAGAGTTCAGACTTCCACAATGAACGTTGGGAGAGAAGTAAAGAAACATTAAGTACAAATCAGTCACTGTCAAAATTACAAAGCCCTATTTCTATTCCATGCTGCACGTCCGCTTGAATAGCAACCCCTTTTCATTGAAGGAACATGTTGGAAAACAAATGGAGTGGAATTGAGGACAAACCATTACTAATCTAAGAATACTTGAGATCCCAGCATCAAATTGCAATGTGCTGATCCCTCACACTAACATTGTGCAGATATCTTGCCCGAACCATACAAAAATTATTCACAAATTAATAAAAGGCTTAATAGGGTTCAATCTAGTGAACAATTTGGATTTAAAAAAATATATTTTAATCAAAGATTTTCCATTTTTACAATACAGTTTACAACAAAACCCATATTCTTAAAAAAACTACAAGCAACCACACAAACAAAACAACCCCCCACATCCAACACCCCCTCCCAGCAATTGACGGTGATTAATTCCCTAAAGTAGGTAATGGATGGCTTCCACCTCTGGCATGACACTTCAACCAACCCCCTGACATTGTACTTGACTTTCTGCATCTACAAGAATTCCATTAGGTCCCCCAACCATACCAAGGCACTGGGCAGAGAAGAGGACCTCCACACCAGCAGAACTCGTTTCCAGGCAATAGGCGAAGCGAAGGCAAGGACATCTGCAGCTCTGGTGAGTCCGACAGTCCAAAGTTAGCCACCAAAGGACTAGGCTCCAGCTCAATATTCAGAATTGCTGAAATGGTGTTGAAGAAGGAGGCCCAAAAGCTTACCAATGTGGGGTAAGAAGGTGTATAATTGGTCACCCCTTGCAAAACACTGCTCACACCTGTCTTCTAACTCAGGAAAAAGAAACATTCAACCCAGTTTTGGTCAGGTGCACCCTGTGCACCATCTTAAGCGGGATCAGACCAAACCATGCACATGAAGACGTGGAGTAGGGCAGCACAGTGGTACAGTGGTTAGCGCTGCTGCCTCATGGCGCCGAGGTCCCAGATTCGATTCCGGCTCTGGGTCACTGTCCGTGTGGAGTTTGCACATTCTCCCCGTGTTTGTGTGGGTTTCACCCCCACAGCCCAAAGATGTGCAGGGTTGGTCGATTGGCCACGCTAAATTGCCCCTTAATTGGAAAAATGAATTGGATACTCTAAATTTATATTTTTAAATAAAGACGTGGAGTTCACCCTGCGAAGGGCCTCACTCCACACCTCTTCATTGACTGTAGCTCCAGCACACTCTCCAGCTTTGCCTTTACCCCTTCCGCCAAACTTGAGTCTCCAGACACAATTCGCCCATGGATACCAGATGTGCTACCCACGTCCGACCCCGCCAGCGAAAGTATCCTTTCCGACAAAGACGCTCACAGTGTCTCAGAAACCAAATTCACTCCCCACCCCGCTGCCTGCTCAAACTTCGCTGTCGATTCCTCCAAGCTGGCAAACCATCCCTCTATAAACAGATCCCCAAATCTCTCCAGCCCCTTCCTTTCTCACACCCCGAACGTTGCGTCCAATCTTGACGGATCAAATAAATGATTGGCACAGGTAGGGGCCAGCCTCAACACGTTTCCAAGCTTAAAATGCTGCCTGAATTGTCTCAAAGTAGCTATTACCACTGGGTTCGAGGAGTACTATTAGGAGAAAACGGAAGTGAGGCCGTCACCATGCACCCAGGCTAGGCCCCCTACATGACTTCACCTCCATCTGGCCCCATATGGAACCCGGGTTACTACACCACCCCAGCACCTTCTCAGCGTTGGCCACCCAATAATAATGAAGCAAATTCGGCAATACTAGGCCCCCGACTTCCTATCCCTTTGAAGAACCACTCTATAGTTCTCGGAACCCTGCTCACCCAAATAAAAGATTAAATCAACTTATTGACCCTCCCAACAGAAGCTGGATTTTTTTTTACATGAAATGCTATAAGGGATTCACAGTTCAACTTTGCCCCTTTTTCATTTCTGTGAAGTTTTTAAACATAGTTAGCGATTTCCACCCATGTCACAAACTCCATACCCTTTGTAATTGTTGTATTATTTATAAAAAGCTCAGAACTAATAATAACATGAATATACATCGTGGGATGCAACATTTTTTACTGAATTGCAGTTATCTGCCAAGTAACACTGTATCAGTAAATCAGTCCACCTGGCACATGGAGAACAGCAAGAAACACACCTGATGAAGATCCAACATTTGGCGTCCAAAGTTTGATTATTTTTCACTTATGGAGAAGAATGGTGGTATAGCAATACTGCCACTAGTAAGTTAGTCTGATAGGCAATAAACATCCTGGACTGGATTCTCCATTTGGGAGACTATGTGCTGACGCCAGCATGGGAACAGTGGTGCTTTACGCCCAAATAAAACGGCGCAAAAGCTGCACCGATCCTCCATCTGGTGGGGGTCTAGCAGTAGTGAGTAATTCAGAGGGTCAGGCTAATTCTCTGGCATTTGTTGGAACTTAAATCCAATTAATAACATCTGGAATTGAAAGTTAATCTCAGTAATACCAACTATGAAACTGTCATCAGTTGTAGTAAATACCCACCTGGTTCACTAATGCTCTTTTGGGAAGGACCTTTGTTGCTCTTATCTGATCTAGCCTGTATGTAACTCCAGACACACAGTAATGTGGTTGATTCTCAACTTCTATTTGAAATGGTCTCACAAGCCACTCAGTTCAAGGGTGATGAAGGCCGGTGAAACAAATGGGATGCCCGCATCCCTCTGAAAGAATGAAGGTAAAAAGGTATAACCTGGTGGCAGCGGTTTGTCCGTGAGCAAACATTTTAAATGAATTTAATGCCAAAACTGATGACAAAATCAACCTAACCTAGTGCCAGAAAGAGAGGAACACTGAGTGAATTTTGCAAAAATTAAATGGTGGTCACCATCGCAATGAACGCACAACTATAACCCATGATGAATGAGAAAACTGATGATGTCGCAGAGGCATTTGAGAAGTTAAAACAAAAATCTAGAACGACATTCAGTAACTTTCTATAAAGTACTAGAGGAGGAAAGGGTCAGCTCAATCCTTTACTGGGCAGGGGAGAAAGGGTTAAATTTGTTGAATAGCTGGGAGCCGGGTGAAAATTACAGTAAAAACCCAGACAAACATTTTGAAAAATTCAGCACACATTTCCAGCCTAAAGCAAATCATTAGATCTGCCAATATGAATGTCAAGGCCTGAGGTAGGAACCAGGTGAGTCTGCTGACAATTTCATAACAAGATAAAAAAATGCAGCCAGGGAATTTAAATTTAATGACACGGTAGATCAGATCATTTGGCTCTGCACAGGTGGGAGCACAAAAGAATTGGAAAGGGACAAGCTCACAATATTGCAGGAAGTTGGAATGGGTTCGGGAGAGTCTTGTCCCCCACTTTGGTACAGTTGTTATTACCTTGGCTGCGTAATTGTCTTGCAGTTGGTTCAATGACTTTCTGCAAATCGCTCTTTCTCTGCAGAGCTGATTCTTGCTGTTTTAAAAGCAGGCAACAGACATGGCTGTTTTCCCATTTAACTTGTTCAAGTCCAAAGTCCTTTCCCAAGTGAGTTAGTCCGATAGGCAATAAACGTCCAGGACTGGATTCTCCGTTTGGGAGACTATGTGCTGATGCCAGCGTGGGAACAGTGGTGCTTTACGCCCGAATAAACGGTGCAAAAGCAGTACCGATCCTCCATCTGGTGGGGGTCCAGCAGGCAAGCAGCGTAAAGTCCCCGGCTCTAGCTGCGGAGAAGTCCAGAGAATTGCCAGGTCCGTGGCCGCGCATGTGAATGGCGGTGGCATGCCGTGCAACATGGCGCCGGCCAAGCGCGGACACGGCCTGCCAAAAGTGCCCCCCTTTGGCCAGGCTTGCCACCCCTGGACCGCCCCTACCAGTGCTCCCATCCCTCGCCAAAGCCTCCCCTGCCCGTGGATTGGCACCCCCCCCCCCCCCCCGGACTGTGGCGGCGCTAGACTCAGTCTGCAGCCACCACGCCGTGTTCACGAAAAGAAATTGCACACGTGCCCCATGCCGTCGGAAACTTGTCCCATCGGGGGCAGAGCATCGGGTGAGGGTCTCAGGTAATGTCCTGAGGCCGTCCCGATGGCATGCGGCGTGCACGCCATTTTGGAGGGGGGCGGAGCATCACAAAAGCGGTGCCACCCCCGATTTCGGCACCAACGGAGATTCTAGGGCCAATCGGCGAACGCGATTTCGCCGTCGGAGACCGGAAAATCCCACCCCCTGTATTGTTGTTTTTCACACTTTGAGAGTTTGAGACAGCAACGGTCTTTGTGCTTGGATGAGGGGTTATAACAATGCAATGATAGAATCTCGATGTCCCGGGTGAAAAGTGGAGACATGCAGACTAAAAACCCTGCTTTCTGTAGGTTTTGGTCCATCCTTAAACAATGAGATGTGTGCATTTCACAAATGGCTGTTAGGTTTCTTCACACAGATCCACATTTAATCAGGTATTTGCCATAAAAAATACTGTCTGCAGTTCAAATGCCAAACATTACATGGTTTGCTTCAGCCATCTTAACAGCTTTTGTGTTCATTTTTTAAATGTATAACTTTAAAATTTGCAATATCTGCATGCCTATAGCATGATACTGTCCATTCTATTTTGCTTCCTCAATTTTGTACACCATCGTTAAATCTAATCCCCATGTTTCAAATAAAACAAACAGCTAATCCAATCTTTCCTTCAGCTAAGATCCTCCATTCCTGAAGCATCCGTGTGAAACTCTTCTGTATCCGAATGTCCTGTGGTGTGACCATATTCTTCCTGTAATGTGGTGACCAGAAGTGTGCGCACTACTCTAACTGTGATCTAACTAGTGTTTTATACAGTTTGAGCATTGTCTTCTGCCAATCCAGTTCATCCCATGTGATATTAAGAAGGCTGGTTACCGCAAAGGCTATGGGCCCTCGGCATTAGTGCTTTAGGCTTGTGCTCCAGAACTAACCACATCCTTAGCCAAGCTGTTCCAGTACATAGTACAAAACTGGCATTTACTTGACAATGTGGAAAATTGCCCAGGTACTTGCTCGCCTCAAAAACCAGGACAATTCCTCCCTGGCCAATTACAACTCTATCAGCCTACTCTAGATCATCAGCAAAGTGGTGGAAAGTACCATTAAAAAAAATATATTTTGGGGATTATGTTGGTATTCAGCAGATAACATGGGAACATCACCACATGGAGGTTCCCCTCCAAGCCACTCACAATCCTTACTTGGAAATCATTCGCTATTCCTTCTATGTCGCTAGGTTATATTCCTGGAGCACCCTTCTAAAATCCCTACAGTGCAGAAGGGACCAATTGGCCCATCGCGTCATCTCCGACCTTCTAAAAGAGCACCATACCTGGGACCACTCCCCTGCCCTATACCCATAAACCCACCTAATTTGCACATCTTTGGACAATAAGGTGCAATTTAGCATGGCCGCTCCACCTAACCTGCATATCTCTGGACTGTGGGAACCAGAACATCCAGAGGAAACCCACTCAAACATGGGGAGAATGTGCAAACTCCAGATAGACAGTCACCCAAGCCGGAATTGAACCCGGGACCCTGGCATTGTGCAGCAACAGTGCTAACCACTCTGCCACCATGCTACTTTAATTTTTAATTCTAAAGGTGCTACTGGAGTTTTATGCTTTTGGGGTCCTCCTCATTTTCACAATAAAGAAAAGTTTATGATCATTGAGACAGACCTCATTCTGGCGACTGGCTTGCTCAGGAATAACGGGTGGGATTCTACCGTAATCAGCAGGGCGGGCAAATCCGGCAGGCGTCGGGCCGCCCCAAAGGTGCGGAACCCTCTGCATCTTCAGGGGCTAGGCCCGCCCTGGAGTGGTTTGCATCCTGTCGACCGACGGGAAAGGGGCTTGGCGCCATGCCAACCGCTGCCGAAGGGCCTCTGCTGGCCAGCGCGAGTTGGCGCATGCGCGGGAGCGCCAGCGTGTGCTGGCGTCATCCGCACGCATGCACAGAGGGCTTTGTTTCCGCACCGGCCATGGCGGACTGCTACAGCCGCCGGTGTGGAACAATAGAGTGCCCCCATGGCACAGGCCCGCCCACGGATCGGTGGGCCCCGATCACGGGCCAGGCCACCGTGGGGGCACCTCCCAGGGCCAGATCCTCCCGCACCCCCCCAAGAGCCCTGGAGGCCGCCCGCGCCGCCAGGTCCCACCGGTAAGGACCTACTCCAATTTACGCCAGTGGGACTGGCAAAAGACGGGCGGGGCTTTGGCCCATCACGGGCTGGAGAATTCGGGCATCGCCGGGGCCCATTGAGTCGTGCCGGACCCCGCCATTCTCCGAGGCGGGCGGTGCGACTCACGGCGGGCCGATTTTTGGGGGGCGGGAGAATTTGGAGGACGGCGGGGGCGGGATTCATGCCGACCCCCGCCGATTCTCCGACCCGGCGGGGGGGTCAGAGAATCCCGCCCAACATCTCCTATGGTTGTAACATCTGTTCACAAGAGCTCAGTTTAAGTTCCACCTGGGCTACTCGGGTTCTGATCTCATTACAGCCCTGACCAAATATGGACAAAAGAGATGAAAGGAAGAATTGAGGTGCGAGTGGTTTCCTTTGACATCAAGGCAGCATTTGGCTCAGTGTGGCATCAAGGAGCCCTAGTTAAATTGAAGTCAATGAAAAGCAGGGGAATATTTAGGGGTCAAATCAGGCTTGGAGTCATACCTAGCACAACATGATGTGGTTATTGTTGAAAAAAGAAACATGCTGTCAAAGCTTTATATCTTTCACTCATTAGGACAGATGCAAGAATGCCAACTTTCAAAGAGGGCAACAATTTGCACTGCTTCAGAAAAGGGTACTGATTGGTTATCAAGTTTACTCTGATTAGTCGAGGTTTTGACATGGAGACTAAACCAGAGAACTTTTGCGCTTTTGATTAATTCAAAAAAGGCAAAATTCCTGGACATGTTCCTTTTGCTTGTGCATGAATATATGTAGCTTCAAGAGCCTGACTGATAATCTTAAATGAATTGTTAGTGTAACTCATACCACACTTGGATTTGTTAAGCAACTGCTGTCCAATCGCGGATTCACGTATGAACAACATGGCTGACTTACATTTGCTGAAGCTACATATATTCTTCAGGGACCTATCTCTGTAGGAAAAAGGAATGTAGGAGGTAAAGCAGAGATAGCCAAGCATTACCTCTTTTTGAATTAAACAAAGCATGGGGGAACAACATGGTGTATTCTCCATACCAACGCCCTAACCAATCAGAGTCGACTTGCCAACCAATCAGCACCCTTTTCTCATGCAGTCTAAATTGCGGCTCCTTTTGAATGTTATATTCTTGTATCTGTCCAGATGCAAGACAAAAAGCATTAACAGCTTGTCCCTTTCTTCAGGAATTCTCCCCTCCAATGCTATCATGCAACTGTGGTTCTTGGAGGTCAATCATCTCAGTCTCAGGACATTGCTGCAGCCGTTCCTCAGGGTGGGTAGTGTCTAAGGCCCAACCACCTGCAGCTGCCTCATCAATGACCTTCCCTCTACTCTAAGGACAAATATGGGAATGTTTGGTGATGATTGCATAATCACTGATTGCAGTCCATTCCATATAGAGCAAGAACTGGACAACGTTCAGGCTTGTGCTGATAAGTGGCAAGAACATTCATGTCACACATGTGCCAGACAATATGAAATAGAGGCAGAAGGAGACCATTTGGCCTATCAAGCTGCTCTGTCATTCGATAAGTTAATGGCTGATCTATTTGCGTTTCAAGTTCCATGCTCCCATCTACCCCTGATAACCTTTGATTACGTTGCCTAACAAGCATCTATCAACTTCCATCTTAAAAATATTCAATGACCATGCTTCCACCGCCTTCTGAGGCAGAGAGTTCCAAAGTCCCACAACACTCTGAGAGAAAATAATGTTCCTCATCTCTGACCTAAAGAGCAACTCCTAATTTGTGACCAGTGACCTCTAATTCTGGACTCACCAGAAGAGGAAACATCCTTTCCATGACCATCTTATCAAGGCTGTATAGGGCCTTATATGGTTCAATCAATCAATCAAGTCATCCCTCACTCTTCTAAACTCCAGTGGAAACAAGACCAGCCTGTCTAATCTTTCCTCATAAGACACCCTCTCATTCCTGGTACCAATCCAGTAAAACTCCGCTGAACCACCTTTAGCGCATTTACATTCTTCCTTAAATAAGGAGACTAAAACTCACACAGTATTTGAGATGTGATCTTACCAATGCCCTGAAGCGTAACATCCTTACTTCTATGTTCAATTCCTTTCATAATAAAGGGAAGCATTTTTTAGCCTTAATTTCTTGCTGTGCCTGCAGACTAATCTTTTGTGATTCGTGCACTAGAAAACCTAGACCCCGCTGCCCCTTAGAGTTCTGCAGTCGTCCTCCATTTAAGTAATGCGCTACCTTTTTGTTCTTCCTGCCAAATTGAACAACTTCACGTTTTTCTCCATTATACTCCATCTGCCAGATTTTTGCCCACTGACTCACCCTATCTGTATCCGTCTGCAGTTGTCTGGCAATGACTATCTCCAACAAGAGAAAATCCAACCATTTCCCCATGACATTTAATTACGTTAGCATCACTGATTCCCCCCTAGCAAAATCCTTGGAGATATCATTGAGAAGAAACTGAAACCATATAAATACGGTGGTTACAAGAGCAGGTCAGACACTGAAAATTCTGTGGTGAGTAATACACCTCCAGACTACTCAAAGCCTGTCACCCTTTACAAGGTATAAATCAGGAGTGTGATGGAATATTCTCCACTTGCCTGGATGAGTGTGTTCCCAAAAGCGCTCAAGCAAGTTGACGATCCAGGACAAAACAGCCCACTTGTTTGGCACCCCATCCACCACCTTAAACATTCACTCCCTCCACCACCAGAGAGCACAACCTGTATGATTCACTGCAGCAACTCACTAAGGCCCCTCCACCAGCACCTTCCAAACCTGTGACACCTGCCACCTAGAAGGACAAGGGCACCACCTGCATGTTCCCCTACAAGTTACTCACCATCCTGACTTCAAACAACATCATTGTTCATTCACTGTTGCTGGGACAAAATCCTGGAACTCGCTCCATCTGGGTGTACCTACACCACATGGACTGTGACGGTTCAAGAAGGCAGCTCACCACCACTTTCTCAACATATGCTGACCATGCCAGCAACACCAAAATCACTTGAATGAATCTATAAAATATCTCCCGCTCTTACATTCTTGATTTCAATCAAGAAAGGAAATTTTTCCTTATGACTTCTTGACCATCAGCTACTCACAGTAACCGGTCGTCGTAAATTCCAAGCTCCTTCTCTTCAACAGTTTTCAGAATCCTACCATTTATTGCTCATTCCCTTGCCCTGTCAGTCCTCCTAAATTGCATGAACTCATAGCTCTCTGAGTGGAATTCCATTTGCCATTTTGCTGACCGTCAGATCAGTCTCCTGCAGCCTCCAGCTTTCCTCCTTAACAATTGACCAAATGTCCAATGTGTGCATCATCCCCAAACTTCCTAATCAAACCCCTTCCGTTTCAGTTTAAATCATTGCTTTAGACTTCCGGTTGCGGCGATGCAGAGCTAAGCCGCACGTTTCGGCAGCTCCCGCGACAACGGACTTTCGGGCTCTCCAGAGGAGCCCCAACGGAGCTTTTTTTGAATTAATCCCGTGTGGGAAGGTGCAGTAAGGTCCCCCCTTACGATTTATGGCTGAGATCAGCGGTGGAACGATGAGAAAAGAGGCCCTGGAGCAGAGACCAAAACGAGGGGAAAAAAGCAAGATGGCGGAGGGCAGAGAGTGAGCAGCGTGGGGGCCAGACCAGCAGGAGTTTCTCAAGCGATGTGTGGAGGAGCTGAAAAAGGAGGTGCTGGCGCCAATGCTGTTGGCGATCGAGGGGCTGAAGGAGACCCAGAAGACCCAGGCGGTGGAGCTTCGCGAGGTGAATGATAAAGTGAATACCAACGAGGACGAGATCCTGGGCCTGGCGGTAAAAATGGAGGCGCACAAGGCGGTGCACAGGAAGAGGGCCGAGAGAATTGAGGTCCTGGAGAACAGGTCAAGGAGGAAGAATCTCTGGATTCTGGGTCTTCCCGAAGGAGTGGAGGGAGCTGATGCTGGGGCGTATGTGAGTACGATGCTCCATTCGCTGATGGGGGCGGAGGCCTCTCCGAGCCCCCTGGAGCTGGAAAGGGCCCACCGGGTCCTGGCGAGGAGACCCAAGGTCGATGAGCCGCCAAGGGCGATAGTGGCAAGGTTCCATCGCTTCGCGGACAAAGAAAGTGTGCTGAGATGGGCCAAGAAGGTGCGGAGCAGTAGATCGGAGAGCGCAGTGATCCAAGTTTACCAGGATTGGAGCGCGGAGCTGGCAAGGAGGAGAGCTGGCTTCAACCGGGCCAAAGTGGTGCTGCATAAAAAAAAGAGTCAGGTTCGGCATGCTGCAGCCTGCGCGACTGTGGGTCACTTATCAGGACCGACACCACTATTTTGGAACGCCAGAAGAGGCTTGGACCTTTATTCAGATGAAAAAACTGGACTCGAACTGAGGGGATGTGGTTGCGGGGGGATATGTCGGTTGTATATGGGGTTGTATATATGGGCAAAGAATACTTCATGGGTGGGATGATGGATGGGGATGTGGGTAGAGTTCTGGTTAAAATTCCTAAAATTTCCCTTTTTTCTTTTCTGTAGACGAGATGATGGTGATGGGGAATGTGGGCGTCGGTGCTGGAGAGAGGTGAGACTCGGGGATGAGGGAACTGGGATAAGGGCCGCAACAGGAGCTGCGCCACAGGGGGCGGGGCTGGTTCAGGAAAGCACGGGCTTTTTCCCACGCCAAAAAAGGGGGGGGGGATGGAGGAAGGTAAGGAGGAGGAGAGACTCCCACACGGGGGAGATCAACAGGAAGGCGGGGGAAGCCGGGGTCAGCAGAAGTAGCTGACTCACGGAAGTAATATGGGGGGAGCAAAAGAGCTAGATGTAGATCTAGCGGGGGGGGGGCGAGATTTTAGGGTTGCTGCTGCACTGTCTGAGGGGGAACTGAAAATGGAAGAGGTGGTCGGGACAGGGGTTCCCCGCCTGGGGGACTGGAGGGTGCGGGAGGCGCGAGCTCGGGACTGGCCTAAGATAGGAGATGGCTAGTCGGCGGGGGGGTAACCCCACCAATCCGGCTGATCACGTGGAATGTGAGAGGCCTAAATGGGCCGGTTAAGAGGGCCCGAGTGTTCGCGCACCTAAAGGGACTGAAGGCAGACGTGGCCATGCTTCAGGAGACACATCTGAAGGTGGCACATCAGGTCAGGTTAAGGAAGGGATGGGTAGGACAGGTGTTCCATTCGGGGCTGGATGTGAAGAATAGAGGGGTGGCAATACTGGTGGGAAAGCGGGTGTCGTTTGAGGCCAAGAACATAGTAGCGGACAAGGGAGGCAGATACGTGATGGTGAGTGGTAGGTTGCAGGCGACGGAGGTGGTACTGGTGAATGTATATGCTCCGAACTGGGACGATGCTGGATTCATGAAACGGATGTTGGGGCGTATTCCAGACCTGGAGGTAGGGAGCTTGATAATGGGTGGGGATTTTAATACGGTGCTGGATCCAGCATTAGATCGCTCTAGATCTAGGACGGGGAAGAGGCCGGCTGCGGCCAAGGTGCTTAGGGGGTTTATGGACCAGATGGGGGGAGTAGATCCGTGGAGATTTGCCAGGCCTTTGGCCAGAGAATTTTCTTTTTTCTCCCACGTCCATAAGGCCTACTCCTGGATAGATTTTTTTGTTCTGGGCAGGGCATTGATCCCGAAAGTGGAGGGAACGGAGTATTCGGCCATAGCCATTTCAGACCATGCACCGCATTGGGTGGAGCTAGAGCTGGGGGAGAAGAGGGACCAACGCCCGTTGTGGAGGTTGGATGTGGGATAGCTGGCAGACGAGGAAGTGCGCGGGAGTGTATCGAAAGGTATCTGGAGGCCAACGACAACGGGGAGGTGCAGGTGGGAGTAGTATGGGAGGCGCTGAAGGCGGTGGTCAGGGGAGAGTTAATCTCCATCAGGGCTCATAGGGTGAAGAGAGAGGGCAGGGAAAGGGAAACGTTAGTGGGAGAGATTCTAAGGGTGGACAGGAGCTATGCAGAGGCTCCAGATGAGGGACTATTCAGGGAGAGACGAAGTCTCCAGACGGAGTTCGACCTGTTGACCACAGGGAAGGCAGAGGCACAGTGGAGGAAGGCACAGGGGGCGATATATGAATATGGGGAGAAGGCGAGTCGGATGCTGGCACATCAGCTCCGTAAGAGGATGGCAGCGAGGGAAATAGGCAGATGGCAGGGGAACTACGATGCGGAGTGCGGGGAAAGTGAATGAGGCTTTTAAGGCCTTTTACGAGGAGCTGTATAGGTCCCAGCCCCCAGGGGGAAAAGAGGAGATGCGGCGATTCTTGGACCAATTGAGGTTCCCAAGGGTGGAGGCTGGTTTGGGGGCGCCAATTGGGGTGGAGGAGCTGGTCAAAGGACTGGGGAACATGTAGGCAGGGAAGGCCCCGGGGCCGGATGGGTTCCCGGTGGAGTTTTATAGGAAGTACGTAGACCTGTTAGCCCCGTTGCTGGTAAGGACCTTCAATGAAGCAAGGGAGGGGGGGAGCCTGCCCCCGACAATGTCGGAGGTGACGATCTCTTTGATCTTGAAGCGGGATAAGGACCCACTGCAATGTGGGTCGTATAGACCAATCTCGCTCCTTAATGTAGATACTAAGTTGCTGGCAAAACTGTTGACCATGAGGATTGAGGACTGTGTCCCGGGCGTGATTCACGAGGACCAGACGGGATTCGTAAAGGGTAGGCAGTTAAACACTAATGTGCGAAGGTTCCTAAATGTGATAATGATGCCATCGGTGGAGGGAGAAGCGGAGATAGTGACAGCCATGGACGCGGAGAAGGCCTTTGATCGGGTAGAGTGGGAGTATCTCTGGGAAGTGTTGAGGAGGTTTGGGTTCGGGGGAGGGTTCATTAGTTGGGTTAAGCTCCTGTATAAAGCCCCGGTGGCGAGTGTGGTCACGAACCGACGGAGGTCGGAGTATTTCTGGCTGTATCGAGGGACGAGGCAGGGGTGCCCCCTGTCCCCTCTGCTGTTCGCATTAGCAATTGAACCTTTGACCATGGCGTTAAGTGAGTCGGGGAAATGGAAGGGGGTGGTTCGAGGGGGAGAGGAACATCGAGTGTCGCTGTACGCAGACGACCTTTTGCTGTATGTGACGGATCCAGTGGAGGGGATGGTTGAGGTAATGCAGATCCTACGGGAGTTTGGAGACTTTTCAGGATATAAGCTCAATGTGGGAAAGAGTGAGCTCTTTGTGATCCAGCCGGGGGACCAGGGAAGAGGGATAGATGACCTACCGTTGAGGAGGGCGGAAAGGAGCTTTCGATCCTTGGGGATTCAGGTAGCTAGGAGCTGGGGGGCACTGCACAAACTTAATTTGACGCGGCTGGTGGAACAGATGGAGGAGGATTTTAAAAGGTGGGACATGTTGCCACTCTCACTGGCAGGTAGGGTACAGTCGGTTAAAATGGTGGTCCTCCCGAAGTTTCTTTTTGTATTCCAATGCCTCCCAATTGTGATTACAAAGGCCTGCTTTAAGAGGGTAAGCAGTAGCATCAAGGGATTTGTGTAGGCGAGCAAGACCCCGAGGGTAAGGAGGGGGTTCCTGGAGCATAGCAGAGATAGAGGAGGGTTGGCGCTGCTGAATTAGGGTGGTTAGTATTGGGCAGCCAACGTGGCAATGATCCGTAAGTGGGTGATGGAGGGCGAGGGGGCGGCGTGGAAGAGGTTGGAGATGGCGTCCTGCAAAGGAACGAGCCTGGGGGCGCTGGTGACGGCACCGCAACCGCTCTTGCCGACAAGGTACACCACGAGCCCGGTGGTGGCGGCAATGCTAAAGATCTGGGGGCAGTGGAGATGGCACAGAGGTGCGACGGGAGCCTCGGTGTGGTCCCCGATCAGAGATAACCATTGGTTTGTCCCAGGAAGGATGGACGGGGGCTTTCATAGCTGGCATCGGGCAGGGATTAGAAGAATGGGGGACCTGTTCATTGACGGGACGCTTGCGAGCTTAGGGGCGCTGGAGGAGAAGTTTGGGCTACCCCCGGGAAAAGCTTTCAGGTACATGCAAGTGAGGGCGTTTGCGAGGCGGCAGGTGAGGGAATTTCCGCTACTCCCGGCACAGGGGATTCAAGATAGGGTGATTTCGGGCGTGTGGGTCCGAGAGGGCAAGGTGTCGGCGATATACCAGGAAATGAAAGAAGAGGGGGAGGCTTTGGTAGAGGAGCTGAAGGGTAAATGGGAGGACGAGTTGGGGGAGGAGATTGAGGAGCGACTGTGGGCTGATGCCCTAAGTAGGGTTATGTAGCGCACAAAGACTCCGTGAGACGAATAGAGTGAAGTCGATGAGACTTTATTAAGCGTGTCTGTTCCCCCGCAGCTCAATAGTAGACTGGCCTGCGGGGGAGGACTCCGGCTTCTTATACTCCGCCTTCAGGGCGGAGCTAGAGGTCAACGGCCAACCAGGATCCGGGATCTGACAGCCAATAACATTAGGGCTTCCAGTCCCACATGACCTCCAATACATACTACCACATTCACCCCTTGCCAAAAATGAACCCGGCGGGGTGATGCTTCGTATGGTGGTAAGGGTTTACAGGGCTGGTCCTGGGAGGAAAAAAAACATTCACATGGCAATACAGTATTGTACAATTTTGTCCTGTTTCAACTATTTACAGAGGGTATAGGGAGAAAAGCAAAATGTTCTTGTGAAAAGTCCATATTTTGATTTAGATCGACGCCACGAGTCGGTCGGGCGGTCTGGTCGTCCGTGTTGATCGCCTCGGTCCCGGTGGTGGTGGTGGTGCTTGTATCGGTGTTGTCGTCTCCGGGAGCCTTACGGTTTCAGCTTGGGCTTTATTCTTGGTCGGGCCTGAGGGGAGGGGAACCGATACTCCTGGGAAGGGGGTGGTCGCGGGGTGCGGCGGTGGCAGGAAGGGGGGGGGTTGGGTGAATGGTGTCGGGGGGGGGGGGGGGGTGTTGCCGGCGGGCGCCAGATCCCGCAGGGAGACCGTGTCCTGTCGGCCGTCGGGGTACTCCACGTAAGCGTACTGCGGGTTCGCGTGGAGGAGGTGAACCCTTTCGACCAACGGGTCCGCCTTATGTGCCCGCACATGCTTTCGGAGCAAGATGGGTCCTGGGGCCGCCAGCCAGGTCGGCAGCGACGTTCCAGAGGAGGACCTCCTAGGGAAGACAAGGAGACGCTCATGAGGCGTTTGATTAGTGCTCGTACATAATAACGACCGGATGGAGTGGAGAGCGTCCGGGAGGACCTCCTGCCACCGTGAAACTGGGAGGTCCCTGGACCGTAGGGCCAGTAGGACGGCCTTCCAGACCGTGCCGTTCTCCCTCTCTACTTGCCCGTTCCCCCGGGGGTTGTAGCTGGTCGTCCTGCTTGAGGCTATGCCCTTACTGAGCAGGAACTTGCGCAGCTCGTCACTCATGAAGGAGGACCCCCTGTCGCTGTGGACGTATGCGGGGTAACCGAACAGTGTGAAGATGCTGTTCAGGGCTTTAATGACTGTGGCCGTGGTCATGTCAGAGCAGGGAATGGCAAAAGGGAAGCGGGAGTATTCGTCCACCACATTATGAAAATATGCGTTGCGGTCGGTGGAGGGGAGGGGCCCTTTGAAATCGAGACTGAGGCGTTCAAAGGGGCGGGAAGCCTTAATCAGGTGCGCTCCATCCGGCCTAAAAAAATGCGGTTTGCACTCCGCGCAGATGTGGCAGTCCCTTGTGACTGTACGGACCTCCTCTAAAGAGTATGGGAGATTGCGGGACTTGATGAAATGGAAAAACCGAGTGACCCTCGGGTGGCAGAGGTCCTCGTGGAGGGTTTGGAGGCGGTTAATTTGTGCGTTGGCACATGTGCCGCGGGATAGGGCATCGGACGGCTCGTTCAGCTTTCCGGGACGATACAAAATCTCATAGTTGAAGGTGGAGAGCTCGATCCTCCACCTTAAGATCTTGTCGTTTTTGATTTTGCCCCGCTGTGCATTATCGAACATGAAGGCTACCAACCGTTGGTCCGTGAGGAGAGTGAATCTCCTGCCGGCCAGGTAATGCCTCCAATGTCGCACAGCTTCCACCATGGCTTGGGCTTCCTTTTCCACTGAGGAGTGGCGGATTTCTGAGGCGTGGAGGGTCCGGGAGAAAAAGGCCACGGGTCTGCCCGCTTGGTTAAGGGTGGCCGCTAGAGCTACGTCGGAGGCGTCGCTCTCGAACTGGAAGGGGAGGGACTCGTCGATGGCGCGCATCGTGGCCTTTGCGATATCCGCTTTGATGCGGCTGAAGGCCTGGCAAGCCTCTGTCAACAGAGGGAAGGTCGTGGTCTGTATTAGGGGGCGGGCCTTGTCTGCGTACTGGGGGACCCACTGGGCGTAGTATGAAAAGAACCCCAGGCAGCGTTTCAGGGCTTTTGGGCAGTGCGGGAGGGGAAATTCCATGAGGGCGCGCATACGTTCGGGGTCGGGGCCTATTATCCCATTGCGCACTACGTAGCCCAGCTGGTGTAGGAGGGAGGGTTTCCATTATCTGGACCACTGGGAGCTCTTCCGGGGCAGGAGTGACCTGTATAAGAAGGACGGGTTGCATCTAAACCGGAGAGGCATAAATATCCTGGCCGCGAGGTTTGCTAGTGTCACACGGGAGGGTTTAAACTAGTATGGCAGGGGGGTGGGCACGGGAGCAATAGGTCAGAAGGTGAGAGCATTGAGGGAGAACTAGGGAATAGGGACAGTGTGGCTCTGAGGCAGAGCAGACAGGGAGAAGTTGCTGAACACAGCGGGTCTGGTGGCCTGAAGTGCATATGTTTTAATGCAAGGAGCATTACGGGTAAGGCAGATGAACTTAGAGCTTGGATTAGTACTTGGAACTATGATGTTGTTGCCATTACAGAGACCTGGTTGAGGGAAGGGCAGGATTGGCAGCTAAACGTTCCAGGATTTAGATGTTTCAGGCGGGATAGAGGGGGATGTAAAAGGGGAGGTGGAGTTGCGCTACTTGTTTGGGAGAATATCACAGTTGTACTGCGAGAGGACACCTCAGAGGGCAGTGAGGCTATATGGGTAGAGATCAGGAATAAGAAGGGTGCAGTCACAATGTTGGGGGTATACTACAGGCCTCCCAACAGCCAGCGGGAGATAGAGGAGCAGATAGGTGGACAGATTTTGGAAAAGAGTAAAAACAACAGGGTTGTGGTGATGGGGGACTTCAACTTCCCCAATATTGACTGGGACTCACTTAGTGCCAGGGGCTTAGACGGGGCGGAGTTTGTAAGGAGCATCCAGGAGGGCTTCTTAAAACAATATGTAGACAGTCCAACTAGGGAAGGGGCGGTACTGGACCTGGTATTGGGGAATGAGCCTGGCCAGGTGGTAGATGTTTCAGTAGGGGAGCATTTCGGTAACAGTGACCACAATTCAGTAAGTTTTAAAGTACTGGTGGACAAGGATAAGAGTGGTCCGAGGATGAATGTGCTAAATTGGGGGAAGACTAATTATAACAATATTAGGCGGGAACTGAAGAACATAGATTGGGGCGGATGTTTGAGGGCAAATCAACATCTGACATGTGGGAGGCTTTCAAGTGGCAGTTGAAAGGAATACAGGACCGGCATGTTCCTGTGAGGAAGAAAGATAAATACGTCAATTTTCGGGAACCTTGGATGACGAGTGATATTGTAGGCCTCGTCAAAAAGAAAAAGGAGGCATTTGTCAGGGCTAAAAGGCTGGGAACAGACGAAGCCTGCGTGGAATATAAGGAAAGTAGGAAGGAACTTAAGCAAGGAGTCAGGAGGGCTAGAAGGGGTCACGAATAGTCATTGGCAAATAGGGTTAAGGAAAATCCCAAGGCTTTTTACACGTACATAAAAAGCAAGAGGGTAGCCAGGGAAAGGGTTGGTCCACTGAAGGATAGGCAAGGGAATCTATGTGTGGAGCCAGAGGAAATGGGCGAGGTACTAAATGAATACTTTGCCTCAGTATTCACCAAAGAGAAGGAATTGGTAGATGTTGAGTCTGGAGAAGGGGGTGTAGATAGCCTGGGTCACATTGTGATCCAAAAAGACGAGGTGTTGGGTGTCTTAAAAAATATTAAGGTAGATAAGTCCACTGGGCCTGATGGGATCTACTCCAGAATACTGAAGGAGGCTGGAGAGGAAATTGCTGAGGCCATGACAGAAATCTTTGGATCCTCGCTGTCTTCAGGGGATGTCCCGGAGGACTGGAGAATAGCCAATGTTGTTCCTCTGTTTAAGAAGGGTAGCAAGGATAATCCTGGGAACTACAGGCCGGTGAGCCTTACTTCAGTGGTAGGGAAATTACTGGAGAGAATTCTTTGAGACAGGATCTACTCCCATTTGGAAGCAAATGGACGTATTAGTGAGAGGCAGCACGGTTTTGTGAAGGGGAGGTCGTGTCTCACTAACTTGATAGAGTTTTTCGAGGAGGTCACTAAGATGATTGATGCAGGTAGGGCAGTAGATGTTGTCTATATGGACTTCAGTAAGGCCTTTGACAAGGTCCCTCATGGTAGACTATTACAAAAGGTGAAGTCACACGGGATCAGGGGTGAGCTGGCAAGGTGGATACAGAACGGGCTACGCCATAGAAGGCAGAGAGTAGCAATGGAGGGATGCTTTTCTAATTGGAGGGCTGTGACCAGTGGTGTTCCACAGGGATCAGTGCTGGGACCTTTGCTCTTTGTAGTATATATAAATGATTTTGAGGAAAATGTAACTGGTCTGATTAGTAAGTTTGCAGACGACACAAAGGTTGGTGGAATTGCGGATAGCGATGAGGACTGTCGGAGGATACAGCAGGATTTCGATTGTCTGGAAGATTGGGCGGAGAGATGGCAGATGGAGTTTAATCCGGACAAATGTGAGGTAATGCATTTTGGAAGGTCTAATGCAGGTAGGGAATATACAGTGAATGGTAGAACCCTCAAGAGTATTGAAAGTCAAAGAGATCTAGGAGTACAGGTCCACAGGTCATTGAAAGGGGCAACACAGGTGGAGAAGGTAGTCAAGAAGGCATGCTTGCCTTCATTGGCCGGGGCATTGAGTATAAGAATTGGCAAGTCATGTTGCAGCTGTATAGAACCTTAGTTAGGCCACACTTGGAGTATAGTGTTCAATTCTGGTCGCCACACTACCAGAAGGATGTGGAGGCTTTAGAGAGGGTGCAGAAGAGATTTACCAGAATGTTGCCTGGTATGGAGGGCATTAGCTATGAGGAGCGGTTGAATAAACTCGGTTTGTTCTCACTGGAACGAAGGAGGTTGAGGGGAGACCTGATAGAGGTATACAAAATTATGAGGGGCATAGACAGAGTGGATAGTCAGAGGCTTTTCCCCAGGGCAGAGGGGTCAATTACAAGGGGGCATAGGTTTAAGGTGAGAGGGGCAAGGTTTAGAGTAGATGTACGAGGCAAGTTTTTTATGCAGAGGGTAGTGGG
This sequence comes from Scyliorhinus torazame, assembly GCF_047496885.1. Taxonomy (NCBI): domain Eukaryota; kingdom Metazoa; phylum Chordata; class Chondrichthyes; order Carcharhiniformes; family Scyliorhinidae; genus Scyliorhinus; species Scyliorhinus torazame. The sequence continues at coordinate 86,623,294 of NC_092727.1, forward strand.
TGCCTGGAACTTGCTACCGGAGGAGGTAGTGGAAGCAGGGACGATAGGGACATTTAAGGGGCATCTTGACAAATATATGAATAGGATGGGAATAGAAGGATACGGACCCAGGAAGTGTAGAAGATTGTAGTTTAGTCGGGCAGCATGGTCGGCACGGGCTTGGAGGGCCGAAGGGCCTGTTCCTGTGCTGTACATTTCTTTGTTCTTTGTTATTTGTAGAATGGCTAGCCGATTGGTGCTAAAAACGCACTTGTCCTCGTTGTACGTGAGATTCAAGGCTTTGGCGGTCTGGAGGAATTTTTGGAGGTTGGCGTCGTGGCCGCAGATGGTGACATTGTGGAGATACGGGAACGTGGCCCGCAACCCATGTTGATCAACCATTCGGTCCATCTCCCGTTGGAAGACCGAGACCCCGTTTGTGACGCCAAAAGGGACCCTTAGGAAATGGTATAATCGCCCGTCTGCCTTGAAGGCTGTGTACTTGCGGTCACTTGGGCGGATGGGGAGCTGATGGTAGGCGGACTTGAGGTCCACGGTGGAGAAGACCTTATATTGGGCAATCCGATTGACCATGTCGGATATGCGGGGGAGAGGGTACGCGTCTAGTTGTGTGTACCTGTTGATGGTCTGGCTATAGTCTATGACCATCCTTTGTTTCTCCCCTGTCTTCACTACTACCACCTGCGCTCTCCAGGGACTATTGCTGGCCTGGATTATGCCCTCCTTTAGTAGCCGCTGGACTTCGGACCGAATGAAGGTCCGGTCCTGGGCGCTGTACCGTCTGCTCCTAGTGGCGACGGGTTTGCAATCCGGGGTGAGGTTCGCAAACAAGGACGGGGGTTGCACCTTGAGGGTTGCGAGGCCGCAGATAGTGAGTGGGGGTATTGGGCCGCCGAATTTGAACGTAAGGCTCTGTAGATTGCATTGAAAATCCAATCCCAGCAAGGTGGGGGCACAGAGTTGGGGAAGGACGTTTAGTTTGTAGTTTTTGAACTCCCTCCCCTGCACCGTTAGGGTAACTATGCAGAATCCTTGGATCTGTACGGAGTGGGATCCTGCAGCTAGGGAAATCTTTTGTGCGCTGGGGTAGGTGGTCAAGGAACAGCGTCTTACCATGTCGGGGTGGATAAAGCTCTCCGTGCTCCCGGAGTCGACTAGGCATGGCGTCTCGTGGCCGTTTATTAGCACCGTTGTCGTCGTCTGGAGTGTCCGGGGCCGAGCTTGATCGAGCGTAATTGAAGCGAGACGTGGTTGTAGTAGTGGAGTGGGGTCCGTTGTTGCTGTCCAAGATGGCGTTGGGGATGGACAAAATGGCCGCCCCATACATCGCACGTGGCTGGTGGGTCACAAGATGGCGACGGGGGTGGACAAAATGGCCGCCCCCACGCGTCGTACAGGTCTGGGGCGGTCCAAGATGGCGGCGCCTTTCCTCCCCTCGTGGTGGCCGGGACCCAAAATGGCGGCATCTGCGGGTCGCACATGGGGCGCTGAGGGGGCTGGGGAGCGCTAGGACCGCGCGGAGCTCGCTCACCGGGGACAGTGGTGGTCGGGACCCAAGATGGCGGCGCCCTTCCTCCCCTCGAGTTGGCCGGGACCCAAAATGGCGGCATCTGCGGGTCGCACATGGGGCGCTGAGGGGGCTGGGGAGCGCTAGGACCGCGCGGAGCTCCCTCACCGGGGACAGCGGTGGTCGGGACCCAAGTTGGTGGCGCCGGCGGGTCAGACGTGGGGCGCGGGGTGGGGGTTAGGGGGGCGTTAGGGACGCGCAAAACTCCCTCTTCTGCGTGGAGAGTGGTGGCCGGGATCCAAAGCGGTAGCGCCGGCGGGTCATACATGGGGTACGGGGAGGGGGGTTGGGGAGCGTAAGCGGCGTGCAGGGCTCCCTGTTCTCCCGGGACCGCAGTGGTCGGGACCCAGAGCGGCTGCGCCTGCGGGTCGTACATGGCGTGCTGGGGGGGTTGGGGCGCGTAAACGGCTTGCAGAGCTCCCTGTTCTCCCGGGACAGCGGCGACCACGCGGGACCGGCACACAACCGCGTAATGGCCCTTTTTCCCGCAGCTCTTGCAGATAGCTGCGCGGGCCGGGCAGCGCTGCCGGGGGTGTTTCGCCTGGCCGCAGAAATAACAGCGGGCGCCCCCGGTGCGACTCGGCGTTTGGACCGTGCAAGCCTGTGGGGTGTCCGGGGGGGGGGGGGGGTGGGTTTGTCACGACGGGTGCGTACGGGGCCCAATGGGCTTCCGCGCGGTCGGGGCCGTAGGCGCGGGTATTACGCGCGGCCACGTCTAGGGAGGCTGCTAGGGCCCGGGCCTCTGAGAGTCCTAGCGACTCTCTTTCTAGAAGTCTTTGGCGGATTTGGGAGGAATTCATACCTGCCACAAAAGCATCACGCATTAACATGTCCGTGTGTTCATTTGCGTTCACCGAAGGGCAGCTGCAGACTCGTCCCAAAATCAGCAGCGCGGCGTAGAATTCGTCCATCGATTCTCCGGGACCTTGCCGTCTCGTCGCGAGCTGGTAGCGAGCGTAGATTTGGTTAACTGGGCGGACATAGAGACTTTGCAGTGCTGCGAACGCCGTCTGGAAATCCTCAGAGTCTTCGATGAGGGAGAAGATCTCCGTGCTCACCCTCGAGTGCAGGACCTGTAGTTTTTGGTCTTCTGTGACCCGGCCGGTGGCCGTTCTGAGGTAGGCCTCGAAACAAGTCTGCCAGTGCTTGAAGGCTGCTGCCGCGTTCACTGCGTGGGGGCTGATCCTCAGGCATTCTGGAATGATCCTGAGCTCCATAGTCCTTTTTAGGCACGCTTAATAAATTGTAGCGCACAAAGACGCCGTGAGACGAATAGAGTGAAGTCGATGAGGCTTTATTAAGCGTGTCTGTTCCCCCGCAGCTCAATAGTAGACTGGCCTGCGGGGGAGGACTCCGGCTTCTTATACTCCGCCTTCAGGGCGGAGCTAGAGGTCAACAGCCAACCAGGACCCGGGATCTGTCAGCCAATGACATTAGGGCTTCCAGTCCCACATGACCCCCAATACATACTACCACAGGTTAATTCCTCTTCCTCGTGTGCCAGGCTTAGCCTGATACAATTTAAGGTGGTTCATAGAGCGCATTTGACGGGGGCGAGGCTGAGTAGGTTTTTTGGGGTGGAGGACTGATGTGGGAGGTGCTCAGGAAGTTCGGCGAACCATGTCCATATGTTTTGGTCATGCCCGGCACTGGAGGGGAGTTGCGGGAACAGTATCCAAGTTGAAAGTCCGGGTCAAGCCAAGCTGGGGGCTAGCACTATTTGGAGTAGTGGACGAGCCGTGAGTGCAGGAGGCGAAAGAGGCCGGCATTCTGGCCTTTGCGTCCCTAGTAGCCCGGCGAACGATCTTGCTAATATGGAAGGAGGCGAAGCCCCCCAGCGTGGAGGCCTGGATAAATGATATGGCTGGGTTTATCAAGTTGGAAAGGATAAAGTTTGCCTTGAGAGGGTCTGCGCAGGGGTTCTACAGGCGGTGGCAACCGTTCCTAGACCATCTCGCGGAGCGTTAGATGAAGGTCAGACAGCAGCAGCAGCAACCCGGGGGGGGGGGGGGGGGGGGGGGGGCGCGGGGGGGGGGGGGGGGGGCATCGTTCGTTGGGGGGGGGGGGGAGAAGGAGGGGGGGGTGGGAAGGGGGGTTTCTTTGGGGGGCATTTGAGCAAGAAAACACATGAATGATCCGGAAACTGACATGCACGAGATGAATCCAATGTACAAAGTTCTGTATCGTATTGACTTGCCATGTTCATGTCTTGCCACGCAAGTTCTCTTTCTTTTCTTTGTTACGGGGGAGGGGTGGGGGGTGGCAGTTGTTTGTAAGGTGGAAAATATTGTTGAAAAATTCTTAATAAAAACATATTTTTCAAAAAAAAAATCATTGCTTTATACCACAAACCGGAAGGGATGCGCAGACTCCTAGAAATGAACCCATCACAGCCCCTTATGAGGTTACGACAGGAGTCAAACAAGGTTGTGCCCTCATCTCAATTCTTTTTCGATCTTCCTTGCTGCCATGCTCCATCTGACTGGAAATAAGCTCCCTGCTGGAGTGCAGCTTATTTATTGACTAGATGGTAAACTATTTAATGTCAAAATCTCCAATCAAAAATTAAGATCACCCGCAGCTCAATCATTGAGCTCCTCACTGAGGATGCTGCAGTGGAATTTGTGTTGGATACTGAACTCAGTGAATCATTGACCTTTTTACTGAGGTGTGCAAGAAGACAGGACTTACACGCAACATTCAGGAAACCAAAGTTCTCCATCAGCAAGTTCCAAATGCACACTTCTCAGCCCCATACTAGGATTGATGGTGTGCCTGGACAATATGAAACACTTCCAGCACCTTGTAAGTTAACATTCACTGAAGGCTGACATTGACAAACAAATCCAACAATGCCTGAAATCTGCTGGTGCAGCCTCGTGACCACCTGAGGAAGCGAGTGTTTGAAGATCACGGCATCAAAACTGAAACAAAACTCTTGGTCTACCTTCCTTACTGAATGGGGCTGGAACATGGCAACGTATAGGAGGCACCGCAATGTACTGGAGTCATCCCATCAATGGAGAATCCTACATATTAAGTGGGAGGACAGATGTACCAAGATCAGTACCCTCTCACAACAGACACCACAAGCATCGAAGCTATGATCATCTACCATCAGCTTCATTGGGTTGGTCATATAGTTTGGATGTCAGATATCAGGCCCCTAAAGCCGGCCTTCTTCTCCCAGCTCAGTCAGGGAGGACGCACCAGAGGACAGAACAAACACTTCAAGGATGTGCTGAAAACCAACATAGAGAAAGGGAACATTGACATCACCCCATTGGAGACCATGGACTGGATTCTCCGTCCCCCCAGCCCCGTTTTCCACCATGGCGTGGCGCGGCCCCGCCAGCAGCGGGATTCTCCATTCCCACAGTCGGCCAAAGGGGTTCCCATTGTGGGCCACCCCACACTATGAGGAAACGTGAGGGCATGGGTGCGCTGCTGGCGCGGCGGAGGATCCCGCCAATGGAGAATCCCGCAGCATAACTTTGGATTGAACCAGGTGGCAGCAGAGTCTGTGGGAAAGATCCCAACATTTTGAGACCCAACAACAACAAACCGAAGAGGAAAGATGCAAGAGGAGAAAACAACGCTCATTGCGCCAAACTGATAATACACGGAAAGACATCCGACATAACAAGAAATGCTCAATGCACCAGTCTGCAGATCATGAGTCAGCCCCAGCAACCATCTTTTGATTCATCAAAGGAAATCAGGACACAAGTGCCAGGCAATGACCATCTCCTACAAGAGAGGATCTAACCATCATCCCTCGACATTCAATGACATTACCATCGCTGAATTCCCCCACTATCAACATTCTGGGGGGTACCATTGACCGGAAGTGAACTGGACTAGCCATATAAAAACTGTGGCTACAAGGCAGCATTGTGGCACAGTGGTTAGCATTGCTGCCTCAAAGTGCCGAGGTCCAAGGTTCAATCCCAGCTCTGGGTCACTGTCCGTGTGGAGTTTGCACATTCTTCTCATGTTTGCATGGGTTTCGCGCCCACAACCCAAAGATGTGCAGCTAGGTGGATTGGCCACACTAAATTGCCCCTTAATTGGAAAAAATGAATTGGGTACTCTAAATTATTATTTTTTTAAACTGTGGCTACAAGAGCAGGTCAAAGGCTAGGAATCCTGCAGCGAGTAACTCAACTCCTGACCCCTCAAAACCTGTCCACCATCTACAAGTCACAAGTCAGGAGTGTAATGGAATACTCTTCACTTGCCTGGACGAGTGCAGCTCCGACAACACTCAAGAAGCTCGACACCATCCAGGACAAAGCAGCCCGCTTGACTGCTCCTCCTTCCACAAACATTCAATCTCTACACCACTGACGAACAATAGCAGCCATCTGTACCATCTACAAGATGCATTTCATGAACTTGCCAAAGTTCCTTAGGCAGCACCTTCCTAACTCAGGACAAACGTAGCTTCCATCTAGAAGGACAAAAACAGCAGATACCTGGGAACCCACCTCCTGGAAGTTCTCCTCCAAGTCACTCATCATCCTGACTTGGAAATATATCACTGTTCCTTCACTGTCGCTGGGTCAAAATCCTGGAACTCCCTCCCTCACAGCACTGTGAGTGTACCTACTCCTCCAGGACTGCAGTGGTTCAAGAAGGCAGCTCACCACCACCTTCTGAAAGGCAACTAGGAATGGGCAATAAAAGCTGGCCTAGCCAGTGATGCCCACATCCATAAATGAATTTATTTTAAATCACCCCATTTGCAGGGATAGCCTATAAGGTATGTCTAACACATTGCCTCATACCACAATCAGCAAAGGGCCAGCAGAACCTCACTGGAGAACCTCCCAGCCAACATCAGTCAACCATAACCCATGCCAATTTCCCAACATGTCACTTTCCCTTAGATCCCATCAGCTTTTAATTTACTGATCAGTCCAGCATGTGGGTCCTTGTCAAAAGCCTCACTGAAACCTATGTAGACCATGTCAAATGTGTTACTGCATCATTCCCCTTGTTACTTTCTTAAAAACTTCAATCATGGCACTCGGACACAACCTTCGCTTGGCAAATACATGGTTACTGTCCTTGATTAATCCATGCCTCTCTAAATGACAATTTACACCACGCTTCAGAATTATGTTCAATAATCTTCCTGCTGTCATGGTTAGACTGACTGGCCTGTAATTACTCAGACTATTCCTTCCTCCTCTTTTTCAACAAGGGTGCGACATCAACAGCCCTGCAGGAACATTCCTGCAGTTAGAGGAGATTTGAAAAGGATGGTCATGGTGTCTGCTATTTCTTCCCTTGTTTCTCTCAGCAGCCAGGGCTACATTCCATTTCATACCTCACTATGTTTGTCCCATCCAATATTTGACAGTCCTAGGGCGCGATTCTCCACTCACGCGCCGGTTGGGAGAATCGCCTGGGCCACCGAAATTTCCGGGGCCGCCGGTCCGACGCCCTCCCGCGATTCTCCCGAGCGGCGGGAACGGGCCAGTCGGGTTTCGCGGGCCGCAGGCCGGAGAATCGCCGGAGATACCCAAAATGGCGATTCTCCGGCACCCCCGCGATTCTGAGGCCCGGATGGGCCGAGCGGCCAGGCCAAAACTGCAGGTTTCCCCCAGCGCCGTCCACACCTGGTCGCTACAGTCGTGGGCGGTGCGTGAACGCTGGGGGGGGCGGCCTGTGGGGGGGCGAGGGGGGATCCTGCACAGGGGGGTACCTTAAATGTGGGGTGGCCCGCGATCGGTGCCCACCGATCGTCGGGCCGTCCTCTCTGAAGGAGGACCTCCTTCCTTCCGCCGCCCCGCAAGATCCGTCCCCCATCTTCTTGCGGGGCGGATGTGGCCAGGACGGCAACCACGCATGCGCGGGTTGGCGCCGGCCAACCCGCGCATGCGCGGATGACGTCCGTTATGCGGCGCCGGCCGCATCATCTAATCGGCTCCTCTTTTACGCGGGCGACAAGGCCTCGCGCGGGTAGATGACGCGGCCCCGATACTGGCCCATTGTCAGGGCCTGAATCGGTCGCGACCGGGGCTGTTCCGCGCCGTTGTGAACCTCGACGGCGTTCACGACGGCGTGGCCACTTCGGCGTGGGGGTGGAGAATCGCGCCCCTTGTCTTTAACTACAATGTCTGCTCTACCTCCGGTGCAATGTATTGCTTAGAAACCATCGGTCTATAATTGGCCCTATTCTTTCCTTAGTTACTGAATCCCACTTGCTCCTTATCATAGGATTTACAGAATCATAGAATTTACAGTGCAGAAGAAGGCCATTCGGCCCATCGAGTCTGCACCGGCTCTTGGAAAGAGCACCCTACCCAAGGTCCACACCTCCACCCTATCCCCATAACCCAGTAACCCCACCCAACTCTAAGGGCAATTTTAGACACAAAGAGCAATTTCGCATGGCCAATCCACCTAACCTGCACATCTTTGGACTGTGGGAGGAAACCGGAGCACCCGGAGGAAACCCACGCACACACAGGGAGAACGTGCAGACTCCGCACAGACAGTGACCCAAGCCGGGAATCGAACCTGGGACCCTGGAGCTGTGAAGCAATTGTGCTAACCACCATGCTACCGTGCTGCCATTAGGCATTTATAAAACATCTTTGGGTTTCCCTTGATTCCACTTGCCATTATATTTTCGAGTTAGTCCGTTAGAATTTTTTCTGAGGGCAGACAGGTCCACACTTCAAGGTTTCATTGAGAAGATAGAGCCTCGGACAGTAAGGCAGTCCCTCAGACCATCAGGCCAGATTTTTGTTCTCAAGGGACACTGAAATGGATTTAATGTGGGTAAGGGACACTGAAATGGATTTAATGTGGGGAAGTGACAATTACATCACGTTGGGTCTGAGAAAGTCAGATCCAAATATTTCCTTAAAGGTGAGAGACAAACAGTGGCGGAGTCTAAATACAAGAATCGCTAATAGCTAGTGCACTGCTACAATAAGCAGTCAACAGCCTAAAGGATGTTTAACTTTATCTCGTGGGTGGTTGGAAAGCAAAAGTGAGGAAGGGATGTTTCATGTGGACAGACACATGATCGCACCCTCCCACTATCACCTCACACCCCTCCCACCATCACGATACACCCCCTCCCACTATCACCACACACCCCTCCCACCATCACCACACCCCCCTCCCACTATCACCTCACACCCCTCCCACCATCACGATACACCCCCTCCCACTATCACCACATACCCCTCCCACCATCACCACACCCCCCTCCCACTATCACCTCACACCCCTCCCACCATCACCACACACCCCTCCCACTATCACCACACACCCCTCCCATCATCACCACACCCCCCTTCCACCATCACCACACACCCCCTCCCACTATCACCACACACCCCTCCCATTATCACCTCACACTCCCTCCCACTATCACCTCCCACCCATCCCACCATCACCTCACACCCCCTCCCACTATCACCACACACCCTTCCCACCATCACTACACACCCCCTCCCACTATCACCTCACACCCCTCCCACCATCACCTCACACCCCCTCCCACTATCACCACACCCCTCCCATCATCACCACACCCCCCTCCCACTATCACCACACACCCCTCCCACCATCATCTCACACCCCCTCCCACTATCACCTCCCACCCCTCCCACCATCACCACACCCCTCCCACTATCACGACACACCACTCCCACCATCACCACACCCCCTCCCACTATCACCACACACCCCTCCCACCATCACCACACACCCCGTCCCACTATCAAGACACACCCCTCCCACCATCACCACACACCCCCTCCCACTATCACCACACACCCCTCCCACCATCACCACACACCCCGTCCCACTATCAAGACACACCCCTCCCACCATCACCACACACACCCTCCCACTATCACCACACACCCCTCCCACCATCACCACACACCCCTCCCACTATCATCACACTCCTTCCCACCATCACCACACACCCCTCCCACCATCACCACACCCCCCCTCCCACTATCACCTCCCACCCCCTCCCACCATTACCACACACACCCTCCCACCATCACCACACACACCCTCGCACCATCACCGCACACCCTCTCACCATCACGACACACCCTCTCACCATCACCACACACACACCCCTGCCACCACCCTCCCCAAAACACCACTGCAGCCCCTTCGCCCAATTCAAGTGAATAATGGGTTTCAGTATTTGCTACAGTGCAGCCACAATTACTTTACCCCAAGTTGAGCTCAATTCAACACAATCAGATAACACAGAGCTGCACCTCAGGAATTTTTCACTGATTTTAATCCGTTTCCAAAAGAACACGTTATAACATGTCACCCCCACGATATTTGTATGGGGGGGAGGGGGGCTCTGCTGTTGGAGGTGGCACCGTTAGGATGAGCTGTTGAACCGAGGCCCCAAGCTGTCTGCTGGGATGGATATGAAAGATCCCAAGACAACATAGAACATACAGTGCAGAAGGAGGCCATTCGGCCCATCGAGTCTGCACCGACCCACTGAAGCCCTCACTTCCACCCTATCCCCGTAACCCAATAACCCCTCCTAATCTTTTTGGTTACTAAGGGCAATTTACCATGGCCAATCCACCTCATCTGCCGGTCTTTGGACTGTGGGAGGAAACCGGAGCACCCGGAGGAAACCCACGCAGATGCGGGGAGAATGTGCAGACTCCGCACAGACAGTGACCCAGCGGGGAATAGAACCTGGGACCCTGGTGCTGTGAAGCAACGTGTGCTACCGTGCTGCCCCAAGCAGTGTGTGCAACAATCTGAAGAGGAAAGGGAATTATTCCTGCTGTCCTGGTGAATACTGATCCCTCAGTAAGCTTCACAAAAAACAGATTATCTGGTTATTATCACCTTGCTGTTTGTGGGAGTTTGTTTCCCACAACCTGGCAGCTGCGGTTCCCACATTACAACAAAGACTACACCTCAAAAATAACTTAATTGGGTGCAAAGCGCTTTGAGATGACCAGTGGATATGAAAAGCACGATATAAATGAAAATCTTTCTTTTTAATTCTCTTGACCACACTGATCCACATTCCATGATATCCCATGAGGTACGTCACCTACATAATTACTCTTAATGTGCGAACCATAACAGTATGTAGGGGTCATTCAACCATGGAGAGCATCACAATTGAATCTGACTCTGCTCCCAGCCAACACCCTCACACATGTGCATTATCAATCAGGGGTTACTGTGTGGAGATCAGGAATGGGAATGTCAACCCACTGTAACTGAGATCACTGAATTCATCTCAGGGTAAGTACCGAGGGCAGTAGTTTTCTGGTCTGTAAGGTTCAGTTCTAGCTCAGCCGGTGCATTATCTGAAGTAACAGCAAGCAAGCAGCCTGGTGAGTGGGCAGCCACACAGAACAAGTGAAAAATCAGTTCTGCCTCAACGATTACTTACTGCTTCAAGTCAAATCAGAAACTGTCTGTCAGTTCCAAGTCAGTGCAGAACTTTCGTCTGTGGCCATCAAACCACTTCTATTTGAAAGATATCACCAACTACTCACTCCCACAGTCAATCCCAAGCTTTATACAGCACATTAATTCCATTTAATACCACCTTGTTGGCTCTGTCCTGGAACAGCACAACACACACACACACAAACACAAGGCCTCATCTGAGAGAACAATTCCTGCAGGAGTTACAAGCTCTGTTCGATTATATCCTGTATTATCTTACTTCTTAACATCTGTAATTCTTCGTCTAGTCTTCGGGCTGAACAGTCACTTCCGCACCGTCTCCAATCATTTGGAAAGCAAACAGCACAGGCTTGGTTTGACATTTGACCCAATCACTAACTAAGAAACACAACCTCACACAGAACGGTGACAGCTCCCAGCACAAACTGCTCGGGGGCTGTTTCAATTATACTGGTCTCTTTCCTTAATTAGTCATTTTAAAAAAAGACTGGGCAGTCTGTTTATTGTTGCCGAACATGATCCTTTGCTCCATGTAATGGCGAAAGTTTCCCCCCCGGATTGCTGACTGCGTAAAATGCTTCAGGTTGTTTTATTGCAGGGAACAATATAAAGTATAATAAAGCTATACACTGGTGTAGTGGCGTTACATTATTAAAGTAATGCTGCGCTCACTCATCTGGTAGCACTGGTACAAGGTTACTCTTTAGGTGTCACCAGGTGTCGCACCTAGACTTCAAGTAATCCTAATAAAACTTCTGCGTAATACAGGAAATGGTGGGTGACAGTTCACTTGCATGTTGCACTCTGGAGCTATGGATAAGGGTGGTAGAGGAGCGGCACGGTGGTACAGTGGTTAGCCGACTCACAGCGTCAGGGCTCAATTCCGGCCTTGGGTTTCTGCCCGTGTGGAGTTTGCACGTTCTCCTCGTGTCTGCTTGGGTTTCCGCTGGGTGCTCCGGTTTCCTCCCACAGTCCAAAGATGTTCAGGTTAGGTGGATTGACCATGATCAATGCGCTGGGTTACGCGGATATGGCAGAAGATTGAGCCCAGGTGAAGTGCTCATCTGGAGGGTTGGTGCTGACTCGATGGGCCGATTGGTCTCTTCTGCACTATAGGGATATTCTATAGGCTCCCATCACATCAGCTAATGAAGAATCTCTCCAATTCTTAAAGCCTTACAATTAGCATATTGGAAGGATTCACAAGTTGATACTCAAATCTGTTTGGTCACATTACGAACATACAATCCTTGGCCAAAGGGGTTAGATGTGAATTTAGGGGCAGAAAGTTCGCACAGTGGTTAGCACTGCTGTCTATGGCGCTGAGGACCCGGGTTCGATCCCGGCCCTGGGTCACTGTCCATGTGGAGTTTGCACATTCTCCCTGTGTCTGCGTGGGTTTCACCCCCACAACCCAAAGGTGTGCATGGTAGGTGGATTGGCCATGCTAAATTGCCCCTTAATTGGAAAAAATTAATTGGGTACTTTAAATTTATATTTTTTTTAAATGGGGCTGCATGTGGTGCAGTGGTTAGCACTGGGACTGCGGCGCTGAGGACCCGGGTTCGAATCCCGGCCCTGGGTCACTGCCCGTGTGGAGTTTGCACGTTCTCCCCATGTCTGCATGGGTTTCACTCCCACAACTCAAAGATGTTCCGGGTAGGTGGATTGGCCATGCTAAATTGCCCCTTAATTGAGAAAAAAAATAATTGTGTACTCTAAATTTATAAAAAATGGATGTGAACTTAGAACTTATGGTTCAGAGGCAGGGACATTATCCCTTGTGTCACAAGATAGGAAGCAGAGCTACACAAATTGAATGTTGTTCAATTAGGATGATGCAATGTGGCTGCCAAATCTGGAAGGTGGAGAGGGCTGTGGAGTGAGGGGTAGGGAGGAGTGGGGTTGTGGGGGGTGTAGATGTGATGTGTTGGATGTACCAATGGATAAGACCTATGATTGCCACCATATGGATCCCATCAGAAGAAGACCAACCCTGAGGCTTCTCACTGCAGGAGAAGGATGGATGCTGATGGTGATTCAGTCCAGCTTGCTTTGGCACTCTCTCCTGTTGCTTGTCAATAGAGCCCACAAATGACAAAAAATTAACATGGGCAGGATTCTCTAATAATGGGGCTATGTCCCCATTCCAGTGTGACAACGCGCATGAATCACTCTGGACACTCCTGAAGATTCTCCTACCTGGATGGGTATAGGAGGGCCCCGGAGTGCTCCTTGCAGCTCCGGCTGCAGATACGGGGCACTGCACGTCAGGTCGGGGGTCCGCGCATTCGCACGGCGGCGGCCTGCGCCTGCCACCCGGCGCGACATGGCGGACCCACACCGGCACCAAAAAGATAGGCCCCCCTGAGATTATGTACGCCCGCGGATCGGTGGCCCCCGATCGATAGCCTGGCCGCCTCCCGGTGAAGGATCCCCACGTGGTCCCTCATGGTCCCACCCACCGAGTTCCCGACGGGTGGGACCATGAGAGACCCACGCTGTCGGAACTTGGCCAGTTGCATTTGGAGAATCGCCACAGGGGCCTCTGTCAATGGCCCCCTACCAGCGACGTGTAGATTCACGCCGATTCACGCCGATTCTCCGGGGACCGACGTTGCGCTGGATTTCGATGTCAACGCCCATTCTCCCCCTGTGCCGATCGCAATTTCGGTGTGGCGGCTCGGAGAATCTCGCCACATATCATTGGAGTGTAAGTAAACATGGAAAACCCCAAATTTAAAAACAACAAAGCTCTGAGTGAGCTTTCCTGAGTGTAAAAATCAGCTGAATCTCACAAGGACAGTGATATGGTAAGTTACTATACTAAAGCAGCTAGTTTAATGGGACAAACTTTTACTTATCATCATGGTGGGAGTGAGGTCCAGTCATGCATGGGTAACCAAGAAGTTCCCGATCTCAAAGTGGTGGGGGCAGCAGGGGGTTGGTCCTATCGTGGTAGAGCAGGATGGTGCGAGAGATTGGGGGCCAGGATGAAACATTCCTGCTCCTCCTGGCCCAATGGGATGCCGTGAAATCATCTGTTCTCTCTCCAAGTAGGGTTTTCTACCTTCCAGGATTTGCCTGGAGCCTCCAGGAATTGAAGATCTATCTCCTGGACACTGTTGTGTGCAACCCAACCCTGCAGAAAATTCATTGAGGCACTTCATTAACATTTCTCTTGGCCAGGTATAAAAATATTGAAAATGCAAAAATAAAAGACAACTGTTTGGCTGGCAGTCAAACATCGTTCAATTGGGTTATGAGTCTTTTTGCTTTCCAATTGGGATCGGAAGGCCGTGAGTCACAAATATGGATGTATTCGGCAACTAATGGATGGAAGGTGATGAAACCTCCAGGAAGTCAGAGTTGGTCACCCTATCCCTAAGGTTGTCCTCACCTCACTGCAGGTGTAGAACCCAGCTAGGCACAGTTAAACCTGAGAAAGCAGGTTAATCCCGAGGCTTCCAGTCTCATTGGTGATGGTGAGAGGGCAGGGGGGGGGGAGGAGTGGGGAATAAATGAGTCGGCCCTGGCACGAGGCGATCTTGTCATCTGCCCAGGGCGACGCGTTCTTTGCTGATTCTGGCGGCCTTGGTTGCCACGCAACTGCAGGCCTAGACATGTCGCTGGTACTTCTCCTCGTCCTCCAGGGAGGTGTCACATTGGTCTGTGGTAGCCCTTGACCAGTGAGTCTGGATGTAACATTATGTACTTGGTTGTTGTTTCGGTGGCGATATGGCCATGCAAGCACTGCCCCGAGGGGGCGCTGCACTCCTGTATGGGGGTCGTCCAATGCTATGGACACTGCAGTCAGAATACTTGGAATTCCTGAACCCTGTCTCAGCATTCTCACGTGACAGGGCTAGCTCAATGGCACTTTTCAGGACCAATGTTGGCTCTGTCAACAACTTCCTCTGAGTTGCCAGGTTATTAATCCTGCACATCAAACAGTCCCTTAACATCTCGGAGAGGGCTGGACCAACTCACAAGGCTCTGCCAGCTTTTGGAGTCACGTCAGAAAGTCCGCTATTGATTCACTGGAGTTTGCGCAACCGTGCTAAATGGGTACCGTTGCATAAGAGTGGACAGTTTCAGGTCAGGGCGGCACGGTGGCACAATGGTTAGCACTGCTGCCTCACAGCTCCATTGATCTAGGCCGGGATTCTCCAAAATCCCGGCTAAGTGTTGACGCCGGCGTAAACACTGGAGTGTTTCCCGTCGGTGTCAAAGGGCCTCTTGGCCCAGCGATTCAGTGGCCCACAGGGGTCCAGCACGGTGCCGGAGTGCATGCAGCTCCGGCGCTGATACGCGGCCCTGCACTGCCGACGCGGGTCCGCGTATGCGCTTGGTGGCCAATTTCGCGCCCGCGCCGCGCAACATGGCGGAGCCACACTGCGGGCCCGCGCAGAAGGAGATAGGTGCCCTCCAGACTGCGCGCGCCCGACGATCGTAGCCCCCGATTGCGGGCCTGGCCGTCACGCAGGCCCCCGCCCGGAGTCTGATCCCCCCCCCCCACTAGGATGGCCACCATGGCTGTGGGTCCAAGTTCCCGCTGGGTGGTACCAGGTTGGAACCACATCAGCGGAACTCAGCGGGAAGCCGGCCAGTCGGCTGCGGAGAATCACCGCAAAGGGCCGTTTTACACGGCCCCCGACCGGCGCCGCATCGACCGCGCATGCGCGACTGGTACCGATTCTCCGGTCACCGGAGAATCGCGTCTCTGCATCGGAGTGGCGTGGCAGGAATTTCCGGCATGGCTGTTGATTCTTCGACCGGGCGCTCGACTTTAAGTAATCCTGATAAACCTTCAGCATAATATAGAAATTGGTGTGTGACAGTTCAATTGCATGTTGCACTCTGGAGCTACGGATCATGATGGTAGAGGGGCGGCAGATGGAACAGTGGTTAGCACTGTTGCCTCACAGCACCAGGGACCCAGGTTTAATTCCAACCTTGGGTGACTGTCTGTGTGGAGTTTGCACTTTCTCCCTGTGTCTACGTGGGTTTCCTCCCACAGTCCAAAGATGTGCAGGTTAGGCGGATTGGCCATGCTAAATTGCCCCTGAGGGCCAAAAGGTTATGTTGGGTTATGGGGATAGCATGGAGGCGTGGGTATAACTGACCCGATGGGCCAAATGCCCTCCTTCTGCACTGTAATTTCTATGATTCTATGATAACGATTGGACACCAACTCCACAAGTTCACCAGCTCCACCAGGGGTGGCAGAGGGGCAGCACAGCGACACAGTGGTTAGCACTGCTGCCTGACAGCGCTAGAGACCCGGGTTCAATTCCGGCCTTGGGTGACTGTCTGTGTGCAGTTTATACTTCCCCCAGTGCCTGCGTGGGTTTCCTCCGGATGCTACTGTTTCCTCCCACAGTGCAAAGATGTGTGGGTTAGGTGGATTTGACATACTATAATGCCCCTCAGTGTCCAAAGATATGCAGATTAGGTGGGGTTACGGGGATAGGGTGGGGGAATGGGCCTAGGTAGCCTGCTGTTTCAGAGGGTCGGTGCAGACTCTACAGGCCAAAATGTCCTTCTTCTGCACTGTAGGAATTCTACGGTTCTATGGTTCATCAAAGGACTTTGCATACGGCACTGGTGGGATGTTAGGCTTTTGATTATGCTGAAGGTTGGGGCCCCACAGACTGTCAGGAAGATTACCTTCCGTTGGTCCTCTCCACTGATGCCATTTGCCTGGAAGTACCGCATTCGCTCGGCATATTGGGCCCAATTCTGCAGGCCTGCACCGATGACCTTTAATTTCCTAAAGTGCAGCATTTTTAAACTTCACCGAACATGTTACTGCGCGGCAAGATCCCAATGTGGCCCAATCGTAATTGCTGCTTTTACCTCACTGCCAGTATGAAGACCCAGGAGGCCCGAGTAGTTAGGTAAACGGTGGTATATTCTGGTCAAAGGAAATGGCCGCTATAGCGGCATACACACAATATGTCCCCGTCGGGACTACCAGAATGCCGGTCCCTGTCCGGGTCAGCTTTCAGATAGTCTAATAACGAGACCCAGCTGGGCGGGCCTCTGCCCACTCGTGGGGAAGATTGAATTCCATGGGGAGATCGATTAAGGTATCCCGTGGGCCTCATGAGGTTTATTATAAGGATTCTATCAAATGAGCCATGATCTCATTGAATGACGGAGCAGACTCAATGGGCCGAGTGGCTTACTTCTGCCCCTACGTCTTATGGTCTTTTGGGAACCTCAGCCCTTCATCAGTGCTTGATAAAGAAGCATTGGGGAAATAAAGTACAGTGAGAGAGGAAAATAATTAAATCAGTTTTGCTGGAAATACGTCAACGGCGAATGTGTAAGCTCTGAAGCAACTTACATCACAAACAAAATGGGACTGCGGCGGCACGTTGCACAGCTGTTAACACTGCTGCCTACGCCACTGAGGACATGGGTTCGATCCCGGCCCCAGGTCTCTGTCCGTGTGGAGTTTGCACATTCTCCTCGTGTCTGCGAGAGTTTCACTCCCACAACCCAAAGATGTGCAGGTTAAGTGGATGGTTGCCCCTTAATTGGAAAAAAATAATTGGCTAATCTAAACTTTAAAAGAAAAAAAACACAAATAAATTGGGTCCCGGCTCAAACGTACCATCTTATCAAAACTGTGGGGGGTGGGGAGTTGCCCAAGTTTAACATGAGGTGCAGCAGAATCTGCAGAGATGGGTCAGTACAGAAAGCCCCTCAGGTTACCCCACAAACACCGCTGCCAGTCCAAAACCCTTCAGAAATGTCTGTTAATAGACTGCTGCTTCAGACCATATCAGACACATCGCAACTCAGTACTGGGGGGGAGGGGGTTGGTAGTTAGCCGTAACACACTCTGCGACTGAAGAATTCTCACTTCAGACAGTATTCCTCCACCCTCTGGGCCTCTGAAGGGAGTGAGATTAAAAATATATAAATTTACAAGGGACCCGTCAACATTTTGACAGAATCCAACTGAGTCAAGCCAGAGCCCTGGGATACGATTCTGGTAGCTGAGCCCTCCTCAGTCCTGAGGAATTCCTGCACAGCAGCAACAGTCTGACAATAGCAAAGTAAGGCAGAGAGGGGCCAACCCTCACACAGAATGATGGCAAGCTACTCACACACACACATCTCAGAACAGGTACTTACACTGCACGGCTGGAGCACCCTGCCTGGCAGGCAGAGGACTTTCATTTACTCGGTGCTATTAAAAAATCCGGGAAGGTAACGAGATCACAGGCAGGAAACAGGATAGCAGAGAGAATGAGGTACCTTGGAATGCTGCTAATGCCTTTAATAGGATCAGTGCACAATGCAGCAAAGGCGGGATCCTCCTCCCTCCGACAGGACTGAGCAACTCCACAAATCCAAATACATCAGCTCCCCCCCCTCCTTCCCATCCCCCATCACCCACTAACTAATATATCCATAAAGAAAGAACTTACACGCAACAGGCAGGCACTCGCTGCTCTCTGTAAACTTTCACTGAGCTGGTGTATGTGAGCTGGAGAGCATGTTCCTTATTAACTCCCCACACTCAGCCAAAAGATCAGGGGCGGAATTCTCCGTTATCGGCGGAAAGTCCGCCGATCGGCGCAAAAATCGGCGCAAATCCGACTTGCGTCACGTCGGAAAAATGGGTCGATAGTCTCCGGCCCGAAATGGGCTAGCAGCGACGTAACGGGATCCGCGCTTGCGCAGTGGTTCACGCCGTGCAGCGTCATACGCGCTGCACGGCGTGACGGCTCATAAGGCCGCGCTGCTCCCCCCCACCCGACTGGAACACCCGACCGCAACACCCGACTGGATGGCTGGCCGTCGCTCAGCCCCGAGGTTCGAGTCACGCAATGTGGAGGCGCTCCTGGACACGGTGGAGCAGAGGAGGGACGCCCTGTATCCCGGGCACGGCCGCAGAGTTGCCCCACGCCACAGCCGGCGTCTGTGGAGGGAAGTGGCAGAGGCCGTCACCGCTGTGGCCCTGACACCACGGACAGGCACCCAGTGCCACAAGAAGGTGAACGACCTCGTCAGAGCAGGCGTGGTGAGCCTCCCCATATCCCCTCCTCCCCATATCCCCCCTCCCCCATATCCCCCTCCCCCATATGCCCCCTCCCCCATATCCCCCTCCCCCATATGCCCCCTCCCCATATCTCCCCTCCCCCATATCCCCCATATCCCCCCTCCCCCATATCCCCCCTCCCCCATATCCCCCCTCCCCCATAACCCCCCTCCCCCATATCCCCCCTCCCCATATCCCCCCTCCCCCATATCCCCCATATCCCCCCTCCCCATATCCCCCCCTCCCCCATATCACCCATATCCCCCCTCCCCCATATCCCCCCTCCCCCATATTCCCCCCTCCCCCATATTCCCCCATCCCCCATATCCCCCCTCCCCCATATCCCCCCCCTCCCCCATATCCCCCCTCCCCATATCCCCCATATCCCCTCCTCCCCATATCCCCCATATCCCCTCCTCCCCCATATCCCCCCTCCCCATATCCCCCCTCCCCCATATCCCCCTCCCCCATATCCCCCCTCCCCCATATCCCCCCTCCCCCATATCCCCCCTCCCCCATATCCCCCATATCCCCCCCTCCCCCATATCCCCAAGTGAATCCAGCCCTAACCTTAACCTCTGCAATGCACGCGCAACCGATGGCGTGCATTCATATACCTGCCTAACACTGTTGCCTTTTACCCCTGCCCCCCCCACAGGAGAAGCGCGCACACAATAGGGAGCATGTGAGGACTGGAGGAGGGCCCGCTGATGAGAGGCCACTGACCGTACACGAGGAAAGGGCCCTGGAACTGGCTGGCGGACCTGAGGACCGGGAGGTTGCTGATGCAGAGGTCGGGGGCGTACTAGCGAGTGAGCCACCGACAGCCCGTCCCCATATCCCCCCTCCCCTATATCCCCCTCCCCCGTATCACCTGATCACTGCCTGATGTCTAACCATGCATGCTTCATTGTGTATCGCAGGACCAAACGTCCAGGCACCCATCCCCGCAGATGCAGACCGCCCGCAGGATGCCCCTCGGAGACCACAGGAGACGGAGAGACCCGCACCCTCCAGCATGCGACGCCCGCAGGATGCCCCTCGGAAACCACGGGAGACGGAGAGACCCGCACCCTCCAGCATGCGACGCCCGCAGCATGCCCCTCAGAGACCACGGGAGACGGAGAGACCCGGACCCTCCAGCATGCGACGCCCGCAGGATGCCCCTCGCACACCACGGGAGACGGAGAGACCTGGAGCAACAGGGAGACGACACCCCCGTCACGTGCGGGAGTGACCACCCAGCGATGAGGGGGGCAGCCACAGGCCCCCGTCACATCCGAGCCAGGACACCACTACCCAGGACACCACTACCCAGGACACCACTACCCAGGACACCACTACCCAGGACACCCCTACCCGGGACAGCACTACCCAGGACACCCCTACCCGGGACAGCACTACCCAGGAAGACGAAATACCGGACAGTGAGTCAGAGTGGATGGGTGGAGATGAACCCCCACCCCAAAGTGCCATGGACTCAGAGTGGGACGAAGAGCACGACACAACGCCACTGCTGTCACCAACACCCTCCACCATCGCAGAAACACTCACCACGGTTGGGCACTTTAGTGATGAGGCGTCTGGTACACTCACTGGTGCGCACAACACAAGCCGTCCCGGTACAGCAGGTGGAGGTAGGAGCAGCAGAAGGACCGGGCGGTCGGAGGGCAGCCCAGCCCAAGCGAACATCTGCCGCCCAGATGGATCCCGGGTTCCTGCAGTTACCACACCCACACATAGATCCGATGTAACCACCGACCCGGAGACGAGCGAAGAGGGTGACGGGCGGCTTGCGGCGGCTGCGGTCGCAGGTGGAGGAGTCCACCCGCGTCCAGGAGCTGGGAGTGGTGCCGGTCATGCGTGCCACCCAGGCTGACACTGCACGGGTGGCGTCCGCGGTGGAGGCAATGGGTGCGACGGTGTCAGACATGGGGAACGGTTTGCGAGGCCTGGGGCCTTCCGTGCAGGCGGCGTCTGTGGCCCAGGAAATGGCTGCCCTCTCACAGGAGGCCATGAGCCAGTGCCAGCGCCAGATGGCAGAGGCGCTCAACGCCATAGCCCAGTCTCTGCAGGCCATGGCCCAGTCTCAGCAGGCCATGGCCCAGTCTCTGCAGGCCATCGCTGAGGGCATCGGCACCAGTGGCCATGTGCGAGCCGGCGTCGCACTGTCACAGACAGGGTTTGCCAACACCCTGGGCTCCATGGCTGCAAACCTGCAGACCCCTGTCGATACCAGCACAGGCCTCCAGGACTGGCAGCGCCAGATGTCGGGGGGGGGCGTCGGATGGCCAGTCCGTTCGCATCCCCCACCCATGTAGAGGCCTGGGGGCAATCGGGCACCCCGAGGGAGGAGGAGGTGGTGTGGTCCGTCCCGGCTCCCTCTGTAGGGGAGGTCCCAGTACACTGCGACACCTCGGACTCCCCCCCCTTCCGTCCCAGGTGCATCGGGTGGGCAACGGGCAGGACAGGCTGGCAGCTCGTCATCCCAGTCGCCCGGGCCGCAGCCTTGTCCATCTAGGCCAGGACGCCCCAGGAAACGGCCGCCAAAGGGATCCAGTGTCAGAGGGCAGGAATCACAGGAGTCCACCTCCAGTTCTGCTGTACCGTCTGGGGAACCACTTAGACGTAGTCAAAGGGCCCGTAAGGCCAAACAATTAGACACTGAGTAAGTTGGCACGGGTGCAGGGCACAGATGAGTTTTAGGGGCTAGGGCACGTGCATGAACTCCTTTGGTTATTAAAGTCAATGTTACACATACAGAAGCTGCCTTTGTGCTCTGTCCAAAGTGTGCGGGGGTGTCATGTACGTTGAGCGCAAGTGTGTGTGTGAGGGGTGGTCTTACCTCAGCCCCAGGTGAGTCTGCCCCCTTCCCCCTGGGCCACCATCAACATCCCCCGGGCAGAGGACGGGACCGTGCGCTGCAGTGTCACAGCCGCATGCAGGGATGGTCCGGGTGGATGGTGGTACTGTGGCCATGGGTCAGACATAGTCCAACGATGTAGAGCCAGGAGCTCATCGCAGGGCGGGTTGTCATCATCCTCCATGGCCTGCGATAGACACGCGTCCACCCGCAACTGTGTGAGCCCGGCCCGTTGTGCCGCAGGTGGATCGGCAATGGGGGGGGGGGGGTGCATGCGGGTGGGGTGGGTGGGGTTGGGGAGGGGGGTGAGGGTGCTGGGTGGGTGGATGGGTGGGGGATGTGGGTGGTCGGCTGTTGCCATGGTGTGCGGTCTGTGGCCATACTACCCGATTCCCACGCCCATCTAGTCAGTGAAGCGGGCGTCTATCAGTCTGTCCCGTGCCCGCTGGGCCAGCCGGTAACGGTGGACAGCCACCCGCCTGTGTCTACCCCGTCTGCCCTGACCATTGCCCCCATCCCCCTCATCTGGGGAGGACTGGGCCTCTTCCTGCTGCTCCTCCACTCCGCCCTCCTCTGCCTGCGGCACATCGCCCCTCTGCTGGGCTATGTTGTGCAGGACGCAGCACACCACAATGATGCGGCCGACCCTATCTGACCGATACTGGAGGGCGCCCCCAGAGAGGTCCAGGCACCTGAAACGCATCTTCAGCACGCCAAACCACCTCTCGATCACTCCCCTTGTCGCTACATGGGCATCATTGTAGCGGTTCTCCGCCTCATTGCGTGGCCTCCGTATAGGCGTCATCAGCCACGATCGCAATGGGTAGCCCCTGTCGCCCAGCAACCAGCCCCTCAGCCGGGGATGGCGTCCCTCGTACATGCCGGGGATGGATGACCGCGACAACACGAATGAGTCGTGTACACTGCCTGGGTGACGGGCGCAGACGTGCAGGATCATCATGCGGTGGTCGCAGACCACCTGTACGTTCATCGAATAGGTCCCCTTCCTATTAGTGAACATGGCCCTGTTATCTGCAGGTGGCCGCACGGCGACGTGCATCCCATCGATCGCGCCCTGGACCATGGGGAACCCGGCAACGGCAGAGAAGCCCACGGCCCGGGCATCTTGGCTGGCTCGGTCCACGGGGAAGCGGATGTAGCGGTGCGCCATGGCATATAGGGCATCTGTCACTGCCCGGATGCACCGATGCACCGATGTCTGCGATATGCCGGACAGGTCCCCACTCGGTGCCTGGAATGACCCCGTTGCATAAAAGTTCAGGCCACCGACTTCCGGGTGCGGCGATGACCAGCTGAGTCGCACGTTTCGGCAGCTCCTGTGAAACGGACTTTTGGGCTCTTGATAGGAGCCCCAACGGCAATTTTAACGGCTAAAAACACCGTGCGGTAAACCAGGAGGGTGTTCCCCCTGGACACGGATGGAAAAAGGAGAGGAAAAGTGGCCGGATTGCAGCGGATCCTTTGGAACAACGGCAAGGAAGGCAAGCAAAAACCAGATGGCGTCGGAAGGTGGCAGTTTCATATGGGGCCCTGAACAACAAGAGTTCTTGAAATGCTGCGTGGAGGAGATAAAAAGGAAATGAGAAAGAGTTGTTGGCCCCGATACTACAGGCGATCGAAGGCTAAAGGAGGAACAAAAGACCCAGGAGCAGGAGCTTCGGGTCGTGAAGGTGAAAGCAGCCGAGAATGAGAACGATATACAGGCCTGGTGGTGAAGTCGGAGATACAGGAGGCACACCAGAAACGATGTGTGGAGAGGTTGGAGGCACTGGAAAACAACGCAAGGAGGAACAACCTGAGGATTCTTGGCCTTCCTGAAGGTGTGGAGGGGGCGGACGTCGGGGCATATGTGAGCACGATGCTGCATTCGTTAATGCGGAGCGGAGGCCCCGACGGGTCCGTTGGAGGTGGAGGGAGCATACCGAGTGATGGCGCGAGGACCGAGAGTAGGAGAAACTCCCAGAGCCATAGTGGTGAGATTCCTCCGTTTTAAGGATAGAGAAATGGTCCTTAGATGGGCGAAGAGAACTCGGTGCAGTAAATGGGAGAACGCGGTGATCCGCGTTTATCAAGACTGGAGTGCGGAGGTGGCGAGAAGGAGGGCGAGCTTTAATCGGGCCAAGGCGGTACTTCACAAAAGGAAGATAAAATTTGGAATGCTGCAACCGGCAAGACTGTGGGTCACATATCAAGGGAGGCACCACTACTTTGAGACGGCGGATGAAGTGTGGACTTTTATTGTAGAAGAAAAACTGGAATGAGTGGATTATGAAAAAGAACGTTTGGACAAAGTGGTGGGGCGAATGGGGGGGGCGAAGAGGGGTTTTATGTTCTAATCCTGCGGTATGGTAACTTTTCTTTCTCCCACAGGTGGTGATGGGGGGAGGTGGGGAGGGAGAGGAGATGGGGCGTTGGCCATGGGAGGCGGGGCCGAGGGAGAGGCGCGGGCTTGGCTCCCGCGCTATGATAATTATGGCGGGAATAGAGAAGCAGGAAGGAGGGGGCGTCGCACGGTGCGAGCCGTGGTCACGGGGGGAAGCCGAGGTCAGCCAGAGTTTGCTGACTTCTGGGAGCAACATGGGGGGAGTAATTATGCTAGCGGGGGTCTAGCGGGGGGGTGGGAGGGGGGAATTACTGGGTTGCTGCTGCTGGGGAAAGGGGGGAGTGGGTACGGGAGAGGATGGGCGGGGGGGCACCGCCTGGGGGAGATACAGCTGCGTGGGAACTGGGTGAGAAGCTGGAAAAAGATGATGGCTAACCGGCAAGGGGGGGGATGGGAAGCCCCCCAACTCGGCTGATCACGTGGAACGTGAGAGGGCTCAACGGGCCGATAAAGAGGGCACGAGTACTCGCACACCTTAAGAAACTTAAAGCAGATGTGGTTATGTTACAGGAAACGCACCTGAAACTGATAGACCAGGTTAGGCTGCGTAAAGGATGGGTGGGGCAGGTGTTCCATTCGGGGCTGGATGCGAAAAACAGGGGGGTGGCTATATTAGTGGGGAAGCGGGTAATGTTCGAGGCAAAGACTATAGTGGTGGATAACGGGGCAGATACGTGATGGTGAGTGGCAAATTACAGGGAGAGATGGTGGTTTTGGTAAACGTGTATGCCCCGAACTGGGATGATGCCAACTTTATGAGGCGAATGCTAGACGCATCCCGGACCTAGAGACGGGAAAGCTGATAATGGGGGGAGACTTTAACACGGTGTTGGAACCAAGGCTGGATAGGTCGAAGTCCAGGACTGGTAGGAGGCCGGCAGCAGCCAAGGTGCTTAAGGATTTTATGGAGCAGATGGGAGGTGTGGACCCGTGGAGATTCAGTAGACCTAGGAGTAAGGAGTTCTCGTTTTTCTCCTATGTCCATAAAGTCTATTCGCGCATAGACTTTTTGTGTTGGGTAGGGCATTGATCCCGAAGGTGAGGGGAACGGAATATACGGCTATAGCGTGAGGGGAACGGAATATACGGCTATAGCCATTTCGGATCATGCCCCACACTGGGTAGACTTGGAGATAGGGGAGGAAACAGGAGGGCGCCCACCCTGGAGAATGGACATGGGACTAATGGTGGATGAGGGGGTGTGCCTAAGGGTGAGGGGATGTATTGAAAAGTACTTGGAACTCAATGACAATGGGGAGGTTCAGGTGGGAGTGGTCTGGGAGGCGTTGAAGGCGGTGGTTAGGGGGGAGCTGATATCAATAAGGGCACATAAAGGGAAGCAGGAGAGTAAGGAACGGGAGCGGTTGCTGCAAGAACTTTTGAGGGTGGACAGACAATATGCGGAAGCACCGAGGAGGTGACTGTACAGGGAAAGGCAAAGGCTGCATGTGGAATTTGACTTGCTGACTACAGGCACTGCAGAGGCACAATGGAGGAAGGCGCAGGGTGTACAGTATGAATATGGGAGAAGGCGAGCAGATTGCTGCACACCAATTGAGGAAAAGGGGAGCAGCGAGGGAAATAGAGGGAGTGAGGGATGAGGAAGGAGAGATGGAGCGGGGGACGGAGAGAGTGAATGAAGTGTTCAAGACATTTTAAAAAATTGTATGAAGCTCAACCCCCGGATGGAGGGAGAGGAATGATGGATTTTTTGGATCGGCTGGAAATTCCCAAGGTGGGAAGAGCAGGAAAGGGTGGGACTGGGAGCACAGATCACGTAGAAGAAGTGGTGAAAG